>NC_134826.1:124054963-124699069 GCF_004210375.1 Tachypleus tridentatus | reverse complement strand
TTTCGCACAAAGCTACTCGAGGGCTTTCTGTGCTTGCCGTCCCTAATTTAGCAGTGTAAGACTAGAGGGAAGGCAGCTAGTCATCACCACCCACCGCCAACTCTTGGGCTACTCTTTTACAAACGAATAGTGGGATTGACCGTCACATTATACGCCCCCAAGGCTGGGAGGGCGAGCATGTTTAGCGCGACGCGGGTTCGAACCCGCGACCCTCGGATTACGAGTCGCACGCCTAACGCGCTTGGCCATGCCGGGCCTCATTAAATCCCATTCTTTGAAGTTCCCTCATAACGTTTCTAATTAATATTTTCCTGAACCGAAACAGAAAGCCCACCAGTGGCACAGTGGTATGTCTGCGGACTTACACACTAAAAACCGGTTTTCGATACCCATGGTAGGCAGAGCACAAATAGCTCATTGTGTAGCTTTGTGCTTAATTCTAAACAAACAAACATTATAATTATATATTGGGCCCGGCTTGGCAAAATGTGCTGAGGCGTTCGACTCGTAATCCGAGGGTCGCGGGTTCGAATCTCAGTCGCACCAAACATGCTCGCCCTTTCAGTCGTGAGGGCGTTATAATGTTAGGTCAATCCCACTATTCGTTGGTAAAAGAGTAGCCCAAGAGTTGGCGGTGGGTGGTGATGACTAACTGCCTTCCTTCTACTCTTACACGGCTAAATTAGGGACGGCTAGCGCAGATAGCCCTCAAGTAGCTTTGTGCGAAATTCAAAAACAAACAAACCGAAACAGAAAAGTGCTTATTACTTTTCCTTTTAATGTTATATAAAAAAGTATTATGAAACTTGTATTTTTTTTATTATTTTTGTTTTCGTGAATAGAACCTGAGGGAGCTATAATATAATTTGTAGTTAGAGTTTTCCACTATCTGTAGTTCGGGATCTGGTAGTCCAAACTATCACGCATTTTTAGTGGGCGTACTCTACTGGGCTGTTACTTCAGATACCAAATTTCAAGGCAAATCATTAAAAATACACGAGCTATAAAATCTACATTTTTCATAAAATGTCTTCCTATGTTTAGCCGCGGCATAGCGGCTCATAGAATGACTCTGAGTTTTTCAAGTGCAAGAGGTCCAACACTTTCGAATAATCTATTTGACAATGTATTTAAGGATAGATTTATATAGAACCTGATGAGTAATGATTTCGAATCTGGTATACGCGTTTCCTACGTTTGGTATTGCTAGTGTTTGTACAAACGTAAGCATTTCTCTTGATGGCAATATAAAAAAAAAACACCAAACAACTGCGGTTACTATTCCGGGTTCTGTTGTGAAAAACCATAGGGTTGTAGTTATTATTGAGGTTCTAACGTAAAAATACGCTAGACCCGTCATGGCTAGGGGGTTAAAGCATTCGACTCCTAATCCGAGAGGCGCGGCTTCGAATCCCCCTTCGTACCAAGCAGTCTCCCTCTTATAGCCGTTATATGTTATAACGTGATGGTCAATCCCTTTATTTGTTGGTAAAAGAGTAGCCCAAGATTTAGCAGTGGGTGGTGATGACTAGCTGTCTTCCCTTTTGTCTTACACCGCAAAATTAGAGACAACTAACGCAAATAGCCTTCGTGTAGCTTTGCACATAATTAAAAAAGAAAAACATTTTTTTCTCCCAATTTAGTACACCGATAGATCTTTTATAATTTACAATTAGCTGTTAAAATGTGATCTAAACATAAGCCACATGTACAAAGTTATTCGACAAAAACCGTACAATTTTGACCAAACATTTAAGCTATCGGTCTGAAATTTTACTTTTTTAATTTTAACTAAATTAGCAGTTTGAGGCCCGGAATGGCCAGGTGATTAAGGCACTCGACTCGTAATACGAGGGTCCGAGTTCGAATCCCCGTCACATCAAACATGCCCGCCCTTTCAGCCGTGGGGGCGTTATTAATGTTACGGTCAATCCCACTATTTGTTGGTAAAAAGAGTAGCCCAAAAGTTTGCAGTGGGTGATGTTGACTAGCTGTCTTCCCTCTCGTCTTACACTCCTAAATCAGGGACGGCTAGCGTAAATAGCCCTAGTGTAGCTTTGCGCGAAATTCAAACCAAACCAATTAGCAGTTTCTTGATCAAGTTTTGAAAAACGTAATACATGAATGGTTATTATTCAATATTAATTGCAAATTTTTAAACACAAATTTATTAAATATTAAGAAATTATTTTAATTAAAGAAGTCAGCTGTTCTTTAAATATCTGGAGTTCTTATGAAAAATTAAGCACAAGGGGAAACAAAAATTACCAGTGTTACCTATTACAATTTATCCCTGACGAGTCTCCGATTTATTATGCTACATATTACGATTTAAAATAGCCGAAAATTTTAACTTCAATTTAGAACTTAATTGAATCTCAATATTTATCAAATTTGTGATATTTACCAACAAGATTGATACACACAATTTTCTCTCTCAGCACAAATACATTTTAATATACAAACAACAATACAATTTATAATAACGGTTATTACAAATAATGATTTATATGCGAACGTTTTATAAACTTACAAACAATACTGAATCTTCTATCTAGTCTGTAACTGAATATTTTATTGATGGTTAACGATGAGCAAATGAATTTAGAGTTGATATCGATACCGACTGCTTAACAGTTGGCTAGCCTACTCTCTATTCTTAGCTGGTTTCACGCTGTTTACAAGTTGACTTTTCTCAGGCGAAGATGTATAATGTCTTCGTAGGAACATTAAAGTTCAAAGTTAATTCACTGGAGTTAACCGATTTATAATGTTCGGAATCTATAGACGTTCCTGGTTAGTACCTGTATTTTTTCGATTAATAAACGTTAATCACAGTTATAACTTCCGGTATTTACAGTATACTAACTATAGCAAACCAACAATATATACTCTCTCTTGGTCTGTCGATTTGAAAACTTTCTCGAGAATTCAGTTGGCAAAAATGCTAACAAACACTAGAATTTTACATACACACAAAGTACATTGTTGAATCTTACACTCGAGAATCTTCTACGAATTCAGGGAAAAGGTGGGAATTTCGCAATAAGCATGTAGCAATATAAGTTACATGCATTTCTGAATATGCTTTAACTAAAACAAACATTAATATTAAAATAAATATATAATAATAAATCCGTCACACCAACCAACAATAGAAGAACGTTACATGAATGTCACAAGTACATACTCAGTACTTTCTACACTACACAATCGGTGTCTTTAAAGAGCTAACCTTTATATGAAGAACAACGACAGTGGTGAATAATAATAATGTGAGCATAAAAAATCAGCAAACTAGATAAATACAAAGTTGGGAACTTAAAAACCTACAAAGAGTAATCGTAAAAGCGTAAAAAAACAAGACTGGAGACAGTGTAGAGTGTAGACAGTATTATATAATAGATTTATGGTTTGGTTTAGTTTAAGAATTTCGCGCAAAGCTACATGAGGGTTATCTGCGATAGCTCTCTCTAATTTAGCAGTGGGAAGGCAGCTAGTCATCACCACCCACCCCCAACTCTTGGGCTATTCTTTTACCCACGAATAGTGGGATTAATCATTATAACGGCTTAAAGGGCGAGCATGTTTGGTGTGACAGGGATTCGAAACCTGCAACCCTCGGATTACGAGTCGAGTGCCTTAACCACTTGGCCATGCCAGGCCAATAGATTTATGGCATCTACACCAAGAGCGTTTTACTATCACATAAAATCCTAAAAAAAATTCTACCCAATTAGACACCATGAAACTATTAATAGAACTTCAACTATTAGATGAGAGATTACCATCTCAGATCAGTTGGTTAGATTCATAGCTAAATATTGATAGAAACTTAGCATCTGACTTACCAAAGACAAAAAGGGGAATCTATGTGAACAGTCCTGACGTTCCTGTAGTTTAAAAAGAGTTTCGTATGTTTTTGTCCAGCATAAACTGATTTGACGTTTGTTTGCTTCTCTAAAACTTCAAGAAATACAGTATGGTTAGTACACTGCTATAGCAGGGAACTGTCTCTGACTAACGGTAGCGCTTCTGTGTGCTCTCCTTTCCTCATGGTCGTATGTTCTATCGGCAGTATGACTAACATAATAACTGTTCTGTTTGTTCTGATGTTGTCAGTTCAATTAAGGCTGGTGGTGGATATTCTTTAGATATCTTTAAGTCGTAACAGTATATGACAAAATGTAGCATTATATTACTACTAAAAGTTTATCTTAAGTCAACAAAACAATTTGAGCTAAAAGCTGAACGTAACTAAATAAAAAAATATTCTATTGGAGTCAACTGAGCTTTACTTGTACGCTTTTAGAGTACGCTTGGACTTGCGAGGTTAGTTTTAGAACCGTTGGTAACTCAATGCAGTCTTTTGATTTTCTTGTAACTGAAGTAAATAACAAAGTATGATTTAGAGAATCATGAGAATCATGGTACTTTTAATGTACCATGCTTTTACATCTACAGAACTAGTTCTTTCGTAAAAATATTAGATTATGATAGGTATGCTCAATACCAGCTATAATTTAATTTATATTATTTTTTTAACGTTATTCCCCACTTACAAAACATTACACACAAAAAACAATAGCAGGGACACTTCATTTCTGTAGAACCAGAAAGTATGTAATACTTATTATATATATATATATGTGTGTGTGTGTGTGTGTGTGTGTGTGTGTGTGTGTCAAAATATCGATTGTGGTACATTTAGAATTAATTTATGTCATTAATTATCCTCCTAAAATAAAATGTTTTAATTTGCACTTACATAATAGTAGATTTTTTTCTAATAAATAGAAATATTCAGATTTGTGTTAATCTATTTTGACAAAACACTAATTAATCATAAATGCAACAACAGTGGATTTACACACCAAGATAATACAAATAGAATTGTTTGTCTGCCATACCATACCCTTTTTTAATATTTGCAGCTTTACTTTTCCATAGACGGCCCGGCATGGCCAGATGGGTTAAGGCGTTCGACTCATAATCTGAGGGTCGCTGGTTCGAATCCCGGTTGCACCCGGTTCAGCCGTGGGGGCGTTATAATGTGACGGTCAATCCCACTATTCGTTGGTAAAAGAGTAGCCCAAGAGTTGGCGGTTGGTGGTGATGACTAGCTGCCTTCCCTCTAGTCTTACACTGCTAAATTACGGACGGATAGCAGATAGCCTTCGAGTAGCTTTGTGCGAAATTCAAAAAACAAACCAACAAACACACAAACTTTTCCATAGTCCCCTGGTGGTACGGCGATAAGTCTACGGACTTACAACGTTAAAAGCACATGGTTCGAATTCAAAATAAGTGAGAGCAACATTCGACTTTTAAACAATATATATATATATATTAACACGAAAATCGTAATACACTTCACACAAGTGTTATTAGTTACCTTGATGTAACAAGAAAATTGATTACAATTGTAACATAGCGTAACATGACAATTTTATATTGGACAATAATAAAGTAATGTAACAAAAAAGATAATTCTGTACACAAGAAAAAGTATTTATTACTTCAAATCAAAAGTTAAGACAATCACTGTTACAATGATGATAAATAAAAGAAAATTATGAATAGCTCAGTTGCTCTTTACTAAGTCTTTATCATTTTGATGGTGTTCTGTACATCACTGTGCATTCTTTGGTATAAGTATTAAAATAAATATTTAAAACTCTATCTACATTAATAAGTTAGAAGAGGTTTTATAAAATGTTTTATGAAACGCTGGTGGTACCTTCTCTTATGCAAGTTTCTAGTTTCCTGCACAAAATGCATTACACTTCTTCATCCTAGAGATTATTTTTGTGCTATAATTTCTATCATGGCAAATCTGTAGATATATGTTAAATGTTGATCAATACCACTTAGTAAATTTGTTTTCTACATGAAATGTTTTAAAGAAGCTTCATTATTTATAACAATTGTGGGTCCAGTTTTTGTAAACCTAAACTCACTGTGATTGATGTAAGGATATGTCGATATTTTCTTATACAGATATTTTGCTGACTAAGAAATCTAAAGTAATGCTAAAACTGATATATTGAAATTATTTTCTTTTGTGACTTTTTCTCGCATTTCAGTGTAAAATTGCAAAGCTACTACTAATGGAAAACTTAGTAAAAAGAAGTAAGAAAAACATATTATTAGTATATACAAATATTAAGTAATAGTTTTGAAAATTTACTAAACTTTCAAGATGATAGACAGGCAGACAAGAAGAAAAACGAAGTAGGTAGATAAATAAACATAAACTACATACAGACAGTGGCGTATTTATGTAGTGGCTAGAGGAAGCTCAGCTCCAGGGTCTATGGTCTTAATGGGGCATATTGATAATTCTATCTTATGTAAAGTTACATGTGATGTAGTGCTTACAAAATTATTACCTCTGAGCCCATAGAACCTTTAGTCCACCACAGGATATAGAAAGAGTGATACTCTTAAGTACAAAGTAAAATATCTAGTTTTAGAAATGAGACATAGCTAAAAGCATGATACGGACATAACTTTAAATTTTTAACACCTTTTAATCAAAGAAACAACAAAAGCTAACCGGAAGCCATAATCTTGTGCCTTCAATAGCCTTTCAAATCTTCCTTGATTCTCCCAGGCAAGAAACCAATGATGCACTGAAGGGTCGAATTACTTTTTCGATTAAGCCATGCAACTAGTTATTAATCTAACAATAACCAACAGGAGTCGTTGAATTTTGTGAAGCAAAGTTAAGTAACTCTAGGAAGATACAAAACATTTGCTGTACACCTGTTAATTCTTAGCTTGATCTCAAACTAATGTTATGCAGCGGATTTAAACTCATAACTCAGGGAACAACATATTTTACCTTCATTTACTACACTTGCATCAGGTTATGTTGGAACCAGCTGATGTATCCGTTCAACGGATGGGTAACAAAGGGGACAGCATAATTGTTTGCATGATGTTTTTTAGCATCAATATGGCTCTGCTTTGTTTCGTCAGGAGTTTCATTTGTTCTTCTACGACGATTAGCCCAGCATGACCAGGTGGATAAAGCACTCAACTCATAATGCGAGCGTCGCGGGTTCTGATTCCCGTTACATTGAACCCCCGATTTTAACATTGTAATTCTATAGACTTACCCTTGTACTAGCGGGGGATATTTCGGTTGGTATTTGAATTGCGTTTTCTTGTGAGCTTCGTGATAAATGTTTTTTGGTTTTTTTTACATCTTTTGTGTCCTGATGTCAGCACTTTCTCATGTGTGGAAAGATAGTTTCTGCAATGTATGTAGGTGTATAATGTGGCTGGTGTTGGTACAAGTGTTTTTTTTCTTTTGTTGTTGTTGTCTTTTGCTATTGTGTGATTCCTTTCTTGTTGTACTAGGATTTGATGTCAGATAGGCGCATTTTGACCGATTTATATTTTGTGCATATTTTATAGCTTACTTTGTGATTTTCTCCACAATTGCATTATTTAGGCTTCTCGTATCCTTCAGACATTGTGAAACTTGATGATAATCGCCACATTTCATACATCTTGGAAAAGCACTACATGCTGCAGCAACATGACCGAAAGTTGACAATGATAATGCTGGGTAACCACGACTGCCGGAATTTTCATTTCTTCTACTTTGTATTGTTTGTACCAAAATATTATTCTGTTTGATATTAATTGTGTTATATTGTATGTGCTATCTGTGTATAAGTGAATGAGGTTAATGGATGTCTGTGTTAAGTTGAAAATGATAGTTAAACATTTGTCTATGGAAGTTATAATTTGATCAAAGTAATTCTGCCTTGTCTTTGTCAATTGAATAATAGATTAGCGTAAAAACGAATGATTTTTGGTTAGGGTTTATTACCCGATAGATGAATTGTGAAATAACCTAATTTGAAAGCTTCGGTAGGCCATTCCTTCATTAATCTATCGAGGTCAATTACATTCTGACCTGTGACTGGTACTCTCCTTCGTAAAAGACTTTGGTTGCAGCTATCTAAACTGAAGGCATATAACGTTTTCTCATATAACAGTCAGTTACAAACTCTCTTTGTTAACCTGGAGATACTCTAAGAAGCTTGCAGCGTTGTTCTCTACTTTATTTCAATAAAAGCTTTAATACCCATACCAGCCGTCTTGAAATACATTTTTACTTCAAGTGGGCTTCTCGTCATCACGTATAACGTTTCATTTTTGCTGCTAATTGGAGCTGTTATAACTTTCGAGTACACCTTTGTTAGTCTTTATGGCAATGATGTTTGAAGTTTGCTAAGCCCGAATTTGTTAATGCATTTTCTGTACTATATTCTATACATGCAACATGTCTTCTTTGACATTTCGATTTAACTAATCTACAACCACCGGTTTACTTGTCATATTGACGATTGTTGTATATCCTTATTCATGTTTGTCTCTTAGTGTTTATTAAAAAGCAAAGCGTCTCAATGTTATTCATTAACAGATAATTTACTAGAATCTGTCCGGTTATTTTATGCTTTCTCGACAAGGAATGCCCATACACGTCTGTCCAACCAGTTATTCACAACTTTATGATCATATAAACTTGAAATATTCGATAGTTATTTTTATTATTTTCTTTCTCTCACTCACTTTACCTAATTCCTTTTTTGCTCCTGATATTAACGGACTACCTTAAAATAAAACTAAGTTCTGGCCATCTACACTAGATTTACCTTAAACAGTTTCATTATCTTGCTTTACAACCAAAGACATCATATTTTTTCTTTGGCTTGTGCCCTCTTTACTGGATGAATGACTTTGTTTTAAATGTCACAATACACCTGCGTTAACTGTCACTAAGTTATCAGTGATGTACTAAAGGGAATGCAATCAGTCAAAAACCACTCACCGCCAACTTTTAGGCTACTATTTCACCAACAAATAGTTTGATTGACAGACACATCAATGATAGGGATTCGTACTCACCACAAATTGCGAGACGTACGCTTACCAAGTCAAGCCAGGCGCTTTGACTGAGCGTCTACGAATCTGGTTTCTTACCGATTCGTGTGATTGAAAACAAAAACCTCAATAGATACACGTGATGGTGTGATTATATTCTGAATGCCAGAAACAAAACATGTTTCTAGCAATGTGCAACAAGGCATTAGTAAGGTAGAAGTATTTTGAAAGTTATATTGCACTTTGTTCTCTATCCTATTGCAAAAAGTAAATTTGTATAATAAACATTCTACTTTAATTATGCTTTGGAGAAAAAGATTGATTATAGAGCAGACGTATTCGATGAGAACACGCTGCAAAACTGCTTAAGTTTTTAGATCCCTGTTTGCTTTTTAATGCTAAACAATGAAAATGAGAATAAAAGTTCCGTCAAATATTTTCAAATAATGGACATTTTTTTTCACAATATGTATACATGCCTTCCATTGTAACCATATTCCTTGTTCTATTATTGCACATTTTAACAGACATTTCAAATGCTCAATGTGGGTATTTTTATTTTTGCTTTTACATTCTCCAATAAAGTCTGATATAAAACACCTACTGGTGGAATGTGTCAGCAGATATTTTCATTTTAAACAGTTCAAAATTAGTGTAAATCTAAGACGCGATTTAAATGTTGTCCTTAAAAAGGCTCTTCTGTATTGTAGTCAATACACCACAGCCCAAAGCAGAGGCAAATTAAAAAATATTGGGGTTTGAAACACAACAAACACTGGGCTCCAATCCAACAAATGAAAAGCGTATACTAAAATAAATGTAGAAAAAGGTTCGTATAACGTTTATACACTGAATTAGTAATGTAAAAAGACATATCACAATAAATCATATTTAAATTACGCTGTTTAATTTTGTGACATACAAGAAATAAAATACAATAACTGATTGCATTAGTAATGTTATGAACGATTGCAAACTTACGAATTGTATGCATATATATATGTGCTTGATAAAAGTTCATGTGTTTTTGTAATAATTAGTGCGGCACAGTGTTATGTTTGCGGACTGATACTGCTAGAAACCAGGTTTCGACAACAGTGTTAAGCATGAGCACATAAAGTGTGCAGCTATGTGCTTAATAAAAAACAAACAAACGAGAAAAATTAACATCCACCCATGTGTGAATCCATTTCTTATACTCTGTAATTAAATAAGTAGTTCCTGGACAATAAGTAGTTCCTTGACTTTTTCACAGCCGACATTCTAATCCACGTATCTTGATTTGCTCGATATCCTTACTACCATGTGCAAAATTTTTTATTTTTTTTTATCGTCATAATTATTTTTCTTTTTGCGAAGTTGTAGCGACACGTCTAGAAATCTTCCTTCTTTCAAAAGGTTGACACCTCATGCTACATAATTGCTACGTAGTAGGCGTGGCTACCTAAAACGTTGGGAGTAGAGGCGTCCATGAAAAGAAACCAGACACAATGACGTCATAGTGCCAATTTATCTCACTGGACGGAACGTTGTTAAGGGATGGAAATGGATAATACCTCGGTTTCAGTGGCACATACCAGCGAATGTTGCTGGGAGATGTAAATAGGGTAGCATCATAGTTAGGGTGTTAATCACCAGAAGGTGTGTTACTAAAAATTAATGGTGTTTCTATAGGTGTATGCTGGTACCAAGATTTTATAGGCGGACGATGTTACTAAGATTCTATAGACGAACGGTGTTACTGAGGCCTGTGTTACTACAGGCTGAAATGTTTTTAGATACAATGTTATTTTTGGCGGATAGTTCAGTGTGATGATTGGAGATTTGAAAACCAAAACATCTTTAAAACAATTGTGATAACAAGTTAAAACTGCTCTTCACATAATATTTATATTTTGTTACTTTTATTATTTCCTACAATAAAATATATAGTCTAAATAAAATATGTCTTTTCTTTCACATTTTGTGAATCCATCAGGTTTACTATACGATATTTATCATTACAGAATATACTTTACATACAAAATGGTCCCCTCGGTGGACTCAGCAGACAGCCCGAGGTGGCTTTGCTAAATAAAAACATACGCACACAATCAAAATAAATCGTGTGTTCACTATACTTTAAGACTAACAATGAAGAACTGATTTTTTATATCACTAAACTTAACATCAGTAAAACACGAACTTAGCGATTTTGACCCTCACATAACAATACAAGAAACTAAGTATACATTCACGACATTCTCTTTCTCAAGTTTTGAGAACATATCATGAAGTTTTTCTGTTCGTATGTCAAAACTTTATTCAGTGTTTTGGTGAGCTATTAAGTTCAAATGTTATAGTGTTCATAAATCAAAATTTTAAAAGATAAGGAATTAGAATTTTGGTTTTCAATAATTTTTATTCTGTCTGTTTCACAGAAATTAAAGCATTACTTGCCTCAGGCAAGTTTTACACGAGACGCAAGGGTCAGTATTATCAATATGCCCACGAGGTTGGGTGAGTCAAAATAAAATAACCAAAACAAGAGGTATAGTCCACACCATTTCTGTGTGTGCATGTTGATGACACTGATCATTAAGTATCCGGTAATCCGTTGGATAGCAAATATATAGCAGAAAATGTGGTGAGAATATGACATACATAAAGAATGGTATATAACCTTCTTTTGGCAATCAGTGTTTACCGCGTTTTCAGCCTACATGCAAACAGATTTAATTAGCATTATACATACAGTTCCAAACTGTAAAGAACAAGTTATTATTTGGAGATTTAAAGAAACATTTTTTTTTCAATGCAGGTATGCGTTATACATAATATTAAGTGTAAGAATGAAAACTAAATAATTAACGATATACAGCTAGAAACCGTAGTAGGCAGAGCATAGAAAGTGTAACCGTAAGAAAATGTAAAAATGTAAAATAAATTAGACACAGAAGCGGAAACTATAATTATATATAATCAGAACGTTAAATGTCTGCTAAATTGATACATAAATCAAAAACACAATTGGCCATGGAATAATAATGTAACCATCTCTTTCAATATTTATAAAATCGAAACGATAAATGTGACAAAAACGTTTCAAGTTGTATGATATTTCAATTTGAAAAGCAAAAACAATAAAACTAGTGAATTAGCAAATTAAACATAAGGCGATGGATATTTGTGAAAAGGATTATACTACAATATTTGACCCGTTCAAATACTGGATACATTAAATTATACGTGTGATAAAAACTGGCACACACAATACACTATATTATAATAGTTATCTCGTTAACTGTCTCATTCAAATAGTAGTTTTATTTGTAACTTTTTAAGACAAATTATTAAATACAGACTATGATGTAGATAACATAATGTTAGAACAGTAATCGATACTTATAAATACATTTGACTCGTAGTTTAACTTATGAAATAAAAGCGAAACAGCAGGTATAATAATTACATATAATGTTAATTTACTAAACGACTATATTTGAGCGAAATATACTGAGTTTGAAGGCCAAGTTTAAACTATCACTTAGATTAGTTAAATAATTACTAAAACTTCTAAGTAACTTCATATTTAAGGAGTAATTTTTTTTTCATTTTTGTGCAAATTTGTATAGAATTACACTTTATAGTCTTTCTTATTTGATATTAGAACTTTAAGATCAGTACCTGAGATTTTTCCTATTAAAACGCACACACACCTCAAGATCATAAGTAGAACACTTCACTTTTTTATTTTTCTGTTGCTTGTTATTTGAATGATTCAACTGATAACACAAAAATAGACACTGAGACTTCTTTCTTCTTCAGTGAGTCAACTATTACTTTTAGTGCATGTAAACAGTTGAAATACTTGATTTTTACTCATAAAAAGTAGAAAATACAACTCTGCTTGAATTATATCAAACACGACTATGATTTGAAGTAAATTTGATGATTAAGTTATTGATTTCTAAACTGAACTTGGAAGAAAATGTTAGAAATTAGGATGAAGAGTTGCTAAAGAAATCCATTGTGGAGTGGAGTAAATCTTGATGATTATTTATAAGATCGTCTGAGTAAATATAAGGAACAGTGTATACTAATATGTCATCCATGTTATGCTTTGTATATCTGATGCTGACGTCTGCGTGTAATTATGTCGTCAAAGCAGGTGTAGCAGTAAGTTAAACTTTCATAATATGTCTCATTAACAAGAAGTTAAAAGATGGGCATTATTTGATAGAAATCGATTTCTACTCATGCGTTCTGAGTAAGCGTTTCATACATCTCATATTAATTGCATTAAGAAAAACAATGTGTGAATTCATTAATCTAATATTTTCTTTACAGCAGCTCAAAAAGTAATAATTTATTCTGTGAAATAGTATTTATTTCCTTAATACTCACTACCAATTTACTTGCAGTCTGCAGGTTCTGGGATCGAATGTGATCACGTACTTTCAACTGTGAGAACGTTATAGCATTGAGGCCAATCTCACCATTCATTGTTGAAGAGTAGCCCCAGAATCAGCGGCGGGTGGTTTTGACCATCCACCTTCCCTTTAGTCTACCAGTTGTAAATTAGAAACAACTAGCGCAAATAATCCCTAAGTATTTTTTTTGGAAAATTCGACAAACAAACAAATTAGATAAAAGTGGGTGTAACTCATGTATTTGTACTAGTACATAAATAGAAGCCGATAACATTTAACAGGAATAAGGAAGAGATCACATGAATGAGGCCCTTCCAGGTCTTCAAGATGGGTGGATTGATGAGAAGTGAACGTGACGAACATTAAGCATAATTGATTATTGCGGAAAAACTGTTATATATAGTCCTTTTAGACTGGTATAAAAAATTACAGTCGATTATTTCATTCCTCATAGTTGTTAATATAAACACGAGAACTGGATGTAAATCTATCAATAGTATAAACGGCCAATCAGAAAATTGCTCAAACTTTTCTGTCGTGAGAAAACTCTTACATGTAATAACAGGAATACACATTAGCTTGACGTGTTTTGATGATTCGTCTTTGGCAAAAAAGCAGAAAAACAGACCCATTAAGTTTTGTAAATGCTACATTTCTCACTATTTTCAATAAAAAATGTTGTGCTATAATCATTTTTCATCTGATGAAAAACTTTTTGTCGTTAAAATTAAAAATGACCATGAATTCAAAGTATTTATGAAAATACTCGCCATCTGTAACGAAAAAAAAAACATTTGCCAGTAATGCGCATATATATGACTGAAAAACAAGACAATTGCTTAAACGCTATCCTTCATGTCTCATCCAACTCGTAAATTACACGTTAAACAACATAATTTAGGTGATATGTTGTTTTCCGTTAGCTGTTCCATTGGCTAGTCTTATAATAACTATTTTTAAAAGTTTTGCATCACCTCCGATTCTTAGGAGTAGGACAATTAAAATAATAATATGAATACAATATAGATTTTTTTATTTAACATCATTTAATCAGATAAACAACTTAAAGAATAAATGGATGCAAAACAAACAGTGTAGGAAACAATAGGCACATGAACATAACAATATCATGTACAGATATATAAAATCAAACACAAAATAAATGGAACTAAAATTGACATATGTCTACACGCTTCTTCAAGTATAACATAAACACGATAATGTCAGATCCTGTTTGTATATGACATTGTTCACTGTGTAGTGTTCGATAGATACTAAAATCCATTTATTACTAACCTAAGCTTCTCTAATTAAATGATTTATGTATCTATCGTCTATCATGTTTTAAGTATTTGCAGTAAAAATATACAGACAAATAATTAAATAAGATATATATGTGTGTATGTGCGTGTGTATTTGTGTGTGTGTGCTCTGAGATAAAGCAACTCGAAAAATATGCAGTTTGTTTGTAATTAATCACAGATCTACATAATGGACTATCTGTGTCATGCTGCGCCAAGAGTATCGAATTCCCATCCTGAGCTTCTCACTATCCATAGAAGTAACACTCAAACTACTGGTCAAAAGTAGCTATTCCATCATTTATTGAAATCAAGTTCAAGCGAATAAAATATTTAAGATTCTATTCCCCAATAACTCGACGGTAAATCTCATTTGTCCTTGTTGGGTCAACGCTAAGTCTACGGACGCACAACTCTAAAATCCTGGTTTCGTTATCCATGGTGAACAGAGCAGACAGCCTAGTATTGCTTTGCTATAGGACAAACATGCAATGATTGTTTGTTTGTTTTGGAATTTCGCGCAAAGCTACACGAGGGCTATCTGCGCTAGCCTTCCCTAATTTAGCAGTGTAAGACTAGAGGGAAAGCAGTTAGCCATCACCACCCATCGTCAAAAATTTTCATAATAAATTTTATCCACTTGACTCTCGGCTCGGTGATTCCATATTGTCTTGAATTTATTCTTATTAAACTAAACTCATTTCACGACCTTCCGGTGGAACAGCAGCAAGTCTACGGATTTACAACACTAAATTCAGAAGAGCGATTCCCTTTCGTGTACACAGCTGATAGCCCGACGTGGCTTTGTAATAAGGAAACTCACAGTAGAACTCACTTCTCATATGAAGACTCACGGCACCTTGCTCTGACGGCGCCATTGAAACCCCGTCACTGAAGAGTAGACAGTAATCGAACTATTCTACCTGGATAAATGCATTTTGGTTTCCATGACTCCTTTTGTTTCGCGGCCTGGCATCACGCGATTGGAGAAAAGGGATTTTAAAATATTTTTCAAATAATTCCTCTTCAGAAAATTGGCTGCACTAACTCAACTAAGAGGATAAGTGGGAGAAAAAAGATATTCCTGTAACTGTGTTTTATCTTCTACATCGACCTTTAAAAATTTTACAGAATCAAAATAGTAAAGTCTTCCAAATATTTCATTTCCCTTTTCATAAGCTTTCGTTACTAATATATTAGAGAATAATACAGCACTACAGAGTTAAATATGGCTATATAATAATAATACAGCACTACAGAGTTAAATATGGCTATGTAATACGCACTCAAATACACTTTATTCTGAAAAGACGAAAACTCTCTGATTCCCTGATCTAATGTGAACTGAGAAAGTGAAAATAAAAGAAATATTTCAATGTCTGGTCCTTTAGACACAAGATAAACGAAAATATACTAACGACATTTCAATTTCTGTTGTTATGTGAACTACAACACCGATATAAATCCTACTGGAAAAGTTTTACTTCTACAGTCTGCTTAAAAAGAGACCGGTTCAAACTTACTAATAAGATCTAAATACATGATCACAAATATACTAGAAAGATGAAAGTTAAGGGTAATTTTCGAAACTAGAGTTTTCTATTTTATGTAGCTTATTCAATATTTGTGGTAGTATTTGAGTCCCTTTTATAATGTATAAATCAATACGTGTTTTTGTTTTTGTAGTGTCTACTATTTTCCGTAAATGATTAGATATTTGTGGAAACAATTGAGTCAGCTTTCTCTTTTACGAGATTTTTTTTTCTAGTTAGACGCAAAGACGCTCAAAAAAACTCTTATTTTTTCTCTTCTCTTTCTTTTTTCGGTTCACCTACTATTTATACAAGTATACAACAGAATGACACGTAGTCAGGAAGGACCTCACAAATACACAAGAAAAGCGAAACGTAGGTAGGAATTTCTCGTAATTTTCGTTATTAATTGCTGTAAATAATTTCAATTTCTGTTGTAATGTGTACTACAACACCAATATAAGGCCTACCGAAAAAGTTTTAATTCTACTGTCTGTTAATAACAGACCTCTTTAAACCTACAAACAACATCTGAATATATGACCTCTATTATACTAGAAAGATGAAACTTAAGGGTTATTTTCGAAACTGTAGTTTTCTATTTTATGTAGCTTATTCAATATTTGTGGAAGTATTTGAGTCCCTTTTATAATATGTAAACCAATGTGTTTTTGTAGTTATACGTAAAGATACTCTAAAGCTTTGTGTTGTCTCCCAGTCATGGGTATCGAAACTCCGTTTCTAGTGTTTGATATCCACAGGCAGCAAATCAGAACTGCTAGTAAGATTTAAAATCGTGATATTCGATATTTTAAAGAGTTGAAAAGCTTCTGCTAAGGTGTAATTTGATCGTTGGTTGTAAGCTGTGCAGAAGAAATGTACTGGTACTCTTTTGGCCCGGCATGGCCAAGCGCGTAAGGCGTGCGACTCGTAATCCGAGAGTCGCTGTTCGCATCCCGTCGCGCCAAACATGCTCGCCCTCCCAGCCGTGGGGGCGTTATAAAGTTACGGTCAATCCCACTATTCGTTGGTAAAGGAGTAGCCCAAGAGTTGGCGGTGGGTGGTGATGACTAGCTGCCTTCCCTCTAGTCTTACACTGCTAAATTAGGAACGGCTAGCACAGATAACCCTCGAGTAGCTTTGTGCGAAATTCAAAAACAAACAAACAGGTACTCTTTTATTGCGTATTTGTTTTATATATTAGAAATATAAACATACTGATTTGAAACTATTCTGTATGTAGTATCGGCAGAATATAGGATAGAAACATTCAGCGGAATAGACTGTAATTATGCTGTGAAACTAAAACCTTGTCGTATATAACAAACTCCTCCTTTGTTCTTCATTTTATACATCGATATGTTACAAATATACGTTACAACAGAATAGCATGTTGTTCACATGAGCACAATAATACTCATTTAAAGACTGGTTGATTCTCCACTTAGCCTTGATGAATTACACACAGCCAACGACGGAGTTCTGTTAATTCTCACGTATAATTTGTTACTTTCCTTCTAGAAACACACCTTACAAGGTGCTTTAGCGACAAAACAATGTTATTAAATTTAAAGAGCTACCTTGTCTATTGGCAGTTATTACAGTATTATTTATAGAAGAAAAAGTTTGCTAGGAAGGAATTTCGACTTTTCTATTTTTCGAATTGATGTAGCATCTTATATAGCCAATATGTATGTATAATATTTTTACATGTCATCATGAGTATTCACAGATAAACATGCAAAGCTAAAGTGTACTTTCCACTGAAAATATGTCAGTGTTTTTTCAGATCACCAAGACTCCTACGTTAATGTATGTGCGGGTTTTCATATAACAAAGCCACATCGGGCTATCTGCTGAGTCCAGAAAAGGGAATCGAACCCCTAATTTTGAGGACGTAAATCCGTAGACTTACCGCTGTACCAGCGGGAGATTCGACGCTAGTGACTTTGTTGTTACAGTAGAATAAACTTCACAGTGAACTGGCAGGAATATACAGTCATGTGAAAAAGTTAGGACACTCTATGAAAGCATGTGTATTTGTGTAACATTTTTGGATATATAGGTATTTAATCTCAATTTCAACAATACTGAGAGATTATAGGAATATAACTAAACAATTAAAACTGAAGAAAAGACTTTTCAAGATCTTCTGTCAATGTAATTCTACAAAAATGCAGGAGGTGAACTTAAAGTACAGAATTTTCTCTGGGAGGTCCTTTCCCCCCATACAGGAATTCAGCTCTAGGGGGTATTCTTCTGTTTTAACCCTGAATTCTAAACACTGACATTATGCACCATATTATGGATAATTTCACCTTATGTGCAAAGCACTTCACTAATTCATTAGTTCCATAGTTTTTACTTCTCTAATTGATATATTATACATTCCGAAATGTTTTTATCATACCTAATGGTTCGTTTTTTATAAATATTGAACTGGACAAGATGGTTAGAGTGCTCGACTTATAATCTGAGGGGTTGCAGGTTAGAATCCTCGTCATACTAAACATACTCGTCCTTTTAGCTGTGGGAGTTTTATAATGTAACATTTGATCCCATATTCATTGGTGGAAAGGTAACCCAAGATTTGGCAGTGAATGGTGATAACTAGCTGCCTTCATTCCAGTCTTACACTACTACTTTAGGAACGGCTAATACAGTTAGCCCTCGTGAAGCTTTCCACGACATTTTTTTTTTGTTTTCAAATTTCGCACAAAGCTACACGATGGTTATCTGCGCTAGCTGTCCCTAATTTAGTAGTGTAGGACTAGAGTGAAAGCAGCTACCCATCACCACCCACCGCCAACTCTTGAGCTACTCCTTTGCCAATGAATAGTAGGATTGACCGTCACATTATAACGCCTTAACGGCTGAAAGGACTTTACACAAAATTTAAGAACAAACAAATATTGAATAAAACAGCTACATTATTATTTCATAGCCAACTGTATTTTTAAGCATCGATTTAGTAAATTTTTTAACCTACTGTACTTTGTTTCTATAATTAATTTGCATAACACACTTTTGACTTTTTCTTAGAATATATGTGTAAAATTCATATGGTCTCTAGTTTTCATTTCTTTTATTCGTAAAATTGTATAAGATACTTCTATATCTTTTCGCGCTGACAAGGACAATTATTGAAATCTTTAAATAGTATAAAGTAATTTAAATATCATATATAACTTTATTAGTTAATATATATATATTTGTTTCAGTAAAGTTTGGTTTTAAAAGTGTATGTAAAGACTATATTTAACCAATGCAATGACAGATAATTGTAAAAGCTAAATTATTGGTTACTTTAAAATATTTGTCTCGTTCAAATAACGGACAAGTTATGATAGCATACGTAATATAAACTGTGTATATGATATATGCAATACAGTACATTAAAATAATAGTTTTACTTGTGAAGTATTCTAACTGTCATGACCCTACAATGAACTCACTACTTGAAACACTATCGGTGGTAACAAACCAGCTTTTAAAACACTAATCCTAGTAACAGTATCCGCATCTATAGCTTCACTAACAAGCCCTTTTGCTATAATGTTGCTCGTCCTCTAGGAAAGTCGTGTTGACGATCAACAGACCTATAATGTCCTCATTATTTGGCGCTGTCATTTATTGTTATTATCTCTAACTCCTACCGCTGCTATTGTCTGAGGCAGTCAATTGGTGCACAGTGTCTGAAATTCCGAGATACTAATCTAACCCTCGATTCTAAACATTCACAATATGTACCACATTACATCTGTTAGACACAGAATGTACCACATTAAAGTTGATTTGGTAGACATTTCTAAATTTTATGCGCCACCTTTCAATCCATTTGGCACAGAATTTCAAATAATAATATTGTTTTCTACTTTACGGCTGATTTGACAAACGTTTCTGCACTCTGCCATCATATACCACATTTTAACCGAGCTTCTAAGCAAAATATTGGCCTCTGCTCATATGTACTGCATTACTGCTGATTTAACAAAAATAATAGTGTTGGCTTTGTACACCACAACAAAGCTGCACTGGCACGTAATTCCACACACAATTACATTTTGGAACAACATTATCAATAATCTGATACAGACTTTACACTCTGCCATTATGAACTGCATAGCAGCTGATTTCACACAGTCCTCTACACTGTAGCATAATGTACCACATTACCAATGTTTTGACACAGAATTTTACATTATGCCTTTATGTGCTGTTTTACAGTTTATTTCACACAGAATTCTATACACTGGCATTATATGCTACATTACATCTGTTTTGATACACAACTCTACATAGTACCTTTATGAGTCATATTATGGTTGATATGGCAGAGAATTCTATATATATTCATAATAGATACCACTTTTCAGTTGATATGGCTCAAAATTCCACATTGTGAAGGGAAAGGATCAAGACACTAGTTGCTAAGTAGAAGCCCAGATCTCAACTCTATGGAAAACACCAGCCGGAAGGTGTTTAATTAAAACTATAAGAAAAGAACCAATAAGCACCTTGGAACTTCAGGAAGCCCTGAACCACGTGCAGCATCATAAACGTACCCCTGCCTAAACTCTGTCCTGTGTCATGATTATGTCAAGCAGTCATCAATGTCAGAGAAAACACAAATAAATATTAAAACAAGAAATACACTTTGTGACAACGCTTTATCAATTACTATATTTATGTTATCTTTAAACCTAGGTTTTCTTACTTAGAGAAAAATTTCGTATTTGCCGAGTGTTTGGTGATCATTTGTGTTTTGATACGTTTGTCACAGTTGGTTTGTTCATAAGTTTGCATAGCTGTGTTTGGATGATACGAGCCAGTTTACACCACACAATGCCCGTAACAGTTTTACGTTAGTTCTGGCAGGTCCACAATGCATAGTCTCGTATTGAATTACAGGAACTAAGAAAAGTGTAAAAGAATTGGGTAGTGTAATAATATTTCCCCACGGCTGTATTTATACAAAAATAATTGATTTAGATTATTTAATCAATGATTTTGTTGTTGAAACATCCTGCTCTCACTATCTAAAATAGATAATTGACACTTAGAAGACAAGCCACTCAATTAAATCGGTTTAACCTGACTGATTATAAAAATAAGTTGTTATTGTGTGTTTTTTGAATTTCGCGCAAAACTACACGAAGTTATCTGCATTAGCTGTCCCTAATTTAGCAGTGTAATCCTAGAGAGATAGCAGCTAGTCATCCCCACCCACCGCCAATTTTTGGGCTACACTTTTACCAACCAATAGTGGAATTGACCGTCACATTATAACGCCCCCACGGCTAAAAGGGCGAGCATATTTGGTGAGACGGGGATTCGAACCCATGATCCTAAGATTGCTAATTGAGTGCCTTAACCACCTGGCGATGCCGGGCGTCAGTTGTTATTCTACATATTATAACATCTATTTGGAATATCTCATAGGCGTACGCATAAGCAACTACAAGCTGCAATGTGTTTTGTATCTTGTACATATATATCTGCTTTCACTTTATTTTAGTACTTGAAAACTAAAAAAATCTCGTTGATCCCGTGGCGGAATTGTTACTGAACTAGAAAATAGGTCAGCGTTTTTGGCGCGAAGGTTCAAGGCTATCTGCACACTATAAAATAGCAACTAACAACTGCAGTCCATGAGTACGGTTTACTTTAGAAAGCGATAGGACAGGACCAATGAGCTGATTTCAGACATCGTCAGATCCACTCCCTGCTACTTCGGTTTCAAGCCGCATGACATCCAGGGACTTCGAGATCAAGTGTTTTTTAGGATCGAACATGACAGCGGTCAGGTATGTTGTTAAATATTTTATCAGATAACATTTAGGGCGATTTAAATCACAAAAAGCATAAATTATTTGATTTATGTAAAAAACGAAAATATCCGTGTAGTAATTATTAGTGAAACATTGCTTAATGATAATAATAACTTTAGCCTGCCAGGCTACAATTGTATTTCTAAACTTAAAGGTTTCAGTTGTGGAAGTATCGCCGTGCTACACATTAAACAACTCAGTGTATCATTCCCAGATACTAATCTTAACTCAACCAACGAACATATCTTAGCAATAATATAACAACCAAATAGAATGAAAACGGCAATTCTTGCAATTTATACCTCCCCTTCAACCATACCAGATGTAAATTTATTTCTTCAAGTAATAAACCGGTACCCACGTACAATTATAATAGGTGACTTTAATTCCAAGCACCACAATTTCAACTGTAGAATTAACAACAGGAACGGTTATATTCTCAATAACTTTATCTTCCAGCATAATCTCATTCTAGGCAACAACAATACCCAACCTATGCACGCTATGATAGGAGTTAGGACATCCTAGACCTGGCTTTATACACAACAAGCATATACCCCTCAATACAGAATTTCAGAGTGCATAATAACCTAGGTAGTGATCACAACCCCATATCCATATCCATCCATCCAACCCATGATCAACCCGCCCAGAATTTTCGATTTCTCCGCCACTGACTGGGACTCCTTTCGGAAAACTATCGACGACAATTTACCAGAAATAGCAACGAGGGTAACAACCCCAAGTCCATAAATGATTACTTATCCAGCATAGTCAATACGGTAACAAATGCAATACACACAACAGTTCCTAAACGTAACCTCAACAATCATCCAAACTCATGGAAACTCACCAAAGCAATCCACTCACTAATTATTAAAAGAAGCAAACTCAGACTCCAATTCACTATTTCTCGCGACCCCATCACTAAAACCAGAATTAAACGGATTAACAACCTCATGCGGCGCCACATCAACGAACAAAAAGAACACAACTAGTCTGAGCTATGTGCATCACTAGACAATTCACACAAAGGCCCCGCAACATTCCAGAGAAAATTCAAAAACATGTGCTATAATAACTCAAACAACAGTATTTCCAGTCTAAAACTAAACAACCGTACAGCAACATCCGACCACCCTGCACAACTACGGGCCACCCTGTAGTAGCCTTATATAACCTTTCACTATACTCAGGGTATTACCCGTCTCAATGTAAAACTGCAATAATAAATATCATACCCCAAACAACCCCAGCATCCAATAATTCAAAAGATTATAGACCTATTAGCCTAATTAACAGCATAGGGAAACTACTGGAAAAAATACTAACCGCACGTATCATATGGTACTTGGAAAGCAACACGTTTCCGAAATACAAAACGCCTCCCGTAGAAATAGGCAGACTGCTGATCACTTAGTCAGGTTAACAGAATCCATCATACAGGGCTTTAATAAAAACCACACCACTGTGGGCTTATTTCTGGACGTAAGAGAAGCCTTCTACTCAGTATTACATCAAGGTCTCAAATACAAACTTCTTCAGTTCAACCTCCCGTCAACCATAACAAGATGGATATCAAGCTTTTTAGACAACAGAAGAGCTAAAGTAAAAATTAACAATGCAACATCTCATACCGTTCACTTCTCGGCAGGCATTCTCCAAGGATCTGTACTCAGCCCCCTTTTATATGTCATGTATGTCAATGACATTCCATTCCCGAAATTAACGCATACCTATGCATCTCAATATGCAGACGACATAGCAGTATGTAACCCGTCACGTAAACCCCTGCTAGCGACCTTAAAAGTTCAATCAATACTTAACAGTATAACCGCCTGGTGCAACACCGATGCAACCGAAACACAGGCCATAATCTTCAAACGCTGAACACTGACACTGGCTAGTACCATTATGATGATAATCCACCTTTGTCGTATTTTTACGTTTTTTAAGGGTTAATAGCCATTTTAATTCAGTTTACGTTTTACCTGTTTTTTGAAGTTTCTTTAGTGTTACCTTGATTAATTTTTACATTTTACAAGGATTTTACTTATATGTACGTTTGTTGTTTTTCTTACCGGTTGTTTGACGTAGATAACCCAGTTGCTTTGCGCCAATAAACGCCAACCAACCAATTGAAAACAATACTTAACTAAACTTTGGAGCTCAATATGTCACAATACAGTCATATCTTAGCAACTCATGTTTTGTAAATTAATAAAGATAGCAAAACTAACCATAAATCTCACTATCAAACCTGTCTTCGACTTGTAAAGAAACAACCGAGAAATCCAGGATGTTAGTTAAGCAACTACAGGTTTCAAAACTAGTGACACATATGAACATTACACTAGTCACAACAATGTTAACAAATAACTGCAGATTTTAACCAAATCTCATCATAATACTTGTTACAATCATGTATACAAAAATCCAAAGCAGTACCATTTTCAATAAGATACGACAGATGTAAACGCTAGAAACATATCTCATAATAATTCTGTAAACAAGAAATATGGTGTTGCAGAATGCAAATAATACTACTTTAAATGTCACAACTAGCAATAAGCCTCGTTAATAAAGCAACCACAATCCTGTAGATAAACAATAAAGCACACGTAGTGCAGCAGAATTTAAGGAAAGCTGCTACGACAATTAGAAACAGAAATAAATCTCATTTTTCGATCTGGAATTAATGTGAAGAAGAATAAAACAGCATAATGTACATGGGGCTGCAGAATGCTAGGTAAACTACTATAAATATTATTATTATCCTGTGAACAAAATTTACAGTGTGCATAAAGCTGTAGAGGTTTGTTTTAGCTGCTTTTGATATTGGAACTTTCGGTTAGAACTCTTCACTAAGTCTTGCACTATCTTGTACACAAACGATACAATGTTTCACTAAGTTAGCTACGCCAAATGTTAGAATTAGTGAAAAAACTTATGATAAAACTTGTCATCCTTTTGTAAACAAACATGCTTCAAAATTATTATTAAGCTACTACAGGTCTTAGAACTAGCTATTGTTGAAAAAACGACAGTAAACCTATATTGTTCTTATCGTTTGTTTGGTTTTTGGAATTTCGCACAAAGCTACACGAGGGCTATCTGTGCTAGCCGTCCCTAATTTAGTAGTGTAAGACTAGAGGGAAGGCAGCTAGTCATCACCACCCACCGCCAACTCTTGGGCTACTCTTTTACCAATGAATAGTGGGATTGATCGTCACATTATACGCCCCCACGGCTGGGAGGGCGAGCATGTTTGGCGCGACTCGGACGCGAACCCGCGACCCTCGGATTACGAGTCGCACGCCTTACGCGCTTGGCCATGCCGGGCCTTGTTCTTATGGACAAGCAAATAAAGACTAAACGTAACGTACACTATCAAAGACGTAAAAATTAACAATATATCTCGCAAGTAAACTTATCGCCATTCTAGTATTTATATTACTATAGAAAGTTAAGTAAACAAATATAGATTATAGAATTAGCAACACATCTCATTTTAGACTTGTAATTAACTGTTTAAAAGCCATAGTGCTGTTAAATGTTTAGTAAGTTATTGATAAATTTCACGGTTAAATCTGTCATCAGCCTATACAACGTACGTAAAGTACTGTACAATTTTCGTGAAGGTACTACAGGTGTTAGAACTATCAATAAATTTTACCAGTAGTATGTAACCAT
Source organism: Tachypleus tridentatus (assembly GCF_004210375.1). Classification (NCBI taxonomy): domain Eukaryota; kingdom Metazoa; phylum Arthropoda; class Merostomata; order Xiphosura; family Limulidae; genus Tachypleus; species Tachypleus tridentatus. The sequence continues at coordinate 124,673,396 of NC_134826.1, read as the reverse complement.
TTTATAAACAAGCAAATAGTGCTACAGAATGTTAAGTACGCTACCACACATATTACAACAGGCGATAAATCTCACCATCCCGTAAACAAATAACCCAATGCACAAAGTACTACTGAGTATTAAGTAAACAACTAAAGAAATTACAAATATGGATAAATCTAATGTTTAAATCTGTCACCAACATGTATAAACAAAATCTCCACAGAATACGAAGCTAGCGATAAATCTAATCACCAAATTTGTCACCAGATGCTAGAACTATAGTTACATGTTATAAATAAACTTTTCGTCATACTATAAACAAAAAAAACAATGCTGCAGAATGTTAGTTAAGCTACCATTGATGTTTAAAAATGGATAAATCTCGTCATCAACCCTGTCACCATCCTGTAAACAGGCAAAACTACAGAATGTTACGCTTCTTCAGATGTTACAACTATCAGCAAATATCAAGGCAGTAGTATGATAGGTGAGATAATCCAGAGCACAGAGTACATTCGAATATTAAATAAGCTACTACAAATAACATATAATTAGCGATAAAGACCTCGCACCATCCTGTAAACATACAACACAGTCCAGACAACACTGCAGAATGTTTTTAACTTTTACGAATGTTATCAGTAAACTTGACTTCATTTTGTAAATAAACAGTTCAAGGCAGAATAATGTTAGGGGAGCTACTAGATATATTAGATCTATCAATAAATATAGTAATTATATCTGTCACCATCCTGTAAAAAAAAAAAATACTTTTCTAAATCCTCACTAATATTAACCTTGTCAGCAAACAGTGGACACTGTTAAAACGATCGTCAATGTAATATCACCATATGATGTTTCACAGAAGAATAACATAACAATCATACAGTAATCTTGATCAAAATCCACATTAATGTCGTCACTCGGTTATTGTGAAAACCAGCATTAATATTGACACTATCACGTTAAAATGCCTTGTACAACAACATAGCGGCATTCACAGAGTTATGTTAAGGAAACTTGTCATAACAATCACGTTTAAAATAATTAGCTTTTAACACACTTGTTATGAAAGCTAAATAATCATTAAATAATGAAAGTAAATAATAACTCTGTAATTGAACAGTCTTGTATATTGAACAAGGCACAGAGGTGAATATTAGTTAATTTATCGTACATAACTTAAAATAATAAAACTTTATTACATAAACTTGATGTTGTGTTATATTTCACTAAATAATGTAAAATAATCACCAAATAAAGAAACCTTTTATACGTTACAACCATTATTTTTACTTCTTGCTTTATAAAAAACGTGAAAATGACAGTGCGAGAAAAATCAAGCAAAGATTAACTAAAAATTTACTTTAAAATATTTATTTTGCTGTTGCTTGTCCATGTTTAAGTCAAAAAGTATACAATGGGATATCTACTCGAGTAGCTTTGCGCGAAATTCAAACCAACAACAAGTTCATGAGATATTACTGCACAGATTAGTCGGTTGTTCTGTTACTCTCATCTGATTATTTCAACGCTACGAATATCTAGCTTGTGTGTCGAAAAAGAAATAATTATAAAGTTAGAAGTGACGTAAAGTTAAGTCGTAAGTTTTATTAGGTAACGATAAACATGAAACTTCAAACTGAATTTAAAAATAAAACATTGTTATTCTTAAGAGGATTGAGCTATTCATTAATCTTAATCAAATATCAAAGTTTCCATCGTATTTAGTATATTTCCTCATTATATATATATATATCATATCATATCAACCCTCACACTGAGTAAATAAGTAGGTTTTGTATGATGTTCAGTAATTCCATAGATTTTGCATTTGTTTAGCACTTGTGTCATTTCTCAAGGTCATTTATTTGTAACATTTCCAATAAATTAGGATCTTTATATGGTTTTGTTTTATTCTACCTTCGGCCTGGCATGGCCAAGCGCATAAGGCGTGCGACTCGTAATTCGAGGGTCGCGGGTTCGCGCCCGCGTCGCGCTAAACATGCTCGCCCTCCCAGCCGTGGGGGCGTTATAATGTGACGGTCAATCCCACTATTCGTTGGTAAAAGAGTAGCCCAAGAGTTGGCGGTGGGTGGTGATGACTAGTTGCCTTCCCTCTAGTCTTACACTGCTAAATTAGGGACGGCTAGCACAGATAGCCCTCGAGTAGCTTTGTGCGAAATTCCAAAAACAAACTATTCTACCTTTACGCAAAATTCACCATTACAAAAATTATTATAGGGGTCACGGTAATACCCTGGAGAGTCTCAGGGGGTAAGACGATGAAAAAGGTTAAGAACCACTGCGGCCTACAGTTTCAGATTGCATACAAACATTTCATCAACCTTACATCAACGTTTGCTGCAAGGTTACGAAAACGTTATATACTCTTCAAAAAAAGAAACGCAAAAGGCAAAATATGAGACAAATTGTTAACAAGTTTATTCCGGGTAGTTCTGTATGACATGTGTGAAACTTCGCACATTTACTGCTGAACTTCCAAAGTCCGCAAAGGCGAAGTCCACGCTCACTAGGTGAAGTTTAACGTCACTCAACGTCAATAACGAGTATGCCCCCCGTGAGCATCAATAACTGTTGGGCATCTCCTGCCCATGGAAGCGATGAGATGACGAACCACATCCTGTGGAATGGCTGTCCAATCAGCCTGCAAAGCTGCTGCAAGCTGAGGTAGAGTCTGCGGTTGAGGTTGTCGACGTCGCAAACGTCGGTCCAACTCGTCCCAAAGATGTTCGATGGGGTTTAAATCTGGTGATCTGGAGGGCCAGGGAAGAACGTTGATGTTGTGGTGTCTCAAGAAGACAGGGGTGAGTCGGGCTGTGTGAGGACGGGCGTTGTCATGTTGAAAAACGTCGTTGACGTTCACCATGATGGGTTGCACATGGGGCCTAAGAATCTCGTAGACGGTTGCGTACGGTCTGATCGGAAATCCTACGCAGCCCTGATATGGTTGAGGCAGTAGACGTCGCAGTGGTGGTCCTATTCCGAAGGTGACGTAACCGGATGTAGCGATCTTGTGCGGGTGTGGTCACACGAGGTCTGCCAGATCGTGGACGGTCACGAGTTGATCCATGTTGTTGGTGACGATTCCATAGCCTTATGATGGTGCTTGGGTGGACATTCACAGCTCTGGCAACATCTGATAGAGATTCGCCTGCTTCCAAGCGACCAATAGCGTTTTTGCGTTGTGCTTCAGTCAGTCTTGGCGTAACTGTATTGCGTGTCGGTGGCTTAACACTGAGCTATGGAAACCGAGAACCCGTTACTTTTATAGAGATTTTGCACATGTTGCACTTTCAGAACATGCAGATCTCTCAAACAAATTTATTGGACACGAATGCGTTTTGGCGAAAATCCGATGTTTTCCTCCGTTTTCAAAGTGCACAACTTTTATTGTCATTTTGGTCTGACAATGTAACATCACATACTCTGAGCTTGTAACGTTATTACATATATTTCTCTTTAAAATAAAAAAATATTCCTTTTGCGTTTCTTGTTTTGAAGAGTATATGTTAAATTTCAACCAAAGTTATTTTGCTCGTGTATTTAACATTTACATTCTTAGAGAATGATAGTCATAGTATATTTAATGATTGAGTGGCGGTTGGAAGCTATACGAGTTTGACAGCTGGATGGGACACTTCATCCTGTAAAAGTTCGTTTGCTGTGTTGTCAGTTTCTGCCCGTCTACCATATTTGGGGCTGGAATGCTAACATCAAGAGGTACGTTTTATCTTACTTAACCCCAAATGGTAGTATCTTATTTCTTTATTTTTTATTTCAATTAATTCTTTACTTGAAAGAACAGTCACCTTTCCACAACTGCCTGCAGGCAGTGAAGGGTGATTTTGATGCGAGACGTTGTGAGCTTGGACACCCACATGCCGCTCTCTTAATTTCTATTTCTAATTCTGTATCTGTTCTTTATTTCTTATGTGAGACTGGCGAATGGAGGTTAAGACTGATAGACGGTGTATCCCCACCCGCTATGTGGGTCTTTTTTTCGTAGTCACCTCCAAAACCTAGGGTGCATTTTATAATCCCACATTGTAGCTTATACCCTGAGATCGTTTCAGTTGGCCCGGCATGGCCTAACGCGTAAGGCGTGCGACTCGTCATCCGAGGGTCGCGGGTTCGCGCCCGCGTCGCGCTAAACATGCTCGCCCTCCCAGCCGTGGGGGTGTATAATGTGACGGTCAATCCCACTATTCGTTGGTAAAAGAGTAGCCCAAGAGTTGGCGGTGGGTGGTGATGACTAGCTGCCTTCCCTCTAGTCTTACACTGCTAAATTAGGGACGGCTAGCACAGATAGCCCTCGAGTAGCTTTGTGCGAAATTCCAAAAAAACAAACAAAAACAAAAATCGTTTCAGTTGATGCAGCGTTTTATGTTTAATCTTTTTTGTTTCGGCTTGTTTTTGAGTTAAAATAACAAATTATACATATATTATTATTACATTTCTCTTATCAGTTAGTACTTTGTTTTGATAACGGAAAATTTAAACAATCGGATATAACAACTTAATATATATAAGGTTGTTGTTCTTCTGATCAATGTGTGGTTAATTTCTTAAATTTTTGCAGTAAATATTATATACATTTATTTGTTATAGATAAAAAATAAATATAAGTTAATAGAGTATATCTTAAATTGATAAACAACATTCCAAAATTTTTAAACGGCTAATATAATTAAATCAATCGTGAGATGTAAACAAAAGATAAACGGTCTCAATATAATCAATATAAAGATGCAAGCTGTGTTATAGCGTTTAAATGACAATGGGACCGACCAAATAATAACATTTAATATACGTTTGTACACTGGCCATAACAATAACACAAAAGTCCTAACCGAATGTAAACGTTAAATAAACAAACTCCCAGTTTGCCCCTGAGGAAGAAAGGTCAACCTTTCGAAAACGATCGGGTTAAAGGGTTTTTATCATTCTTGAATCTACGTGTTTTTTTACATCATGACAGAACAATTTTACTTCAGAGGCTCCAGTTTCTTGTATTATTCTGTAATAAAAAAAATATACATAAATAAATAATGAATAAATTTTCATTTATGCTTTTTGTTTTATGTTTAAGTGAACATATCACTCATTCCAGTTGTGTTTGTGTTATATGTACAAGTAAGTGTATTACTCAACGCAAATGTGTATATCTTCATATATTTTATGTTTACGTGAGTGTATCACTCATTTAAACTGTACTTATTTATGTTTTTCTGTCTAAGTGAATACATTACTCATCCCAACTCTTCTTGTGTTGTATTTTATGTTTAAGTGAAGTATATATATCACTCATCACAGCAATACCTACCTACTGATTTATATCTAGGTGGTTTTGTTTGTTTCTTTGTTTGGGAATTTCGCACAAAGCTACTCGAGGGCTATCTGTGCTAGCCGTCCCTAATTTAGCAGTGTAAGACTAGAAGGAAGGCAGCTAGTCATCACCACCCACCGCCAACTCTTGGGCTACTCTTTTACCAACGAACAGTGGGATTGACCGTCACATTATACACCCCCACGGCTGGGAGGGCGAGCATGATTTAGCGCGACGGGAGCGCGAACCCGCGACCCTCGGATTACGAGTCGCTCGCCTTACGCACTTGGCCATGCCAGGCCCATCTAGGTGGTTGTAGAAATCGTCCCAACTGTACTATCTACTACATTTCTCGAAGTGTTTTAAAACGTCAACGAGATTACAATATTCGACACATAAAACATCATCATAATGATAAACAGGCGATTAAATAATCTATTTTCCGAATTATTTTCTCCATAACCTTTACATTATCTTGTTTCTCATGGAGGACAGGGCAATCGACTCAAAATCCTCGTGTCGTGCATTTAAGGTCTCGTCATAAAACATGTTTGTCCTTTTATCTATAAGAGAGTTATAATGTAATGGTCAATTTCACATTTCCTTGATAGAATAGTAGCCCAAGAGTTGGAGGTGGGTGGTGTTGAGAAGCTTCCTTCTATCGCTGTTAAATTAGAGACGGCTCGCGCAGATAACTCTCTAGTAGCTTTGCGTGAAATTTACAACAAATCAAACATTCTGACAATACATTAATGTTTAGTTTCATATTGTTATACCTATATGCTATAGGACTGATTTATAAAGTTCATCTGAAAATGTATAAAAAATTTTGATTGTAATAATGTTGGGTAAGTTACAAATAAATGCGTGATATATCTAGTAAACTGTATAATTATGGTTAGACTTTTCATGTCTTTAAAGGCAAAATATATGTATTCTCAATACACATGTAATTTTTGAAAAGTTTTATCACTAGAGAAAGTCATGTATACTTATAGATATGCATATTGAAATAATTATGTTCTGAAGCTTGTAATTCGTTAAATGCATGTGCAGCCAAGAAAAGTTATTATTCTTGGTTTATTTCAAAACAGAAAATTCAAAAATAATGATTTGAAATATATTTTCCTACACAAGCAGAAAGTTAAGAAATACGTTAAGATAATATCAAAACTGAAAAGTTATAATTAAAAATTAGTTTCTTGCGATCAGTAAGTGCCATAGACATAATGCTATCATAGAGGAAATGTTTTGTTTCGAAAAAATAGATTTGTGTTATTTGCATTCTGTAAATCATATTGCTGTAAGATCGTTATTTTCGTATATGTGACAACTAATGTTTAAACATACATACATAAGTATTTATTTTCATCTCGTAAACTAAATAGTTATCAGATCCTACTTTAGTATCGCTCAATAGTTTTTACCATAAGAAATTATCATAAAACTGAATATGAGGAATAAATATTTAAATCAAATACTGACCTCTTTATCATTCTTTTTATCTTATCTCTTAACTTTTTCTCCACCTTGTTGTTTCGTCTCTCAAAATGTCTCATACGTGTTACATGTTATTTACTAGTCTGAACTTCTGTTATCGTGGTGGGACCGCTGTAAGTTTACGGACCTACAATACTGAAATCGATGGACACAGCAGGTAGTCCAGTGTCATTTTGCTTTAAAAAAGGAAACTTAGCTTTTTCTTCAATTTCTTGTTTTATCTTTCGAAGTTTCTCAAATACATTAATTGTATCTGCTTCTCGTAAAATTACTCTAATCCTTTTTCTTAATTCAATTCATGTAAATTCAAAACTATGTAAACACTTCACATATGATTAATGTACACTTTTGGAAGATGTTTTGATAATTTGCCTTCGTTATAAATGCGTAATTGTCAATAATTTCACATCAAAGCAAGGTATTTACATAAATAAAAGCGAAGAATTTTCATTATTAGTGGAATATTTTAAAATGTAACAATGTTTTTAAACAATATAAGACTTCCCCCTACGACTGCTACTGCTAGTAATTAATGTATTTCAGGAGTTCTGAGTTACTTATAAATCCGTAAGCAAGAAACGCAAAAAAAATTCTTGTAATAAACTGAAAACAGACTTCAGGAACTATATCGGAACTCTAATTTATTACAATTATATCTCTTTTATTTAAGTAGCAACTGTTTTATTTTTGGAATTTTTTTTCAGTATTTCATGGAAACGTATTGACGAGTTGCCTATCTTTTATTCTGTCACTGTTAAATTATGACGGCTAACGCAGGTAGCTTTTGTGTAGCTTTCCGCGAAATTCATTACCAGCCAAACTAAAGTTAATACTTTGTTTCATGAGCAACATAAGGCAAGATATACTATTTGGAAGATCTAATCAGGGTTCAACATTACGCCTAAGCACTTTTCTATTATTACTTATTATAATACTTAGAGGTTTCAGTTCTCTTCGTTATTTTTTTATTTCATTAAATCCTGTTTGTTTTGGAATTTCGCACAAAGCTACTCGAGGGCTTTCTGTGCTTGCCGTCCCTAATTTAGCAGTGTAAGACTAGAGGGAAGGCAGCTAGTCATCACCACCCACCGCCAACTCTTGGGCTACTCTTTTACAAACGAATAGTGGGATTGACCGTCACATTATACGCCCCCAAGGCTGGGAGGGCGAGCATGTTTAGCGCGACGCGGGTGCGAACCCGCGACCCTCGGATTACGAGTCGCACACCTAACGCGCTTGGCCATGCCGGGCCTCATTAAATCCCATTCTTTGAAGTTCTCTCATAACGTTTCTAATTAATATTTTCCTGAACCGAAACAGAAAGCCCACCAGTGGCACAGTGGTATGTCTGCGGACTTACACACTAAAAACCGGTTTTCGATACCCATGGTAGGCAGAGCACAAATAGCTCATTGTGTAGCTTTGTGCTTAATTCTAAACAAACAAACATTATAATTATAAATTGGGCCCGGCATGGCAAAATGTGCTGAGGCGTTCGACTCGTAATCCGAGGGTCGCGGGTTTGAATCCCAGTCGCACCAAACATGCTCGCCCTTTCAGCCGTGGGGGCGTATAATGTGACGGTCAATCCCACTATTCGTTTGTAAAAGAGTAGCCCAAGAGTTGGCGGTGGGTGGTGATGACTAGCTGCCTTCCCTCTCGTCTTACACTCCCTAAATCAGGGACGGCTAGCGTAAATAGCCCTAGTGTAGCTTTGCGCGAAATTCAAACCAAACCAGTTAGCAGTTTCTTGATCAAGTTTTGAAAAACGTAATACATGAATGGTTATTATTCAATATTAATTGCAAATTTTTAAACACAAATTTATTAAATATTAAGAAATTATTTTAATTAAAGAAGTCAGCTGTTCTTTAAATATCTGGAGTTCTTATGAAAAATTAAGCACAAGGGGAAACAAAAATTACCAGTGTTACCTATTACAATTTATCCCTGACGAGTCTCCGATTTATTATGCTACATATTACGATTTAAAATAGCCGAAAATTTTAACTTCAATTTAAAACTTAATTGAATCTCAATATTTATCAAATTTGTGATATTTACCAACAAGATTGATACACACAATTTTCTCTCTCAGCACAAATACATTTTAATATACAAACAACAATACAATTTATAATAACGGTTATTACAAATAATGATTTATATGCGAACGTTTTATAAACTTACAAACAATACTGAGTCTTCTATCTAGTCTGTAACTGAATATTTTATTGATGGTTAACGATGAGCAAATGAATTTAGAGTTGATATCGATACCGATTGCTAAACAGTTGGCTAGCCTACTCTCTATTCTTAGCTGGTTTCACGCTGTTTACAAGTTGACTTTTCTCAGGCGAAGATGTATAATGTCTTCGTAGAAACATTAAAGTTCAAAGTTAATTCACTGGAGTTAAGCGATTTATAATGTTCGGAATCTATAGACGTTCCTGGTTAGTACCTGTATTTTTTCGATTAATAAACGTTAATCACAGTTATAACTTCCGGTATTTACAGTATACTAACTATAGCAAACCAACAATATATACTCTCTCTTGGTCTGTCGATTTGAAAACTTTCTTGAGAATTCAGTTGGCAAAAATGCTAACAAACACTAGAATTTTACATACACACAAAGTACATTGTTGAATCTTACACTCGAGAATCTTCTACGAATTCTGGGAAAAGGTGGGAATTTCGCAATAAGCATGTAGCAATATAAGTTACATGCATTTCTGAATATGCTTTAACTAAAACAAACATTAATATTAAAATAAATATATAATAATAAATCCGTCACACCAACCAACAATAGAAGAACGTTACATGAATGTCACAAGTACATACTCAGTACTTTCTACACTACACAATCGGTGTCTTTAAAGAGCTAACCTTTATATGAAGAACAACGACAGTGGTGAATAATAATAATGTGAGCATAAAAAATCAGCAAACCAGATAAATACAAAGTTGGGAAGTTAAAAACCTACAAAGAGTAATCGTAAAAGCGTAAAAAAACAAGATTGGAGACAGTGTAGAGTGTAGACAGTATTATATAATAGATTTATGGTTTGGTTTAGTTTTAGAATTTCGCGCAAAGCTACATGAGGGTTATCTGCGATAGCTCTCTCTAATTTAGCAGTGGGAAGGCAGCTAGTCATCACCACCCACCCCAACTCTTGGGCTATTCTTTTACCAACGAATAGTGGGATTAATCATTATAACGGCTGAAAGGGCGAGCATGTTTGGTGTGACAGGGATTCGAAACCTGAAACCCTCGGATTACGAGTCGAGTGCCTTAACCACTTGGCCATGCCAGGCCAATAGATTTATGGCATCTACACCAAGAGCGTTTTACTATCACATAAAATCCTAAAAAAATTCTACCCAATTAGACACCATGAAACTATTAATAGAACTTCAACTATTAGATGAGAGATTACCATCTCAGATCAGTTGGTTAGATTCATAGCTAAATATTGATAGAAACTTAGCATCTGACTTACCAAAGACAAAAAGGGGAATCTATGTGAACAGTCCTGACGTTCCTGTAATTTAAACTGATAAAACTGATTTGACGTTTGTTTGCTTCTCTAAAACTTCAAGAAATACAGTATGATTAATACACTGCTATAGCAGGGAACTGTCTCTGACTAACGGTAGCGCTTCTGTGTGCTTTTCTTTCCTCTTGGTCGTATGTTCTATCGGCAGTATGACTAATATAATAACTGTTCTGTTTGTTCTGATGTTGTCAGTTCAATTAAGGCTGGTGGTGGATATTCTTTAGATATCTTTTAGTCGTAACAGTATATGACAAAATGTAGCATTATATTACTACTAAAAGTTTATCTTAAGTCAACAAAACAATTTGAACTAAAAGCTGAACGTAACTAAATTAAAAATATTCTATTCGAGTCAACTGAGCTTTACTTGTACGCTTTTAGAGTACGCTTGGACTTGCGAGGTTAGTTTTAGAACCGTTGGTAACTCAATGCAGTCTTTTGATTTTCTTGTAACTGAAGTAAATGACAAAGTATGATTTAGAGAATCATGAGAATCATGGTACTTTTAATGTACCATGCTTTTACATCTACAGAACTAGTTCTTTCGTAAAAATATTAGATTATGATAGGTATGCTCAATACCAGCTATAATTTAATTTATATTATTTTTTTAACGTTATTCCCCACTTACAAAACATTACACACAAAAAACAATAGCAGGGACATTTCATTTCTGTAGAACCAGAAAGTATGTAATACTTATTATATGTGTGTGTGTGTGTGTGTGTGTGTGTGTGTGTGTGTCAAAATATCGATCGTGGTACATTTAGAATTAATTTATGTCATTAATTATCCTCCTAAAATAAAATGTTTTAATTTGCACTTACATAATAGTAGATTTTTTTCTAATAAATAGAAATATTCAGATTTGTGTTAATCTATTTTGACAAAACACTAGTTAATCATAAATGCAACAACAGTGGATTTACACACCAAGATAATACAAATAGAATTGTTTGTCTGCCATACCATACCCTTTTTTAATATTTGCAGCTTTACTTTTCCATAGACGGCCCGGCATGGCCAGATGGGTTAAGGCGTTCGACTCATAATCTGAGGGTCGCTGGTTCGAATCCCGGTTGCACCCGGTTCAGCCGTGGGGGCGTTATAATGTGACGGTCAATCCCACTATTCGTTGGTAAAAGAGTAGCCCAAGAGTTGGCGGTTGGTGGTGATGACTAGCTGCCTTTCCTCTAGTCTTACACTGCTAAATTAGGGACGGATAGCAGATAGCCTTCGAGTAGCTTTGTGCGAAATTCAAAAAACAAACCAACAAACACACAAACTTTTCCATAGTCCCCTGGTGGTACGGCGGTAAGTCTACGGACTTACAACGTTAAAAGCACATGGTTCGATTTCAAAATAAGTGAGAGCAACATTCGACTTTTAAACAATATATATATATATATATATTAACACGAAAATCGTAATACACTTCACACAAGTGTTATTAGTTACCTTGATGTAACAAGAAAATTGATTACAATTGTAACATAGCGTAACATGACAATTTTATATTGGACAATAATAAAGTAATGTAGCAAAAAAGATAATTCTGTACACAAGAGAAAGTATTTATTACTTCAAATCAAAAGTTAAGACAATCACTGTTACAATGATGATAAATAAAAGTAAAATTATGAATAGCTCAGTTGCTCTTTATTAAGTCTTTGTCATTTTGATGGTGTTCTGTACATCACTGTGCATTCTTTGGTATAAGTATTAAAATAAATATTTAAAACTCTATCTACATTAATAAGTTAGAAGAGGTTTTATAAAAAGTTTTATGAAACGCTGGTGGTACCTTCTCTTATACAAGTTTCTAGTTTCCTGCACAAAATGCATTACACTTCTTCATCCTAGAGATTATTTTTGTGCTATAATTTCTATCATGGCAAATCTGTAGATATATACTAAATGTTGATCAATACCACTTAGTAAATTTGTTTTCTACATGAAATGTTTTAAAGATGCTTCATTATTTATAACAATTGTGGGTCCAGTTTTTGTAAACCTAAACTCACTGTGATTGATGTAAGGATATGTCGATATTTTCTTATACAGATATTTTGCTGACTAAAAAATCTAAAGTAATGCTAAAACTGATATATTGAAATTATTTTCTTTTGTGACTTTTACTCGCATTTCAGTGTAATATTGCAAAGCTACTACTAGTGGAAAACTTAGTTAAAAGAAGTAAGAAAAACATATTATTAGTATATACAAATATTAAGTAATAGTTTTGAAAATTTACTAAACTTTCAAGATGATAGACAGGCAGACAAGAAGCAAAACGAGGTAGGTAGATAAATAAACATAAACTTCATACAGACAGTGGCGTATTTATGTAGTGGCTAGAGGAAGCTCAGCTCCAGGGCCTATGGTCTTAATGGGGCATATTGATAATTCTATCTTATGTAAAGTTACATGTGATGTAGGGCTTACAAAATTATTACCTATGAGCCCATAGAACCTTTAGTCCACCACAGGATATAGAAAGAGTGATACTCTTAAGTACAAAGTAAAATATCTAATTTTAGGAATGAGACATAGCTTAAAAGCATGATACGGACATAACTTTAAATTTTTAACACCTTTTAATCAAAGAAACAACAAAAGCTAACCGGAAGCCATAATCTTGAATTTCACGCAAAGCTACTCGAGGGCTATCTGCGCTAGTCGTCCCTAATTTAGCAGTGTAAGACTAGAGGGAAGCCAGCTAGTCATCACCACCCACCGCCAACTCTTGGGCTACTTTTTTACCAACGAATAGTGGGATTGACCGTCACATTATAACGCTCCCATGGCTGGGAGGACAGGCATGTTTGGTGCGACCGGGATAATCTTATGATTGTTTGGTCGCTTGTTTCGTTGCAGTTAAGCACAAAGTTGCACAATACTCTGTCCACCACAGATACATATCAAAAACAGATTTTTTTTAGCGATATGAATCCGCAGACATACCCTGAACCAGATTTTATAAACTTCATGGAATAATTCGTAAGCAGTTAATTTCTGAGAAGATTAAGATTTCTTCAAAATGCATCCTTTTTTATAAAAAAAAAAAATTAATTTCTTAATTTATAAATACCTTTATAAGTTTAACAGTGTTACTAATTTAGATCCGTTATAAAATTACTTGCTTCCTATCAAAAATCTAGCGGACAAAAATAAAATAACATTATCAGGTCATCCGTTATGGATACTAATAGTACGAGATTTAATATTTTGCATATTGCTGTTTTGTGTTTTTTACTCCTTCACTTCGTACCTAATATAAGGGTTAACTTTACTAAGATACTAATTGTATAGTGTACAAAGCATTGAGTATCTACACGTTACAGTCATCTAATGTTCCTCTATTATTAGCTGATAATTCCTGATTCACTTTGTACTTAAGCTTCCGAAAAGAACTCCGTAAGAAATTTCAATAGCTAATGTTAACATCGTTTACACTAGAGTTCTGATGTTTCCTTGCTTATTTAAAACACATAAGAAAGAAACTAGCTTTTCAATACATCTACGACCTTCGCAATACCTTATTTTGTATTCGATAAAAGGTTTGAAGTTTACATGTAAAGTTGGCAAGAGAATACTAATAATGAGAAAAAGAAGAATTACAAATTACAATAAGTTTTTACAGAGTTGTTTGAACTAATTCTTGATACTTGAAACTATTTGTTTTGATAAAACTCCGTAATTACAAAACTGAGGTAAAAACAATTCTGTAGTAGTTAATTTTAAGATTAGGCAGTAGAAAATTAAGCTATATTAGATAACTTTACGATTGGGCAGTAAAATTACTTAGCCTTAACATTTTTGGAAACTTAAAGAGAGTTCAACTGCGGGAAATCAAACGAGTGTTGTTAAGCCTGTAGCTTGTCGCTAACCCACAAGAAGGATTTCAACTGGAGAAACAGAAATGTAGTTTGCTACAGAATCTGTAAAACTATATGTTCCAAAATTAACGAAAACAGATAAAAATTAATATATATGCGACTACAATACAATAACACTGGTGTATCAAATGTTCTCGTAATTAGTGGTAAGGTTGCACGAAAGGACATGATTAGAAGAGATTAATTATTTTAAAGAGGGATTATTTTTCTACATATATATGAAAAAATATTTATTTTACACAAAATGCAACTCATGCTTGTACATACGTCCTAGAAAAACAAAATTAAGTCTTCAATGCACATGGAAAACATTATACTTTCGAAATACATCGTTAATCAGAGATACTATATATAAAGAACAGAGTAAATAAACTTCTAATTTTACGTTGTTTACCAGTACGTTTGTTCTCGATAAGAACAAGATTGTGTGGGACCAACAACGCTCGTATATAACAGCGTATGAAATAGATTTAGAGACATCTGGGTCAAGAATATGACGACACCAGTGATGAGAACAACGTTAATACCGCCTGTAGTTCCAAGAGCGAACAAGATGTTAGAATAAAACAAACTCCAGTGATCAAAGAATTCAAACCTAAATAAAATCAACTCAAACTCATCAGCAATAGGTTTTCTTCTATTGTCCATGGACTTATTCATTACCTTTTGTGATAATTTCTAAACACGTCTGTCCATTATTTAAACTGGAAATGTAAGTCACTTGATGTTTTCATTTTGTTGCGTTCAACCCAAATGACAATAATAATTCTTCAGAATATTGGTAAGGAAACCAATCAAACTTATAAAATACAACTGGTTTTAATACTTCACAGTTCACACATTTTTTTATCCTATCGGAGAGCAAGATGTTCAAACATTATCTGTTAAAGAATAGTTTTAATAAATAGTATTAGTTAGTTAGCTGTTTATAAAATTTTTGCTCAAAGCCACACAAGAGCAATTCACTTATAACCATCCTTAGTTTTAAATTGCGAGTCTATAATATCCATTGTCAACTCTAATACTACTTTTATTTGTCTCGATTGTGGAGTATATTTTTTACTGCAACGGGACGCGTGCCATGAACGCTCAGACTCACCGAGACGTGTTCCATGCTGAAGACTTAATTAACTTACTCCGCTAGATGTTACACCTGTTCATATACTTCACCAGTCTAAATATATAAGACAGTCAGGTGCTGTGTTACTCTATCTGTATGGCATTTACAAATGAAATTACATTTAATCTTAATTTAGCAAACGACTATCCACAACTGAAGTATACTGATTATGAAGGCAGCTTTAAATTAGCACTTATTTAGAAAACTGCTCAAGTTTGTCACAGGTATCCAAACCGAGTTTATAGCTGTGTGAGTCGGCAGACATGCTGCTGTGCCAGTGGGGGGCACAAGTAAGTTTAGCGAAACTACTATTGAAAGTAATTTTAAAGGTTAAGTTATTGAAATAAAATGCTAGAAAGTATGATTAAAAGTTTCGTTCTTTCACATTTACTATGGTTTCAAGTTAAATTTCTACAACTACAGTCTCACACTGGGACACAGGTAAGCCTACGAATTTACAACGATAAAATCAGGGGTTAGGATCCCCTCGGTGGACACAGCAGATAGCCCGTTGCGGCTTTCCTAAAAGCAAAACACGCGCTACAGCTACTACGAATGGAAAACTAAAATAAATTAAAATGAAAAATAAAATGAAAACGTATCATTAGTATACACAAATATTATATGGAAGATTAGGAAATTTAATAGACATTCAAATGTGATTTAGATCATACAAAAACTACATGAGTAATAGTTTGTTAGTTTCAAACAGAGCTTGTATTTAATAATCAGTAAAGTAATAAAATACGTCAGATGATAGACAAATGGACAGATAGGCAAATAAGCATAAACCCTAAATAGTTAAAAATATAGATAAGTAGATCTTCTTGAGTCTAAAACAAAACAGTTGCTATTTAGCTATGTTATAAAGCCACGAGAAGCTGGAAAATATATTGTGAGAAACATAAATTGTGATTTTGTACAAAGTTAGAATTCATAGTACTTATTTTTATTATTCTACTTTACAGAGTCTTAGAAAAGCATTTATCGTAAATGAAAGGTTATTGCCGTTGCATTCCTAATGCAAAACTACACAATGAGTTATATGCATGAAATTTGTCCAAAGCCCAAAAAGAACACTGTGCTTTTGCATTGGATGTCCGTAAATTTACTATGACATTAACAGAGGAACACTTAAAAGGAAATAAAATGTTATTAAGTCACAACCCTCATACTTTCTGATTTTTATGCTATGCTGTCAAGGCCGACGATAAATGTTTTTCTATCGCCGTAAGCAAGATTATATGTCATTTTGGATTTTCTGGTTTAGAGGTGTGTAGAAATATATTGTTGTAAATAATGTTCGAAAATGTTTGTAAAACTTCTTTTTTCAGTTTCTGGTTTCTAAAAGTTGTTGTTTCACTTCAACCATTCCGTACTCTAGTGTTATACAACTACAGAGATGCCAATCATTATGATTTGAGCGTAATCATTACGATCTTGGTGTATACATTACGACTATACGCTCATACAGACAAATGTTACGACTTGTTGCAACTCCCAAATAATTATATATTATATAGGCCGATACAATAACGTGATAAATTGTTCCCCCAGGGTTTGAAAGGGGTGAAAAGAAAAATTTCTAGCGAGATACAAATAAATTTTGATAATAAATAAAAGACATAGTCCAAATGGCTACTTGCGATAATCATGTTTGTGCTTGAAATAATAAAAAATATTTGTATCTCCGACGTCTACCAATAGTTTGAGTGCTGTGCTTCTCCATACTGGGTTCGTGGGGGAATCCATAGTTATGTCATTAGTGCTTGTCAGCTAATCAGCGCTCGCACAGATGGTTATTTCTCGTTTTCTAAGCGGCAAAGAAACACCAATGCGATTGTTCACAAATGGAGAAAAAAGAGGCCTCGTTCACCAGATTGTCTTGTTTATGGCAAATCTAAAAGGACTAAAACTGTGAATCAAAAATTTAGGAAAGAGTATAGTGCAAAGTATCCGGTCATTGTATCAAAAGTCAGTGACAGTCATGCGTTTTATACAGTTTGTCACATCGATTTTTCTGTGGCGCATGGCGGGATAAACGATTGTTTCAGACATACAAAATCGGCATCTCACCAACAAAAGGCTGAGGCAAAGACAAAAGCGATGCAGATAACGACATTTATGAGTAAGAATTCAGAATATGAAAAATAATTTCAAAAGAATTTTATGAAATTTATTTTTTAAATACATAAAACATAGTCATAAATAAGCAATCTATAGCAGTAATAAATAATATTAGTTATAATAATAATAATATAATAATAAACAGCTTAGAGACATTGGTCAGGCCTAGTTGCCGCAAATGATAAAGGGCTCTGTCTACAATCATTACGCTCAGTCATTTGAAGTAGTTGGCATCTCTGCAAATATTACTAAACGTTTTGCATCACAGTTGACTTTTTAGGAATGTGACATAATTAAAAGAATGATATGAATATAATCTGGATTTCTTATTTAATATTATTTCATCAAAAAAGCAACGAAATTATGTCACAAAAGCCAATCCGAAGCTATAATCTTAGTGCTTTCTATATCACCGCCAACTCTTGGGCTACTCTTTTACCAACGAATAGTGGAATTGACCGTCACATTATAACGCCCCCACGGACAAGAGAGCGAGTATGTTTGGCGCGACTCGGGCGCGAACCCGCGCCCCTCAGATTACGAAGCGCACGCCTTAACGCGCTAGACCATGCCAGGCCAATTTATTTTGTAACTAATGAACATATTTCAGGCAGAATACATTTACACCCTTACAAGTGGTGACATGGTCATTCCTGTTATGCACTTTAGGACGAATTTTATTAGGCTCATTAGTTTTTTGGGCTCATAAAGTCAAATATATAGATAAAAGAATATATTTGTGATGAAAATATATTTCACAACAAGCATAACATAATGCACATGTGGATAGTACTTACACGAACACCATGGGGTGTTAAATTTGGGGTATCTGACAGCTGAGAGTAGAGCTTAAATATTTCATCCACTACTTGGTCATACTGGAAAATAGAGGTTGGGCAGGCTATCAAGTACAGATGAAGACATCTGAAGAGATATAATTACATGCTTGTAATCAAAAATGGGACACATGGTATTCACTGCACAGATATAGCTGGAAACCTCAGTGTAGACTGCATCCAGTAAATGGAAGCGACCTTCTTTATCAACAAGCTTCCCTTGCGACAACAGCGAAGCAGTAGATCTAGGCTGACTTGACAAATTTTCCAGCTTAAAGGGTACTGGCCAAGGCTTGAATGCTAAGATGCTGACCAAAGAAAAAATCAAATAGTTCAAAACACTTACAAATTGGGGTTGACTGATTGCAAAGAAATACTAACTAAGGCCTATTTATCTCAAGTGA
The DNA here is from genome assembly GCF_004210375.1 of Tachypleus tridentatus. Classification (NCBI taxonomy): domain Eukaryota; kingdom Metazoa; phylum Arthropoda; class Merostomata; order Xiphosura; family Limulidae; genus Tachypleus; species Tachypleus tridentatus. Next base: position 124,654,615 of record NC_134826.1, on the reverse strand, counting down.
AAGATGAAACTATTTCTCGAACAGATTGAAAGACCTGTTTGACATACATTAGGACACATCCTACCATGATGATATGGACTGAATTTGTTCAGTACTGGGACCGGATGAAGATGCACTCTGCTTGCTTGAAGGCACTTCAGGGTTCGGTGGATTTTGGTCAAAAATAAAATTTTTAACGGGTCTAAATTTGTAATAAAAAATCAACAACAGTAATTGTGCTATGTTGAATATTGTATATTGAACAATTTTACTTCTTTTCTTCGGAATAAAGTTTCCGCAGAGTGATTTCCAACGAATACATAAATGATTATAATCACTCAAATTTAAATGGGTTGCGAATTCTTACAAACGACTTACCACAACAACTATCTCTCCGTCAGAGGCCCAGCATTAGAACCCAGAGAAACGTGCAACTTTGCTCGTGGTTTTGGAATGTCAGACCATTGAACATCCACCCAGTCCTGCCAGTCTTCCATGAACACTTGAGCTGACAAGTTGGTAGCATCTGCATCCAGATTTAGGTTGTCAGAAATCGTACTGGGCAACAATCCCAGATCATCCACTGACACCAAAATTTTTTTTCATTATACGTAATGTGGTAGGATAAAGCCATCTCTCTGGAATCTGAAAGTATGGTCCTGATCAAAAATGATTTATATGTATACACATGCTGAAAAGTTGTCATTGAAGAACAACTACAAAACATTTAAAAGATATATTAAATTTCCATAAATTTAACATCAGCAGGACTGGTATAAGTCAGCTAAATAAGTAATTAGGTTTTTCCCTAACAAATGGTAGCCTTTAAAAGGTGAAAGCAAATATAAGTAGTCTGACCTCAATAGATGGTGCTGATAGTGGTGATTTTGATGCAAATATACATGATACATATTAATATGACACAAGTTCTCTTTGTTTGGAAATTTTGATGAAATTTGTCACAAAAAGGCAGAAACAAATTTACATAAAATATGTCAAATCTTTTGATGAAATTTGCTACTGGAAGATACACACCAAGTTACATAAAATAGGTTAAAATTTACCACTGATTACCGAGTTCTGTTTAAAATTTGTCATCCTTCCGTCGTCACGAATGTAGTGATGTAGGATGATCATATTTTCACCTTTGTTCACATAACAAGGCAATGGGTAATGATCATAAAGATCTGGAATGCTCAGGAATTCATAGCTTCTCATTTGCTCTACAATGTAAGCATGAAGATGCCTGTGATAATCAACAGTTTGGTATCTTTGACAATACAAAAAAGGTTTTCCCCAAAGAACAAAGCAACAGATCACTGAAGAAAATTGAAGACTGTCGAATTCATAGCTACTGACGACTATTGTTCCTCTGTTGTATGTGAGGCAGTTGACTGTACAACCTGATGCTTTAGTGACAACATCTTTTTCCCCAACAAATTCCCTGACAAGATTTCGTTCTTCTCCAAGTAAATTCACAGGCAATCTGACAGGATTAGTCAGGTGAAAGGCATCTATTCCAAGAAATCCATTGCTTTCCAAATGTGAACTGAGTTTATACTAGTGTCTCATTGCCATTGTTTTGGCTAGATTCCTCCTTTCTTAAATCATTCTGAATTACCATGCAGAATCTACATGATCTGAGAGCAGAAAATGATTCAAGAAACCCTCCAATAGCATGTCTTCCCAAATTATCTGCAACAACAACAAGAGGTGCATCTCTGAATTTGAATGTTCCCTCCGGTTTGACAATGTCAATACCAATGTTTTCAAGAACAGATAGTTCTTCAATCAAAGGTCTCATCACTGTATTTAGCCCATGTTTTTTTTTTTTTTTAATTTTGGCTCTTCACCAAGATTGCTAAGAATATACAATGAAGCTGAGACCTCAAAGCAGGTTCAATATTGCCCAACTGATAGTAGAAAGCAGCATATTTGTAAGCAGGAGCTCGTATTCCAGCCTGGTTCACAGCTGTAAACTCATCAAAGTAGAGAATGATTTGAAGGGCAAGGGGAGTTTCTTACCAGAATGGATGGTTTTTGAAATGTTCACCATCAACGACATCTCTAAGACAATTATCAGCTGATTGGTGAGGATAAACAACCTGGCTAAAAATATCATCATGTTTAAGCAAACTCTTCATAGTATCTAATAAAGGTACATGCTGCATTGTGTCATGTTTCCCATCACCAGCAATTCCCAGGTCATACTCAATAGGTTTTACAAATGACAAATTATCTTCAATGCAAGACTGGAAATTACTGTGGTCAGTGAAATTTTCAATTATGGAATGAAATTCAAGACTTTCTTTCTTGCAAGCTTCCATCACTGCAACTATACTATTTCTAGGAACCCCCTCACTGATCAATGTTCTTTTATGGTTTGGAATAAATGTTAATCTTTGGCAGCCATAACAGAACAGAACAAATTTTAAAAATTACTTGTAGTTTTCAGTGATGTCGAAAAAACCCACTTGTAGAGAAATATATATGCAAAATCGGCTCGTTTGGGTTGAGAAAATATTTTGTCTATAAAAATATTATGTCTATAGTTGGGTTAGGGTAACCAACAATTACCAACCATTGGTAATTCCCAGTAACCAATTAGCAACCATCATAGAATTCACCACGATAAAGACAAACTTCATGTTCAACAACCAAAACTATATACAAACAAATGGTCTAAACATGGGCAACCCAGTATCACCAGTTCTAGCCAATATTTTTATGACACAAGTTGAAACACAAGCAATTAACACAGCATTACATCCACCACTATACTGGTACAGATATGTAGATGACACGGTTGCGGGATTCAAATCTACAGAACACATACTTAATTTTTTCAATCACATTAACTCTATACATCCCAACATTAACTTCACATGTGAACAGGAAGAAAGCAATCAAATATCATTTCTTAACCTCAAAATTACAAGAACCGACACACAATTCAAAACAGAAATCCACCGAAAAATCACCCATACTGGACTATACATTCCTTGGGACTCAGCACACGAAACAAAACAAAAACTCAACATACAAGAAACCAAATAAACACAGCCATAAAACTATGCTCACCAGATAAAATTAACGATGAATTAGACAAAATAAGACAATACTTCATCAACATCAATAAGTTTCCTCCACAAACCGTAGAAAACATTATACGCACACACCTAGACAGAAAGCAAAATCAACCAACAAAAGTAAATATATCTCACGAATCAAAAAATCACGAAACCATATACTGCTGTATACCATATATTCCTGACATCAGCAGACAAATAACCAACATTTGGCAAAAACTAGTGACAAAATATGACATTCCAGTTAATACCAAATTTATTCAAAAACCAGGCACAAAACTGAGGTCTATACTATGTAAAAACTACACTGACAAACACCACACCAACATTATTTATAAAATACAATGCGATAACTGCCACGACTTCTATATTGGAGAAACAAGTAGAAAAATGGAAACCAGATTCAAAGAACATAAAAAGTCACCTTCACACGTTTTCGAACACTGCAAGTCAAATAAACCAACATAACCATAGAAAACACTCAAATACTAAATAAAGAAACAAACATAAACAAACGCAAAATTAAAGAAGCCTGACTTATATAACAACTTAAACCCAAAATAAACCAATATAAAAGGAACGCCTTTATACCTATATTAATATAATAAAATAAATAAAATTATATTCAAACATCTAACACCGTCCTCTACATTCCGACACTCAGTTACACAACCTCTTTCAAACATGTGGTCAGCTTCCGGTCAGTTACCTCTTTCTTTGTGAACCTGACGATGACCGAAGAAGGTCGAAACGTTGTTCGCTCTTCTATGTAAAATATTTTCTCAACCCAAACGAGCTGTTTTTGCATATATACTTGTAGTTTTGTAAGCAATTTTTTTTCATTTTCACGCAGCTGCAGAATTGTTTTAGCTAAGGTTCTTCGCTTGTTTGTGACAACCATCTCCTTATAACCATCAACTGCCTCATCACTGTCAGAGTTTTTATATTTCTGTTACACAAAGCACTCGGCACATTCACCACCAGTTTCATTATCATGCATACTGGTAGTAGCAAACCATCCATGCTTTTTATTTATATGTCTTTTCAAACATCTGATGCTTTTGAATGGTCTTTCACATCCATTAACCCCACATGGGACAACAAATCCAGGCTTATGCTCATGAACCAAAGAAAAATGTGAAAGAAGCTTGCTAAAATGCCTAACCTTATAATAACAACTAGCAAATGTCGATCGCCCGTAAACCGACGGTGTATCCTCGGCCTTGCCCTCAATCTAGCAAATTGAAAAGTATCCCCAGATTTTCGTAAGGGTATACAGTTTTTATTATTTTGACTACACAAGTCGGTTGCTCATGACTCGATACAATATCCCCCGGATCCTACATTTCTCTCACCGGTATGGATGTGGTATGGATTATGGGAGGGACCCAAAGTCTGAAAAAGTTCCCTGGAAGCAAAGAAGGGAGAGGGGTTGGGGAATATTTTGCAGGATCACAGGCTTTCTATTTATAGTGTACGGCCTGGCGCTGACTCCTATCTCGCACCATCCGATATTAAAGTATTGAGTTTAAAAATTTAAATACATTTTGTACCTGAAGAGATTTTTAGATAATTTGTAATATTAACTTAAAGAAACACACATTAAACACAATATATGGTTCACTTTTTCGCTATTTTCAAATGGTTTGTCTTGCCGCCCCCATTTGTAACTCCATTGTTGGCTGTGTCTGTGGATCCCGCCATGATACACACGTCGCATAAAGTGTGTACGCTTTAGCATTTGTAGCTCTGCTGATTTATTAAAAATAAGGATTTACTTTTTACGCATTATCGTACATTATCTTTCATTATCAAAGGTCTATAAAATAATAACAGACGAGGTTCCTTTTAATGAGTACACAACTTTCATCTGTGTAGCGGTGGCCGTAACAAATTTTTTTTAGCAGCGGTGTAGTTGGCGCTAAATTTAACAGAGCAGCAACATGGATCATTGCGGGCTTTTGATTCTACCACAGGATATGCATTCAAGATACCAAATATGTGCATTTGTGATGTCAAGACTGGAGAATGTTTTCGATTTCATACTTGCTTCAAAGCATTGCCTAAATATAAATATTCCTACTCTACTACTACTAGGTTACAGTAGTACAGACCTACACAATGTAACGGGCAACCATCCTTGTTTACAAATAATGAGTTGTACAAAAATACGGATGGATTCACTTCAGCTAATCTAGAAAGTTAAACATTCGTATTCTTATATTGTTTTATTGAAACATAGTATAAGAAAATAAGACATAAACGATTAATATTAACTTGGATTTCTTCTTTCCGTTATCTGCGCGGTTTCATGGCAATTGGGCAATGCCAGTACAAGTTTCGGTTATTTTAATTCTATAAACGTCTTATGTAATTCTGCAATGTGCGACAAAATATTACTGGGTGTGATTTCTCACCCCCGCCCCATTTGAGTTTATAGTGCCATACCTACTTTCGGCTGCCGCTGAGGAGTGGACCGTGCCGTCTTCACTCCACCCCTGTGTATGTTTTGTTGTATGTGAGCCTCCAAATCCCCCCTCAACCACTTTGAGGAATGATCAACCTCTCTCCACAAATAACATCTACAGCCCTCCTTGCACAAGGAACTCCCGCCTTCAGATGAACTCGACCTGGTCCACCCATCTGGAAAAGATATAGTCTCGCTTGCGCTTAATGTAGCTGCTTTCCATTTGTTCTCGGTTTGCGCCGCGGAGCACTAGACGAATCAGATGCATTTCGCGGACGAGTAGTGTCAGCGCTGGTGTTAACCACGTGAGGAAAGCTTATTTCAGTCATAACTTAGATCGTTGTGGATTGTAATAATAAATGTATTGATTATTGGATTTCATATTCGAATATTCCAACACACGCACACAACAATATAAAAACACAATTGTTAAATAAAACAGTGAAGAAATAGTCGTGTTCGATAAATAAGATTTATTTAAGTAGGATTTATTTTATGTGAAAGAAATTTATTTCCCCAAAATAAAAGTAAATAAATAAATTCTTGCAAAGTTTAGCCCTGGTCACGTTTCAATTGTTGCATTTATGGAACAAAATGCATGTATACAGTCATTTGTTTGAACTGCACCTTAATGCTATAAAAAACATCAAGAGTGTCAGTTCATGAGTTAATGCTGACTACGGTGTTGGTCTTCCTGACCACAAAGTAGCCCTTAAGATTAACACAGCAGTGCTGCTATGAAGTAGTCAAGGCGACTGTGAAGTGGTCAAACAGACTGGGAAGTAGTCAAACTGACTAATTGCTTAAATTGACTAAGGGTCAGTCAAACTGACTAATTGGTTAAATTGACTAAGGGTCAGTCAAGCTGACTAGTAATAAATCATCGTTACTACTTAATAATAAATAGTCCACGACTACAAAATGATAGTCATCTTGCTTATTGATACATTTTAGATAGTCAGTTTGACAGCAACCACGATATCTCTAAAGCAGAAAATAGACGTGACTGTGTCCTGGCCCGGCATGGCCAAGCACGTTAAGGCGTGCGACTCGTAATCCGAGGGTCGCGGGTTCGCATCCCCGTCGCGCCAAACATGCTCGCCCTCCCAGCCGTGTGGGCGTATAATGTGACGGTCTATCCCACTATTCGTTGGTAAAAGAGTAGCCCAAGAGTTGGCGGTGGGTGGTGATACCTACCTGCCTTCCCTCTAGTCTTACACTGCAAAATTAGGGACGGCTAGCACAGATAGCCCTCGAGTAGCTTTGTGCGAAATTCAAAACCAAACCAGACTATGCCCTGGTAGTCGAAATGAACAACATTTATTTAGAGTGATAGCATGTTAAACTATGATACTTAATGCTGAATCATCATGTGCTCTAGGTACATTTAAGTTAGAAGAAATTATTTTATATAAGGTATGTTATTCGTATAGAGTAACCATTGTAACATGCAGTATCGAAATGGTTTAGTGAACAGTTAAGCACATGTCTTTCTTATTGCATTATTATTTATACAAATAAACTATACAAACACGGTTTATATATGTTACATTGCTCATCCATATAATTATAATAGTACTGTATGTTGTATATCTATATAACTACTTCACATGGGTCTTAACCTGATATAGTATGTAGCTTTCTTGGGTCTCGAAGGAGGAAAATTTGGTTCTTTTGATAAAGTATTGAAACCATTTTAGTGTGCTTATAAATTAGTAGTTTTTAAGTGATGTTCTATTTTTTAAAGCGATATTCGGTACTGTACGTAGCAAAATTAGAAAATGTCAAAATATGCTCATAACTTTGCCCCAGGATCTTCTTTTTAAAGCAGTTTAACCTATAATTAGAATAAATAACTTTTAAATTAGGGTTTCTAAGTATTTTGTTGCATGATGATGTTGCTTGTTCTAGATACGTATAAGCAAAGCAACTTTTCATGTCCTAAAGTAACCAGAATTTACATAACTCTAGCCATGTAACATACATATAGTGTATATTCAACGTATATATTGAATGTATAATACGTATATCTATATCTATGTATGTACATATATATATATATATATACAGTACATATTGAATGTGTAGTATGTATATTTGTATCCCTGTATATATGTATATATAGTATGTATTTAATGTGTATATTAAATGTATGGTAGGTATACAAATTATAACTGTAAGCGCACTTATCTGTTGAATATATAAAACACAGTTTGGAGTAGACATTATTATTTATTTTGTGAGTTAATATAATTGTTGATAACAAGAGAGTTAAAAGTTAATAACTTCAAAGGCGATAATTACAACAAGCTTAATTGCGTAACTCGATAAGAGTCGAACGGTGTGTTTGTGATTACATTGTTAAGGATATTTACTAATATTCATGATGTCACTTTACTCTAACCTTCGGGATTTTTTTTTGTTACCTTTACGAGGTGTTGTTTAATCAGTGCAGATGGCATAGTTTAGAGAAAGTTCGAGACCTAAGTGAATAAGATATTTATATAGGTGGCTCGCAAGAGCAACTTAATAAGAACCAAATAAGTACACAAAAAGTAATGTTCAGTCAGAAAACGTAAAATTAGTGAAACTAGACTGCCTCATTGTTAGCTTAGTTGTAACAGGTAAGATTTAAAATGAGTTTTATAGTATAATAGAAATAATAATAACAAATTTTAATATGTTCTCGCACCCCTCAGAGTAATTATTTATTTGAGAATAAAGGTGAAAGTGGTCAAAACAAATGTTATCTCGCACCCCCTGGAACGCTATCTCGCACCCCTGGTTGGGAACCACTGTTCTACAATGAAATAAAACTTTCTTACACAGAACCTTAAAACAAAATGAAAGCTCTTAAACTGTGCTAGGGAAGAACTTGCCTAACTTCTTCAACATTAAATTCAGGCCTAAAATCCAACCACCCAATATTTCCAAATGTCCCGCTAGTACCTGTATTTTCTATAACCAAAATTTATCAAAGTTAATATACAAGGACTACTTTCGCTTTAAACTCAGTTATTTTAGAAAAAATATTCCCATATAAAAACAAATTAGCATCTTCTTAGCACCACCCAATATTTCCAAATGTCCCGCTAGTACCTGTATTTTCTATAACTAAAATTTATCAAAGTTAATATACAAGGACTACTTTCGCTTTAAACTCAGTTATTTTAGAAAAAATATTCCCATATAAAAACAAATTAGCATCTTCTTTGCAGTTATGTGATATGTACAGTGACTATTTAGAGGCATCTTCATTTGGCAGAGTAAACGAAATCTTGCTGTAAGTGTTCACTGAAACCAGATCTTACTAAACAATTAAATCCGTGCACATCCGCCATTCGTAAACACTAATAGAATAATTTTCTAACATGGGATTAGTAATCAACAATGTTTGTTTGTTTGTTTCGGAATTTCGCACAAAGCTACTCGAGGGCTATCTGTGCTAGCAGTCCCTCATTTAGCAATGTAAGACTAGAGGGAAGGCAGCTAGCCCACCGCCAACTCTTGGGCTACTCTTTTACCAACGAATAGTGGGATTGACCGTAACATTATAACGCCTCCACGGCTGGGAGGGCGAGCATGTTTGGCGCGATGCGGGCGCGAGCCCGCGACCCTCGGATTACGGATTAAAATGTTTTAACATTTTTGTGGTGGCAAGAACGGGTTTGTTGGTGTTTAGTACATAAATAGAACAAGTCCTGAATCGGTTATAGTTAAATCGATATCTAAAAAATGGTGAGTAGGTCACTTTCATTCAATTCTAACCTTCATAGTGTTCTGAATAAAAATGCGTTTTCAAAATCATTTATATTGTTTGGCGAGGCAAATAAGGTATTATGTACGTAACGCAACTATGGAATTGCCGTATTGTTCGTGTCTGGTGATGGAGGTAATTCACTTTCAAAACACCACGTAGAGGTATTACATAGTATAGGATATGATATATATCTTAGAGCGGTTTCCTGATTTTGTTTGAAATATTATTCTAAACAAGTGAATATGTTATTTTATAGACATATTAAAAAAACATTACAGGAACTGTAAGTGCTAAGTTTAATTCAGGTAGTTTTGATTTGAGATATTCTGTTGTTTATTGTATAAGTACTAAAGTTCAAGTTTTTGTTTTCTTGATTGAACTTATGTAATACTCTGAGTTTGTCTAATGATCTTGGATTGTTATTCAAATGCTATTTCTGAGAATTTGAAATGTCCACTAAGTTTTATGTACAAATTTGTTTTCCTTGTTTGTTTGAAGTAAACCACAAAGCTACATAAAAGGCTATCTGTGCACTGCTCACCACAAGTATCAAAACTCGGTTTTAAGCGTTGTAAATCCGCAGGCATGCCGCTGTGACATTAAGGAAGCAAAAATTATGTTCACTATTAAAGTTGAGGGAATTGTTTGATCATAATACCTAAGAGGTGATTTAGTACAGCTTTTTATAACCTCCTGTTGATTCACTGTCAGTTGAGTTAAGCACTTCATGAACAGAGCAAGACTTCTAAAGCAGTAGAATATAAATGTGCTTCTGAATGTAAAATATTAGTTGATATTTTCTTTTTCTAGGTTCTATCGAACAGTGGAGTTTGATTGATTTCCTTCATTTAAACGACAGTTTTGTTGGTTTCTGGGATTTTGATGACATTTTAACTATAACAGGAAGTATATATTCAAAACCAAACTCTCTTTATTCCAATAATGAAAATATACGTTTTATAGCTCTAAGAAGATAAATGAACACACTGGAAGACAGTCACATTAAAAATAAGATTCTATCACAGAATTTTGCAAAGTCAGTATGTAGATACTTTTTTGTAATAAAGTAATAACTACTTTACCAGGTGGCATCAAAAACGTTTTCGTTGTACGCATGAGTAAAAATATGTGCACTTAAGAGATGTCTGGATCTGGATCAATTTCTGGATCTGGAAGGGTCAGGTTCATCTAAGAACTATACTCCCCTTATCTGCTGATGTTATACACTATCTTATCCTTCTATACCATATAAGTTTCCATAGGAGCGTTGTGTATTTTTAACAGTCTTAGTAAATACATTAAACCCTGTCAAGATCACGTGCTGCATGTACCATTCTGTGTCAGTTTATTTCCTGGTATGAGGTTTCCAAGTCACTTTCGGGTCGTATGTGATATCTATAAAATTTGCTGACTGGTATCCTGGGGAAGGTTTCCGTGTAATTACATCTCGAAATACTATTCGAAAGCGCTCAAGTTTGGCGTCTCGTCGGAAAACATTGCAACTGATGTAACATATGTTGTCAATATATAATGGCTATGGAAGGGATTGGAAACTTAACTCAATTGCAAGATGTATGCTGCTAATGTATGAGTCACGACATCAATTTGTGTTTGCCAATGGCACGTCCTTACACACGTAATGAGTAACATGGATCCACTTATCTTTCTAAGGGGAGAACCTGCCTCCGAGAGTGCAATAAACTCCTCATCTCATCACTTTATACTGCGCCTGTTGAAAAGCATATCGAATATAACAGAGTTACAAAAAAAAAAAAAAAAAACGGGAACATGCAATCACTAAACGGATAGAATAGAATGAATACTATACATTTTATTCAGGCTTATGGAGTTTCCGATTTTGTTGTTGTTCGACAATTAATTTTAAAGTAGTGTGTTGTTTTCTGAAAAAAAATCTACTAAGAAAGCCGCCTAGAAAGTAAAAGTTAAATGTTCACTTCTGTGATAAAGTTAAATGTTCACTTAATTCTTACATAATAATTTTATTCAGGTAAAATTGTCGGAAGAGAAAATTTGAAAAGCGAAAATGGATTTCGTAACATCCCTTGTAAAACTCGATACTACTTTTATTCCAAAATGTAAAAACAAAAGGGTTTTGAGTAATGAATACTTGTTTTTATACAGTAAAAAGTTGGAATATAAAACCTTCTGATTCAGTAGCTATGTCGTTTTTCTTCTTCTGTGCTTTAAAAATTTGTCATCTTTTGTTTAAAGACGTGTTGAATGGATAATAAAGAACATTTTATGGCACACTTAACGTAGTAACAAATGTACAACTTTTCGACAATATTTTTTCATCATCAAGATCAAAGTGGATTCTTCGTCATGAAAATTAATAACATTTTTTTGTTGTTGTTTTTACTACTCAGAACAGAACTGTCCATTGACGACATATTATCTTGTAAATTGAGTAAAAGGATGAACCTAGGTCTTCAACAAAATAAAAATTGTACTTATTAGCACCTAAACCTAATGACTGTTACAGCAACCTGTACTGGATAGCTTTCTGAATAAACAGTTTTAGGGTTTTTTTTTACATATAAAAGCAGTCTTGAGTTTCTGAAACAATCTGTGAATTTAGCTATGAAAACTGTGATAATCGTTTTGACTGCCACGGCGATAGTACTTGTTTTGCAGTTGTTATTTGTGGCCATTGGTACTGTTGGAGCTGAGTTTTGGTTGGTATTTGAGTAAACGTATTGTGAGTTTAGAGGTTCTGTGTTTAGTTTAGCATGTTTTGTGTTCAGGTATCAATACCTCTTCTCGTATATGAGAATTTATTAATTACTGCGGCACATTTGGGTGCATAATATTGTTGTAAGCCTATTTTGGTGAGAAGTTTGTTGGGTTTTGCATTGTTTGTTGTATTTAGTACGGTTCCCTTGTGGCTCTGTCGTTGTTTTTTACATAATAGACAGTCGTATTTTGATCGATTTATATTTTCTTCATCCCTTATATAGTTTGCTTTATATTTTTCTCCACAACTGCAACATAACCGAAACGTTGATACTAGTAACATAAGGTCGTTATAACTGTATGAGTTTTTGTACCTTTTACTTTGTATCGTTGGTACCTAAATATTATTTTGTTTGATATTAACCGTGTTGTAATGTACGTGTTATTTATGTATAAGCAAATGAGGTTAATGGGTTTCTGTGTTGTGTTAAATTTTATTTGTGGAATGGTAAATTTGATCGAAGCCGTTTTACCCTGTCTTTGTCAATTGAATAAGAAAATACTGTAAAAAATGAATGATTTTGGTTTGGGTTTATTTCCTAAGAAGTGTGTTGTGTGTGGCATGACTTGATTTAAAAGTTACGTATTCCATCATAGTCTAATACTCTATTATCAGTATATGCAAGTAAAATTACAGACTTGACGAGTCATACGTATAGTGAAACATTTAATAACAAAACTTTAAGTTAAAAAGGAACGACTTTGTCCAAGATTTATCAAAAAATAATGTGTATGCGTCTTATTTTAGAAGATATTAAGAACAAAACATGTAAAATAACTGTGATAACAATTTAAAAAACACTTCTTGACAAAACATTTTAATTTTGTTGTTTTTTGTCATTTTTACGATAAAATATATGAAAAGACGTATTTTAATTTCATATTCCATAAATACCTCACGTTTCATTTACAATATTTTTCATTACTTTACAAATAAATAAGTTGTAAAAATTCACTAAACTTTAAGCCTAACTTACATTAATGGAGAACAAGTTTTGTATGTCACTGAACGTAGTAATAATAGATAAACATACTTGTCTATTCTTTCACTTTACTTAACGATACAGAAACCTAAATGAACATTCGTGACATTCTCATGACTCGAAAATATCTTAGAAAATTAGTTACTGTTTTGAGTTACCAATTGCTGTGGTGAGTATTAAGGAAATAAATACTATTTCACAGAATAAATTATCACTTTTTGAATTGCTGTAAAGAAAATATTAGATTAATGAATTCACACATTGTTTTTCTTAATGCAATTAATATGAAATGTATGAAACGCTTACTTAGAACGCATGAGTAGAAATCGATTTCTATCAAATAATGCCAATCTTTTAACTTCTTGTTAATGAGACATATTATGAAAGTTTAACTTGCTGCTACCCTGCTTTGACGACATAATTACACGCAGACGTCAGCATCAGATATACAAAGCATAACATGGATGACATATTAGTATACACTGTTCCTTATATTTACTCAGACGATCTTATAAATAATCATCAAGATTTACTCCACTCCACAATGGATTTCTTTAGCAACTCTTCATCCTAATTTCTAACATTTTCTTCCAAGTTCAGTTTAGAAATCAATAACTTAATCATCAAATTTACTTCAAATCATAGTCGTGTTTGATATAATTCAAGCAGAGTTGTATTTTCTACTTTTTTATGAGTAAAAATCAAGTATTTCAACTGTTTACATGCACCAAAAGTAATAGTTGACTCACTGAAGAAGAAAGAAGTCTCAGTGTCTATTTTTGTGTCATCAGTTAAACCATTCAAATAACAAGCAACAGAAAAATAAAAAAGTGAAGTGTTCTACGTACGATCTTGAGGTTTGTGTGCGTTTTAATAGGAAAACCCTCAGGTACTAATCTTAAAGTTCTAATATGAAATACGAAAGACTATAAAGTGTAATTCTATACAAATTTGCACAAAAAATTACTCCTTAAATATGAAGTTATTTAGAAGTTTTAGTAATTATTTAACTAATCTAAGTGATAGTTTAAACTTGGCCTTCAAACTCAGTATATTTCGCTACAAGGATAGTCGTTTAGTAAATTAACATTATATGTAATTATTACACCTGCTGTTTCGCTTTTATTTCATAAGTTAAACTACGAGTCAAATGTATTTATAAGTATCTATTACTGTTCTAACATATGTTATCTACATCATAGTCTGTATTTAATAATTTGTCTTAAAAAGTTACAAATAAAACTATTATTTGAATGAGACAGTTAACGAGATAACTATTATAATATAGTGTATTGTGTGTGTCAGTTTTTATCACACGTATAATTTAATGTATCCAGTATTTGAACGGGTCAAATATTGTAGCATAATCCTTTTCACAAATATCCATTGCCTTATGTTTAATTTGCTAATTCACTAGTTTTATTGTTTTTGCTTTTCAAATTGAAATATCATACAACTTCCTTTTCGACATCCGTCGAAAAGTTTATAGATGGCCTTTTTCTCTTAAAAATATATATTGTATTTACTGGAGAAAGGTGTTTAGGACTATCCTCATCATGTATACAGTATCTGTCTAGTTCGCTTACTGGTTCGTTTTTTTCTCAAACTTTTGTCAAAATAATTTATTGTACTATGTAGGAGTACATCTGTTATTGTTTCTATGTGTACGTATTTATGCATGAATCCTGATGGTGTTCTGGATACTTTATAAGTTGTTGTGAGTAGTGTATTCTGTATTGTTTGTAGTTTGACTTGTAATAGCTCTTTACTTGCATTTATCCATGAAGTGACTGCATAGTCAATTACGGGTCTAATGTAAGTTTTATATATTTTCAAGATATAGTCTGCTGTTGCTCCACCATTTTCACCAGTTAGACACTTCGCATAGTTTGTTCTTCGCCACATTTGTGTTTTAATATTATTTATGTGGTTTATCCATGTTAATTTAGAGTCGAATGTTAGTACTAAGAATTTTACAGATGTAGCAATCTGTAGTTGTGCTTATTTTGATTCTATATTTTTGATAATATTCGCTTATTCTATTTAATTGTGGTTGTATATTTGTGGCTGCTATTGTTGGTACACTTTTCCAGACTGCCACATCGTCAGCGAACTGTGAGGAGCATCCAAGATTTGGATCTTTTAGAGGCATATTGTCCACGCACATCACCCCTCCTTGAGGCACGCTTGCTTATGGAGTAAAACTCGCTGAGAAGGTCCCTTCAACATTGATGCATATTCTGTTTTCCAGAAAGTTTGATAGCCAGCTAATAATACCCCTCGGTAGTCCCATTTCTTTTATTCAGAACCGGAGACCATTATGCCATACTGTGTCGAAAGCTTTCTCAATATCGACAAAGCAACTGACAGTGCATTTTCTTTAGTTAAAACTATCTACTATTACAGTGATGTCGAGAAAATCCACTTATAGAGAAAAATATATATGTAAAAACGGCTCGCTTGAGAAAATATTTTACGTAGAGGAGCGAACAATGTTTTGACAAAGTTTGTGAACCGGCCGATGACCGAAGAAGGTCGAAACGTTGTTCGCTCCTCTACGTAAAATATTTTCGCGACCCAAACGAGCCGTTTTTACATATATATTTTTATCTACTATTGTCTGTCAACCAAACTGTTGGGTTCTGGTAAGGGCCGCATTTATGTATTCAAACAGAGTAGGCAGCTGCCTAGGGCGGAAAATTTAAGAATCTTTGAACTAAAGCGCCAAACATATTTGATGAATTATGTTATTTAACTTGACAGTATAAAGGCACTGTACTGTTTAATTCCCCGCACCAGATCGAGGTATCATTCAAGAGAAGAACCCATTATGGCCAGGTGGTTAGAAAACTCGACTCATAACCTGAGGGTCGCGGATTATTCATCCAGCTAAGTACTAAATTATCATGACACAGTAATGGTTCGTGCTGCGAAAACAACCCGATGCAGGAAACACTGTGTTAGTAACAGGAATAACAGTTTAGTGATTTTAATGCATATTTTCAGTGGGCTCTTACTTCACATACCAAATTTTAAGGAAATTCATTAAGAAATGTCTTCAATTTTCTTCGAGTTTTTTTTTTTTCCTCCTTTTATTATTTGTATCAAAAGTACAGAAACTTTATCTAACAGAAGAACACACTTATCTTTTATGGACTTTTTTCGAACTTGTTTCACTGATTGATCTTGTGAGCCTACGATCAGGAGTTTCACTTTTAATTTGAAGAAATATGTTGCACACGCCTACGCAAAAGTCACGAGAGCAGTCGGTCTAGCATTTTTTCCCACCGCTTCACCTAAGGCAACATATTCCAAATCTTCTCGGTTCACGATCGTTTAGTGCCTCGGCAATTTTTCACGTAAAATAGAAAAACTTAACAGTTCCGTTTATTAAGTAGTTAGGTCCAAGCAACTTTATATTTAATAAGTATTTATCCTAACATCTTAGTAGCCGTTTGAAAGAATAATACACGTAGATTTAAAGTAAAAACAATATTTTTACTTCATTTTTAAATAACCACAATTACTAATGGACACTGCACAGCTTCTCAGACTTTGTAATCAGATTGGACATCGCTACCCTCATTTCCTGTTCCACATTGATATTCGTGCCGTACTTCTCCATATCTTCTGACAGTTGTTGCATTGTATTTTATAAATTATGTTCGTGTTATGTATTTCGGTATAGTTTTTATATAGTATGGACTTTAGTTTTGTACCTGGTTTTTGAATAAATTTGGTGTTTACCGGAATATTGTGTTTTGTTATATGTTTTTTTTTTCCAAATGTTGGTTAGTTTTTCGCTGATGTCAGAAACATATGGTATGCGGCAGTATAAGGTTTTGTAGTTTGTTGTATCTTAGGATTTATTGTTGTTTGTTTGTTGTTGGTCTAGGTGGGTGCGTATAATTTTTTTACACGGTTTTTTGAGAAAATTTGTTGATGTTGATGAAGTGTTGTTTTATTTTGTTGATTTTTTATCATTAATTTTATCTGGTGAACATAGTTTTGTGGCTATGTTTATTTGGTTCCTTAATATCTTGAGTTTTTGTTTTGTTTTATGTGTTGAGTCACAGGGAATGTATAATCCAGTATGAGTGATTTTTCTGTAGATTGCTGTTTTGAATTGTGTATCAGTTCTAGTGATGTTGAAGTTAAGAAATGCTATTTGGTTAGTTTTTTGTCCTGTTCACATGTCAACTTAATGTTGGGGTTAACGTGACTGAAAAAGACAAGTGTGTGTTCTGTGAATGTGAATCCAGCAATTGCATCATCAGTATATTGGTGGATGTAAGGCTGAACTGATCGCTTGAGATTCAATCTGTCATAAAAATGTTGGCTGGAACTGGTAACACGGGATTCCCCACATTTAGGCCATTTATTTGTAGGTAATTTTGGTTATTGAACATAAAGTTAGTTTTGATGGTAGTGAATTCTATAAGGGTTGCTAATTGGTTGTTGGGGATGTGTATTAATGGATTGGGATCTTGGATATAAAGTTCTAAAGCTGTCTTGCAGACTGCACTTGTTGGGAGTTTCGTGAAGAGGGAGATTACATCAAAACTGACCATCAAGTCTTTATGATTTAGTTGATTAAGAATAGATTTAAAGTAACTTTTTAACGATCTGATGTTAAAACTGTGAACTACCTCGAGCTAGTAGTTCGAGTGATGGCCGACTTTCTTTTCCTGGCTTCTTATCTTTAATTTGGTTGTTTTATTGAAAGCATAGTTGTTATTTGCTTCATCAAAATTTGTACTGGAACTTAATTTTCTTTTGTAGCTACACTTATAGCATTGATAATAGCTTTACCGCAAATATTCATTTGTTAGTTAGCTAAGCGGTGTATTTTATATCACCCATCATGATGCTCAAAGTTGAACAAAAAATGTTGCCTGACTAATTAATGAATGAATATTTGCTGTAAAATTATTATCAATGCTATAAACGTAACTACCAGTTTGGCCACCAATTTTAATTTAATTTCTTTAATTTGCATACTGAATAATTTTTTGGCCCCACATTTTTTTCACATTTAAGATGTTTTTGATTAGATATTATGACTTTTACTCAATACACACAAACAAAGTGCATCGAATAAGAAAATGACACTCAATAACAACCAACATTACCTTTAATACTGCAACCTAATCATCTGGAACAGACCTTTAATTTACAGAACCAACTAGATTCTTTAAAATATATGGTGGTAGTTTTATCTTCCCGTAACAATGTTAATAGCTTCCTGTATAGGAAGACCACGGAATTTTGATTAACAATTGAACTGAAGTTTGTAATGACTAGAGTATTTTAATTACTGGTGCCAATATTTAGTTGAAATCAATGACTATGCAGTCAGTAGCATGAAATTTGACTGAATAATAAGAGTAAATTTAAAAGCTTACTGACTGATCTGATTCACTAATAATGTAAGAGTGATACACAAGATGAAGGAAGAAAGTTAATTCTACCAACAGTGCTAAACAAACAATAGAAATCCAGTATTGCCTACTTTTGAACTATATGTTTTATCCAAATTCTTTTTAACCACACAATAATCATTAGTTTAATTACATTCTAACTTATTTTGTTAAATTCTTCATGTAATAAATCATATGGGAATAGCTTACTTTAAGAAATCATTCTGTCTCTCTAAAATTATTTGTATTTGTTCTGCATCTTGTTTTTAGTTATACATAACAGACAATATAATTACATATCTTGGTATTCGCAGGATTTTTTTTATTGTCATTTTGCAGAGTTTTGTTTCTCAATTTACTTGTATTTCAGAAATATATTGATGGAAAATTGTTTAGTTATTAAATGAAATTTTTTGTCACAGACTTATGTATGTAAATTTGTGTGTATTCATAGTTAAACACGTTTTTTCATGAGAGTAAAAAATTAAATACTAAATAAATAATCTTAGTTGGAGAGATAATTATCCTTTACTTAAATTTGTTAAACCAAATTCAATATTTTGTTTTGTTTTTCTAAAAGCAGTGCAATACATATGATGACTTATAAATGGTAAAATTCATAATTCTGACTGACATTGATAAGTCCATGATTGGAAGATGATATTATATGAATTGATATTGGTATTTTTTAATAGTGAAAGCATGAAGAAAGGAGCAAATAGCAAAGGATATAAATACATTAAATGTATAATACCTTTTGCATTATATGTTGAACATTATCTACTATTATCAGGATATTGAAATTAGTACTGGCCTGAAAAGTATAATTTGAGAAACTCTTTGAATGTCTTGCCATAAGTGTATAAAACCAAAACTTGAATAATAAAAGAAAATTTTTCATAACATTTCCACATACATGTTGTAACTGAAGATATGAAAAAGCAAAAATATAAAAGTATATTACCACATCAAAAAATGATAAAGTAAAAAAGAGAGAACAAATTGTGCTTTACAAATTAAAAATTAAGACATTTATAGTACTGGGCGAAAATGTTAGGACAAGAGAATTTTTGCCATTCTTTCCATTTTATGGAGCTAATTCTTCCATACCATTACAGAATATAAATTTTAACACTGTGGTAATGTTTCACTAATATCTACTAACAATTGAATGAGCTAAGGCTAAGAATATGTATCATTTTTTTAGAATTTCAAAATACTTGTACCCAGGATATGTCATAAGAGCTCTGATTGAATAAACATACTGATCAAATTTAGGGTTTGAAATAGCTGTCATGATACTCCTTGTAATGTCTTAATGCATAGAAGGAAGCTAGCACATAGTACCAGTATATGCTTAAAAGAAATCAATTTAGTAGCACTACACAAATAAATCTTGATTAAAACAGTGTTTAACACTATATATTAAGTTTTGTTGTCATACCATGGGCCAAAAAGCATAGAAAATTGTCAGTAGAGCAGAGATTTTGCATAAAAGCTTCATGTGATACTGGCTGGACCATTAGACAAACTGCTGCAGACTTGAAATGCTCCCCAAACACTGTCAAGTAAATTTTAAATTATGAGACTGGGGCAGATACATTTGAAAATAGGAAAGGAAGAAACAGAACACCTAAACTCAATAACACTGGTGTAATCTTTTTTATCCAACCTCTGAGACAGAAGAAAGACTGCTACTGAAAAATGACCATGTACCAAATGACATGCAAGTGTCCAGACCTACAGTTTCAACAAGTCTCAATGAAAATGGAATATTTGGTTGTGTAGCAGTTAAAAATATTTATTTTAATCTCCAAATATTGTAGAGAGAGTAAAATTTACTAAAATGCACAAAAATTGGACTGTTTGTGATTGGAAAAGAGTGTTATGAATGGATAAGTTCAAGTCTGAAATATTTGATTCAAAGTGTAGATTGTATATTTGACAGAAAAACAAGGTGTAAGATATTTACCTCAATGCATTGCACTTACCATAAGGTATGAGGTAGACAGTGCGATAGCTTGGGGGTGTATTTCTGCTGAGGCAACAGGAGATATTTGCAAAAAAGATGGAATAATGGGCCACTGCAAGTACCATCAGATGTTAATTTAACATGGTATGCCCACTGGTTCGCATACTTTGGTAAAGGATTTTACTACAAAGAAGATAATAACCTCAAACACTCATCCAACCTAAACAACAATTACTAAGCTAAGAAAGAAACTGCTGGAGTCATTCAACTAAAACACTAGTGCCCTTAATATAATTTTGATCTCACCCCAGTTGAGCAGAACTGGGATTTCATAGATCACAAACTTGACAAATCAAAAGATGCTTCCAAATTAACTTTATTTGCATGTAATAGGGAAATTTGGGGTAAAATTCCAAATGATACTTTGATTAGATATGCTTCAACAATGCCTAATAGATTCTCTGCAGTTGTTAAAGCAAAAGAGAACACAAAGTATTAATTGTTTTCTGAACTCAAGCATTTTCAATGGGTTTTTGTTATAATTAACATGAATATAAATAGTATTTTAATGTTACACCTGTGATTTACCTTCTACTGTCATCTGAAAGTAGCCTAAAATATATATTTTTTACATTGCCCTAGCAATGTTTCAGAATACTCTGTTAATTTTTGGTTTATCTCCTCCATTTTGTATAACTAGTTCTCAAACTAAACTTACTCGAGACTGTTGTTAGGGGAAAGTTATGTTTCAGTACTTTGTTTGATGAACTCATAATTATCAAATAGTGCCTTAAAAAATCTGTGCCAGAAAAATTGTGGTGGTTACATAACAATCTGTTTTTGTTTTCTTTTTGTACTACTATCATTACAGATTTTTTTTTCTTGCAGAGCTCTTGAAACAAGGTGAACAAGAGAAAAACAACTTGTTAGTCTGAGGATTAAAATAACTGTTTACATACACACAGAATAATTTTATTTTTCACAACCATCAGATACATGCTTTCCTTTATTATCCCTTAAAGGTTATACTTCCATCCTAACATTTTGTTTACCCCTAATGTACTTAAAAAAAATTAATGTTTATGTTTTAAGCCAATTTTTTTAATATATCCTTTTGAGTGTCATAATTTCCTGTTTAACCAAGTTTCTTAATCTTCTATAATACTAGTCAATGTAAACTTCTTAAATTTGTGATGTTTTTCTTGTTTATATCTCACACCCTTTGTGAGCCCACTAGTTTTCTTTTTGTTTTACTTGCAACTACCCTATTCTTTCTATATGAAATATATCTTTTTGAATATTTAAAATTTTTCTTTAAAAATTTTTCACATTTATTCAATGCCTCCAAATAACTCAGCTATCCAATTCACAACATATAATTCTTCTTACATTCTTTCAAAATCTGTTTTTTTAAAAAAAAATGGAATCAAAATATCGTTATTTCTGATTTCCACATGCAGCAGAACATCAAACCTAATACAGCAAGGATCACTTGCACCTACTCATTCCTCAATTTCCACCCCTCAACCATTTCTACTGCAGTTAACTAAAGCATAGATGATATATTGAAATGAATGATATTTTAACACATATGTTTAAGAAAAACAAAAAGAAATAACAGAAGCTGCAAGAAAAAAACTTTTGTCCAAAACACTATAATTCAAAATGGAAAGAAATGCCACCAGCAGTGTAACTTAGTGATAAAACTATTTTGAGTGAACTGGTAAATATACTTAATTACTTAAGTTTAATTAATATAATAATACATATGTCTTTGGTCATCTTGAGAAATAATAAAACAAATCATCTTATTGACAAGATTAGGCAGGTGGTAGTATTGCTTATGTGAGGATAGCTTGGATTGATCATTGAAATAGTATTTCAAGTATCTCCTCAAAAGGTCATCAAAACTTTACAATGATATACGTTTCCTTTCAAAATATTTATGTAATGACTGAGTCACAAGTTCTATAAATATCACAGCATAAAGTTTGTATTTCTTTTTATTGTTTGTTTGTTTTTGAATTTCGTGCAAAGCTACACATGGGCTATCTGCGCTAGCTATCCTTAATTTAGCAGTGTAAAACTAGAGGGAAGGCAACTGGTCATCACCATCCACTGCCAACTCTTGGACCACTCTTTTACCAAAGAATAGTGGGATTGACCGTCACATTATAACGCACCCATGGCTGAAAGGGTAAACATGTTTGGTATGATGGGGATTCGAATCCACAACCCTCAGATTACGAGGCGAGTGCCTTAACCACCTGACAATGCTGATGTTATGATCAATTCCACTATTCTTTGAGAAAAGAGTTGTCCCAAATGTTGGCAGTGGCTTATGATGACTAGTTGCCTTCCCTCTCGTCTTTCACTGCTAAACTAGGGTCAGCATATGCAGACTCGCGTGAAATTAAAAACAAAAACATTTAATGTGCAGACACCCAAACATAACTCTGAAGATATGCAGAAAACTAACTGCAATGAAGGGATCTTTTTTAAATATTCATCACAATAACCAAGATAACTGTGAATATTTGTGAAAAATGTACTATTTTCATTTCTGTATTAAAGCACATATTACTTTTGCCGAGATTCCAAGTATTTAGATATTAAGACAACCTACTCTCCTATGTGCAACAAGCCTTTCCTTTTTAACTATAGTGGAGTTTTCTCTATTTGAGAGTTTGGATACATGTGAAAACATATATTTACATAAAAACGCACACAAAAAACGGAATTAAAACATGAAAGGGCATTCGACAGGGCATCTAGATTATAGACTATACATTCCTACAGCAAGTTTCGGAAAACATTAAAAATTAAAATGAAAAGTAATAGAAATTCTTATTACGCATTACGATTAATCTCAGACGAATTTTCAATTTATTATGTTACGTGTTATAATTTGAAATATCGAGAATGAGCGAATTAATTTCGAGTTAATTTCAAATATGTGTGTATGTATGTGTTTTCTTATAGCAAAGCCACAGCGGGCTATCTGCTTAGTCCACCGAGGGGAATCTAATTCCTGATTTTAGCGTTTTAAAACCGTAAACAAACCGCTGTACTAGCGGGAGCATTTCAAATATCAAGTAAACTTCAAACATTTTTTTAAAAAGTAAACTGTCATATTTTATCTGCTATTTACTCTACCCCAATTTTTTACAGGGCTCGTTAAGTTGTCCCACCTCGTACCCACGAAAAACAAAATCTAAATTACCCCCTTTTTAATTTCTACAATGACTTTAAATTATAACACGAAATTACTTTTATTTATTCTAAATGGTTATAAACTTATAACACTATACATTTATTATACTTACATTTCATTAGTTTATTTCCGTTTGAACGTGTCCAATCACAATTGAGGTCATTATAAATAATAAATCACTGTCGAATGTACAGTTCATGTTACACTCTCGAAATGTGTTATGCAATAGGTACTTACAGGTATACCTCATGAAAATGTTATGTTACTATTTATTTTACCTAACCTATGTTAAGTAACTTAAAAATCTGAAAATCAGAGAACAAGGTACGAAGGTGCTTAATTATATAGTCATAATGAAAATAACTCAGTTCAGAAACGTAACAATCACCATGATGGTGGAAATGCAAAGGATACCATGCTATCACCTAAGGATAAATTCAAAACTGAGATAAGTTTCGATCTTGTCAACCAACTTGTCACGATATTGAAATGCCATTATGATGCACATAAGGATGTTGCCATCAGATATAGATTCCTTTCCAAGTTATCATCTCTTTCATGTCAATGAATTGGCCAAACCACAAAATGTCTTTTCTGTTCTTTGTCAAATGATGTTGAAATTGAGATAGAAAACGAATTGATACAGTTTTCCATTTTGGCAATTTCAAATTTTAATGTTTCTTCAAACAATCTGAACCAATAAAATAAATGGAGTTAAGAATGCTCTTCTCTATTCATAGACATTCCATTATCCAAAACATTTTCTAATGTTAAGATAGTGCTGAGAATATAACTGTTCATGTTTGACTGACTGATGAATTGTTTGAAATTAAGCACAAAGCTACATAGTGAGCTATCTATGCCATGCCAAGATATCAAAACCCAGTGTTGGTGGTATGAGTCCGCAGATATATCTCTGTGCCACTAGGAACACTTGTCTATAATGGTATCAAACTGGAGCGATTGGTTTGAAATTGAAACAAATAAAAAGGGAGCTTAGGAACAGAATAGGGCCAACTAAACAGTTTGGTAATGAGCACAAAATGTGACATACTTTGAAGACTAGAATTTCAAAATTTATTGACGAGTTTAGTTATATTAAAGCCCTTCACCCTAAAAAAAAGACAATTCTAGCTTTATACAGGTATATAGAGATTTTAATCAAGTTTGCTTCATGATCATTTATGAGAGAATAAAATGTAAACGTTTGCATACGTTTATGGTTTGTCTACATAAGACACATAAATTCTATACAAAAAATTAGATCTCTTGAGCACGCATGAATTTGTATATGCCTATTAGCTTCAACTGTTTATCATACCGAAACCTAAAGCCTTTATTGGTTACCTCAGTAGACAAGTGATAATATGTGGAACAATAGTTTGACTGGCTATAGTTATTACTTGATTTACTTGTGTTTTTTTTTCATTTTTTATTATTAAGCTCAAAGCTACACAAAGGTTTGTTTGTTTTTTTTACTTACAGCAAAGCCACATCGGGCTATCTGCTAAGCCCACCGAGGGAAATCGAACCCCTGATTTTAGCGTTGTAAATCTGTAGACTTACCGCTATACTAGCAGGGGGCACTACACAAAGGACTACTTGTGCTCTGCCCGCTTCGGTTGTCGAAACCTAGTTTCCAGTAGTATACTGGCCAGGTGGGTTAAGGCGTTCGACTCGTAATCCGAGGGTCGCGGGTTCAAATCCCAGTCGCACCAACATGCTCGCCCTTTCAGCCGTGGGGGCGTTATAATGTGACGTTCAATCCCACTATTCGTTGGTAAAAGAGTAGCCTAAAAATTGGCGGTGGGTGGACTAGCTGCCTTCCCTTTAGTCTTACACTGCTAACTTAGGGACGGCTAGCGCAGATAGCCGTTGAGTAGCTTTGCGCGAAATTCAAAATAATAATTATAAAATAACCTGTAGTATAAGTCTGCAGACATAGCGCTATGCCACTGATAGGTTGATTGATTCACCGACAATCGTAACTAAGCTCAATCATTAAATATAGCATAATAAGTGGAATTTGGCTTAATACTATCGTTTGCATTAAAGATAAAACTAAAGTAAATAATTTGCTTGAATTTCTCAATTCGTCTAAAAATGGGCTAAGAAACAAATCTAATTTTTAAAACTTTTAAACTAGAGACATGAGTACATACTCGTAGCTCATTACTGTACTACACCGGTAGAGATACTTTTTTGAAAACGTGATTGGGCTTATAGGTTTCAGTAATCTAATATTCTTAAAATTCTCAGTCATATTACTTTATTGATATAAGTAACATGTTATGACCACGCCCTCAAAGAGTGAAAATAAATGCAAAGTTTTCTTCATGCTTTCAATACAGGTTTTAATGCAACCGAAAGAAAGTAATAAAGGTCGTAAAGCAAACACAATTACACGAACAGAAAATGTATGATGCCACGAAAGGCAGTTAAAATGTTTACACATATAAACTTAGTTCAAAAAACAGTAGTTATGATATACAAGGTAGAAAAAGGAGGGATTTGTTGGTGCATTAAACATCAGAGTGTATAATTATTTCACGTGTTTGAAGATGTATTCGTTCAATGTAATTTCCAAATCACATTTTACTTTATCTATTGCAATCTGTGGCCCTCTGGTGTTCAAGAAAAATGTGTCTATGAGAATTCAATGGTATAAATGTCTTTTTGTTCATTTTGATAAATTTGTAGTGTTTTTTTTCCAAATGTGATATTCCTAAATACCTATTTTTATCGTGTAATAATTATCTATAACATAACTGGAACACGTTTGATGAATTTTATTATAATCATATATGATTGTTAGAGAAGTGTTAATGTTATGAAAGGAAGTGATCTTTGTGTAATATACGATCAGTCTCAACTAAAACTAAAGCCTTCAAAGTAGTGTGCTTTTGCTAGTAGTATAACAAATAGGATTACAGGTTTTAGCTACAGAAACATTTAACACAATTCTAAAGAGGTCATACTTTTGTCGTACAGGTCACTGGTTAGGCCACATTTAAAATATTGTGTTCAGGCTGAAATTTCTCAAATAGCTTTCTCGTGAAAAGAAAAAGAGGGGAAGATTGGACTGAGGTGTTTAAGATTGTACAGGTAATTAATGGTGTTGATGCATCATTTTTTATTATTATATACAGTGAGAATAGTACGGCTAAGGGACACGTATGAATTTTGGCAGAGCAGAAATTATCTTCAACTGAGACAGTTATTTTTATAATATGGTGGTTGGCATTTTGGAATGGGATGCTATCAGATGTTGTAGTTAGTAAATTTAAATGAGTTTATGAAAAAGCTTGATAAGTATATTAATTATAAGGGCTGGCAGTAAGTGTTTTTATTTTAATTTTTTAAGTTAGTTTTGAGTGTGGAACAGATAAGATGGATCAGTAGGTCCCATGTTGTCTCTATATATTATGTTAAATTATGTCCAAAGATTTTTAAGGTAAGATTTTTTTTAGTGAAACCATATTGACTATCCAATGAAATTTTAAACTTTTTATTAAATGACTTTGAAAGGCATAATTTAAGAGACTTTCCAAAGCTTTTCCCACAACTAGGACAATTTTTATCATCTCCCTTGGAACATGGAGTTACATTAGCTCACTTCTGATCCTCTAATACCTGCTCACTGACAAAATATAGTAACAAGTGGCTCACATATTCAGTCTTTTAATCTTCTTCAAAACCATTGGAGAAATATTATCTGGCCCAAGAGCATTATTGTTTTTTAAACTTCCCAATTTTTTCTTAACCAGCTCAGAATTAACTATCTTGTACCATTTAATTTAGCAGTAGAACTAATAAATATAAGTTACAGTGTATATTACTGTTTGTGTTACTCTGACTGTCTCTTATAATTGTATTGTGAGTTGTATAATGTATCATAACTGTATTTTCATAATTCAAATTTTAGTTCTTAACATGCTTTTATTTGTTACCACATGTATAATGTATAGCTTATGAAATACAAGCTGTAATTTATGAAAGATTGAAAGCAATAACATTAATAATAGTATTACCAGTATTGCTATTAGGACAACAGTAAGAAAAGAGCCACAGTTAACATAGTCTAAGAATAGATTACCATTAATACCAAAAATAGCAAACTGTAGCATATGCCAAAAATTTAAAGCCATAATATATTTAGGATATGTTGCAAACATTTTTCAATTTTCCAGAAAGATGTTAAAAAACATCATATGTATATATATATACTGCACACACACATTACATCTTGGAGTTTTTAATACAAAGAATAAATATATTTAAGCCATCTATAACTTTCTTCTGATAATCACTAAAGTTTATGACTTAAAATCAATTTCTGATTCTGTGATCAGAAGTTGAGTTTATTCAGCAAATGCCTTCTCTAGATTTTTGTGGATTTAGTAGAAAGTTTCAGGAGTATTTTACAGAATATGGATTAAAGTAATTCCTCCCACTTTTGTAAACAGAAGAGTGATAACTTTTATTTATTGTGAGCCAACAGTGTCATAATAAAACAGTTGAGAGACAACAAGGGACTCCTTCATACATTGTGGCTGCCTCTTTTATCTCATCGAACACCCATCTGCCTATATCCATTTTTGATATTTAAGTATTTATTAAGCCTGTTCTTGAACTTTCCCAGTCCTGTTGTAGCTAATACATCTGAAACTATGTTTAAAAATTAAAATTGCTCAATTTTCAGAGATTTTCTACCTCATCTGCATACCACAATCTTATCAGTCTTACCATTAATAATGAAAAAAAAGTTGAGACATCAGTCCTGCATATTCCTTTTATAATTTTGAATACTTCAGTTCAATTTCATTGAAGCCTTCTTTCCTTAAACAAGAAATAAAACTATTAAAGATGTTACTTTGTCAGCATATGAGAACTAAATTATCCCAGAAATCATTATATTAACCACTCTTTTAACCTTTTACAAAAACTTGGTATTTTTCTTAACATAAGGACCCCAACCAGGGAGGGGGGGGGTCTATACAAAGAAACAATAATTTCCTGTGACTTTTATTGAACCTAAAATATTTTTACACTGGCAACAACATTGCCTGGAATACTTAGAGACTGATAAACAATGAAGTGTTATTTTTTTTTTGTAAAATTATTAAGTTGTTTTTGTCAAGGTAGTAATTATAATTTAAATTAAGGGGAAGAGACTGATTAACTAAAAATGAAGTGTTATTATTCTTTAAAATTATTAAATTGATTTTTGTCAAGGTAGTAATTACAATTAAAATTAAGGCAACTCATATTCATTATCTTGCATTTAGCAGACTAATTCAATGCCATTTTGCCAAATGATCCAAATTCATTTTTAAAACAACAGCAACCTCATCAAAGTCAACTACACATAAAACTCTTATATCTGAAGTAAACCTAAGGTTACTATTTAGTCTTAACTGTTTATAGAGAGGAGTTATATTTGATTTATATTTTGGGTCTGAGATCGACATTACTATCTTCTGCAGTCTAATTTATTTGAAATACATATACATTTCTGTATTGTTGTTTTGTAAGTTTTACAACTGTTTAATTTTGCAGATCAATAATTTCTTAAGGTTAACTTTTTCTTTCTAAGATGAAGTTCCCTGTTAGAACTCCCTCAAGGTGGATTCCTGTACATGGTGAGAGCTTCCAGAGAAGGTTCTGTACTTTTGCTTTACCTTCTCTGGGATCTAAAGATCCATCCATGTGTTTGCTGTGTGTGGCACCCTGGTGGTTGAAACGTGCAACCTTAACACATCACTTTGGTCTTGAATTCCCGTAGATGGATGGTCTTGGGGAGACCCCTTTAGGGTGAATTGGCTAGTCAACTTGGGTTAAGGTTAACCAAATACCAGTGTTGGACATTCTCAATGTGTGTTCTGGATATTGAGTCTAATGCTGGTATATGGATATAGTGCTCATGAAACCCTGGCTATGCTGCAATATCCTTCTTTGGCATTGTAGTGTGTTCCCTTGTAGGGTTACATAGTAGGTGGGGATACTGGGCACTGAAATGCATTGTCTTTATTATTGATACCTCTATCCCTCCTCGATGTGGATTCCTGTGAGTGGTGAGGGGACCTCCCAGAAACGGTTTTGTTCTTACAGTTTACCTCCTCTGGGATCTAAACATCCACCTGTGTGTTTGCTGTGCGTGGTAACCCGTGAAGGGGAGGAGAGAATCCTGGTGGTTGAGGGGTTCAACTTCAACACACCACTTTGGCCTTGAATTCCTTTGCTAGCCAATTTGGGCCAGGGTCAACTGAGTACCAACATAGGATGTCCACAACAGGTGTTATGGACATTGTGCTCAGGTATAGTGCTCATGAAACCCTGACTTCGCTGCAGTGCCCTTAAGGCACTGTAGTGCATTCCCTTGTAGGGTTCCATGGTGGGTGGGGTCAGTGGGCACTAAAAAATTTTCTATTTATCATGGATACTCCTAAAACAACAAAAAATAACACAACTTGAAACCATCGAGAAAAACCCAACTACTGGAAAACGACCGCACATTGATGAATCTGTACAGTCTAACTCACCACTTGAATCTGTCCCACAATTCCTAATTTTGTATTCCTTAAGTGACAAACCTCTAGGGCAGATGTCCCCATTTTATATTCAGAAGGGCTTAGAAGAGCTTGCTGGCTTCCATAAATCAGTAAAAAGGCTATGTTCAGGAGAAATCATAGAGAAATCATACCCATTGAAGTTACTCCTCATTCCACTTTGAATAATTCCAGAGAAGTTATAATTGAAAGAGATTTAAGGACTGTCCCCAAATCAGAGATCCTCACAGGTCTCACCAGCCAAGGTGTCACAGCAGTATGCTGAATTTTCACTTGAAAAGATGGAATTCTGGAACCAACAAATGTTCTAATACTAATATTTACTGTATCATGTCCTCCCACCACAATAAAAGCAGAATATCTGAATTGTAATGTGCGACCTTATATTCCAAATCTTGTATGATGTTTCCATTGTCAATGATTTGGTCATTCAAAACAATCTTGCCATGGTTCCTTGACCTGTGTCCATTGTGGTGGTAAAGACCATAATGCCATCGAATGCCAACTCAAACCACATTGTATAAATTGTAATGGTATGTATCCTCTTATTTTACCTCTTGCCATAAATGAGTAGAAGAAAAAGAAGTACAGCATCTCAAGACAGTTAACAATCTCACTTACACAGAGGCTCAAAAATTATTATTACCTATTCTGACCAGAACTTATGCTGCTGTAACCCATTTTACTACTACAGTAGGAGTTTAAACAGACCTTACCCTATCCCCTACACAATCTTCACCAGCAAATCTTAATGAAACTCTTCCCAAAATCAACACAGTTCATGAATCAGTGTCTCCTTCCATCTTTGTTCTGATCACACCTTCCAGTCATTGCTGAATTTCACCTTCTTCAAGTCAAGGTGTTTCCATGGGGTCTCCCTCTCTTAATGCCCAAAAAATTAAACAAACAGCTTGTCTGCACCTTCAATCATTAGTACGTGTACTGATAAATTCAGACTCAACCAATCGAGCTAGAGCAGGATCCATAGAGGGAGATAGACCCACATCCAATAAAGTAAAAAATGTGGTCGTAAGTGGAAGGACTCTCTACCATTTTCTCCTTTGAAATAATTACACATGGCCACACTGATCCAATGAAACTGTTAAGGTTTCCAATCAAATGTGGCTGACATCAAATATCTGATTGACTTTTATCAACCCGTATGTCTTTCTTTGCAGGAAACATTTCTACAGCCCACAAATACAGTTACTATCTGCCACTATTCATTATACCGGAATGACAGGCTGTGTGTAGAACGGGGACATGGGGGAGTTGCAGTGCTGGTTGATCAGCATGTGCCCAACCGATCCCTGTCATTGACCACACCCTTGGAGGCTGTAGCCATCCGTGTCTCCTTGGGTTGTAACATCACTATTTGCTCTCTATACC
Source organism: Tachypleus tridentatus (assembly GCF_004210375.1). Lineage (NCBI taxonomy): Eukaryota > Metazoa > Arthropoda > Merostomata > Xiphosura > Limulidae > Tachypleus > Tachypleus tridentatus. The sequence goes on along the minus strand of NC_134826.1, from coordinate 124,623,019 downwards.
TTACACCTGAAATGCATTATAATCAATCAGACCTCGATACCCTCATTGAGCAACTACCTACCTCCTTTTTAATCTTGGGAGATTTCAGTGGGCATAATCCCCTCTGGGGTGACTTCCGTATTGATATGAGAGGGCTCGCCATCGAGCACATGCTCCTGAACCACATTTTGTTTCTAAACGTCACTATCAGTTGCTGGTTTGAAATAGACTGAATATAATATGATTACAAAACTGCACAGTGACTTTCCGAACACCCTGTATAATAGTAAATTTGTCACACTGCCCTCCTTATATTAGACAATTGTTAATTAAGATTATATAAATTGATAAATATCATTAAATATATTATAAAAGAATTTTACAATTTCAATAATCATGACAGTATATAACACAATCAGTACAGATAAACTTATGGTTATAAAATTACATAGCATATGAAAGTGCATCAGCACCAATGTTATATTTTTGGTAAAGACCCAACACAGTTGACAATCACATGACTGAAGGATTCTTCAAGAGCTGAGAAAGATTTCAGAGGAACAACAGAAATTTTCTTGTTAGGTTTTCCAACTAATTGACAGGTATTACAAGTTTGACAAAATTTAGAAACATCTTGCCTAATTTTTGGTCAAAAGAATTGTTTTGTAATTTTGTCATATCTTGTTGACACCTGTATGAACATCTGTGGGGAGTTTATGGGAAACTTCATATATATCAGAATGATATGCTTTTGGAATAACAATTTGATGATCTACATCTTAAGAACTCTGAAGGTGGCACATCTGGTGGTCTCCATTTTCTCATAAGCATACCATTTAAAAATAAAATAACCATTTGGAACTTTTTTGGAAGTACATATTTAAATAGGGAAGAAATGTGTGGATCTTTTTCATGCTCAGCAATCAGTTTACATTTAGAAAATGTAACTTCACTTGGTGAACCTGATCCCTCACATCCTCTATTAACACTTGCCAAGGAATTTTCAGTAGCACAGTTATTCATAAGATTCCTGTTGGATCCAAAAAATATCTGAGAAAAATCTGTAATTTTGTACTCTGAGTATGTGTCTATCATTTGTTTTTGGCTTAATTCCTTAGCCTGAGCTTGAGTCACAGCACATGAGGTAAACACAATGGGATTCTTCTCAACAAAAACATCAACCTTAAATGAAACAGTGATCAACTCACTCTCCATTTTGGGTACAACTTCTTCTCAAGTCAAATCATTTCTCAGCAATAATGATGCACCCTTAATTGGCAGAGTAGGTCTTATTTCAAGCACAACTTTTCCAGAAATAAGATTTGATGATAAATGTTATGAAGAGAAACATTAACAAAGCCAGTGGTAGTAGAACTGAAATATAAAGGCAATATACTTTTTAACAACAGTGATTTAGTTGCTCCAGTATCACATAAAATACATATGAGTATCAATGTCATTTGTCAAATATACAGAATCAACAAACAGGAAAAGTTAAAATTCTTCTGTAACTACGTCAGCCCATATATCAGCGACTAAACAATGTGAGGAAATCTGGTGGAACTGTGTCTAAATGTGAACACAAATTCACTGAGTGTTGCTTCCTCCTCTTCTTTTCTTTTTAAAACATCAGAAATCAGACATGACATGACCACATTTTTACAAAAAAAAATGGCAGACAAGTCTTGATAGTTTTGATGAAATTTTATCCTAACTGTCAGCTGGAATTTTTAGAAGGATCATCAACTTTAGTGGATTGAAGAGGCATAGGTTTTGTTGAAATGGTAGGAGCTTCTTTTTATGAAAAGTGTTTTTATGTATTAAAGTGTAATCATTGAAAAGAGAAGCTACTTTCTGCAGTGTTTCAACTTTCTTTTCATTCAAGTAAGTTTTGAGGTTGCCACTTGCATAAAATTTAAATTCCTCAATTGGACATAATTGTCTTAGTTTGTTGAAACTGTTGCCAATATACATAAATTACACCTTCAATCAGAATAAACCTGTCTTACTTGTGATGATCTCAAAATATTTTTCCATGAGCCATTCAATAGTTAGGACAACCTTCTCAAAATGGAAGTATTTATCAACTTCATTTTCGGTAAATGGTGGAACTTTAATGTATTAAATGAGCTGAAAGTTGTCATTTTGATGTGGCCAATTACAGTGGTATCTTATTGAGGGTTCACAATGAGTAAATTAATTCTAAGTTGATATAGACACAGTTCACTGAACAGGTAACTATGTAGCTTTTCACTGGTCATGTGAGTTTTCAACAGCTGAAGTTACACAATGTCTTCATAGAAATACTAATGTTTGAAGTTAATCTGTTTAAGTTAAATGGTTTGTAATGTAAGAATTTTATAAACATTCGTGATGAAAAATCTGAAGTTCCCAATTAATAAGCTTTAATCACAGTTATAGCTTCTAAGGTTTATAGTATACCAACTGCAGCAAACCAACAATATATACTGTCTCTTGGTGCATTGTATTGGTTAATTTTATAAACTAGAAAGGAAAGTTTCTAGAAATGTAACCTAAGGAAACAATACTGGCAATCAGTAGTATTTACATAAACACACAATACATTGTTGATTCTAATAGTCAAGAATATTCTACAAATTCAGTGAATAGATGGGAATTTCTTAATACAGATTTAACAATATAAGTTACATGTGTTTTTAAGTATATATATTTAACTGAAACAAACATCAATTTTAAAATGAGTATATGATAGTAAATCCGTCACAATTTGCCAATCACTGGAATGCAAAATTTCTTCCCTTTGGTTTTCAGTCTATCATTCCTGGGGGTGGATGCTTTCAGTCAAGGTTGCAGAGGTCTTCACTTATTTTTCTCCCCTCCAATCAGATTCCTCTTCATTATCATTTTCCCTATCCAGGCTGCTCCTTGGCCTGTTTTGCTGTTTGCTCAGTATTACCTTCTCAGATGTGGCTTCCTCTTCTCTTGCCCATGTAGGAGTTGCAGCTCCTGCCTCAGCTGTGTCCTTACCACTTCTCCACCAATTGTGATTGAACATATTTCATCCCAACACCATACTTCATCTTTACACTTGGATTTCTGGTCTCTTGCCTCAGCCCAGAAATTCAGCCCTTATGTAATGTCTTTCCTTGTCCATACTGTGTGCCCTTCCTCCTTGTCTTTGTACCAGAGACACTGGTATTACTACATACTTTGGTCTTTTGCACTGGTTTTCAACCATCTCAACCTTCTGTTCCTCACCTGGTTGTTTCATCAGGTTTGTTTACTTCTCATTTTGGGGTTGCCCTGTTAAATGCCTTCCATTCACTTCTATCTCCTTCCCAGGTATTTTTCTTCTTTTACATTGCTTTTGTTTGCTCTGCTTGAGTAGGATCTCAGTTTTGTCCTTCATGTCCTCTCTGATTCTCCTTTTGAATTCATTGTAATGTTTTACCTGTAATAGTTTTCCCTTCAGACTCGTTTCCTCCTCATGGCATGTGTTCATTATCATTTCTTTATTTATGCCATTAATGGCCCCTTGGTGTGGATTCCTGTATGTGGTGAGGAGACCTCCTAGGAAAGGTTCTGTTTTTTTCAGTTTACCTCCTCTGGGATCTAAACATCTACCCATGTGTTTGCCATGCATGACAACCCATGAAGGGGAGGAGAGGATCCTGGTGGTTGAGGGTTCCAACCTTAACACACCACTTTGGCCTTGAATTCCTGTAGACAAGCAGCCTTCAGGTGGCCCTCTTTGGGTCATTTGGCTGGTCTGCTTGTGCTAGGGTCAACCAAGTACCAGTGTTGGATGTTCTCAACAGGTGTTGTAGACATTTTATCTGATGCTGGTGTTTGGGTATAGTGCTTATGAAATATTGGTGTGTTGCAATGCTCTTGTTTGACATTGTAGTGTGTCCCCTCGTAGGGATCCATGGTAGGTGGGGTCTGTGGGCACCAAAATTTTCCTTTTTTCATTATGGATACTCTAGTTAAAAATCTTAATAGTGAAAAAACAGTAAAAGTAAACGACCACACCTTGAAGATTCTGAGCAGCAGTCCTCACTATCTGTACCACCTGTTGTATCTCATTTTCTTATATTGCATTCACTTTCAGACAAACCTTTAGGGCAAATGTCTCCCTTTTTCATTCAGAAGGGACTAGAGGGACTTGCTGGCTTTCCAAAGTCAGTGAAGAAGCATCGATCTGATGACATATTGGTGGAAACATCCACATCTCCACACTGTGAACTCCTCTTGCATTCAAAGGCAATTGGGGATATACCTATTGAGGTTGCACCTAATGCTACTTTGAATTCATCATGAGGAGTTATTGTTGAGAGGGATTTGAAGAACATTTGATAGTCAAAGATTCTCATTGGTTTCTGCGGTGAGGCATATATCCACTCGCAAAGATGGAATTATGATGCCGACCAACGTCCTCATTCTCACATTTACGTCATCAAGTCTGCCTGCCACCATCAAGGCAGGTTATCTTAACTGCAGAGTACAGCCATACATTCCAAACCCTCTCCAATGTTTCCAGTGTCAGTAGTTCGTTCACTTGAAGATGTCATGTCATGATACCTTGGCATGTGTTTGTTGTGGTGGCAAGGACCACGATGCTTTTGAGTGTAAAATGGACCCTCATTGCATCAATTGTAATGGCTCTCACCCATCCTACTTTTGTTCTTTCCCTAAATGGTTGGAAGAAAAAGAGGTGCAGCATTTAGGATTCATAACATTACTTACCTTGAGGCTCAAAAGTTGTTGTCCACCACTTCATATCGGACGTATGCTGCTGCACTTCGTTCCACAGCTACAGTGGGAGTACAGACAGATCTCTCTGTGCCTCCAAAAGAATCTTTCTCAAACCAAATGAAAAGTATTTTGACTTTCATGGTTAAAAGGGTTGATGAATGAACTTCAACACCCACCTCTGTAACTTCCATACATTCCAACAAATCCCAAGATACCCTTTCTTTGGTTTTGGATACAGGCATTTCCTTTGATACATCTTTTTCCACCCCAAGAATCAAAATGATCATTTATTCATGTCCTCAGTCACTGGAATTCTCTTCCAACAGCAAAGACCTGCCCATTCAACCTAGGGTAGGATCCATGGAGATCGATATACCTCCCTTGCATAAAAACAGTAAAGAAAAAAGATGTCATAAACAGAAGTGTTCTCCACCTAATTCACCTACTCATAAATGAAAATGGCCACCTTGCTACAATGGAAATGTTGAGGTTCACATTCTAATCTGGACAACATCAGAACAATGATTGCTTCCCAGCATCATGTATATCTCTCTTTACAGGAAACATTTCCTAAACCTGCCAATACAGAAAAGACAGGCTGTGTGATGGGTGAGTGCATGGAGGGGTGGCACTGTTGGTTGATCAGCATGTGTCCACCGTGTCTTTGCCACTTTACACACCCTTGGAGGCCATAGCTATCCGTGTTTCCTTGGGTCATACCATAACTATTTGTTCTGTCTACAGGTCGCCAGGAGAGACCTATGATCAATTAGACCTTGATACTCTCATTAAACAGTTGCTGTCTCCATTTTTAATCCTAGGGACTTTGATGGACATTAACCCCTCTGGGGAAGTACTGATATTGGTGGAAGGGGTTGTTTCGTAAAGCATATGTTCTCTGATCACAATTTTTCTCTTTTCAACACAGGTTCTTCTACTTATTTTCATGCACCTAGTCAGTCCCTTACTGCTATTGATCTCTCAATTTGCTCCCCTTCGTTATTCTCCCATTTTTTGAGTGGTTGATGATAATCCATAAAGCAGTGATCATTTTCCTATAATTTTGAGAGAGACTGGCTGTAGTCAATGCCACCTGACCTGTGTGCCCCAGTGGAAGCTGGATCATGCAAACTAACCCTCTTTCACTGCTCTTGCAGAATTTGATCCTGCCATCATCTGTAAGCCATCAGTAGACAACTGTGTGGCAGCAGTAACTGACTGTGTTATACAAGCATCTGCTCAGTGTATTCCTAAAACCTCAATACATTTTCCACTATATCCATGTTTGTGGTGGAATCCTGCCTGCCACATGGCACTGAAGGCTCAAAAATGGGCCTGGGATACTTTTCTTAGGTATCCCACACTCTTGCACCACATCGCTTTCCAGCAGGTTTGTGCACATACTTGGTCAGTAAGATGTCAAAGCCACAGGAATCTTGGATTACATTCACAACCAGCATATTTTCTACCATCAGTTCAAAAGTCATATGGGACGAGATTGGAAAGGTCAGTGGTCATTATAACTCTGTCCCTCTCTTGATCTTGCTCTCCAATGGCTAAAAAGTGGCTGATATCCAGAGCATTGCTGATACTCTAGGTGAAAGCTTTTGCCAGGTATCTAGCACTTCTGCTTCTTCTTCCACTTTCTTAGCCATAAAGACTCTGGCAGAGCAAACACCTCTGTCCTTTTGAGCTGATTGTCTCTATGACTTTTATCATCCTTTTACAATGGTGGAACTCAAACTGGACCTTTATTGGTCTTGCAGTACATCAGTTGGACCTGATGATATACAGTATGAAATGCTGCACCATATATCTCCTGCTTCTCTTATAATTCTTCTGCTTGTTTTTAACTGAATCTGTCAGGAGAATGTTTTTTCTGATGCCTGGTGCTAGGCTATTGTCCTACCTTTCTCTAAGCCTGGGAAGGATCCCAAGATTCCTTCAAACTGCCGTCCAATTGCTTTGATGAGTTGTCTCTGTAAGACCTTAGAGAGGATAGCTGATGCTCATTTCATTCGGTTCCTTGAATCAGACAACCTTCTCTCATCCACCCAATATGGGTTCCAACAACAGCACTCCACCATAGACCACCTGATTTGACTTGAAAGGTCTATCTGAGAAGCCTCTCTCAAACAACATCTTGTATCAGTATTCTTTGACATTGAGAAGGCTTATGATACAACTTGGAGGTATAGCATTTTGCAAAACCTTAATATATATGGGTTATATAGCCATTTGCCTATTTTTATTAATTTTTTAATGGAGAGGATATTCCAAATTTGTGTTGGTTCATCACTTTCCTGTTCTTTTCTACAGGAACTTGGAGTCCCTCGGGGCTGTGTTTTGAGTGTTGCACTTTTCAGTTTAAAGATTAATGCCATCATAGAACAACTCCCTCTTACAGTTGCAAATGGGTTCCATGTTGATGACTTTCACATCTCCTGTCAATCTTTGAACATGTATATTGAGCACCAGTTACAGACTGCCCTTGATCATTTACTGAAGTGGACCATGGCAAATGGCTTTACCTTTTCTTCTTCTAAAACACTTTCCATGCACTTTTGCCACTGATGGGGTATTCATCCAGATCCTGAACTCTGTATTGGCAAAGTTGTGCTGCTTGTGGCCCCTGAGACAAAGTTTTTGGGGCTTATCTTTGACCATAAGCTGACTTTTGTACCACACATCAAGCTGCTAGGGGTCAAATGTACAAGAGCTCTGAACATCCTCTGTGTCCTCGCTTCCACCACCTGGGGAGCGGATCAATGTTCTATGCTAAAGATGTGTCGTGCTCTTATTCATTCGAAACTCGAGTATGGATCACTGGTCTATAGCTCTACCAGGAATTTGGTCTTAATGATGCTGGACCCCATTCATAATCAAGGACTTCAGCTCTGTACTGGGACTTTCTGCACTTCGCAAGTTCAGAGCTTATATGTAGAGTCTCATGAACCTTCTTTGCACCTCTGCCATTTGCAACTGTCTTTACTATATGCTTTGAAGTTTTGTTCCTCACCAAAACATCCCACCTAGAATTGTGTTTTCCATCCTCGGTGGGCCATAGTTTTTCGAGAATAGATGATCTACCATTGCTCCTTTTGGCCTTCATATCCAGGCACAGTTAAATGAATTGGGTCTGCCCTTCGATAACAATACTGTATCCACTGGTCAGCCAGTTCCACCATGGCTTATTACAATCTCCAAATGGGACCTTTCTTTAACTCATTTGAGAAGAGCAGATACTTCCAATTGGAAGTACCTTCTTTTATTTGCTGAACATCTTTCAAATCATCTTTCCATTCCTATTTATACAGATGGTTCAAAATCAGGTGACTCTGTGGGCTCTGCCATGGTTTGTTGCAGTTTGGTGGTTGTGTGCAGGGTCTGCTTTATAGCTTCTGTATTCACTACTGAACTGTATGCCATTTTTCTTGCCCTGGATCACATAGAAGCTAAGCAGTATTCAAACCGCACTATTTATGCTGACTCGTTTATCTCTCTACTGGTCTTGGAATTGCTTCACATTAGTTCACACCCTGTTATTGCCGTTATTCAAAACCAACTGGTCAAACTATCTTTAATATCTATTTCTATCCAGTTTTTCTGGATACTGGGCCATGTTGGTATTTGTGGGAATGAGCTTGCTGATGCTGCAGCTAAATCTATCTGCTCTGGCACTATCACTGCTCTGCCTGTTCCATTTATGGATTGTGGTCCTGTGTTGAAGGCTTGACTCCATGCCAGTTGGCAGTTGACTTGAAATGAGCAATGTGACAACAAGTTTTTCGAAATAAAACCCTATATTGGACTTTGGCCTTCTTTCTTCCGTGAGGATCGGAAAGAGGAAATTGTTCTAATTAGACTATGCATTGGTCACTGTTTTTTAATGCACCATTTTCTTTTATCTGGAACTGATGCATGATTGTGTAGTCTGTGTGATACTCAGGTCACAGTAAACCACATTTTACTTTCTTGCCGTTATGATTCTCAACGACAATGCCATTTTCACCATATTCTATCCAAAGGTTTGTCCCTAACATTAGACATTATTATTATCACTTTTTTATATACAAAGTATTGCTACTTATGGACTTTACAAGTAAAGAAGATTGGGATTTCTGCCCATCCCAACTAGCATGTAATTCTTACAATCTGGGTTTTTGCTTTTCAAAATAGAGAATTACAGACACTCATTGCACTATCTCCCGTGTGTTGTTTCTTTGGACTCCACACTGTATATTCTTCCTATTCCCTTTCCTACTAGTGGAGCAAAGAAATCCTTGCCACTTCTGGTTCCTAATTGTTGGAGTAGTAAGCTATTGAAATTTCCTGGTGTGTAATAGCTCATATGTACCCACTTAGCAAGAATAGGATTACTGTCATTATACTTATTGATTATGTAAAGATATAATGTTGTGGATCCAAAGTGTTTTCCTTGGATATTTTTTGCCTAGGCTAGCTGTACTTGTTGATCACAAAATAATCATAGTGATTACAATGTGGGATTCTAACTTTATGTGAATGGAGATAGTACCATTTCAGAAGTTGACATTTTCATACATATGTAGTTACCTTCATTCACCCACTTTTCACCCTTCCTCCATACTGATATGCTGGTGTTTCTACTTTGTACCTACCAATTTTTGAAAGTAAGGATTGTGCTAGAATAGGAGAAGGAGCTATTTGCTCGAAAATAGACAGCTCACTATGATTGGTGGAGGGTGGTCACATTAATAGCATGTTCTGAAATGGTCCAAAATAAAGAGGGGGTATAAAAGACTGGTGTGATGTTTGTAATAAAATATTTAACAATGCTTAGAAGGTAAACCAAGGTAAAGATTGGTATGTATCTATTGGAAATACATTTTCAGTAGAAGAAAATATTTACTTACTCTATAAAATTCATACTTTGAAAAGTTAAGTATTTGCTTGTCATTATAGTGTTAACAAATATAATAAATTTGCAAGTGAAGAAAATTAGTTGTTTTTTTTTGGTGTTAAATAAGCCCAGTTCTTGAACCCAACATAAATCTAAGTAATATTATGTTTTAATTTATTGGGTGAAATAATGTCATCAGTGAAATTTGATGATTTTTATTTTTTTGAAAGGAAACCAAGATATCAGTACTAAATACCTTTTAATATGAGTTCTTCTGAAGAAGTATCATGGATTTCTTGGTTTTGTGGCCTTCGTGGGAATGAATTCTTTTGTGAGGTAAATCTCATTTCTGAAAATGTAATAAAACAATTTTTTTTTGCAAGAAATGGAGAAAATGTATACATTTTACAATTAGAATGCACTTCAGAAAGTGAACACATAAACAACTGAAAATCTATAGTTTTAGTATTGTGTTAAAGGCATTGGTACATAATGAACCTATGAAATGGCTCAATTTTTACCAGCGTTGTATCTCAGAACAGCTGATACGAGTATTAACACTTTTATTGATGAGGAGAGAACAATGTTTCAACCTTCCTTGGTCAACTTCAGGGTAAGAAGCTTACGAAGGTCGAAATGTTCTCTCCTTATCAATAGAAGTGTAATACCCATACCAGCCATTCTGAGATACATTTTTATTTCAAGTGAGTTTCTCGTCATCAAGAATTACTTGTTCCAGCATTATTTAGATTAAGTTTTCTATTAAAGTTACTGTCTTAAACTTTACTAAAATTCTTATATTTCATGATTTCCATTTATCTTTTTTCTGATAGGCATTTTTGAGCAAGTAAATTTCATCAAAAACAGTGAGGAATTTAGTTTTACTATATTTAATGTTATTTAATAAGTAAGTTGAAGGAAATGTATTTGGATTATCATAATTCAGATCATAGGTTGAATACAGATGAAAACTTTCAGGAGTGAAAGTGAAGAAAATGAACTGGAAATAGAAGTAGATGAGTCACTAAAGCCACTGATGCAGTGCTTTGTTGCTGTTAGTAAAGTTATTTGGATTTTAGAATTTATTTATAGACATATTAATTGTGAGACAAAAGATGTAATTTTCTCTTTTACAAATCCACTTAGAATATTCTGTGCTCTTTTTATCCATATTGACGTTTTTGTAAAGAGTCCCCTACCCCACCGGCATAGTGGTGTGTCTGTGGACTTATAGTGCTAGAAACTAGGTTTCAGTACCTATGGTGTGCAGATCAGAGATAGCTCTTTGTGTTGTTTTGTGCTTAATTACAAAACAACAAACATTATGTAAAGAGTTCAGAGGAAGTATGCTAAGATGACTTCAGAGATGGAAGAGTGATTTTCTGTTGAGGTAAAAAGGGTAAGGTCAAAGTTTACAAATTTATCCTGAAGGATCAGTAGAATAAAAGCCTCATATTTCTTTGTGCTGAATGTTGAAGATAACAAGTTTAAGTTTGTAAAAAGGCAAGGGTCAAGTTAAGAAATATTATTTTTCCAACAGTAATTAGTTTATAAACTGAGTTGCTTCTAAGATTAGTAAAGGCTGCTGTCACCCTACAGGAGCTTAAGAAGGTAATTAGTAAATCCCTGCAATGTAACGGAGTGTTTAATGTTTTACTTAGCAGTGGATGAGTGTATGTAGGGACAGCCTTGAAGGATCATAGAGTCAAATTTTATTCATATGCTAATAAATATGTTTCTTGTATAATATGTGATTAACTATACTTCTATCTTTTATCTAGGTTGATGAAGATTACATTCAAGATAAGTTTAACTTAACAGGATTAAGTGAACAAGTGCCTCATTATAGACAAGCACTAGACATGATTTTAGACCTTGAGCCAGGTTAGTTTAAGTATTTATATTCATCCTTGATGTAAATTACAATGTTTATCTGATATGATTATTTATGCTGACAAGAGTAAGATTTTTAACTGTGAAATGTATATGTGCTGGAAAAGCAGATGAGTTGGAATACATACTAATGCTTTATATTTATGCATTGCCTAAACCTTATGACCAAAGACCATGGTGATTAAGTATATAATTTTTTACCAAAATAATAATTTAAAAAAATCCGATGCTTACAGTACCAAGATATTTTATACTTTAATTTGAACAAACTTGAATAATTTCGGATAGTATCACATAGCGATGCAATACCACCTTTGAAATTATCAAATCTCCCAAAGTATAGAAATAAAGATTTAGACCTTTTATATCAGTTTTGTAAAGAAGAAATACGCTTATGACATTTTAATATGAATTTTATCTATGCATACACATTTTTCTCATACAACCCTTTTATCACAGGCATGGTATAAGATATACAACTTTATCTACACATTGGACACATTAAGTACTTGCACTATAACTTTTGATACAGCATGTGCATCTTCACAAAATTTGGTAGACTTTTAGTAAAGATTACAAGTATTTGGTACACAAAAAATCAGATATTTTTAATGAAACATGTTTACTAAATATTTGTTTTTGAAAATAGTCTGTTTTGTTACGAGCCTGAGTGCAAAATTCTTTCGTATTATGATTAAAAAAATCTGTTCTTTGTCCCAAAATTCTCAAATATTATTTGTGTAATCTCTAAAACCTCCTAAACATGTTTCAAGTGTTTGTTTTTAGTAAGACCTTGTACTTTTTGTTATTTTCTATACTCTGTGTGGAGTGTGTCACTTAACCAACCTTGAAACCATCATAAAAAATTAAGAAATAAATATAAATTTGTCTTTCTTTTAATACTGGAGTGATGACATATTATAATACCAAAATACAAATGCTTAGTCTATGTAGCTTAAATTTCACAATTATATATGTATTTATTATTTTTTATTATATTGACCTTTCAGTCATGCATAGCTAACATAACTTGCATTGATATGGTGCAGGTGCACTCATGTTACATATCCAGTAATATAAAACTGATCTTTAGTCTTTCCTGTTTTAGCTGTGTTTTAGTGAACTATTATTTTGTAGTATATGGCCACATTTCAATTATTATACAATACATATATGTATATAGATTCTTAATGTTTAGAAATACATTATTAAACTTATTTTTCTTGAAATGTAGAATAATAATTCAAGAAGCAAAACAAACAATTATCTCTTCTCACTACGAACTTTGCACTCTGTTGTTGCTGTACATACATTGCTAAACTTTTTAAAATTTTACACACAGAGGCTGTCTAAGTAAATTTTTTAGGTTTTCATAAATACAGTTCAATAACCAAAAAATAGTAAATAACTACACTGATACCAAAAGATTCCAATATATTAAACATAGTAACTAAGATGTATTTAGATTTTATAAAATATGAAACCTTAAACAGACTAAAGACACAATCTACCTCCTTGAAAACTTAGTTTGAAAGAACATGATAGCCTTTTCACAGATTAAAATGGCTAAAAAAACCACCTTTGGGACATTATAAGCTGTAGTATGTCATATACTGTGGTAACAATATGTTGGGGACAGTTTCAGAAAATGGAAAGAGTTAAATGGGGCCATCATGTTTGGTTCAGTACATAAGCCATATTTCGACAAAATAAAACGATATGAGATTCTTATTTTGTATTTTAGCTTGTCAATATTAGTAATTTGAGTTCCTAATTTGTATGAAACTATATACTTTGTATTTTGACATAACATCTTATTTCAAACAATGCTGCATTCAACTTACCAAGTGACTTACTAAAATCTGTATTTAGATGTGTTTTAATATAATGAAATTAACTCATACATAACATTAAAGTTTGAATTATAATCTCCAATTTGGTTCCAAATTTATTGACATAAATTTATAAAATAGTAGTTCAATAAAATTTTGAATGCAAGTCAACAAACGTGATGACATAGTTTTTTTACCTTGACACATTTTAGAAGGGTTAAGGTAAATCAGTGTTTGAAGCTAAGTAATTAATTTTCCAGTTAGGTTTAGCACTTTAGATTATGCTACAGATTTCTTTTCTTTGATGTAAAGAAAATAAACTTCCAGTACTATGAAGCTGTTAGACCACCATATAATTCTGAATAATAAATTTGGCACAGTGCCACATATTATTCACATGCCTAAATTAATTTAGGTTGCTGAATGTTGAGTTAAAGGTCTTACTCAATAAATATTACTATAATTTATTGATATTCTTAATGAAATAACTAGTATAAAATATAGTTACACATTTTGATAGCAAAGTATTAGTATCCTTGTTAGTTATGTATTTTTATTTTATTCACATATAACTGTCAGAGAAAGTCCTGAAAGTTACTTATACCTCAGGCAAAAGGAATCATGAAAAAATCAACCTCTTGTTATGTGAAACAACTACAGTTAACTTATACAAGTCTAAAACTTTTTTGTTAAGTTTTCAAAATCATGATAGATATTTCTTTTAAAAACTATAATTCAGCATAAAATTTTAGTTTTAAAATATTTTTTCCTTTAAAATAGTTATCACAAATTAGGGTACACTGTCATATTAATTGCAGAGTTTCTTGTGTGTTTTATGGCTTATTTTATTATTGAAGCATATTTAAACCCTGTATAAAAATATCATTTATGAAAGATGGGTTTTACTGATAACAGTGATAAGTTTTAGTGATCTGTTGTTACAACATGTTGATTTTAAATAGCCAGTTTCTGAACTGCATATGAAAAGTGACAAATATAGTATGTAAAAAGTAAGAGTTATCTTATGCTGACTACCTGTTGGTTTATCTTGCACAATTTATTATCAGAGAAACTCTGATTGGCAACGAGCTTCTTGGTCACCATGTTGCAGAATTGAAGACACCATAAGTAAAGTGATACAGTGAGGAATTTCAATAAAGGCTGTATTTTACCATTAGAGTAATGACACATATAAATTGTTATAGGGCACACAGAAACAGAGCGTAACAGTGGATAAATTAAAAGAATTAGTTTTATATGAACAGCCACCCCAAAGAACATACACTTATAATGGACATAGTAAAAAAATTGGTATGCTTCTCTGAACTCTATTTTTGGTAATTTATTTTTGCCTAATGATTTATATTTTATAGATGATGAACTGGAAGATAATCCCAATCAAAGTGATCTCATTGAGCAAGCTGCTGAAATGCTGTATGGTCTTATTCATGCTAGATACATTCTAACAAATCGAGGAATTGCTCAAATGGTAAAGTTGGAAATATAAAATATGTATTGTTTTCTTCTTTCTGTATTTTATGGTTATTTTTTATTTTGCAGGTAAAACTTCTAAATATGAGTTTTTGTTTATTTATAATTTTAATATAACAGTCCACACTATCTGTTGAATATTTTTTGATTACAAAACAATTCTAACTTAACATTTAATTCCTTGCTTTGTTTTAAACAGACCTGTTGTAAACAGATGAATACTTAATGGTTAATTTATATTAAATATATTTTATGAAACAATTAATTGTCTTTTTACTTAAAAAGTAACATTTTTTTAAATCTTAAGAAAAATTTCCTTTACAAAAAACCTTATTTTAAATGTGACAATTAAAATTTCCAACAAATATAGCCTTAAGTCAAAACCTTAGATATATTTCAAGCATAAGAGTAACAGAGAGATAGTAAGTCTACAGAGGGGAGATGTTACATTACCAAAGTATAATTTTTTAAATTAATCATGAGACTTTAAAATGTCATTCCTTGCATTTAATTTATCTGGCTAAACTGCATTTTTTAATTTATGGTTTGGTTTAATTTTTGCATGATATTATTTATATACTTTGTTGTCAGGAAGGGCCCCTGATGCTATACCTTTTAAATCACTTCTGAGTATTTCTTATCATTATGGGGTCCTATTTTTGAATTCTGCCTGTGGGTGTTTGCTAGTACTTGCATTTGGAAATATCTCAGAATGTTGTGCTTTTCACATCTTGGTTTTTTGTAAATACATCATATAAATACTTACTTATTCAAGTTGGGATTTTATTGATACATACATTTTACCAAATTTATGTTTTAGATTATCATTTTATGAGTCAGCAGTCTGTAGGTTTTAATGCTAAAATTTAAGTTCTTTTATACCTACAGTGGGCAGATCACATAAAACCCATTTAACAAAGAACAAAGAAACACACAAAATATGTTTTACATTAAATAAGTAAACAACATGTAAAATATTTGTTTTATGTTTTCAATACAGATAGAAAAATACCAGAATGGTGATTTTGGTTACTGTCCACGTGTTTATTGTGAAAATCAACCAATGCTGCCAATTGGTAAGATTAGCTTTAAACTGTGTTTGGGTTAAAATATTGCTTGCTGCCTAACTCTTGTATTTTATGTACTATACATAATTCTTATCTTCCACACTATCTAAAACTAACTGTATTAGCTTTGTGTCAGGAATTTTATAAATGTTATATACATTGTTATATAGAATAATATCCATTACATCTATTTATTTCTCTACCTCATGTTTCACTTTTGAAATTGATCATGTAAAGATAAACTTTTTGTAGGTCTTTATCAGTTTTTTTTTGTTTTGATATGTCAGGTCATCCATTAAGTAAGGTCCCATTTTAGGTTCAGAAAAAGAGAAAGGATTTCAAATGCTTTTAATGTTATTTATTCAATAGTGTATGTTCCATTATTACTAATTACTTCCTGCCAACGATTCACAAGCTACTGAATGCCACTTCTATAAAAATTCTTGGGGTTTGGAAGAAAATAATGTAAAGAGGGTAGTTTTGACATCTTGATGTGTTCCAAACTCTTTTTCCATCAAGGTAGTTCTGCAAACATTGGAATAGATGATTATCAAATTGGGCAAGGTCTGGATAATAAGGAGGATGTGTAATTTTTTCTCAGTATAGCTCTTCAATCTTTGCAGATGTGATCCTTGCTGTATGGGGCTATGCATAGTCCTGTGTAAGACAACATATTTATGTTTGTTCAAAGCAGGTCTCTTTTCTATCAGCTCAACATTTAAGCACTCTAACTGTTTACAATAGAAGTCTGGCATACTCATTACATTGAGCAGCAGCAACTCAAAGTGAATCGCACCAACAATATCCCACCAAACCCTTAACAAGACTTTCCTAGGGTGGAGATCCATTTTGGGCTATGCTTTAGCCAGTTTGCTTGCACTGCAGCACTTAAAATTTTTATAAAATATCCATTTTTCATCTCTAGTCACTGACCTATCCAAAAAAGGTGAGCTACATTCATGAGAGTGCAGAGAAGTACAAATGTCCACTCTTGCTCTTAGGTTGGCTTCTGTCAAATCATGGGGAACCCATTTTCATAGTTTTGACACCTTTCCAAGCTGTTGCAGATGACAGTGAACTATTGAATGTGTTGAATTAAGCTTCTCTGCTAGTTCTTCAACTGTTACAGCACAATGTTCATCAAGTGCAGGCAGCAGCAATTCGTCACTAAATGTGGCGCATCTCTTAAGCTGTAGTTACCTTATCTGAACTTTTGAAACCACCTTTGACATTTTCTTTCATTGAGAGACTCTGCACCATAAACACCTTGAATGTTTTGTGTCGTTTCTGTTCCACTATTGCCTTTTTTAAACTCATAAAGCATTATATGCCTAATATGCTCATCAGACACATCTATCTTCATAAGGGTTTATTTGATTAATGATCTGAAAAGTGGAGTTGGGTTAGTTTTTTTTATTTATCTAAACATTTTTATACACATCGTACTTCATATTTTAGTCATTAAAGCCTTATACAAAGACAGAAATGATGATGCATTTTGTGTATTAAATTTTTGGACATTACTAATGGGATGACCTGATAAAGATCTTTTAAAAACATTGTCACAAATGTGAGAGGTTTTTCACTGTTTAAGCTTAAGTTTTTAAAACTTAAAATAGAAAAGTTTGAAATAATATTAATGTACCTACAGAATAGTTATATTTTTTTTTGTCTTGCATATGCCATAATGAATTACAATATTTAATAAATTTATAAACTTAAAAAATACCATTTGATTATAAAATAAATTAGTAATTCTAGTGGTTTTCAGTTTATTGGACAGGCCATAGTAAGCATTATTATTCAAAACCTATTAGCAAAGAAAAACTGTTTAATATTCTAACTATATACATCAGAAGGATATTAGTTTAAAGACAACTTTCGGCTGTGGCAAGAATGTTGATCTGGTTGTGTGTCAGATTTGAGGCCTCAGACATTGGATAGAACTTTTGATTGTGCTGAAAGATTAATTTTGTCAACAACAACATTTGAAGTTGTTTGGGAGACTGATCTACTCTATAGTGATTTTACCAACAAGAAGATTCATTACGAATTTTCTAAATGGGTGTTCGTTTATGTTTTATCTAATTTCAAAATATGGCTGTGTATTAAGATATTATTTGGTTTCAAATTACTGAAAGATATATTAATAAACTACAAATTATGATTTCTCATAAATTCTAAAGGTATTCAATATGGTATTTTACATTTGTTAAAGACAAATCTTTTGTAGCTATTTCACTGTAACACTCAAATTTCTGTATTTTATGGCATAGAAGATGCACTTTTTCTCCTGAAAAAATCCTCTAAAAGCCATCAAATGCATTATTTGAAGTTAAAGAAAGTGCTTCTTTCTGTTTTGCCACCATAAGCTATGTTGTATGTAGCCTTTTCACAGACAACTGTAGATCAAAATATAAAATTTAATTTATACAAAAATATATGATTAAGCTTATAATTAATTAAACAAATTTGCTAAGTATTAGGTTGTCCAGAAATAAATGTCGAAATTCTCACAGTGACATTTAGAAGCTGAATATTGAGTAACTTATCGTTGGTTTAATCCAATGTTTTTCGCTTACAAGGTGTTTTAATTGTCGGCTGTTTCAACTCTACTCAGAGTAAATTTCACAACCCCCAAGACAGCATGGACAAGAAGGGCTTTCATCTAATTTTCTTCTGTGACTTCAAACTTAGACAAAAAGCTACCAATACTACATGAAACATCAATTAGGCATTCGGCCATGGATCTGTTACTGAACGTATGGTTTAGCATTGGTTCCAAAGGTTTTGACATGGAGATGAAAGTCTTAAAGACCACGAAGTTCATGGAAGGAAACCATCAATAGATGGAAATATATTAAGGAAAGCAGTTGAGACAGACCCTTGCATCACAGTATGTGAGTTTGCAGAAAAGCTAGGCACAAGCAAATGAAGAATTGCCAACCACCTGAGTGCAATTGTAAAGATGAAAAAGTTGGATAAGTGGGTTCTGCATGAGCTGAATGAAGATCAACAAAATCAGCATTATGAGACCTGTCAAGGATGACGCTCCAAAAATTGAACAAATTGGGATTATCATGAGCAATCCGTATGTGTTGGCCTTTTTTTTTTCTAGCCCATCTCTACATACTAAACCCTACTGTGCTTAGTGATGCAGGATTCTAAAGAACAGAAACCATTAATGCTATTAATTAATTATTATGGATTATTTAGTAGGTGTGTTTTTCTAGATACCAAAAAATGAAGCCAATCTATCATTCAGTTCAAGCCTTTGTCATTGAAACTGGTCAACTCAGTGACAAGTGATGAATTTTCACAAGAAAGTTGGAATATATTTATAGCTTGTTTATAAACATAAATTTTGTATTACGAATTCACAAATGTCATAAACTTTCTCAAGCAGTATAATTTTTGCTGTTAAAGCAAAATAAGATTACCTAATTGTTTGCCTGTTTATTATTATATTAATATAATGTGCTTCCTTACTCAAGTAAATTACCTAGTTCACTATTGTGTGCTAGAAATGGAGGTATTGTAAGTGAAACCTTTAAACAGCTATGATGTTAGATCTGTATGTTAAAATAATTCAAACTGTTTAAAGATTATTTCAATACTTTTTGAGGCATTAACTCTTTCTGTATTACTGTAGCAAGCTAGGTCGTGTGTGTGTGTATGTACACATATATCGATCCTTACTTGTCTTTATAAAATTAATATTTTTTATTTTACTTGTTTATATCTTTTATATTAACTATATTTTTGTGCACCAGCAATACTAAGCATGGGGCTGATGTATATCCAATTACACTTTATTACTCATCAGAATCTTTACCCATCCTACCTTCTAATCAAATCATATGTCCGAAGTAGCACATCTATATTAAATAAATTTTAAAGTTGGTGAAACACTATACTGCTCAGCATTTCCCGATTTAAAATGAAGCATTTTGATATGTAAACCATTGTAACAACTTCAAGCTTTGTTGAGCTAGTCCTTCTGATGCCAGAATCGGAATAATGATCTGAAAATTGGGCTGTTACATTGGTTCTTTGCTTTAGCAGTAACTAAAGGTCATAATAATTTTTCAAAACCTAAGTCAGGTGTTTATAAAAGTCTCTTGAATTGTACTAACAGAGATTTGAGACTATGTTCAGTAATACATAACATGAATTGGCAATTTTTTTTCCTGGCTATTCCCACATACTCATCACTATCATAGTTAGTGATAACAGTCATTCCCTTATGACTAGCATCATTACATACTATTTATATGTATACAATACATTCAATTTTCCTTTTTCTTTCTTTTTTTTTTTTTAACTAACCAAGAATGTATTTATACAAGGGACTTGTATAAATATATATCAAATCATAATGTATTCTGGCTTTAATTTCAAAACTACCCATTGTCATGTATTTTTCATTTTGCAAAGAAAATAGTCAAGTGAAACTTCTTTAAAAGACTGAATTCATTAGAAACAAGTATCAAAAATCTGATAATAGTTTGTGTTCAATAATTTCATCACACACTTTAGCACCTTATTAAATATAAATAATTTTAGTTTAGATCCAGAAATGGTGTAAAGCTACATTTCATCTTTAAACTCTGCTGTTAGCACTTGCCCCAGTGTATAATTCATAAAACTTGTTCATTTACATTACTTTCAATTGATACATATTATTTATATTAGGGTTGCATGTTCAAATCCTCGTCACACCAAACGTGCTTGCCCTTTCAGCCATGGGGACATTATAATGTGATGGTCAATCCCATTATTCATTGGTAAAAAAGTAACCCAAGAGTTGGCAGTGGGAGGTGATGACTAGCTGCCTTCCTTCTAGTCTTACACTGCTAAATTAGGAATGGCTAGTGCAGATAGGCCTCATGTATCTTTGTGCAAAATTCAAAAATAAAAAGATGAAGCCATTATTTATGTTTATTAACATGGTATTTAACAAGATGTCTTACCAAACTGTTTATCCCTTTCTTGTTGATGCTCAGGGTATAATATATAAATTACATTTCTACTCTGGAAAACTGTGGTGTGGCTATATTATTAAAGCTCATTATGTGGGTTCTTAGCTGAGCAAGTATTATAGTCTTTTACTGTGTCCTACTTTTAATTGTCTTTATTGTATGAATGAAAAATTTTGTGAAAATTAATTTTAACAATTAAAATACATAAGTCACAAGATTTTTCTGATAATATTTGCTTAATTCATTTGAAAATGTTTGTTTTTATGAAGTGATTTTTGTGATAGTCCATCAATCCATATTATGGAGTTTTAGCATTTCAAACACTATGCTTAAAGTTGTAAAAAAAACAAATAACACAACAAAACAAAAAAAAATCTTGATTTTAGTAACCAGAAAACAACTAAAGATAGCATTAATTAGCATTGTACTGTGTGGGAAAAAGATTTGTTTGATTTTTGAGTATTTTTAATATAGTAACTGTTAATAAAAATGTGATATTATATTACAAGAAATCATTAAGTATTTCTAATTGCATCTGAATAATATTCTTCATATACTTAAAAATGTAGACACTTTGTATAATTACACGTGCAATTTCATACTGGATATCAAAACTGTCTTCTTTTATAGAACATGTTTATTTTTTCATTAAATATAAGATCTACATAAATATATTTGTTTGTGGTGTAAAGAATAAAACTTGATAGTTTTTATATTATTTATGCTTGAAAACCTGATTTTCAGTATCCTAGTTTTTATTTAGTTGTCAGCAGTAGCTACCTTTGAGAACTATTTGTGTTTATCTTGAAGGTTTGTCAGATGTACCGGGAGAGGCAATGGTAAAGCTGTACTGCCCAAAGTGTATGGATGTGTATAATCCTAAGTCATCTCGACATCACCACACAGATGGAGCATACTTTGGAACAGGATTTCCCCACATGTTATTCATGGTACATCCAGAATACAGACCTAAGCGTCCCACAAATCAGTTTGTTCCTCGGTATGTAAACCACCTAAAAATTCCTTCATTTGTCTCTTAATATTGAACTGTGTAATTTTTTAATATGATGTGAATATACTGATAAATAAAATTAATGCAATTTTATGTCATGAAGTAGCTTTAAGTATTTTTACACTCAGTTGAATTATGTTTAGGGTTTGGGAAATTGGCACATAAAAACATATTTTGATGGTACCAGTTCAGAAAAAAATCATATAGAGGAAAATTTGAAGATGGTATGGCAAAAAATTCACAAAGTTTATAAATAAAAGATAAAGTTTAATTTTTTTAACAAGATCTGAAAACCATTAAAATACCATGTTTAATTTGTCAAAATGAAGCTCTGTAATTCAGTTCTCACTAACAACCTTGAATATAATATTTAATTGAAATGTATTTTGATACTGAACTATAGCTCTACAACAGAAAGAGAAAAGAAGAAAAATATAACCAAAATTGAATTAGTAAAGTAAGTCATTTTCTTTGGAAGCTTGAAAGACGTGTGTGGAAAACTTGTGTATCACTTCCTTCGCACAATTCTTACTAACTTAATGGCTGATTTCATTTGTGCTATGAGGAGTATCCTAATTTTGAAGTGAGAAAATTATCATTACGCTAGACTAAACTTGATGCAGCTGTTTCACATTCACAATATGTCTTTGTGTTTATAATAAATGCAGCACATGATGCCAGAATGTTTAATTTATAATTTTGTTTTGTTCTTGATAATGCTAACTGACCAATTTTCATCACAACATTCATTTTACACTAGCAGTATATTACACAGTAAGGTTTTGTTATGGAACTACAAGTTTTTCTTATAATTTAATTCACAGTAGATTAACATTTAAATATAGGATAAAATTAATAATGCTTTTTTCTCTTGTCCTAGTTATTAAGAATTCTAACTTCTGCTTTTTTACAGACTCTATGGTTTCAAGATCCACCCTCTTGCTTATCAATTACAGCAGAAAGCAGCTGCTAATTTCAAAGCACCAGTTCGAACAATGAGCTACAATAATGGCAAACGCTGAAACCTGCTTTCATTTTAATTTGTTCATACCAATAATTGCTTTTATTTTTAGTTATTTTTAAGAAAAAATATACTGTACAGAACAGAACTTCCATGTTGTAAATCACTAAGGTGTCAGTTGTTTATCTAATCATTGGTTATAATACTTTTTATTAAAAGAAAGATTTAAATAATGTCCGAGGAAATGCATTCTGGATAATAAAACTGTATTTGAAACCAAAACCAATTTGTTGTTGACATTTTTATGCATAATAAACACACATTATTTACTTCATTAATATCATTTTTTTCAATGGAATTGAAACTTTTGTTTTAAAACTAAATCGTTTTTTTACCTGCAAAGTTTGATTATTTTTCAAAATAAATGAAATTTCTGAAAAGAAAACTCATTTTAAAGAAACTTAATTGTAACTCTGATGTAAAATAAAGTCTAATCTTTATGAATGTTATATACTGCTTAACTTCTAATATGTTTTTGAACTCAATATAAAAAAAACATCAATTTTTCTACTAGAGATTATGTCCCTAAAGTCACCACATTTTGAAAAATTTTGGTTATGGCCTTGTAGTTAATTTTGTATAGTGTATCAGTATTTTAACTCAACATTTTTACTCATCAAGTCTCTCAAATGTTTTGGTTTTTTTCATAGTAATGCTAAATTAATATACTAGTTTATATTTATTGTACATATTTGAGGATATATTGCACTTTGAAAATGTGTAAAAAAATATAAATTGAAAGAAAGTTCTGAAAGTATAACAGAACAGAGCCTCCTTGTTCATGAGATTATTTGGTATTTGGTGCAAAAGTTATGTTGTAAAATTTATAAAAACAAAAATCTAAAAACTTGTGTAATTTATTATTTTAGACAGAACAAGCTTGAAAGTTTTAAGACTCATAACATTTTTCATGTGACTTAAATGGCTCATTATTTATCTCTTAAGAAAAACATAATACAGTGTCTTTACATATTACTTGATTAAAAACAAAACAAAACAGTAGTATCCATTACATCCCCAACTTCTCCATACTTCCTCATATTTGCCCCATTCACTGCAACACAAAGAGCATACCAAGAAAAACCCTTCATTTTTAAATTAGCCACTATCTGTCTCTTTGGAATGAATGAAGAGTTGTGTTTCCTTTAACTCTATCCTTTTCATTTCCCTACTTTACACTTGATGTAGACTTTCTCAAAGTAAAAATGTTTTGCACAACATTTTTGTTCAATGTATGCACTCTTTTTCTTCTCTAACCTGGTAACTTTAGCCATTCACATTTGTTACCTTTGTATTCATTTCTCTTCACAGTCCTTTTTAACCCCTGTTAAGTTCCCATATCATTTATTGTTGTATCCCTGTGAGCACTATTACTTCAGTGCACACATTCATACTTTCATTGAATTCATTTCCTTAGTTTCCTGTATTCATGCTCTACTTTTCTTTTCGAAATAGTTTAATTACTATGATTAACTATATGTATAAATTTTTTATACAAAATAACTAATAAATTACTTTTATTTTTGTCTTTATATGTTTCATTTTATTTAACTCATTTATAGCTTAAGAACTTGTTCAAGAGCCACATGTTACTTGCTCTATTTGTCTTTCACCCTAACTCTTCTACAGTTTTATTCTCATTGAAAACCCTATGGAGGTCTGCTTCCTGAAATGTGATTTTTATGTGTATAAATAAAATTATTTATTTTAATATTACCATATGGTTTTTCACTATTACCATATTTTTTGTTTAGAAATAAAGAGGAAAATGGATATTCAAATGGTGTTAGTGTTTATTTAATTGTTTTCTTGAATTAGTTGTGATCATATTCCTCCTACATGAAAGGGGGGTCTGGAAAATCTGCTGTGTAAAATGTTGGAGAGAGCTATAGAGAATATTTTCTTCAAAAATATTCTAATCAATTTAAAATGCATCATAGGCCTTTGAAGGAGCATAACTATTAAACATTACCTCCTTCTCTCTAAACCTTCAATGAACAGCACTTGATATAACTTGATTGAAGAGTGTCACTTCAAGATCTTGATTATAAGAGCTCTGCAAATGAGAGAAAAGATGTACATATTGATAACAGAAAGTATTTGTTATTCAGACTTCTTATTACTAATTTGCATATGGGAGTGACTGGCAAAGTTTAATGAAAAGTGCCAGCAATGGGTCTTAGATTTAAACTTTTCTAGGCAGGAATCCAATTCTCATACTCTGATAGCCCTTTATTCGGAGCTCCCATTTTGAAAATTGTGGATCTGCCCCTTGTCTTGGTGATCTTTGCTGAGAAAACAATAGTTTCAAATAATATGAATATGAAAATTACAGGCAAAATAATTAACATTATTTAGTCAAAAAATACAATTACTGAATACCTCGCATAGGATGTGAAAACTGAAGTAGATCATGTAGGTTCTGTACTTCCAGGAAGCCTGAAGCCTAATGTAGTATTCAGCCCAAGCTAACAGAGACTCATGTAATACTTTTAGTAAATGTGAAAACTTTCTTCATAACAGAATGTTTCACTGGTCTGCCATGGATGGTAATGCAATAGAACTCACAATTTCAGGGTTTGAAGTTTTGTCTTGCTAGTCTCTTCAATGGTGGTACCTTACATTTGTAGCTCATTGCACAGTTTTAAGCTTTACGTAAAGAGGCTAAACATCATTCTGTATTTTATTTTTTGGTAAGCAACTTTCAAAACATACCATTTGCATACATAGTTATTCCTTAGTTTTTACTTGGTCCAACTATAACCGTTTGTCTCACACAGCCAGAAACCTGGTTTTGAAACCCGTGATGAGCATAGCACAGATTGCTCATTGTGTAGCTTTGCACTGACTTTCAAAACAAATTTTTCTGCCTCACTTACATGCCTTTGACAATTTTTGGCTTTGTGACACACTACACCTACGTCAATTCAGTGTACTCTCTATCCTGGTAATGTACGTAAGCATTCTTGTGAATTTCCGAATAATTATCATTTTCTTTAAAAAACTGATGCACTGCTTTCGGGCATCAATTCCCATTTTATTATTATCGGGCCAGAGGCTAATTAAAATTCCAGTGTTATCAAATGTTTCTCTGCGGTCGGGAAGGAGGGATGGGGTCACTCTAAATTGAGTATCCGTGAGCTGTTCTGTTGAAGACAGATACGCAGTCTGGTGGTGTTTCTCCTGGGGATTCTGAGGCTGTTTTTCTTGATGATCCAGGACAT
Organism: Tachypleus tridentatus; assembly: GCF_004210375.1. Taxonomy (NCBI): domain Eukaryota; kingdom Metazoa; phylum Arthropoda; class Merostomata; order Xiphosura; family Limulidae; genus Tachypleus; species Tachypleus tridentatus. The sequence goes on along the minus strand of NC_134826.1, from coordinate 124,596,899 downwards.
TCTAGGGGTAATTTAGACTTGGTTTTTCAATACCTTTCTCTACTAAGTTGGCTTCTCACGATGCCAATTTGAATTAAACACTTCCTGCTCCTTCTATTATTCGCTCGGGTTTTTGAGAATTTGGGGGTTTCTTTGGTTGTGTTTGAGTGTAATCCTTTCTGGATGGTGGAAAAGTTGGCTAGGATATTTACTGCTTTATAACATGCCCTCATCTGTCTGTTTGCTTGTTTTGGATTATCACCGCAAAGTGGTTGTATATTTCGCTTTGGAGACTAGAGCCACTTTTAGGTGTTTGTGGTTCCAGACTTAGCCCTGTGTATTTGTTTTGAACAAATCACAGTTTGTTTTATTTGTTTGAATCCTCTTTGAAATTTTGTTGGGTACCTGTCAAGATTCCCCCACCTCAATTTGAAGATGAATTGGGTATTCTACTGATTTCTACCTTGATTAAATTGTCAACTTTTGCTCTTTCTTTGGTTTTCTGGCTTGTATGTTGTTGAGATTTATCTTGTAGAGATATCTTTTTTGAGGGAGTGCTTCTAACTGCTGCAACTCTCTGTGAGTTACACGAGGGTCATTTTTTCATCCATTAATGTTCACAGGCATTCAAGAGGTGTTGGAATCGCGAACCGATGTCATCTGTTTTCTTTCTTGTTGTTTGTCTCTAGATTTTCTTTGACCCCTGGTGGTGGTCATGGCACAACTACACCTAGTGTGTCCCATCCCAACTTTTGAATAGATTCTGTCCTTATTTTCAAGTCTTCTCCACACAAGCATATTGTTTCATTGGGGTCGATCTCTACACTAAGTGGGTGGGGATTGTAGGAGTGATGTTCCACCATTTGATAGACATTTGGTATTCCTTCACCATAAAGTTATGGGTACTTCAGGTTCAGGCGTCGAGGTTGGTCTTTCCGTTCATTTTACCACTTACATTATCCTCTAAACCTGTAGTATTTCCACCTACAATTAATTCGTAGAGTGTGAAATTTTGCACCAAAGCTATCAGTGAGTTATTGGTCACAGAGATGGTAGTAAGAGCCGATCCTGTTCTTCTGGAATTTTATTCCCATTATTTCTTGTGTCCAAAACAATGGGAGATTGTCAGACAATTGTCGTTCTTTCTCATTTCAGTAAATGTATACATTTACATTTAGATAAACAGATACTTTGGCAAACTGATATGACATATGTTTATTATATTTCATGTATAAAGCTGTCAGAAACTATTTTTTTTAAGCATACATAGTAATTTAAATATAGTGGTGTGTTGGGTTAAAAATTCTTCTACACTATATGTCTGTAACCTATTGGCAATAAATTTGAAAATAAACAGTATGCACTCCACTTGTTTTTAAGATAATATACATTCAAAACAAGCTAAACTTGTGTACAAACATTATTTATATTATGGAGAACATAGATGTATCTTAAAGTATTTTTCTCTATTTGTATTACAATTGTATCTGTATATAATTTGCTCACTCTTTTATGCAAGTTACTGCAGTTGTATCCTGAACTTCTAATAACTTATACTTTTAATAATTGTCTTGGTTTTTGTCAAAGTTCAGGCAGGTTCAATCAGCTTATTACATTCTTTGACAAGACAAATTGTTCTTCTTATCTTTGTAAGCTACTAATCTCACTCTAATTTATTACCTCTTTGGTCATTCACTTCCATGACAGTTAACTTTACATTTTCTAACTATTCTCTGACCAAACTTCTCTTTTATGTGACTTTACTTTTACTTTGTTTCCATTTGTCAGGTCACAACTATGTATATACGTCAATAATTAAGTCTTCTAGAAATCTCCATAACATCAATGTCAATGGATTCCAAACACAATTTTTGATAATCTTAAAATCAGTGAGTTATAAATGCAAAATAAATAAATTAATAAAACTACCTACCCTAAACAGTCTTTTCATATCTGACAGTAAGTCACTCTTCATGGTAAATATTTACAGTATATTTTTTTCATTATATAAAAAGACTATATATACTATGCTATATATACTATATATACAGTTCATATACTGAGTCTTTTCATAGTCTACACCAGCATTTGCAGTTTTTTTGTCAATCTCTTCTTATGGAAGGTCTTCAGTAGTGCTTCATCTTGGCAGAATCCCTTGTCTTCATCTTGATCTCTGTTGTCAGGAATTATATTTCATAATCTATCTGTATGATAAAGTATTTTCTGACATAGTAAATTTTGTTCCTTTTTTTTTTTTTAACCAGTCAGTTCTTCACTTATGTTGACATCTTTGTACATCTTATCTCCACCCAGTGCTCTTAGGTCTAGTAGGCATTATAATGAAGTCATTGTCTTCAGATTCTGCTTCTACGACAGCCACACCTACCATGTCCATCTGTATCTCAGTAACTGCACTTGTAATGTCTTCTTCTTGCTCCAAGTTTCTCTTCAAAAGATTAGCGTGGTAAGCCATGGTTGTTGCAGGAACTTTCACTTTATAGTGCATTTTGTAGACCACTTCCCATACTGTAAAATGTATTTTTTTTGTACTCCCAGGTGAGTTTATTGTTGCCTGTTTGGTAGCAGATCTATGACCTTTTATTTGACTTTAAAATGCTGACCCTTGATTTTCTTTTTATGGAAGTGTTTCTGACTGCCTTTGAGTTTGGCTTTCCTTGTAAAACTGTTTTGATAGATCCAATTTAATACTCCTTTCTGGTCTTCTGTTTTGTAACTCTCTTTTCCCTTTGTCTTTTGTTTGCTTTCTTCTCAGGCACTGTACCAAAGCATTTGTGGTGAAAGGTTTTTCTTCTTTCAAATTTTTATTTGGTGTGTTTTTTATCACAAAGTTGTATATTGGTTCCTTGATACACATGACCTCAAGGTCTACATAATATGGAGAATCCACATTTATTTTTGCTATGGTAACTCTTCTAACTCTTCCATCAGTTAGTACACACAGGTGTATCTTTCCTGTCATCTGATCATCAGATTCTAGACTGGTTCTGACTCCTGCACTGCTGCACCTAGTGTCTCTCAGAACTTTTACTTTCTTGTCCCCAACATATCCTTTACTTACTGGCATGTTGTGGTTTGATATCATCCTTGATGTTTACCACACTAATCACTACTGGCACTGTTGATCCATTTGCTAACTTCAGCCAGCTATTGGTTAGAATATCAGAAAGTATGTAGATGACGTGGTCTTCTTTTTGAATTGTAAACTAGTTGTCACATGACAATAACTTTTGTACTTATTTAGCACATAGTAGCTGTTTTTCATATTCATGAAGATGGCATTAAATCACACTGAAGCATTAAAACATTGGTCAGTTTAAGTATTTTAATTGTATGTTATAAAGTGTTGTTAATTTGTGGATTTTTATGTTATTTCATATTTTCTTTAAATACTTTTTTTGCCATAATTTGATGATGCTGTGATTATAGTTTTTTTGACAATGTGTAATGTTCTAGACAGGAGATCTGAAAGCTAGTGAAAAGGTAATTATTGCAGCTGCTGCAGGAGGGCTAGGTCAGATTTGTGTAAGTAAATTTGATAATGTTATACTTTGATCTTAATAATAATTTACAAGTTTGGATGCAAGTTGTTGTGCTTGTTTTTTTATGTGAAGTTTTTTTTTGAGAATCAGTTTAGTTTTTTTTTGTAAGAGTAAACCTTAGTTTTTAGTCATAGTGTAATATGTTACCAATGTATTACTTCATCAGCTCTGTACCATTGCATGTGTTCTTGCATTTGTTGGATGACTGTATTTAATTGTACGTATCATGATGTATGAATTACTAGTAAGTATTTCTAAATATAAATTAGCTTTTTTGTAAGAACATGTATTCGCTCAATTCTCCACTGTAGGTTTTGAATATGTGCTTCACACTCTGCTCAGTTCCTATACTTTTTGCATAGGCTGATTTTCAAAGATCCCAGTGGTACTAGATATTTCTTTCACATAGGAAGGTCTAAGATGTAGTGTTGAAGAATTAGCCCAATGGTAGCTGCATGGCATCTGTCTGCCCCAGAGGGTCTCCTGATATGCCTTTTAAGTACTTCTTTGTTTTATTGGTGTGTGAGGTATTGTGGAGCTGAAATGTCCAAATGTCCAAAGTGGCTCAATGGTGAAATGCAAATCTTTACACAAAAAGCCCATGGGAAAGAATATTTATTGTAAAGGCTGTTGGTGTCATGCAAAGTTTGTAAGATATAATAGGGAGTTTGATGGAGAAGTCTGAAATATATTCAGTGACAAGTCTTAAACAACTGTTTTGTATTTTTCAGCCTTATCTGGCCATGTTACTCTAATACTGGTCATTGGTAGTGCATACTCCAAGAAGGACTGGATAAGATTTTAGTAGAGTATAAGAAAGTGATGTTTTTCAGTTCTCTTTCCTGCTGCAACTTTTAATACAAGGAGTCTTTTTGATAGCTCTGGTTATCATCATATTAATGAGATTAGTAAAGTTGACTTGCTTGTCAAAGGTTTTCCCAAGTTCCTCATTGCCTTTTTCCATAGAGACATCAATGGCTACAAAGGATTGTGATGGTTTTTCCTCATCAGCATGTTGTTTAGTGTGCAGAACATGGATGTGACTTTGGTAGGATTTCTGTAATCATTTCACTGTTCGCTTATTCTGCTAAAGGATGATTGCATCTTTCTTTTGATTTCAGCTTTATTAGAGAGACTGTGCTACACACCAGAATGCCATTAGTAAACATTAGAATACTACTGAGAAGTCTCCCATACAAGACTTTATGCTGGTATACTCTACCTATAACCCTAATGAGACAGGTCTTCTGGTGGTCAAAAGTCAAAGGCTATATCATCACATTTGTTGACTTGCATTCATAATATAATTGAATGACTATTTTATGAATTTATGTTCATAAATTTGGTATCAAAATGTATATTATAATCCAAATTTTAGTATTATACATAAGTTAATTTCTGAATTTAAAAGTAAATATTAAAAAATAGGCAACTAAACATTGATTTTTGTATATTATGTGGTATGTTGAATGTAACTCTAGTGTAGATTAGATGTTTGTGTTGTTAAAATATAAAGTATGTAGTTGTATACAAATTAGGAACTCATATTACTGATTTGCCAAGCTAGAATATAAAATAATAACATACTGTCTTTTTTATTTGCTGAAATATTGCTCAAATACTGATTAAAACAGAGTGGCCTTGCTCACTTCTTTTGTTTTGAAAATCCTACCTTATATACACTTACATCTGTCTATGGAAGTAGTGGAAGGAATAACTTGTAACTATGCATCTTTGTGTTATTTCTATCCTCTAGTTACACAATGTGGCAGATTGTCTTTTTCACTTAATGTTCTGTCAACCTATTCTTTATGTGTGGCACTGTGTGATACAAATTACAGACATAATTTGTGTTGGCTGTTGATCCTATATCCAGAGATTCATTCTCTATAATGTTGTCCAGAATGGAACTCCAAGTTTCCAGTGCTTGGACTAATCTTACAAATTGATTTTTATGGTCTCAGAACTGATGTATCAGCATATACTAAAACTAAAGTAAGCTAACTCTAACAATAGTGATAATTCTGTATTTCAATTTAAAATTCAGTTAAAATAACTGAAATTATCAATATTAAACACTACAGCTATAATCAACACATTGTAACACTGTACTAAGCCTATAAATGAACATATGGTAACATTACATAGAAAAACAAAACAAAAACTACTCCTGTACTTAAACTAAACATGATTATTGATGAGAAAGGGATTAAAATGAGTTCTCTGAACTAGAATATTTCTGAACTTTATGTTCACTATACGACTTGCATGAGAACAAAGCAAAGAACTGACAGTACATGTTTTTAATAAAGCTTTTATTTGGAACAGTTAATTGTTGCATACATAAGTAATAACCACATATGAACAATCATTTTTGTGAATTTTAATGACATATTAGTATAAGATTATGTCAATAGAATTTTGGTTATAGGTAATGCTGTAAGAGAAGGACATATCCAATCATATTTTCTAAACGTTAATTTGTATGCATAGTTTGAATAAATTACATAAGAACTACATTTATTTAATTATAGTTTTCAGTGTAATTAATCAGTATACTTTGATTTATTCACTTGTCTGTATATTGCAACTCTCATCAGTTATTTATTTCACTTATATGTATTTATCCTTCTCAGAATATTAGTTTTTCTTTGGTTTGAAATCAGTAACAATTTTTAAATTATATTTACATTATTGATAGTTTCTTACTTTAATAAACAGAGATACAAGTTTTCTCATTTGTATGATTACATTGCTAATGGTTACAGATCATAAATCCACTTCACAAAAAGTACAGCGTAGTTTCACTTTGAACAAAATTTGTTCCTTGTTCACAATATTTGATTAACATTTAAACTTATATGTTTTGATTCAGACTTTCCATACACAGAACAACACTGTTTCACACTGTGCTGAAGCCATATGTTAAGTAAACATTATGAAACGACAGTCATTTCACAAAGAGAAAACATTAGTTTCAATTCAACCTTAATTAAAAGTACTTAATTTGCATTATTCAATCAATCTTGATGTTATTTTAATAGAGGGTAAAAATTTCATCACTAAATGTATAGCTTTTAAAAATTTGCTACAGAATGTACCTGTTTTTTTATAATTAATTTCATTTGCTTTAAAGAATCAGATACAAGAAATATACAGTCATAGTATGGCATTGTGAATTTACATATACTCACACACAGCAAATATTGATTGGATATTTTTGTTGCAAAAATAGCTAATAGGAATGACAATGAATATTTATTTTCTCAGCTGTTATCAGCATAAATAAAGCAAGTCATATGATGTTAGAAGATGATTAAAATTTTTTCATTTAAAAAGGGGAATAATAATAATAAAAAAGTAGACCCCCAGTGACACAGTGGTATGTCTGCAGACTCGCACCAGGAGAAATGAGGTTTCAGTACCCATGGTGGGTAGAGCACAGAATTGCCTCTGTGTAGCTTTGTGCTTAATTCTAAAACAGTAATAAATTACAGAAACAAGTTGAATCAAAATGCAAAGATTATATTTTCAAGCCTACAAGTACATGTTTACAGTACTTATCAGTTTTAGCTGTTGAGACACAAGGTTGTTTCAAGAATAAGTCTGATTTTTAAGATGGTTTTTGCCCATAAACTCTATTACAATTTTTGTGAATTTTCTGCATAAACCCTGTTATGAACCACTATTGTCTGAGTTCATTTGGATGAGATCTACATTTGTTAATAAAATTATGATTTTTGATTTCTTTAACTTTTGTTTCATATATTACTGTATCACCATTAGAAAGACTTTAGCTTTTGGCAAAATGGTCTTGCACTTTGGTAACTATAATTCAATTTTGGATATGGAGGGTATGAGTAGATTCATTTTCTTATTTTTTTTTTGTATTATGAAATACAAAAAAAAAGAAGAATTACTCTATTGATACCACAAAAAAGCCATTTAATTTATTTGGCTTTCTAACTAAAAAAAATCATTTCTGTTTGCACTATTAGCTTGAGTGTAATTCTTTGAACTCACCATTCCCTATGTTAGTTATTTAGGAAGATTGACAGAATTATACAATTTAAAACAAACAATTTTGTTATCTTTAGAAACATATTCAGATAAGTGTGGGTTAGCTTTGAAATCTATCAGGTGTTAACAAAATGTATTTCCTGTGATAGCGAGAAATTCATCTTAAGGAATTTAAAAGAATTATAGAGTTTGTGAAGAAGTATTCAAGTTACAGAGATGAAAAAATAAGAATTTGTGACTTGGTATCTACATATTTTTACCCAATGCTTCCCTTTTAGGTTGAGGCACATCTCTGAATGTAAGCATTATTTCTGACATTTGGATGCAAATTGAGCATTCACTCCACATCAATGTACTTGAACTTTTTAACTATTTATCAGGCATATTCCCATTTCCTTTCCATTCTGGTAGATCATTCAGTCATGATTCACTCTGATATTTCCATAGTTGCTTTTTACATCAACTGTCAAGGGTACACCCTTTTCAAGACATTATCTTTATGGCATTGGGCTCATTTACATTAGGTTCATCTTTTTGCTTGCCATTTGCAAAGAGCTATGAACCTTGTAAATGACTGCCTACCTATGCTATGCCATGTTTACCCATGAAATGGTCTCTTCCCAGTTTTATATGGAGTTTGCTCTTAGTTGGGCATGTCCCTCATAAATAAATATCTTTACTGCTCACCTCTGACCCCAAACTTCTGCTCTGATCTCCTGTTTCTCATCCTTTGGCTTTCACTGTTGATTCTCTCAGCCTGGATTAGTCTCACTTTTTTTAATATGCTTACCCTCATCTTTACTTCCTCTCTCAGTTCATTGACTTGATGTATGACACTGCTTTTCAAGTTCTACTGTGATGTCTCTTTGGCCAATTCCATGTTGGTTTCTTTTGGTTTTTTTTGCTTAGTATCCAAATCTTTTTTTTAAATACCAGATGTGAGGGGACCTTCCAGGGAAGGCTCTGTTCTTTCAGTTTACTTCCTCTGGGATCTAAACATCCACCCATGTGTTTGCCGTGAGTGTGGACCCCTGAAGGGGAGGATAGGATCCTGGTGCTTAAGAAGTCCAGTCCTAACACACCACTTTGGCCTTGAATTCCTGTAGATAGGCAGCCTTGGGGTAGCCTTCTAGGGTTAATTGGCTGGTCCACTTGGACTATGAGCATGAAACAGACCCTCATTGCATTAATTGCAATGGCTCTCACCATCCTACTTTCATTCTTTCCCTAAGTGGTTGAAAGAAAAAGAGATGCAGCATTTGAAAAATTATTCAAAACATTACTTACACTGAGGTTGAAGAGTATCCACCACTTCAACTCAGACGTAATTCCCTCTGGGGAGGTACTGATATTGATGGGAGAGGTTGTTACGTAGAGTGTATGCTCTCCAATCACAACCTTTCACTTTTCAATACTGGTTCTTGTACTTATTTTCATGCACATAGTCAGTATTTTACTGCTATTGATCTCTCAATTTGCTCCCCTTCACTATTCTCCCACTTTTCATGGAGGGTTGACAATAATCCATGAGGCAGTGATCATTTATCATTTTCCTATAATTTTGAGAGAGACTGGCCATGGTTGATGGTACCTGACCCACGTTTCCTGGGGGAAGCTTGATCAAGCCAACTAGCCCTCTTTCATTGCTCTTGCAACTTGATCGTGCCGTCATCTGTAAGCCATCAGTAGATGACTGTGTGGCAGCAGTGACTGACTGTATTATACAGGCTGCTGCTCAATGTATTCCTAAAACCTTAACACATTTTCCATGATACCCTCATCTGTGGTGGAGTCCTGCCTGACTCGTGGCATGGAAGGCTCAAAAATGGGCCTTGGATACTTTTTGAAGATATCCCACACTCTTGAACCACATCACTTTCGAGCAGGCCTGTTTACATGCTCGGTGGGTAAGACATCAAAGCCAGAAGGATTGGATTAAGTTCACAACCAGCATCTCTTCTGCCACCATTTCCAAAGTCATATGGGACAAGATTTAAAAGGTCAGTGGGCAATATAATTTTGTCTCCTTTACAATCCTGCTTTTTAATGGCCAGGAAGTAGCTGATAGTCTAGGTGAAAGTTTTTGCTGGATATCTAGCACTGCTGCTTCATTCTTCACCTTCTTAGCCATCAAAACTTGGACAGAGTGATCACCTCTTTCCTTTTGAGCTGATTCTCTCTATGACTACAGTCGCCCCTTTACACTGATGGAACTAAAACTGGCTCTACATCGACTGGATCTGATGATATACACTACAAGATGCTGTGCCATCTATCTACTGTTTCTCTTTCTATTCTCCTGATTGTTTTTAACCATATCTGACAGGAGAATGTTTTTTTCTGATGCCTGGTGCCAGGCTATTGACATACCTTTCTCTAAGCCTGGGAAGGATCCCAAGATTCCTTTAAACTATCATCCAATTGCTTTGATGAGCTGGCTCTCTAAGACCTTAGAGAGGATGGTTAATACTCATCTTGTTTGATTCTTTGACTCAAACAACCCCCTCTCACTCACCCAGTGTAGGTTCTGACAACAATGCTTTACCACAGACCACCTGATTTGACTTGAAATATCAATAAGGGAATTCTTTCTCGAGTGACAATATCTTGTTTGTGCATTTCTTACTTTGAGAAAGCTTATGATACTGTGTGAAGGTGTGGCATCTTACAAGACCTTTATATCACATATCAAGCAGCTACAACTCAAATGCAGAAGAGCATTGAATATCCTTTGTGTCCTCTCTTCCACCACTCTTGGAACAGATCGGTGTTCTATGCTAAAGATATATAGTGCTTGTATTTGATCAAAGCTAGAATATGGCTGTGCCAGGATCTCAGCCTTGAAGTTGCTGGACCCTATTCGTCATTAGGAATTACAGCTTTGCACTGGGGCTTTCCACACTTCCTTAGTCCAGAGCTTGTATACAGAGTCTCATGAACCTCCTCTACACCTCTGCCCTTTGCAACTGACTTTACTATATGCTTCAAAACTTCAATCCTTACCACAGCATCCCACCAGGGGTTGTATATTTCTTCCTCAGTAGGCCATGCTTTTTCATAACAGAAGATCTGCCATTGTTCCTTTTGGCCTTTGTATCCAAGCACAGTTAGGTGGATTTGGTCTGTTCTTGGATAACATTGCTATATTCATTGGCCAAACCATCCCACCATGGCTTATTACAATTCCCAAATGTGACCTTTCTTTAAGTCATTTGAGAAGAGCAGATACTCCCAATTAGAAGTACCATCTTTTATTTTCTGAACATCGTTTGAACCATTCTTCCATTCCCATTTATACAGATGGTTCGAAATCAGGTGACCATGTGGGCTCTGTCATGGTTCGGTGGTTGAGCACAGAATCCCCTCTATAGTTTTGGTGTTCACTGCTGAACTATGTGCCATTCCTCTTGCCCTGGATCACATAGAAGCTAAGCAGTACTCAAATTGCTCTATTTATGCTGACTAGCTTAGTTATCTACTGGCCTATGAATCACTTCATGTTTGTTCTCACTCTTTTATCACTGAAATTTAAAACTATCTGGCCCATTTCTCTTTAACATCTACATTTATCGAATTTTTCTTGATACCAGACCAAATTGGTATTTGCAGGGATGAGCTCGCTGACACCATAGCTAAATCTGTTTGCTCTGGTGCTATCACTACTGTGCCTGTTCCATACATGGACTATGGTCCTATATTCAAGGCTTAGCTCCGTGCCAGTTAGCAGCCGACTTGGAGTGAGCAATGTGAAAACAAGGTTTTCCAAATAAAACCCTCTATTGGACTTTGGCCATCTTGCTGCTGTTAGGACCAGAAAGAGGAATTTGTTCTAACTAGACTATGCATTGGTCACAGTTTTTTTTTAACTCGTTGTTTTTGTTTATCTGGGACTGATGCACTGATGTGTTATCTGTGTGACATTCAGGTCACAATGAGCCATATTTTACTGTCTTACTGTTGTTATGACTCTCAAAGATGGCACCATTTTAAATGTGTTTTGTCCAAGGTTTATCTATAATGTTAGAAACTGTCATTGGCAATTGTGGCACTGTCCAGATGTTTGGCACAGATAGCATAGTAGCTTTGTGCTATAAAATGCCAAACCAACCAACCAACTACACGAGATGTATTTAATTCTTTCTTCATCTTCATGATCCCTTTTTTCATCATAGGATGTCGTCCCTCCATCTTAACCACCTGTCAAACTGTCATGTAGCCTACTTCTTGTCACATTCCTATCATTCTTTCACTTTGTCTGTCTGTCAATGAATATGATGGGTGTTTTATAATTGGTCCATTTCTCACTGAATTTCCTCCTGGCCATCCAAGTGTGAACCTTCCTTCTGCCCTTTTTATTGGATGTTTGATTATGATTTGTTGGTCTCCATTGTTACTGGTTATCGGGCAGTGTTTTCTGTTACATTTTGCCTTTTTCAGTACCACATGGAGTCTTTTTTTTTCCACTGCAATCTTTACTCCATTCTACTCCTTTCTTCTCAGACTCCCATGCTTGACTGGATTTTTAAAATGGTTTTTTCATGCTCTAATGCATTTTCTGTTTTAGCCATCAAATCCTTGCTTTTAATATCACCTTTCTCTCAGTTCTTCAGCCCTCCCTCTTGCTAGTGATTACTGTCATTCAGATGTATATACTTCTTACACCCTCTTCCACTGCATTTCAGTACTCACCTGCCCAGACCAGTTCTTCATTTCTTAGACTTCTACCATTTAGTAGAATGACTGTTCTTTCTTTCTTGTTTCCTGCACTCTCACCTCTATGATTATTCAGACCTGGATTGGTTCCTGTGTCCTGTTTGAACTGTTCATTGTTCCTCATTATGAATATCACCTTTCAGGGTCTCTTCCATCATCTGTTCCTACCTTTGGATAGTTGTTCTATCTGGGACCTCTTTCAATTTATCAGGGTCTCTTCCATCATCTGTTCCTACCCTTGGATAGTTCTTCTACCTGGGATCTCTTTCCTTTTACCTTTACTGAATGGATCAGTCAGCTTCTCAAGTTGGTATTTTCTTTGTTGAGTCTGGATGCTTACAGGCTATTTTATGTTTTGTTGCATATGATTTGACAACTTTTTCATTTTCTTGCTTCCACTTTTCACCAACCCTCAAATGAGATCTATTGTAAGGCACGTGTTTGTTGCTTATTATATTCGCTATCTGGTTGTTTAGTTTTCTGCAATATTTAAACTTTTCCCAGTTGCCATACTTCAGTTGACTCATACCAATTTCATGGAAAAACTATTACCTGGGAAGTGATAGCCCACTTCTTTGGCTCATGTTTGCTGTTGTTGTTTTTTTTAAATGGGATTTCACAATCACAATTTGTACTGTCTTTCCTTATGCAAATTCTCCTTTTCTGTTTTCTTAAAGTGAAACACAGGAAATCTTTACCATTTACTAGTTTATCGCCTTTGGGGTGAAGGACCATGGAGAATCCTTACAGTCTGGGCTTAACACAATATGGTGAGAAGTGGGGTAGTGGTGACACTGTTAGTATAGTTTGAATCACCACTCACACAGCTACTGTGTTCTTCTCTTGCAACCAGAGTCATTCTGGTAGAGTTGAGGTTAGCACATGTTGTATGGTCTGATTGAACCCTAACCATACCACACATATTGGCTCACTGACCACTTGTGTGTGGGTGCTTAGTTGATCATGATCATATCCTGCCCATTTCTCTGACATTTCAGGCATCCCTTTCCTTCTCAGGTGAAGAGTATATTTTGGATTTTCTGTGTATAGAGGAAAGTTATGATTCTTGGCACTTAACATCTTCCTAACCTGAAAATGTAATTCCAATTCTAACATGCTTCCACCTAACTTTTTCATTTCCAGTGCACCTTTTTGTTTTGTTGTCCTATCTAAGAATAAAGTTATCATGAGTTCTAGGACACAGGGGAGTTGCTGCATATGAAGGTTGTGTTATCGTCTTATTGGTGGAGGGATGTTGTTGCATGATTATGTCATCATGCACCAGTGCAGTTCACATTAAAAATGTGAATTTAGAAGGAGTTAGCTGAAGGCTAACAACATTCAAATTTCATAGGCAGGCATGTGAAGGAAATAGCATTTATATCTATGGAGGTCAGTATCTGTTAGAAATACATTTTCAAATAAGGAAAGTGTTAACTTTTCTAATCAGCCATTGCTTTAGAACATCATTTTAATTTTATATTGCTCCAGAAGGTTTGCTTTTAGTATTATTAAAAATATTTGTTTTAATCTGTTTAGTAGAATTATTTGTACAATGTATAAGATGCTCTTCTAAAACAGAAGAAAAATATTATCTGTAAAATATATTTTGAAGTAAATAATGATTGTTTGTAAGAGTTAACTGTTTTGCTCAAATGTAGTTATTGGAAGTAATACTACACATGTTTGTTAATGTACATTATAAAGAAAATGTTTTGTGATAGAAATGAAAATAAAAAGAATAATATTCTGTAAAACTTTGTTATATAAGTTCAATGCTATTTAGTTAATTACTATAGTATATGCACAATGTTGTCATAAGATGAAAAAGATATTTTCTTAATTAAAAGCATTTTTTTATGGTAGCTCAATAAATTCGTGATTGATTTTCACATTGCATACACTCTCAGATTTTAAGCATTATGACTGAATATCTGGGATTATGATAAGACAGTTTCTTTGCAAAAGTCAGGAATAGTTTTCATTCAACACATTTACAAGTGTGGTATAATATTTGGCACTGATTGTTACTCTTTCCTTCATGGTTCTTTTCATTCTTGTGTTTGTGTATTTTTACATTGTACGTTAGTAAACCAGTGTCATCAGTGATTAATTCCATTAATTTATATCATGCTTATTTTATTACTTTACACATTTTTTATCTGTACTTTTTCAATGGCATATGTCAATTAATTTTTTTGTACTGTTGATTAAGCATCCATGATTGGCTAGTCATTAGAATATTTGTATTAAGGAAAAAATATTACATTGAACTTTACAGAATATCCTGTTTTTTTTCTTCTTTAATATACTTTCTATTTAAAGGTTCAAATCTCTATTAAATCACTTTAATTTGTATTATTTGTTTCAAATAGTAACTCATGATAGGCATAATTCATTTAGCAAAAATGGTAATTTCAGTAACATGTTAAGCAACAAGACAGCCAGTTTAAATAGGCAAAATAATAGTTTTACTTTCAGGTTAAGCACCAAGGAAGCTATCTGTGTTAAATTAGAAATGTCAAAATCTTTAAAAGTCATTCTGAAAAAAAGATTTATCTTTTTTGTTATTAGCTTTTAATAGTGTATGTGTTGTGTTTGTATAGAATAAGAAAGACATGTCTGAACACTTGCTTGGGCTTTCTTGATGTTTACAGTGTTTAGAATTTAAAATATTGATTAAGTAAACAAGAGTTCGTGAATTTAAATCTTAGCCAAGATAAGAACTCCAGAGTAATATTTTAAAAATGTACTTTCAAGAGTTACTGTTGGATAATATTATACAAGGAGCTTTAAGTTTTTTAGTTTATATAACTCATTTAGTAAGGTGATGATATTAGGTCTGCAAATAAAACCAAATCTGCTTTTTGTTGTAATTTCATAACAATTAAGTAGGTGTGCCAGTATATAAAAAATGTAGTTAAAAGTGTAAGTTATTTATACTACATAATCTTGTTGCTTTTAAGGTTCAGTGGGCTAAAAATTATGATTGCCATGTTATTGCTATATGTTCTTCAGAAGAAGGAGCAACATACTTGATGGTGAGTGAGTGTACATGTGTCATAATAGTATAGTTCTTTAGGCCATTAAAGAAAATGTATTTTATATCATTACATAGTGTGTTTTCAATGTTTTCTGTATATCATATTTTCTAATTTTCATTCTTAATATTATTCCCATAAAAAAAACCCTGTAATTTTGCTACCACTGTACCATTGATGTTCTCTACTAAATCTAAAATTGTCTGATTATTGTAAAATGAATCTTTTTAAAACTGTTATTTACAAAGATAGTGCAGAACAAGTTAAGTCACATTAAAAAATACTACTGAGCTAAGTTTTTATAAAATGTTTGTTATTTACGCATAACAATTTAGAGAATATATTAAATAGTAAAAAAATTATATTCAGTATTATTACTCACCCTATAAAGCAAAAAGTAAAACTATTTTTAAAAAACACTAGACTGAAATTTGACACTTTCTTAATAAGAAAATGTTTTGTATTCATGAGATTGTGAAAAATTTTCATAGCATTTTTACCATACATGTAGAAGGTGAATTCATATTTATATTTCTTTACAGTACATACATATAATGCATAATAATTAGAATAAGTACTTATCTGAGTGTGTATGACAGGCATGAATATATAAATATAGCAAAAATAGTATCAAATATGAAACAGTTGAGAAATGAAATAAAAAATAAACAGTATCATCAGTACCCAAACTGAATTACAAGGCACAATAATGTATATCATATATATTCATCAAGGTTTGTGTTTGTTTTCTTCTGAAGTTTTATGAAACATTAAGTTCTTTTTTCATATCTTGATAGTGAACATATTTGTAATAAATAATATATATATATATATATTTACATATTCATAATGATTACTTTGTTCTTAAATTCAAACTTATATCCTAAAGTTAGTGTTGAAATATATGTATGTCTGATGAACTAGTGCAATGTGTTACTGTACACAATGATGTATCATTAAACTTAGGCAAATATAGTATTTTTAAAAGAATTTTATCAAGTTTAATAAAATAATTTTTGACAAGTAATCTGTTCTGATTTTAATCTTGTTGCTTATTAATTAAAGTAGTACTGTTATATTTATTTATTAAGTTATTTGATGATGAAAAAACTTAAAATACATCCCCTATATTATTTGTCATTTATATGAATTCTATTATATTAGGATCTAGGATGATACAGTGATTAATTGTAAAGAAAAAAGTAGGGTGTTTTGAAAGAAGAATACCAGTAAGCTGAACGTTTTGTAAATACAGCTTTTATGCTTTATTGTTTTTGATTAAATATTTACTGTTTTTATATTTGGTCTTCTACTTTTGCTTACAGCAGCGAAAAAGTTAAACAAAAATAAGACGATCTAGGCAAATTACTAAGGCTTAAAGCTATAATTTTTTAAAGTTACATTTTAGTATATAAACAATATTTAAAACATAGATTAACTGACATGATGAACAGCGAGTTTGAAGAATATTCATGTATGTAAATATTTCCCTATATTTAACAAAACAGGTTATCTATTAAAACATGAATTTGTAAGTGGTTTGTTTTCATTAAACCTTTCTCTTTCCAAAAAATAATCCAATTTTTTGGTAGTTATTAAATCTTTTAATATCTAGCAGTAGAGAGTGGTTTAATTATGTTTCAGATCAGGTTTATTAACTCTTCCTGCAAAAGTGTTAAAATCTTTTGAAGTGTTAAAATAAATTTGTCTTTAATCATTTCCTGTATTGAAAGGGTATAATTAAACAGTGATTTTGTGTAGGTTTTGGGCTTCTGCTAATGTATCAAGATTAATAGTAACACAAATATTTTTATGGTGAAATTAAATCACAATCAAAAAAGGGAAAAAGATTTCTACTATTAGCAAATGATAAAGGATAGTAATATTTTTAATGTTAACAATGTTTGGCCTAGGACAACCTTGGTTTGGTGATTTTAAGCATTAAAAACTTGTTTATTACGCATCATTTTTTGCGGTAAATTTTTTTAAATTCTTTTATTTTTGTGTAAATAAACAGTGAATATGAATACACAGGAAATTTTCACTTTCCAAATGTCATTACTAAGGTGAAAGACAATTCTCCCTGTAGAAAAGGAAAAAATGATGTTATAACATTCTTGTTGATTTTTATTAAATCTTTCATTTTTGCAACTTAGGTTTTCACTGATTGTAAAGATATTTTCAACTATTGCTGTAACATATGTCAAGCTTAGTAGTATTTTCTCATTATCAATATTTTCCAATAGCTGTTGAAAAGGCATGAAACATGCTTCTTGAATATGATACATTTATTTACTTCTATTGATAGTTCCATCCTGTAATAATTCAGTTTGAGCACTGACCAACAAAATACTGCTTCTTCTTCAGATGTGGAGAGAATACTTTATCCAAGTGATATTAACAGTTTTAAAACATACTAATTTAGATAACATTTTAAGAGTTAGCATCAACTAATAGGTGATATTGAAATATTTTGGCAGTCAGAAATAAGGCTTTAAAGAACTGTTGTGATTTTTCTATGTGATCAGCAGGCGTAACATCCAGATTATTAGTAGCAGAGTTATAGTTATGTAGTGACATTTAGTTTTCTTCAGTAACATTTAGTATGTAGTGCAGGATTTGCAGGCCTTTTTAGGAATTGATAGAGGCCTGGGATATTTCTATTTCTTGAGGCCTCTGCTAACTGTAATAAAAATAAAAAATGAAGACACGTGAAAACAAAGTAAAATGGTCATTAGTTCAAATGAAAAGTGAAACATAATATCAATATTTGTATTTAACGTATATATTTATTACCATTTAATACCTTGGTCAGTTGATTCCAATGCTAAAATGTGGGAA
This sequence comes from Tachypleus tridentatus, assembly GCF_004210375.1. NCBI lineage: Eukaryota > Metazoa > Arthropoda > Merostomata > Xiphosura > Limulidae > Tachypleus > Tachypleus tridentatus. The sequence continues at coordinate 124,578,745 of NC_134826.1, read as the reverse complement.
GATTAAGGTACACATTAACAACGAACAGCAATCAATTGAAGTGCTATTTTCTGGTATGCAAGGAATTACAAAAGGTGCAGAGACAAGTGAAGTTTCTTTATAGATTACTGTGCATTATTTATTGGCCAAAGAACCTTTTCTACTGGATTGTTTATGAATTTGTTAGGTTAGCTTTAGGCCCTGAAGAATTGAACTTAAATTGCTGATTGCTTGGATTGAAGCTACCTCCAAAATGTGCATTAGCCTAACTGCAACCTACATACCCAATGTATAATACTAATGGATAAAGCTGGTTCACTTCCTAAATACTGCACTGTGTGTGCACACAATATGTAGACATGAACTCTCTTCTCAGTTGTTTTGAGTATCCCTTCCCCCTCAAGCAGCATCATTGTAGTGCTATTTGGATAAAGGTTTTATGATTGCAGAAATGAATGCTAAAATATTACCTTATGTTTGAAAGGTTTAAGACTGACATATTATCAAGAATACTAGTTTTACTATATAGTTCTAAAGGTAAGGAGGAGAATTTTATTGATTGAACAATATAAATCCTGTCTCTGAGTATTTGTGTGAAGTGATAGTGCCATGCCATTGATTATAATAATTCTCATTTTCAGTTAGTTTCTTGTACAGTAGCACATTTAAAGTCAATACAATCGAAGTAATATGTTGTTGGATAATTCATATTTTGGGACTCAAAAGTAATGCAATAAAACAAAAATTTATTTTTCTTTGGTTGATTAATACAGATGTTCTCCAAAGAAAATTGCATTAACTAGTTGGAAGTGTTAAAAATGTCTTTTTTGTCATAGCTCAAAATATTTACTTTACATCTCTATTTTATAAGTGGTAACACACGTACATTTATAATATTTTCTATTTAGCTTTTTTTAAATAATCAAAGTATGCAAGTAGTAATTGGAAGTTAGAACTGCTCTTTCATCATAAATCAAAAGATTCTTATATTAATCCCAAAATATACTGAAACTGTATTTATAGTGAAAACTATTCTATAGTCTTGATCCATGAATATTTCAAAGAAATGTTAAATGCTTCTACTTATTAAAATTCATGAACAATGGACAAATATTTGCTAATTTTTTTAAATCTGCACTTAGCTAAGTGGATGTTTCATAGGTGTAGATAAATTGCAACTGTTGTACTTTTTCATCCTTTTATGCTCTGAATGAAATAAAGCTTTATTTTTTAAATGATTTTGATCAATGCCCTGTTTAGAGATATGAATTTTTTAAATTGTATTGTATATCAATATCTATCCTTTTTGTTTCAAAATATTACAGTGTCTTGCAAAGATATTTGTATTAACCAAATTTTATTTTATTTTAGCAATTTCATAATGATGTAAGTATTATGAAAGTTGTTGTTGAGATGCTGTAAAGAAACAAGAGTTGAATAAGAAGAAAATGAATGAGAAAATCAAAGTAAAGAATTGGGGTGACTAATTGGTGTTATACAGCTATACAGTTGAGCATTGGGAAAAAGATTAAAACTATAATGAAGTTAAAAATGTTTGTTTAATAAAATTTTGTGTGAATACAAGTTCAGAAAAGAAAAAAAGGGTGGATACATCAAGTTACTTGGTCATTACAAAACAGAAGATATATCAATTTATCTGAATTTAAATTTGTTACTGCCCATATGCAGTGTGCTCAATCATACTATTTATGCAGAAGTCTTAGCATTATTCTATATTATGAACTGTTCTCTGTTTAAATGTGTATATCATAAAACTAAGTGATGTTTTATTTTTGAAAATATTTTCTGGATAGTCTACTGTGTAGTATATAATACTTTAAGAACATTTATCCTAAAATGATACAACACTGAATTTGCATTTTATTCAGTTTATTATGTACTGATTTGTTTTTATACTAGTTTAAGTTCTGTAAGTATGTTTTGGAGTAAAACTATTATTATTATGTATTTTGAAGTTTGGTATGTAATTTGTAAAAAAAAAAATTATCATGTACACATTTTCCAGATAAAGTATGTATACTTGCATGAATAGTTCACATTCATGTACTAACATGTGATTCATGCTATTTTTAAGTTGTTTTTAATGGTTCTTTTCAAGCAAATTCATCATAATAGATTTGCATGTTTGACATAACGTAATAATTTAATACCTGCAATATATATTGAGATGGAAATGCAGATTATCATGTAACTAATATGTGCAAAAAAAAATATTAATTTTTGAAGTGTCTTAAATGTTTATAGGTTATAAGAATAAGTAGATGTATATTCAGACTTGGGAATTCCTGCTGTAATTAACAAGCTGTTAAAGTTATCAGTTGTGCAGAAGATAGAGGATAGCACCAGACTTATGTTGAGAATGTGCAGTAAAATATTGAAATTATCTGTATAGATGTTTATAAAGGGTTAAAATAAGTTTAAGGAGTTAGAGAAAGCATCAGTCATTTGAAATTAAAGTACAAAGCCTACTACCAAATAAATACTTGAGAATACAATATTGTATGTAATTAATCCCAATGTTTAGATATGGGTGTAGTGCAGTAAAGTTTACAGAATATAAATATCTCTATTACAAATGAAAGGATCCTTGGAACTAACTCTGTTTTTGGAAATTCACATAATGATGGGTTAGTGATTATATTGGAGAGAAAAGACCAGCTCACTTGCAGTATCTTCACTTAAAGTGAATAGGGTGATAATGAAGTTCCGGTAATGTCAAAAACTGCAATTTTTACAAAGCCCAGATGCCCAGAACTAACAGTATGAACTCATCATATTTTGAGAACTGTGGAAGATGACCTTCATCAAACAGCTAACTATGGATATTTCATGGGTTCAAGTATGTTATAACAGCACCAGAAATTACATCTTAATAGCACAGACTACAGTGGCAGAGTAGCTACATGGAAGCCACACCCAACTCCAAGCAATGTTGCTTGTTAACAACACTGTGATTTTTTGCAACAAGTACAAATTTGCACAATTCTCAGAGAATGAACACACTTTAATTTTCAACTAACTTCCAAAGAACTTTTGTTAAGCCAAGAATTTTCTGTTAGGGTGTGGGGTACCATTTGGGCAGTTGGTTATATGAGAAGGGATGGCCACAGCTGCTCAATACATCACAATTCTAAAGCACTAATTTCTACATATCTGTGCAATTGACCAACGTAATTGCTTATCTTTAATTAACCCTAGTAACAAAAGATGACTCAGAGGTCAAGCATTACCACTTTCTTAAGGTCAATAAGCAAATATGAACCCTGTTGAGGTTGTCTGATCTATAACTGATCATTTTCTATAAAGGCATCTAAAAGAACCAACTTCTGTGCACATCCTAATCAAAATTATTGTTTAGGAGCAGAGTGCAATCGCATTGGACCAAATTTCAGGTGTTTTAAATATGATTTGCAAAGGCCATGTGTACCAAGTATTTGTGGTAATCTTGAATCATTAATTTTATATTGAAATGAGAGAAGTGCTCATTTGAAGAGATTATACAGCCCTTCAAAACTATGGAATAGCTCAGTCAACAGAAAAACTTGCTAGTAAATGTGATGTATGAAACATTAAGATTTATATGCGATTTTAAATATTTCGTTTTTATCTAACTATGAATTTTTGTGGAAGAAAGTGTAATAATAGTATTTGACTATGAACCAATTAAGGAGACATTTTGGAACCAGTTGAAATGCCTCTTTAGAACTAGTCTGTAAGTTCTATAGTTTAAATGCTAGTTATATATTCTTCTTGTCGAAAATACTTATTATGCCAGCCATAAGATAAAATTTTTCAAATTATAATTATTACTTATGCCATTATTGGTACCAGCCTAATGGTGACATAACGACTTGTAAGAGTTGCGTATGACTACGGTTACGGTCGTTCGTTAAGGGTTGAATATAGTAAATCTTCAATGATAACGGAAGAGAAACTTCCCTTTAGTAGAGGCTAGGCATGGCCAGGTGGTTAAGGCACTCGGCTCCTAATCTGGAGGTCGCGAGTTCGAATCCCTGTCACACCAAACATGCTCGCCTTTCGGCCGTGTGGGCATTAGAATGTTACGGTCAATACCACTATTCATTGGTAAAAGAGTAGCTCAAGAGTTGGCGTTGGGTGGTAATGATTAGCTGCTCTCCCTGTAGTCTTACACTGCAAAAGTAGGGATGTCTAGCGCAGATAGCCCTCGTGTACCTTTGCGCAAAATTCAAAACAAACAAACCCTTCGATATAAAATTATTCTTAAATAAATACAATATCTAGTGGGGTAGAATTTACACAAACTTTTATAGGAAAAAAACAACAACAAATTGCGCAATTAAACTTAGCACAATATAGCAGAAGTCGAACAGTAGAAGCACATGAAAAGGTAAGCGATGCCTCTACCCTCGTGAAGTGTTAAGAATATTCTGAATTTAACACTCCTACGAAAAGTAGGGCCTAATAGGCCCCAGAGCAACTTGAAAGGTTATTAATATTAGGCTAATAATTTTGTACTTAAATGAAATTGCCATTTAAATCCATTAATGAATGGATTAAAGAGATTCCCACTGTCCCTATCTACTATCTAGCAAAACCACAGCCAGGGGAACGGGCTTGGAGAAATCAGGACTAGAAACGTCTTTTCGTAGGAGTGTTAAAACTTGATTTACAAATGGCGACTTCCCCTAACGAGATAGTCTAGAGTAATTAGAAAGTTTAGTTAGATAACTAGTTTTTCAGAAAGGAGGAAATAAATCAAAATTTAATACAGTACTGTACAAAATTGTTTAGCACAAAGTCAAAAATTATATTTCAGGCTACATTTAAAGAACACTGGAAGGTAAATCACAGTTAAAACGTCAACATTTTATTAATCTTTATATTTTGTACAACAGTGAAATGTCTCCCACTCGCACAACGGGATGTCTGTAGACTTACACTTCTGAAACCAGGTTTCGATACGCGTGGTAGATAGCTCATTGTGTATCTTTGTGCTTATTTCAAAACAAACAAAAAGCGACAGAAAATCAGTGGAGATTATTGAGCTTAGCAAACAATTAATATTTTGTGTTGCATATTATAATTTATTTCGGTCGAGTCTCAAATAACCAAAAATTTTAATTTTTAGGTTAATTGAATGTCAATATGTTTTCAAATTTATAATATTTGCCAATTACATTGATATACATAGTCTACTTTCTTAACACAAGGGCCTGGCATGGCCTAGCGCGTTAAGGAGTGCGCTTCGTAATCTTAGGGTCGCGGGTTCGCGCCCGAGTCGCGCCAAAGATGCTCACCCTCCCAGCCATGGGGGCGTTATAATGTGACGGTCAATCCCACTTTTCGTTGGTAAAAGAGTAGCCCAAGAATTGGCGGTGGGTGGTGATGACTAGCTTCCTTCCCTCTAGTCTTACACTGCTAAATTAGGGACGGCTAGCACAGATAGCCCTTGAGTAGCTTTGTGCGAAATTCCAAAACAAACTTAACACAAAAATATTTTATTACACAAATAATAATACAATTTACAACAATAGTTACTACAAATAGTTATTTTATATAAAAAAAGTTTTACAAACTGGTTTTATATACAAAAATTTTATTAACAATGATTTTATGTACAAAAGTTTTATAAATTTCCAAACATTATTAAGTCTACTATCTGCTCTGGAACTGAATACTTTATCGACGATTCACGTTGAGCGAATTAGTTTCGAGCTGATATTACTGCAGTTCACTTAACGCATAACAGCTAGATCTTTATTATTGGTTGGTCTGACGTGAGTTTCTTTAGCCGAAATTTTACAATGTTTTCATAGAAATACTAACATCCGAAGTTAATTCACTGAAGTTAAACGATTTATAATGTTCGAAATCTATTAACGTTCGTGGTCAAATATCAAAGCTTCTGAGGTATATAGTATAGTAACTGTAGCAAACCAATAACATACTGTCTTTTCATGCGTCGATTTATTAACTTTAAGGGGAGGCTGTAAAAGGTTTAGTTGGCCAAACAATACTTGATGATATGCTTTTGTTTCGTAAAACATATGTTGATTTTTACACTCGAGAATCTTCAGCAAATTTAGTGAACAAGAGGGAATTTTACGATGCATATTTAACAATATAAGTTGCATCAATTTCTAAATATGTATATATTTAACTAAAACAAACATCAATATTAAAAATAAATACATAATTGTAAATCTATTAAATTTGTGTGTTCCTCTTTTGTTTTGATAACTGAAGACAGTCTTTGAGGCATTGTTGAAACATTTAATCAAAGTGCCCTTTGGATTTTACTCATCTCTAGTATTTTCCCATAAACTTTATTTGGAAGTAACTTTTGATTTGTCTAGTTTTTCATATATCAAATCCCAGATCTGCTCAGTTGGGTTTAAGATATGGGCTGTTTCGAGCAATTGCATCATTTTAATGTCTGACTCCACCAACTTCTTTCTTAACTACGTAACTTCTGTATAAATTGAATAAGAGTTTAAGGTCATTATCTTCTTGATAGTGGAATCCTTTACCAATGATATGCAAACCACTTGGTATATCATGACATATCAGTATCTGATGGTTGTTGCATTGTTACATTATTCCATGTATTTTATGAAGCTCTCTATTGTCTCAGCAGAATAACGCTCACAAACCATCATACTGTCTTCACCATACTTTATGAAAGGTGCTACACATTGACGTACAACCTATGCATTGAACAACATGTTTCACAGGTGGACTCATCCATCCATAACACCACTCTGAGCATCTTCAGTCCAATTTTTGCACTATTTTAGTAAAGGGAAGTCTCATGATAATATTTGGAAACCAAAGTAAAGGTGTTTTTAATACTACACTACCAAATATTCCATTCTCGTTAAATCTTCTTGACAATGTAGACCTGGATACTTTTCTGTTATTTGATACATGGTCATTTATCTCCTGTTTGAGATGAGTGACAGTCTTTCTTTTATCCCAAAAGGTGCATAAAAGAATCAACTTAACATCAGTATTACTAAGTTTAGGTGTTCCGCCTATTCCTTTTCTATATTCAAATGTACCTGTCTCGATCTCACAATCTAGGATGTACTTGTCAGTGCTTGGAGAGCATTTCAAGTCTGCACAATTTGTTGGAGGGTCCAACCAGAATAAAGTAAAGCTTTTTGAGAACTTTCTGCTCCACTGACAATTTTCAACGATTTTTTGCCCATGGAATGACACAAAATTTAATATGTAGTGTTAAACACCGTTTTAATTGAAGATCTATTCAAGAAATGCTGTTGAATTGATTTCTTTTACCATATACCACTACTATATGCTATCTTTTTGCTAGCTTCTTTCTGTATAGTTAAAAACTGTATTGAGGATCCCGAGAGCGATCACTGAGTCACAATAAACTATGGCAAGTAGCATAGAGTTACAGGATGGAAGAATGGTTTGAAAGACGTTCAACAAAGATAAGATAGAACTTCCAATCGGCAGTATCTGGCTGGGAATTATAGTAAGCCATAGTGGGATGAACTGATCAGTGTAGATAACAACGTCATCCAATGAGAGAATGAAACCCAGCCAGCTGTGCCTGGGTAGAAAGGCCAAAATAAAGAATGGTAGACTGTCAATCTCGATAGAGCATAGCTCACTGAAGAAAGAAAACAAAACCCCAGGTGGAATGCTGTAGTAAGAATTGAAATTTAATGAGAGATGAAGAAGGAGTTTGTGAGACTCAGTGTACGAACTACAGGGTGGAGAAATACAGAAAGTGTCTATGCAAATTCAAAACTTCAGATGGTGAATAGGGTCCAGCATCTTCAAGACTAAGATCCTGGCAGAACCATAGACCCATAGTCCAGTTTGGAACAAATGAGGGCATGATAGATTCTGAGCATGAAACATCTCCCATAGAGGTGAAAGAGAAGACATGGAAGATGTTCAGTGCCCTCGTACAATTGACATGTAGCTGCTTCATGTGAGATATGAAATTCAGCTTACTGTAAAAGATAAGCCCTAAGAACTTTGCATCAGGAACCATGAACAACATTACTGAACTAGAGCTCGAAATCAGGGCGTATATCCCGTTGATGGCAAAAGTGCATTCAAATAGTTTTAGAGAAAGAAAAGTTAAAACTACTTGCAGTGGTCCACTTCAACTAACAAATAAGAGCAGTCTGAAGTCTCCACTCAATAAACCTTATGTTTGACGACTGGAGGTTGTTGACATGAAGCCCACTTGCGATAGTACGAGGTATTTGTGTAGTGATAGCATCAGTATTAGTATTGAAAAGTGTGACACTCAAGACACAACCTTAAGGGACTCTAAGTTCGTTGGAAAAGAATGAGAAAGTGTCAAACCCACAACGACTTGGAATCACCTGTACAGTAAAAAGTTCTGGATGAAAGTAGGTAAATGCTCACGTAACTCATAAGAATGGAGGTACCACAAATGCTGTACCTCCATATAATGTCATAAACGTTTCCAAGATCAAACACATGGAGACAAGATGTTTAGTTTTGAAGATTTCTTTGATCAATGTTTCAAGTGAAATAAGGTTGTCCAAGATGGAGCATACTGGGTAGGAGCAGGAAGATCATTTGATTTGAGGAATTAAATAAAACAAGATTAATTATCCTCTCTACAACCTTAAAGAAACAGCTAGTTGAACCACTTGGACAATAGTTAAAAGTAATCTTGCAATCCTTCCCAGGCTTAGAGAATAGCTTATGCCAAGCATGAGGAAAAACAGTTTCCTACCAGATCTGGTTAAAACAACTAGAAGAATAGCAAGAGAGGGAGGAGAGAGATGGCACAATGTCTCATAGTGAACATCATCAGGTCTGATCAATGTACTCTCAGCCAAATAAAGAGCAAAATTTAGTTCCACTAGTGTAAATGAGCAATTATGGTCGTGAAAACGATTAGCTCAAAAGGAAAAGGATGGTCCTTCTACTCGAGACTAGATGGTCAAGAATGTGGGGAAAAAAACATAAGTGCTAAATGCACGAGAAAAGCTCCTGCTGAAAGTATCGGTGATACTCTGTATATCAGCAATTTCTTGGCCACTGGAGAGTGAGATGTGAAGTATACTTCTTACTGATCTTCTGAATTTTGTCCCATATGATTTTAGATCTGGTGGTAGAAGAGATGCTAGTTGTGAACTTAGTTCAAGACTCTTTGGATTTGACATCTAACTTGCTTTACATGGGTCCATTGAAAAGCAGTGCAGTTCAAAAGAGTGGAATGCATGATACATATATTCTAGGTCTGTTTTTGAGCCTACTGTGCCTCCTGGCTAGCAGGTCTCCACCATGAACAGGGATACTGTGGGAAATGTGTCAAGGTCTTAGGAATAGATTGAGCAGCTGTCTGAAGAATACAGTCAGTCAGTGCTGCCATGCAGCCATCTATTGATAGCATATAGACAACAGCTGGATGAAGTTCCAAATGTGTAGTGAAAAACAAGCAGATGGCTTGCTCCAACTTCCACTTAGGCATGTGTGTCAGGTGGTCTTGACTATGGCCAATCTGCCTCAAGACGACAGGAAAATGATCACTCTCTGATGGGTCACTGTCATTCCTCAAAAAAGTGAGATAAAAGTGAAGGAGAGCAGCTAAAATGATCAATGGCAGTAAAAGACTGACTAGGTCTATGAAAGTAAGTATAAGAACCAATACAGAAAAGAGAAAGGTTGTGACTTGAGAGCATACACTCTACAGAATAGCCCGTCTCATCAATATCAACACCACCCCAGAATGGATTGTGTCCATTAAAGTCACCCAGGAGCAAAAAGGAAGAAATCAACCATTCAACAAGAGCATCAAAGTCTGATTGATCATAAGTCTCTCTAGGAGACAAGTATAGAGAATAAACAATCACAGTACAACACAAGGAAACATGGTTGGTGACAGCCTTCAAGGGTGTACTGAGATGCAAAGAAAGGGTGAGCACGTGCTGGAATTGTAGCAGTGAAATGTTGTGCAACAGCATATGTCTGAAATAAAGAGGACAATAACTTTCGATTCCTGAGGTGAGACATGTTGTGAACTGCTTTCAAATACTATATCTCTTTCTCTTTCCTCCATCTAAAGCAAGAACAAACGAAAATAAGATGGATAAGATCCTCAACAATTAACACAGTGAGAGTCTAGTTTGCACTCGCAGTTATCATGCATTTTCCACTGCAACGAATACACATCAAAGAACCACAATGTGATGCTTTTGAGTGACTGAACCACTAATACTGAAAACATCCGAGATGGTTGAGAATATATGGCCATACTTTACAGTTCAGATAACCCACCTTGACAATGACAGATGGACAGAACGATGTAAAAGTCAAAATTAGAGCATTTATAAATAGCATAATTCTGTCCCTGTGAGTGGAGATATGTCTCGCTACATAAACTCCTCAGGTGGCGAAACCAACGAGGATCTTTGACTTGGAGATGTTCTTCAAATCCCTCTCAGCTATACCTTCTCATAATGAATTCAAAGTAGCACAGGAAATAGTCTCAATGGCCATAGAATGTAGCTTCTTGACTGATTGAGGAGAGTCAGCAAGCACCTCTAATCCCTTCTGAATAAAAAGGGAGACATTTGCAATAAACATTTGTCTGAGAAAGAATGAAGTATGAGAAAATGATGTACAGGTGTAGAAGAAGGCAGGAATTTCTGTTCAGTCTTCAAGACGTGGTGGTTACCAATGAGCTGTTTCTTCATTATTTTATTTTTATTCAGAGTTGGGGATTTATAATAAGAGAGAAAAAATTCAGTGCTTACTAATTCCACCCACCATGAAATTCTATGAGGGATGCACTACAATGACAAACAAAGCTACAGCAAAGAAGTTTAAAATTCTACAACAACAGTAGTTTTCTGAAACACATATTCAGTAAAGATGCAGTGTGTACAGACCTATCTTAAATGGTGCCCAATGTACAAATGTAAGGATGGAAACAAGGAGCTTTGGAAATGAAATTTTTATCAGAGCAATAAAAATTTGCTAAAGGAAGAAGTGAGGCATTGCTAGATATTTTAAATGCCTCGAATAAATGTGTGTAATAAGAAAAAGTGTGTTACAGTGATACAGTGAAGTATAAACACAGAAGTATAAAAAATGATTATGTAACAACAATGACTCAAGAGGAGAAACATGTCAAAACTTTCCACTGTATGTTTATACTGTAACAAGCTGACACTATCAGTATCAGTAAAACGGGTATGCAAGCTATTGATGCTGCATTAACGAGACGGAACAACGAAGAATCTTTGATAGCTTGAAGATGCTGCAGTATGGGCTAATGTTTCAGATTATTAATAATTATCGAATTTAAAGCTTCCTAAGAAGGAAGCGACCCGGCACTTTGATGAAGTACTGATAACAAGAATATAGATATAAGAGAAGAGGCTGGCAATTCAAAGTCTCTATCTTCAACCAATGGATAAGCAGATTTATTTTTATTGTTAGATGTTGTACATGATCATAAGTATCAGAACTACTTGTAGGTAGTTGTGTGTACTATATGGCAGGTCATGAGGAGACTAAGGAGAAATCGAATAAAGCCTCATATAATTAGATTTAATGAGAATAAGTAAATTTTTCTGTAGCTAGAAAGACTGTATCTAGACTCCACGATAGTACTCTCCTGTAGCGAAAACTACTTCCACACTCTGAATCAGTTAATTGCGTACTTCAACATAACAACTGCAATAATGAGCCAACCGTTTCTCACCTGAACTCTTTGTAAGTATTTTATTGCTATTATTCATAAACAACGGTAAGCACATTAAAGTACTATAGAGTTAATGCTCGTAAGTAACTGTTTAGCAATATTGTTGATTAAAGTAAAATAGTTTCACCTATTAGATAGATATCGATGTTGAATGTAAATTTTAAGAATATGAAAACTTAATAAAATAATTATTCTTGGAATCTTGGTTTTAGACTTCTTTGTTTTAACTGTAAAGCCTCGAGTTAGTGACTGTGTGCTCCATTCGTCCATGCATCCTCATTTCAAATAAATAGTAGTGTAAATGGCACTATTAGTCAAAGATCAATGGTTAAGCTGAATCAGCAATCATCCTGCCTACGTTACATCAAATAAAAGATGCCAATGATTTTGCAGTGGGAACAGTGTTATCATAATTACAACAAAGAAAAGAACAAGTGATTACCTACTACAGAAGGTATCGAATGCTGCAAAAAAGAGGAACTGTACAACTGGAAAAAGTTACTATCTGTTGTTTGTGCTATAAGTCATTTCCATTTCAAGTAAAGTTTACACTGTAGTTTGGTCATGCAGCATTGAAGTGGCTGGTGATTTTTTTTGCAATCTAGAAAGCCACATAGCATGATGGCTACAAAAACTCTAAGAGTATAACTTTAACAGACCCATTACCTTGGTTGAAATTATGGGAAATACATATGCACTATTCAAAAATCATGTATTAATAAAGAATCCAAATACTATATAAAATGGAAATATGAGATAGTAAAGATAACTGCCCTAATATAAAACAGAATATAGACTAAGATAAGATATCCAAAAATTATAATGAAAGTTGAACACTCAACTGACAGATATTTTGGCAAAAGATACAAGTTTTGAAATAAATATTTAGTGGATCAAAAATACTGGAGCAAAACCATCATGACAAACAGCCACCTTAACATACCAATGCCAAAAATAAGCTAGGTAGAATGAGATTTTTTTTTACGATTTATTATGGCAGAAATTGGAAGATACCAATCGACAAATCAGATGAGTTAGTACTTACACAATCTTAACATTTAGAATCACTCCATCATTTGCACAAATTTGTAAAAGCTGGGTATTTAGAATGATTCCAGTTGGTTGGGTGCTTAGGATCTTTAAATCATGTGAATTGTGCTGTGAATGGAAACATCTTCAAGAAATATCGTGAGCAGCTACGGTACCACCTTAAGAAGTTGCTGTTAATGTTTTTGTCCTCTGCCATAGAGATATACTTGGAATAAAAACACCATTGTTTTGATGGACTACTTTATCAAACGACTAAAAGCATATGCTGTTCCTAATCATGAAGTAGAAACTCTTCAATTAATTTGTCTTAAGGTTTGAAGTGCTTATGGCTATTCATTCAACATATGGATGATATTTTGAATAGTTTTTATTTTCAGTTACTTATCAATTCCTTGTAACCATAAAAAACCAGGACTACAATATTTCAGTTTTTTGGTGGAATGGTGAATTGGTATAGCTGTAATTTTAAATCAGTTAGCCATTTACGTGGATGAACACCAGAAAACGTGAGTTCAAGATCTTCCATTGCTATATAAAATGGTTTCAAGCGTTTATGGTAATTTCTTAAGAACAAATTTATTAATTCAATAAAGAACAGTTACTTGACTTCCACAACAATAATAATTCAAGAATCTAGTATGCGAAAATGCAAAGATAGGAGTAAAATAAAGAAAACAAAAAAACAGCATTGATGTTGAAATAAAATAAAACACCTTATTTATTGAAGACGAAAATAGATGTCGAAAGGTGGTAGAATTATTACTTTGTGATTAAATAATTAAAGTGAGATTAATATATAATTGTAGTTAAATAAACATCGCGGTTAAAACAAACGTAGAATAGGCGCTCTTCTTCTATAACTGACCTACATCTAGCTGCTGTGTTTTTACTCAAATTTATGTGCCCTTCAGGCTATTTGTTACTTCTTTTTAACCACACTCCCTTCTTCTAGATACATTTAATCCAACTTATCATTATATATTGTACTCGCTTCTGCCAATGTTGCACCTCTTTTTTTTTTCTTCATCTGTATGCTTTTTTCAATTGGAAGTGACCATCTTTCCATCAGATTTCAACTTCAGGCTAACCAAGTACAGGCTCATTCAAGCCAATTTCAGAAATCTTATAATTTTTCTTATTCTGATTAATCTGTTGATATGCCCAAGCATTAACTGTGTAGTTGGTTGAGTACCAATCTTTCAAATGTTACAGAATTCATGCTGTTTTTATTTTGTATCCTGAAGAACTTAAAAAATGCGACCTATATAGTTAAGATAGTTCTTGCTTCTGTACGTTGGTATGACCTGTGAGAATTATATATATATATATATAACTGCTAAGCTACATAGACGAATGGAGCTTTATGAAAATAGAACGGTATTTTCATAAAATTAGTGATAAATAAATGAATAATGTGCAGTCCACGTAATGTCTTGGATCATAGAATATGTGCAATGTGATTCTCTAGTCAGCGTTTCAAGCATCTCTTCTTATTCCATGTGTTGTTTCTATAGGGAGAATTGCACTGCATTTATTTTTAGTAAATAATATTTAACACATTATTGGCAAAAATATTTGTGTATATATGCAATGAGCGAATCTAGATTGCTCAAGTTGCAAGAAAATACCGTTTCCGAGTAACTGCTTCTTAATAGCTGACGTTTCTATAATAAGTGTACAACTGGAGCAGTGGCACAAGTAAGCTTCCGCAGTCCACGCAATTGTGGGAACAGGCAAGATGTAAGAAGGCCCAAAGAGACAAATAAACTTGTGAAATTCCAAAAGGGAGAGAACTACAATTTAATTTGTTTGAACTAAAGAGAGGTTAAGCTATTTTAGTATAGTATTGTTGGTTTGTTTTGTAATTTCGCACAAAGCTACTCGAGGGCTATCTGTTCTAGCCGTCCCTAATTTAGCAGTGTAAGACTAGAGGGAAGGCAGCTAGTCATCACCACCCACCGCCAACTCTATTTTAGTATAGTATTGTTGGTTTGTTTTGTAATTTCGCACAAAGCTACTCGAGGGCTATCTGTGCTAGCCGTCCCTAATTTAGCAGTGTAAGACTAGAGGGAAGGCAGCTAGTCATCACCCACCGCCAACTCTTAGGGCTACTCTTTTACCAACGAATAGTGGAATTGACGTAATATTATAACGCCCCCACGGCTGGGAGGGCGAGCATGTTTGGCGCGACGCGGGCGCGAACCCGCGAGCGTCGGAATACGAGTCGCACGCCTTAACACGCTTGGCCATGCCGGGCCCTTTTGGTATGGTAAAAGTACTTAGATAAAGGATAGAGCAGATTAAGTACTAATTACATACGCATATCCCTTGCTTCGGTTAATGTGTGATCATGGTGGAAATATAATAATTAAGGTTCTACCAATGCATAAGCTAACCCGCCGAGATAAGTTTGAATTAATTTTGAACTTTTAGTTTGGTTAATGGTATTTACTAACCAGAATCGTTGCAACAAGTATAGGGAAATAAATGTAAGGAGCCCAATTAATTTTTATTCAATTAAAATCAGTTTATTCGACATGGAACAATAAAACCATTCAAAATATATATAAACCGGACAACTAATAACTATATACTTAAACACGTTCCCCTCTTTGTGCGGTTTGTCGTTCATATTCATATTTTCAACATATTTCTTTCAGTCAGTCAGGACAAACTTTAGTCATTAAACATTTCGGAGCAAACATTGGTCATTATTTCACTGTGGGCTTTGGTCGCTAAATGTTACAGGGTGAATTTTCGTCACCAAACGTTTCATAGTGGAGATTGGTCAACAAACGTTTCAGAGCAAATCTTGATCACTAAATGTTTCATAAAGATCCAATATCAGTACACAGAATAACAACAATAATATCAGGTCATACTTTTGTTGATGGGCCTGTCATAGCCAGGTGGTTAGGGTACTCGACTTCCAATCTGCGGATTGCGGGTTTGAATGCCCTGTGTACCAAACATGCTCGCGCTTTTAGCCGTAGAAGCGTTATAATGTGATAATGAACACACTATTTGTTGCTGAAGGAGTAACCAAAGAGGTGATGGTAGGTGGTAAAGACAAGCTGTCTTCCTTTTAATTTTTCACTTATAAATTAGGAATGACTAGCAGAAACAGCATTCGTGTAGTTTTGCGCAAAATTCAAACTAAACTAAATATATATATATGTTGTCAAAAAACATAAAGAAGCCATTGTTGGAAACAGCATTACTAAAAGACGCTGACTTATCTATACATATATGTTAGATGCCTTATAAAATATCAAGTATAAAATATAACTGTATAATTGGAATTACAGTTATTACCAATTAACTTGCGTTTGCGTTAAGTGTTACAGAAGAATGAATAAATTATTTATATAATTAAATTTTTGAATCTCTGCTCAAATATAGACCAGTAATTAATTACTTACAATAGAATTCAAGTAAAGTAAAATAATTGAACATTGACAGTAATTTATTTAGGATGGTTATATGTATAAACAAGTCTCAATTACCAGGTGGGGTCATATTTCACTTTACCACCAGACAGCTATAAATCTTATATTAAAATATATTTTTTTTAGAAAATAAAATATTCATTAAGATGGGATTGCATATAATATACATTTGTGTTAGATATACACGACTCTTTTTTTATTAAGTATAATACGAGAGTAATGATTTATATATTGTTATTTAGTTCTAGCATTACATTTAGTTATTTTTTTTGGGTGCGATAGTTTATCGCAAGTATGATTACGTAATTATTTATGAATCATACATTGTGTAGTACAATATTTATGCATTGGCGATTCTTATATTAATTATTTCTTTATTTTACTAGAACCTGAGCTTTTCTCTTTGTTTTAAATTTCGTATTATTACATTATAATACACTGCTGGCCAAAATCTTAAGGTCAATGAACATAAAGAAAAAATATGCATTTTGCGTTGTTAGACTCAATCACTTATTTGAGTAGAGCATTGAAAGATGAAAATAAGAAAAGGGAAAATAAAAATAAAAACTTTTATAGCATTCAATAGGGAAAATGTTAACACTATGAAATACTAGCTGGTCAAAAGTTTAAGATTATACTGAAAGGAAGCGTTAATCAGTAAACACGTCACGAAATGTAGTCATTTGTGTTCAAGCATTAGCGTTGTCAACATCTCCCACTGACATCTCCTGTGTTACATTGGGTAAAAACATGGCAAAGGCTAAAACGTTGACAGAGTTTGAACGTGTCAGAATTGTCGAGCTGCAAAGGCAAGGTATCTCTCAACGTGCCATCGCTGGTGAAACTGGGCGTAGTAAAACTGCTGTTGTCAATATTTTAAAAAGTCCCTGAGTGATACGGAACGAGAATTTCAAGTGGTCGGCCCAAGAAAGTTTCGCCGGCGTTGAGCAGGAGAATTCGACGGGTTGTCCGGCAAGACACCAGCCAGATTAAGACCCTTAGGATGCAGAATGCAGCTCAAGAACAATAAAACGGCATTTACTAGAGAAAGGCTTTAAAAACCGTAAACGTCTTCAAAGGCCACGTCTCCTTCCTCAACACGAGACAGCTCAGTTAAACTTTGCTGAGAAGCAAACATGGAACGTAGAAAAGTGGACGATGAAAAAAATTTAACCTGGATGGTTCAGATGTCTTCCAATGTTACTGGCACGATAAGGATATCCCACCGGAGACATTTTTTACACGACACAGTGGAGGAGGTTCCATCATGATCTGTGGTGCTTTCTCCTTCCATGGAACAATCGATCTTCAGATTATATCGGGGCGTCAAACAGCAGCTGGCTAAATTGGCATGTTGGAGAGAGCGTCCTTATTGATTGAAGGCCCTCGCTTTTGTGGAAATGACTGGATCTTTCAGCAGAACAACGCTGCAATCCACAATGCCCGCAAAACAAAGGATTTTTTCATGGCGAATAACGTGATTCTTTTGAACCGTCCAGCGTGTTCGCCCGAACTGAACCTCATTGAAAATGTTTGGGAGTGGATGGCAAGAGAAGTCTATAGAACTGGACGTCAATTCCAATCAGTGTATGATCTTCGTGAAGCCATCTTCACCACTTGGAATAACATTCCAGCCAGCCTTCTGCAAACGCTTATATCGACCATGACAAAGCGAATATTTGCAGTTATTCGCAATGACGGCCGTGCAACTCACTACTGAGACCTCTTGTTGGACATTTCCTACCCTAAAAAAGTTTTTTTATTTATTTTCCCTTTTCTTATTTTCATCTTTCGAAGCTCTATTCAAATAAGTGATTGAGTCTAACAACGCAAAATGCATAATTTTTCTTTATGTTCATTGGCCTTAAGATTTTGGCCAGCAGTGTATTTAGCAGGTGTTTAACATTTTATACTTCTATTTGGTTACGAATATTCATTGGATATTTATTTCAATTACTAGATCTAGATCTCAACATTGTGAGTTTAGTCATAAATAGTGTATAATGATGAATTTTAAAGTGAAATTGTCACAGACCTGATTTTAATAACACAGCAGTAAAGAATAATAATTACTGTCAAAATGTGTCCTAAAGTAACTTGACCAATTTGTGCGGACTTTGACGAAAAAAGAGAGAACTATTTAAAGCTCTAGATTCGACTATAATAACCAACATTGTAATGAACATTGGTATGTATGTTTGACTTTTTTAGTATATTATTTTAAATAAGTGGACTGTATGCTGTTTGTTTGTTGTTGAGATTTATCACCAACAAATCATAGACATCTTCTCTAAAGAATCCTGCTCATAAATACTTAAAACCTAATAAATAATTTATCACTTCAGTTATCAATATGCTGGATTAGTAAAAAAAAAAAATGTTTGAACACTCACATAAAATGGCAGCAAGAAAATAGGCTATATTTTATTTATATATGTGTATAAAATTCTAATGAAGTATGAATATTACTAAAGTAATAACAACCAGTATTAATGAATATATATTATACTTACATATATAAAAAGCGAATTTGCACAGTACAGAGCGTCACAGTTAATTTTCAGGCCAGTAATGTATGCTAGGAAATTCTGTTACACTAAAAATCCAGGCTAAGTATTTCTGGACATTAATGTACACTCCCGGTACCTCGGGTTTCCCACAGTCAATTCCCCAGGAAACAAGTCCAGCCAAACCATAGGTTCCATCTTGTCTCCAGCACATCAAAGGACCACCACCGTCACCCTGTACACATAAATGAAAGGATAAAAAAAGCGACAAAATGTGTTTTAAAAGATGACTTTATTTCTAAGTTATGTATTATAATACAATCTGAAGCAACGGTCACTTGTGACCACTGATAATGTTTTTATACGAGTATTTGAGTATTTGGAAAGAAATATAAAACAGCTGCATAGAACGTCTATCGTTTTATACAAATATTTACTTGTCGGCAAAGTTTAGTTTTACCTTTAACTACATGCTATTTAACTGACTTCAACTCATACTTAAAAATACATACACATTCACTATTAGTACGTTTAAACATATTAAATCAGGTCACTGTCTTTTTTCAGTTATTATCAACATCAACTGACTTCAACTCATACTTAAAAATACATACACATTTACTATTAGTACGTTTAAACATATTAAATCAGGTCACTGTCTTTTTTCAGTTATTATCAACTTCAACTGACTTCAACTCATACTTAAAATACATACACATTTACTATTAGTACGTTTAAACATATTAAATCAGGTCACTGTCTTTTTTCAGTTATTATCAACTTCAACTGACTTCAACTCATACTTAAAAATACATACACATTTACTATTAGTACGTTTAAACATATTAAATCAGGTCACTGTCTTTTTTCAGTTATTATCAACTTCAACTGACTTCAACTCATACTTAAAAATACATACACATTTACTATTAGTACGTTTAAACATATTAAATCAGGTCACTGTCTCTTTTCAGTTATTATCAACTTCAACTGACTTCAACTCATACTTAAAAATACATACACATTTACTATTAGTACGTTTAAACATATTAACTCAGGTCACTGTCTTTTTTCAGTTATTATGTCTAGATAATGGCTGATTGAAAGTTGTGTTAATAAGTAAGCGTAACCGAAAAGAATCAATGCAATTGAATATGATTTAAATAAAATTACGCAAAATTGTAGAGTTACTGCAAGTTTATAGATTCAAGTATCAGTAACAATCTGTTAAAACTGCGACGACGAAATCCAGATTGATAAAATATTACAAAACAAAAAGTTTCATCATGAATTTATTCCTGCACTCTTTGCCACGACGATGCCAAACAGTTATCAAGGCCAGATGGGATACAACCAAATATTAAAAATGAAGCAAACTCTGTGGTCACTTTCTGTCAATTATATTAGTAGCGCTATCCTTTTTTTACTCAATGAACATTTTTGTATTTGCTCATCTGCTGTAATATGTTTCACGGTTGGTTTGTTAATAAAGATGTATATATATGTTTGGATAACTGAAGTGTGAGTTAGTTTACACCACTAATGTACAAAACCGTTTTCCTTTAGTTCTGACATTTCTACAATACATAATCTCGTAAAAAATTAAAGGAACCATTAAAAATGTGAAAATATTAGGTGGTGCAATAATATTCTTCTGC
This sequence comes from Tachypleus tridentatus, assembly GCF_004210375.1. Lineage (NCBI taxonomy): Eukaryota > Metazoa > Arthropoda > Merostomata > Xiphosura > Limulidae > Tachypleus > Tachypleus tridentatus. The sequence goes on along the minus strand of NC_134826.1, from coordinate 124,558,371 downwards.
CAATGTAATTCTAATGTTTGGAAATTAAGACGCAACGTTTATATTTTTTAAACGTTTATAAAATTATTCTCTTTATTCCATACATATTTCTTAGAATATTTACTAATTATACTACTTTCAAAAATAAAATAAATATTATGTAGTGTTTCCAATATTGATGTCCGTGGCAGTGCAGTATAATAAGGGGGGGGGGAGAGTACATGTGCTTGTTACAATGAAATAGTTAATTGAAGTTCTTATCTGTAAAAAATATCTAAAAGAATGAAAACTTGCCATTATATAACCATACCTCTATCGCACTGTAAAATAAACAACAGGGAGAATATACTACAAGTAAAATACCTTGCAAGAATCTTCGCCATACTTTCCTCCTGCACATATGAATCCATCATGAAGTTGAAAATATTTTCCTAGTCTTGTTTTTCTTAAAAGATCTTGACATAGGTTATTGTCAATAATTGGTACGTTCACTTCCCTTAAAACATTAGAATAGCTTCCATTTCCTGTTGGAATAAATTAAGTAAATTAATTTACATAAGTAAACAGTCGTTACAGAATATTTTAGGTTAACATAAGGTAATACGAAATGATATTGCAGAATTGCTATTCTAAGCAAAAGAAACGAGCTACACAGATGCCTGCTTTTTGAATATCTACTTAGATCGTTCTGCTCATAGGTAAGTTTCTTGAATATTTAGCTTCGACAATTGCTATTAAATAAAACAGTTTCTTATGGCAGGCTTATGCTTTTGTAAATTGCTTTAATTCTAGAGCAAATATTCTGAAAACTTTGGTCAACTTGTTTGCTTCAGAGTTTTCACGAAAAACTACACAAAAGGTAACTTGTATAGCAGTACCCAATTTTGAACCGATGAATTAGAAGGAAGACAGTTATTCGATAGCACCCACCGTCATCTGTTGGATCATTCTTGGCTGGCTTAATAGTGTGATTTGATCGTCTGTGTTATATCGCACCAAATACTCTAAAGTCGAGCAAGTTTTAGTGGTAACAACAAACCCTCTGATTTACAGTTTAAACTCTTTAATTAACCATTAGGTCATGTCTGATCCAATGTGATCGGAGAAAGCTTATGTAAAATTCTGATTAAGAAAGTGCTGATAAGCTTATGTTTCTTTGAATAAAATAATCGAAATTGACAGAAGAAACAAAGAAACTCACTAAAGTTCACTACGTTCTAACAAAATATTTTAGTGGGATTTGAAATTATTCGCAAACCTGTTTTAATGTACAATATATTAAGGTAGTAAGTCTTCCGTAAATTATTGATTTATGTAAACACAACAGATAAGCCAAAAACATCTTATCGTTTAATTAGTTTTTCGACATGAACCATAATTATGGATAGATAAAGTAACTACGAAACCTAGCTTATAAGGTATATACATACTGTAAGCGTCCTTGCCCCAGCCAGTGACCACACATTCTTGACCCACAAAATTCTCCCCGAAAGAAGGCAAACAAACTGTATCAATGTGACGACCGAATGTAACCTCTCTGTCCAGTTTTATGATTGCCAAGTCGTTAAATAGATTTTTTCTTTCATGATCATAACCCGGGTGAATCACAATTCCCTTCACACCATAGTCCTCATGCGGCAGGAACTCATTCGTTGTCTGGGTGTCCCATTCACCCAAACGAACCTTCAAAATGTACTGGTTATTGCCTCTGAAGTAATAGAAAAAATTATGGAATTATATAGTTAAATATTTGGAAAATATAATCGTCAAAATAACGCAAGTTTTCAAGTAGTACTTATTTTATGTAATGTAACTTTAAATTTTTTCAACTGTCTTATGGACAGACTTGCAGCATCAGAAGTAAAAAAAGTTGTAATATGTGCTGTTATATTAATATGCTTCTGATCTGATGTTCGCTATTTAACTTTATGACACCATCATCTTTACGAAAGCACTTACTGAAATCGATATACGCAATGAGCAACGGTTAATACGTGGAACTTATCGATGAGTACAGCTCCACATTGGAAGATGTTCACTTTTCCCTCGTATTTTAATACCGCACCCTAGAAGATTAAAAATAGCAAAGAAGGACTAAAGTATGAAATGTTGATTATTTAAGGGTTGTTTGAGTACGTGCATCTACAATAAGTCGTTTTAATACTGTTTCTAGACATTTACCTCGTTCGAAAGCGTATTTCTTCTGGACTTGAAAAAGTAAATGTTTCTATCCCTGTATAGTAACATTTTACAAAAGTAAAATCGAAGAGTTGTTCACAAATAATGTTTTCAAGTATTTCAAAATGTACAAAATTCTTTGTCTACCTTTTCAAAAAATTTAATGTACAGACATTTTCAAGTAGTTAGATGACGTTGTTGGGATCGGGTACCAATCGTTGTCACGCTTTGTAGGTTAAATAAAAAACAAGTAAAGAATATCAAAGAGATCAAAAGCAGAACAGCATTCACTATTCATAACACAATACTATTGCAATTAATAGACACCAAATCACTTGCAGACCCAGCAAAGAACAAACAAAACCATTTATAATATCCCATATAATTGTGGACTCCAATACATTTGAGAAATATATTAATAAAAGTCAGAATTTAGGAGTAGAATAGACAAACAAGACAGTAATACTAATTTCTCTAAACATCCTATCAAGCCAGAGAAGACCATATAGTAATGAAAGAATACTAAAGTAATGGTATATGAACAATACACAACAACAGTATATAGAAAAATCCTTCTGCATTCGCTTTACTGATAACAAAAGTAACCTAGTACAGAAGTCAGCAAACTTGAATAATTCTCTTGGAAACAACAAGACAATATATTCCAACTCTAGCGATTAAGACCCCAGTCAAGTGCATGTAACATTAACAAGAAAACCCCAAATTAAATCTCCACCTCTATCACAACAAACAAACCTTCTTAGGATGTCTATGAAGACGGCAGAGTTAAGCAGTCAAAATATTGGGTTTGGTTTGTTTTCAATTTCGCGCAAAGCCATTCGAGGGCTATCTGAACTAGCTATTCCTAATTTATGAGCGTAAGACCAGAGGGAAGGCAGCTAGTCATCACCACCCACTGCCAACTCTTGGGCTACTCTTTTACCAACGAATAGTGGGATTAAGCGTAACTATATAACGCCCCCACGGCTGAAAGGGCGAAAAGTAGCTAAGAGAGTAATTACAAAGAAGCAGTTGATTAATAACGATAATAAAGATATCAACCATGGTAACGTTTTCACCTTTTTTCGGTGATTTCTTCCATTATCTACTTAGACAATTTGAAAAGACCTGAAATTGTAGTTATCAGTAAATGTCGCCATAACTAAACAGCTCATTTTTTACTTGAATGATGTATAATTTTTATTTTCATACGCCCTAGAGAGAAATGTTTACACTTTTTATTTTATTAACTTTCGAGTTATTTATATTTTAGTTCTTTTAAAATAATTATAACGCATATAATACTAAGTAAATTATCTGTTAATAAACTTAGTTTTTCATTTAAAATGACATTTAGTATTACATACTGTTCAATAAAATTGTAGGACTAATTTTACTTTTTACCTTTCACACGACAGATAATTAATATTTTTATTTACCAGTTCTTAAGTTACATTTTTATACAAGTAATGATTGATAGATAATTTCTCATTTATTTCTTTTGAGTTTGATTAAAAGTATAATTCCTCGTGATTACTTATACATACATATAAACTTACTTGCCAAGGCCATTCCCCGAACTCAGCCAACCCCTTTTTAGGGGCTGATACAATACGCTTGTTAATCCCATTAACGTTTCTAAAACCACACTGATGTATATAGGGTCTTTCTGTCACTAATCCAGGAGCTTTACAGCAGACGTGGAAAAGTCCACAGCCAGTATCGCCTCCTAGACTTAAACGACCATCCTATTAAGTAAATTTTAAAATCTAATCACTTGTTCAAACCTTTGTGAAAAATGTTCCAATAACAAGACCTTAGTGTAGAGAAAAATACCTCAAACATCCACGATATTTTAAAAATAGGTATTTTCGTTTGGAAGCACGTAAAACAGTTCATTTTCACATTCAATACCGTACACGTTTAATTACTGTTTATAATTTATCTTCTAAAACTTTACGAATGCTCTCCAGCTATATATGTTACATGCCGTATTATTGGTGGTTATACAAAAGTAAAATATTCGTATAATTATTACTTCTTTCTCTTTTCTATTTCAAACAGTTGTTATTAACAAGTTAATAATATCGGAAATTATTTCAAAAATAACTATTTTTACAAATAATATGATTCAAAATTGATTTATTATGCAAATGACAATACACACTTCATTAATAATAATTATATTATAATGATTTTGGCAAGTCAGTAACGCACTACAAATTAGACTAAAAATACGAAAACAAAATATAAAGAATTTTAAAGATACTATTTATTTCTTTAATATACACAGTTTTTTGGCTCTGAAGATAAAGCATTACAATGAAGATCAAGGTTTAATTTTTCAAACAATTCCTCCAAAACACATTATAGTAACTTAAACTACAATAAAGAAACATAAGAACAGAATCAATCAACTCACTAGAGGTGGCTCACTGGAAGAGACTGTCTTTTTTCTGGGATCTATGGTACCTGACCCGTCAGTAACGATATTACCTTCCTTGCATTGGTAGTAAGGTACACAGACACAATCACTGTTGACGTGAGTACCACTAACAGCTGTATTACCTGAGCCTATTCCTACAAAGCTACCTCCTCCTCTAAAGCCACTACCTAAATTACTTCCATCTAATCCTGTTCCTGAACTTCCTTCTCCATGCCCACTGCCACCATGTGTTCCTCCTCCAAAATTACCACCGCCATGTGTTATTCCATCACTCCCGTGTGTTTCATCTCCTCTAAATCCTTCTTCATGAATACCTTCTCCAAGTCCACCTTGTACACTTCCACCACTATTTCCTACGCCATGAACTCCAATTACTCCTCCTACAAGCCTATGGTGTGCTCCCAAATCACCACCAGTTCCATAAATTTTATCTCCTCCAAAATCTCCCTTATGAATTTCTCCTCCTAACCCGGATTCACTTCCACCATTATTACCTACTCCCATCCCTCCTCTATGAATTCCATCACCTCGTCCTAAACCATCATCACTCCCTACAACTTTACCGTGGTTCCCATCTCCTCCAAAATCACTATTCCCATGTGTTCCACCTACCCTAAATCCTCCTCCATGGATTCCACCACCTTGTCCTAAACCACCATCATTCCCTACTACTCCACCGTGGTTCCCCCCATATCCTTCAAAATCACTATTCCCATGTGTTCTATCTACCCCAAATCCTTCTCCATTAATTCCCTCTCCTAATCTAAAACCACCTCCTTCTTTTATACCTCCTTCATGAACTCCAAATTCTCCTCCAAACTTATCACCTCCTCCCAAACCACTGTTACTCTCTCCACTATGGCCCACATCTCCTTCAAAATAACCATTTCCACGTGGCCCATTTGCTTTAAATCCTCCTCCATGGTCTCCATGTCCTCCAAAACCGCCATTACCCCCTACATTTCCACCACTGGGTTCACCTCCTTCAAAAATACCACTTCTATGAGCTCCTCCTTCCCTAAATTCTCCTCCCTGAGTTTCTCCTCCTGACGCAAATCCATAATGTACACCTTCACTATTACTTCCTCCATGAGCTCCATGTACTCCTCCAAATTCATAACTTCCTCCTAAACCACCACTATTTCCTCCATCATGGCTCCCGCCTCCTCCAAAACCAACACTCTGACGTGTTTCTTCTCCTCCATGGTTCCCCCTTCCTTCTCCAAGTCCACCTTGCATCCCTCCACCACCATTTATTACTCCTATTCCTCCTCCAAAACCACTCCTGCCACTTCCTATAACTCCACTATGGCTACCACCTTCTCCAAAACCTCCTCTATGAACCCCCCCTCCTTCTTCAAGTTCATCTTGTACACCTCTACCACTATTTTCTCTTCCTATCCCTCCTCCATGAGCTCCATGTTCTCCTCCAAAACCACCTCTTCCTACATCTCCATAATTGCTCCCATTCTCTCCAAAAACACCACTTCCATGTGTTTCTTCTTCTCCATGATTTCTTTCTCCTTTAAGACCACCTTTTATCCCTACACCACCATTTCCTTCTTCATGAACTCCATGTCCTCCTTTAAAATTACTGCCACTTCCTAAAACTCCACCATGGCTCACACCTTTTCCAAAATCACCATTCTTATGTGTTCCATCTTCTCCAAAACCTTCTTCTAATCCAAATCCAACATGCAGACCTCCATCTTTACTTTCTCCTCTATGAGTTCCAGAACCTGCTCCTTTATCAAACCCACCACCTTTTCCCATAAAAGTACCTCCAAACACCTGTGATGCACTTCTATCTACTCCAATACCTGATCCACTTTCTGCATCAGCTACCCTTGCTCCTTCTCCTCCAAAGCCTGCACCTACCCTAAATCCATTATTAATTCCTCCTCCTGAACCAACTCCTCTAAAACCACCATCTGCTAAGTGTCCTAATCCCCTATGTTTGTTTCCTCGTAGTACATGACCAGGCGTACCGTGCCCTATTTCTAAAACAAGACCAATTTCTTTTCTTATACTATAATGAGGACCTATTCCAAGTCTTCCACGACCAGGTTTTGGTTGTCTGTGTCCTTTTCCTGCCCCATGCCTTCCTCCATGTCCACCACCTTGATGTCCTCTGAAACCATGTCCATAACCTCCACCACCACCTTTCCACCTGCCAGATATTCCAACAGGATGCTCATCAGGTTTTTCATTTCTCTTTGAACCACTCCAGACTGGTCTACTTTTTACGTCCTCCTCTACATCTGGCGTTGAAATGACTGATATAGCCAACAAAAACAGCAAAGACCAGGCTTTCATGGCTACCCTATAACATGTTAATAATTCACCATAAGAAATAAAGTGCAGAGTTATTTATAGGTTAAGGCTAAAACAGGACTAATTTTACGTTATTTTATATGTGTAGAAGAACGTGATAAACATCTCTTTCCTTATTTCTCTGTAAAAAAACAGTTACAAATGAATACCTCCTCTGTTATAATGAAAAGGGTGTAAAAGTGCATGAAAACAACGTCTTTTCAAAGTGTTTCAATACAAAATAAAAAAATGACATATTTGCAAAATAGTGTATAGCTAAATAAGTTAGATGACTTCAGTGATAAATAAACATTTAACTTTTAATGGACAACTAAAATTTGAAACTATCATCATTACTAGACGAAAGCGTTAAAATTAACAAAGAAATTAATTGTTTTCAGTGCTGTTAAAATTTATATCAAAAACTGATTTGAATCATTTTCAAAACCTTAACCGAAATAAATTTTGTTCAACATTTAAAAAAAAACACACAGAATTTTCAAACTACACAGCACTCACTAATTGGTAGTTCAGTATCTTTTGACAGACAGTTAACAAGCAAGACATTGATGTTTCTGGTCTACTTAATCATAAGACTTTCTAGATGTTTCTAAGAGAGGTCTTAAACAACACAACTTCAAGAGTTTTTTCAGTATTTAGTCCCCTATATTTGATCAGTATAGTTTTGCTTTTCTAGAAGTATCTGTTGGATATACACTGCTGGCCAAAATCTTAAGGCAAATAAACATAAAGAAAAAATATGCATTTTGCATTGTTAGACTCAACCACTTATTTCAGTAGAGCTTCGAAAGATGAAAATAAGAAAAGGGTAAATAAAATAAAAAAACATTTTTAGCATTTAATGGAGAAAATGTTAACACTATGAAATTAGCTTAAATACTAGCTGGTCAAAAGTTTAAGATCATACTGAAACGAAGTGTTAATCGGTAAACACGTAACGAAATTTAGTCATTTGTGTTCAAGCATTAGCGTTGTCAACATCTCCCACTGACATCTCCTGTGTTGCACTGGGTAAAAACATGGTAAACATGCTTGAAAACAAATTACTAAATTTCGTTACGTGTTTACCGATTGACGCTTCATTTCAGTATGATCTTAAACTTTTGACCAGCTGGTATTTCATAGTGTTAACATTTTCCCTATTAAATGCTAAAAAGGTTTTTTATTTTTATTTTCCCTTTTCTTATTTCGAAGCTCTACTCAAATAATTGGTTGAGTCTAACAACGCAAAAGCATATTTTTTCTTTATGTTCATTGGCCTTAAGATTTTGGCCAGCAATGTATATGTGAAAAGACTGGAATTTATAGTCCATTTTTGGCTATTACAGTAATAACGCTGAAAAAGCGGTATTTCTTTATAAAATATTCTAGCTTTGGTTAGAATACCTTTATTATGAACATGATGAAAGTGGGTCAGAACTTACGTGATTACAAATTACGAATACTAACAGACATTCATTGTGAAAAGAAATAAATTGATGGCTAACTTTTAATATAAGAAAACACCTATTTTTAAAGTTCACTGTAAACCGTATGAATCGGTTTTTCTGTAAATTAGAAAATACAAATAAAAATCGTTCTACTCTATTTAGGGCTCTTTGTATTCAACAAATTTCAGAATGTTAAATAAGTTATTGTCTGTAAGCCTTATTTAAATATTTTTAAGAAATTGGTTTCCGTAAACACACACACAAAGAATATATCATTTAAAAAGTGTGTGTGTGTGTTTTCTTATAGCAAAGCCACATCGGGCTATCTGCTGAGCCAACCGAGGGAAATCAAACCCCTGATTTTAGCGTTGTAAATCCGAAGACATACCGCTGTACTAGCGGGGTGCCCATTTGAAAAGAAATACAAAACAATAAATTTCCGGTAAAAATCGGCACTGCAAAAAAGTGGGAACATATTAAATATACATTAAAGAAAATTAACTTCATTGTGTTAGACGTAGTTCTCAATTGGGTCAGGGGTAAGTTTACAAACTTACATACATATATGTATGTATGTGTGTGTGTATATATATATTTTTATAAACACGTAAAGGACGACACTGCAGTTCCAACCAAACAGCGACAGAAATTTTCCGCCTCTTCAGCTATTTAACTAAATCCTGATCAAAATCTTTTACGGAAATAATAGAAACTCAATTAAAACTAATTTTTTTAAAGGGCCATATTAAAGTGCCTAAAGCTATAGCATCCTAGTTTAAGCATACATTCCCATTTCATGGTCAGATGTGAACACATAGAATAAATTTCTAATTAATGATACTTAAACTAATTTTCAAAATTTCATCATGTTATGGTTTTTATTCCAAGCTTAAATAATTTCTACATGTATATTTCTCATTTTAAGTTGATTAACAGAAGTTACTTACGATATGTCTTAGTAAAGAAAATTACTTTGAACGAGTACGTTGTTCACCCCAGCAAGATTGGTCTATGGTTACTGAAAAGGTTTTGCTTTATATCAGTTTTGCACTTCACCCATATCACATGAACTTGATTGTGCGAACGGTAAAACCATACATATTAGCTCACAATGTGTCCAATCACACAGTTTTGTCTGTCACGTGATACACGTGATTATCAACTTATACCCGTCTTCTTAAATACAGGGGCGTAATATATTTGCAGTTAATAAAACTTGTCTTGAAACCAGGTTTTATGAGTGTACGGAACGTTCGAATGAGTTAGCGTTTTCTCAAACGTATCCAAGAAAAAACAAAAAAACATTTAGATATGTTTTCCTTGCACTTATCAGAAATGATGTGGAAGTAGTCAAGGTTAGTTTACATGCTACAGTAACATATTTTTCCTCTGTAAATTGGCTATAATAAACAATATAAAAGCATTTTGTTTCTTGAGGAATACTGTGTATGCGAGGTACGAATGAGAATATATTCCATTTTGCAATGCATAATTTTACTTTCTTACATACATACATAAACAGATTTTAAATCAAGAAGGGGACACTTCGAAATGAAACAAAAGGAAAGAATAATTACATCTATTGGATCACCTCAATTTATATCGCATTTTACAGAAAATAATGACAAAATTTTCGTTAAGAGGTCAGTTTCAAGGTAATCATAATAAAATGTGAAGTACAAGTTTTTATCCTAAGTAACAAAACTGTTTTTCAAAGTGACAATATTTTGCTTTCCATTTATCAGCTTATTCTTTTATATAACTATTTATATAAATAAATATTTTGGACAAACACAGATATCTGTTATTGTAATTTATTGTAAATGCTATTAATACATAAGATAATTTTGTGTTCATATGTCTGTTCTGTGTGTGCGTTGCTTTTTTAAGCACAAAGGTATACAATAAGCTGCGCTCACCATATTTTAACTGAGCCTTTGAGGGTGGGAGAGAGCATATTATAAGACACTGAACACACTAGTATGTTACATGGAATTGTAATACATTTTAATCTTTCATATTTTTGTGGTATAAAACACCTATGTTATTGAAACATGGTCTGTAGATCGCAGTTTTGCATCATGTTATGCCACATTAAAACTTATAATAAAACTTTTCTTCATTAACTCTAAAGTAAAAATGATAAATTATTATATATCTTATTGCGATTGAACAGTTTACAAATTACTCGTGTTTTCTTTTTGTTTAAGCGCTATTGATTGTTTTCCTCCAAAGAACTCTATTATTATTAAGTGTGACTTATGGGCATTCCCGCCAACAGAATGCATGTCTGCTAAGTCAAAGAAATAGTTTTGGATTGGTTTCAATATGAAAGCAGTAAACTAAAGAGCAATTGTAATGAATGAAAAACGTTAAGTAGTTTAACCTTGTGCTCACGAAACGTGTTTAAAATTAAGATGAAGAACATGTTTCGGCTAGTACTACACTAAGTGTCGTCGTATGAAACTTGAGAAGAAATGCGTACTGCATTTTTATTTTATCTGGACAAAGGGTTGAGTATGTTTTATTGAAACTATTTTGTATATAAAAATCAGCAAGTCATATAAAAGCCACATTCCATATAAAATCATGGTGTAACAAAATGTTATTTTAGCTACAAGTTGACATTGCTTGTCATTTTGTAGGTAATGTGATGCCTCCGAAAACAGACTGATTTCGAAAATTAACACATACATTCGGCTCATAAGAATGAAATAAGATCGAGATATAGAATCTAAAAGATAGGGTGATCTGATGCACTTAACGACACCGGAAAACAAAAGAATTTGGTGAATTACGATCTTCTAGAAAGAGATCCGTAGCAAGTCGTATCTCAATCGTGGTAAATAAGGTGCGGCATTGTGTAACATGAGAAATCTACGAATACAGAAGTCATTGGCAAAAGATAAAATTACGAAATATAATCAGGAATGATCCCCGCTTGAAAAGTGATATTAGTCTTATGCATACAAGTTGTTTTCATGGCATATCAGTTCAAACGTTTCTAACCTCAAACACCTGAAAAATTAAATGTGTATTCCTACTCTTCCATCCTAAACACACCAGTTGAGTGATCAGACATAGCATCTACAGATTTCTGTATGATCGGACAATTGAAACCGATGCTGAGAAAACTTTTCCTCGTACACTAGATGAAACATAGAAAGTAAGCAGGGAGGAAGGATGTGCTTTGAACGTGACAGCTCTATGAAGTAGCATTTTGTTATGGAAACAACTGTACTTATGAGATGAAGTGTATCTACATAGGGAAGTTCCAAAATCGTTCCAATATAACTTAGTCAACTTCTGCATATTTATAATTTTTTCTGAAGGAAAATGGAGATTGTAACTACAAAAGTACTATTGTCATATTCGGTAATAAGAATAGGGAACGCTACAGCTTATAATGAAGTTTTCATTTAGTTATAAATAGACCTCGTTAATAAGAAACTTAATGTGTTTCTATAAGATTGGAAAGCACCTCAGTATACCACAATCTTTTGTATGAACCTGTTTATAAATGGAAAATGTGAAGTATTTATTGTTACATTGAAACGAATGATTTCTTATAGACATGTAAATGATTCTAATCCACCTTTTTTTGAAGACAACGATACTATTGTGTTCGTTGTTTTATATTTCGTTCTCAGTACAGTAATTAGCTGACTTATCTCCAATTCAGCTTTTATGTCAAACCGTTTGGGATGTATTCGACTAAGTTCTTACCTCATCCTAACTAAACCCAGGGTTTAGCTTATTTGCTACACATAAACCATCACATTCACAACCACATCAAGAACATTTCAAGCATGTTTTATTAGCACTTTACATTTTACTTTGCACTTTACATTTATAAGTTAACTTTTCCATGTTGATTCTCATTATCTTGGGTCAGGTCACAAATCTAATCCAGTGACCTAGATCTTGAACATAGTACCAAAAGTCTTCTCAAACAACTCAAACCTTTCTAAAATGACACATTTTTTTTATATTCACATTACAATGACGAACAAGCTTGTGTGGCAGGTGTTAACAAAATATCTAATTCTAGATGCTTTTACTTGTTTTCTTCCGACATTTATTGTGAAAGCTCATGTGTCAATTCCTTCATCATATCACAACGGCTTTGAGTGCACATCTTCTAGTTTTGAAGATCAGAAATCACGTATGTAACATTCGAGATATCAAGGATTTAGGATTATACATCTATTTTTATATCGATGTCTGTTTAGTTAAATATATTTTTAGAAATGTATGTAGCTCATATTGTTAAATGTGTATTGCGAAATGTCCGCTTATTCCCTAAATTTGTAGAAGATTCTGGAGTGTAGTAACACTGCACAACAAAGTTTTTGCTTCTTGAACACTGTTGGGTGTTCCTTATAGATTTTTGGCTGCTGATAACGAAAATCGCATCCAAATTTACCCATCACGTACCGTTTTATCGAAATCTTCAGTTTTGTCATGTTTTTTTCTTAAATTTGTGTTCAAAAATTTTCGTTTCTGTAAGAGACCTATGAACAATGTTTTGTGCAGTCTGGGCATGTCCAGACATGAAATCAGGCCAGGTTGGAAGCTGTTCTGTGGAAGTATGCAGCCCGGGCATGCTTAGGCAGGCTGGAGCCAGCTTGACACTGTCTCAGCAGGCTATAAAAAGTGGCTTGCATACACAGATGCTGCTCATTGGATTAATATAGACCTAATCTTGTTTACGTATTGTTACAGAACATAGCATTGCCTCAGTAGCACTGTAACAAGTAAGTTAGATGTTATAAATGTTTTACAGGACGATTGGTGTCGGTTAATATGTCTCGTCATTGTCATAATAGCCGTGATACATTCTGCTGTATTTGTGGAGAGTATAAGCTTGTTCATCAAAGATGCTCAATGACTCCTCTTGTGAAAAAAAGCATATCATCTGTACTTCAGCTGTAAAATTGGTGATCAAGACCAGGAATGGGTGCCTCACATTTGTTGTGCGACATGTGCTGTCTGTCTGAGAGCTTGGCTTAGAGGCACTCGAAAGACAATGCCGTTTGCTGTCCCGATGATATGGCGAGAACAGAAAGGCCATGTAACGGACTGTTACTTCCGTTTGACTAATGTATCTGGTTTCTCTACCAAAAACAAGAAGTCAATTGAATACCCTAATCTGCCTTCAGCAACGAGACCCGTGTCACATGACGACAGTCTTTCAATTCCGAAACCACCAGAGGAAGGGACCTCAGACGAACCAGATAAAGAAACTGCAATGCAGGAAATTGGCAGTTGCATTGATCCGGATTTGGAACCGTGCTCCTCAGGCGATCCACATCTCATAACACAGTCAGAATTAAACGATCGGGTCAGAGATTTGGGCCTGTCAAAAGCAAAAGCCGAATTGCTGGGTTTGAGACTGCAGGAATGGTGTTTGCTGTCACCAAGTACGAAAATTTTTGTTTTTTGAAGCCGCCAAGATGATATAACCAAATTCTTTGCACAAGTTGACAGTCTTTGTTTTTGTGTTGACATCGAAGGATTGTTCACTGATTTGGGTTGTGACCATGACCCGCAAGAGTGGCGTCTCTTTATTGATTCATCAATGTTAAGCCTCAAAACTGTTCTGTTATACAATGACAACATTCACCCTTCAATACCTGTTGGCTATGCAGCACACATAAAAGACACCTACGAGAACATGGAAATGTTGCTCAAGCACATCCAGTACAGCAAGTACAACTGGAATATGTGTGGGGATCTGAAAGTCGTTGCTCTGTTACTGGGACTGCAGCTCGTCTATACAAAGTACTGTTGTTTCATCGGTAAATGGGACAGTCGTGCCAAAGAGTCACATTATTCTAGAGAGAGCTGGCTACTCCGTAGAAAGTTAGTTCCAGGACAGAAAAATGTGGTGCATGAACCACTTGTTGACCCGGCAAAGATTTTTTTTGCCTCCTCTTCACATAAAATTTGGACTTATGAAGAATTTCGTGAAAGCAATGAACAAAGAAGGCAAAGGTTTTTGTTATTTAGTACAGATGTTCCCAAGAATAACTGAGGCCAAGATCAAAGAGGGCATTTTTATTGGCCCTCAGATCAGACATGTTATGAGTGACAAGCGGTTCGAAGATCTGTTAGTTGGGCCGATAAAGATTGCCTGGAAAGCCTTCAAACACGTTGTTGACAATTTTCTTGGCAATTACAGAGCCCCACATTACATTCAGCTGGTAGACAAACTTCTCAAAGCAAACAAAACAATGAAATGCAACATGTCACTCAAGATTCATTTCCTCCACTGACACTTGAACTTCTTTCCCGCAAATCTCGGTGCTGTCAGTGACGAACATGGTAAAAGGTTTCACCAGGACATTGCTACAATGGAAAAACGATATCAGGGTAACTGGAATCTGTCAATGCTTGCTGACTACTGTTGGACACTGCAAAGTGATGCACCGGGCATTGAATACAAACGAAAATCAGTAGCAAAACACTTTTAATTATGTTGAACTTAGTAGCGTATTAGAAACATAAACGCAATTAAATACGTTAATGCCGGTAAACAGTTAACTGTCTATTTCTCAGAGTTTCTACGTGATGAAGCAAAAAAACCAAAAAACTATATTTGTGCATACCTACCAGGTACCTGTCACAATCAGCAAAAACTTTTCAGGAAGCAAAACGTTTCAAAATATTGTTGTATGTTTCACGATAACTCTAGCGTATTTTTGGGCTAACTTAAATTTCTAGAACCTCGTCTTAATCTTTATAAGCTCATGCACCAAGACACAGTTAATATTTTTGGTTTACTATTATAAACCTGGGAAGCTATAACCGTGATAATCGCTTATTAATCGGATAACTATAGATATTTTACCAGGAACGTTTATGTATTTTGAACTTTATAAACTTTTGATGTTAGTATTTCTGCGAGTACATTACAAACCTTTGTCGGTGAAAAACCCATATGTACTCAGCGAACAAGCTTGCAAGTTTCCCGTTAAGTAAAATGGACCTATATCAACAAAGAATTAGAGCGTTCATTGTGAACCGTCGATAAAATATTTAGTTCCATTTCATTGGTATTGTTTGTAAATTTTTAAAACTATTGTATGTAATCACTATTTGTTAATTATTATTTGTAATATCCATTACTATAAAATGTAGTGTGTGTGTGTTTTCGTTTTCTTATAGCAAAGCCTTATCGGGCTATCTGCTGAGCCCACCGAGAGGAATCGAACCCCTGATTTTAGCGTCGACAAATTGTATGATTACTTGTACATGAAAATGTATCTGTGTTAAAAAAGAAATTTGTGTGTATCAATCTTGTTGGCAAATATCATAGATTTCATATATATCGATATTCAATTTACTTCAAAATTAAATTTAAAATTTCAGGTTACTTGCAATTGTAAGAGGTAACATGATAAATTGGAGACTCGTCTGAGATAAATTTAATACATAACGCAGATTAAATAGGACTGGCATAAAACATACTGAAACATTTGTTATGATAACGAAACTTCAGGTAATAGAGAGGAGATTAAATGTTTAGATCATCTGTGTAATATTACTGCTGAGAGACAACAAGAACAACATCAATATTAATCAAGTCACAAAATAAAAGAAGAGACAGATAATTAACTAGACACAAGTTTTAACATTGATTGTAACATAGGTCAACAACAGTGAGAATGATAAATACTGTCAGAATTAGTCCGATTGTTTTGTTTAGATTTATATGCGGGCACTGGTTAGTTTGGTTCTGTAACACAAAGTCAAACTGTTAGATCTGTTTCAGAACTTTGCATAAAACGTTAGGCAAGATCTGAATACATTTACTCCTTTTTGAAAAAATAAAACAAAAGAAGAAGTTTTCTCTTCAACACTCGTTACTTGTTGTGCTCTCGGCAGTGGACGTATTCGTGAGTTGTGTTATGTTAAAAGATTATAGAAAAACAACGCGTTCGCCAACAACACCAACAAGCAATTACTCTGGCAGCACTCTATAGAGCTATTCGACCCTGCAACTAGCTGCGGAACTTGGTGGCACTCTGTGATATTATGATGTCATGTTGAAGTGATTTGTTCGTTTTGTTTTTGAATTTCGCGCAAAGCTACTTGAGGGCTATCTGCGCTAGCCGTCTTGAATTTAGCAGTGTAAGACTACAGGGAAGGCAGATAGTCATCACCACCCACCGTCAATTCTTGGGCTACTCTTTTACCAACACATTGTGGGATTGGCCGTATGTTACAACGTCCCCACGGCTGAAAGGGCGAGCATGTTTTTGGTGTGACAGGGATTCGAACCTGCAACCATCAGATTACGAGTCGAACGTCTTAACCCACCTGGCCATGCTGAGCCTGTTGAAGTGATCTCCACATGAAAATGATACACCCCTTTAAACGATAACTTTTACTATTCTTCCTCTTCATGTACTTAGGTTCTAGCATCCTTTGAAAGTATTCTATCTACTTAATAAGATGGTTAGATTGCTTTTTAAATATCAATTCAAACTAGACTTGTAAACTAAGCTTAAAGGGGAGAAAAAAGATAAAATAATGATGTATTGTTACCAATTTACAAGCTAATTAAAAATTGGGTAATAATTGCGCACTATCACCTACTCCAAATTTGCATAAAGGTGTTTTGCAAGCAATATTTATGCAATCATATTTTGTCTCATTAAATATGACTTAAGTATGCTGACGATTCATTTCTTTTAAATGATTGATCTATTTTTTTTAGATTTACCTTCAGCGCTGTAAAATTTTTTACTGATATTTATATGCAGATATAATGTTTCTTTGTTTTTTCAATTTCGCGTAAACCTATTTGAAGCTATCTGCGCTAGCCGTCCCTAATTTTGCAGTGTAAGACTAGAGGGAAGGCAGCTAGTCATCACCACTCACCGCTACTCTTTTACCAACGAATAGTGAGAGTGACCGTTACACTATAACTTCCCCACGGCAGAAAAGGCGAGTATGTTTGGTGGAACGGGGATGCGAACCCGCGACCCTCAAATTACGAGTCGATCGCTTTAACCCACCTGGCCATGTCGTTAGATATAATTAATCAATAAATTATTTAATTTATATCTAATGGTATGGACATTCTACTTACAATCCGCGGGTTGTAGGGTCAAATCGTTTCTCCCTATATGTTCGCCCCTTTCAGGCATAGGAGCACTATAATTTGACTGTTTGTTTGGTTTGTATTTTAGGCTTTTATTTTTCAGAATGCTGTAAAAACACAGCTAGAAATCCTTTGCTACTTCTTTTATAAACTGGATGAGGTGATATCAGTTTGGGAATTTTTAATTGTGATCACTTAATTTCCTCTAATTAGCGAATTTAGTAATATGTATTTTTTTAATATTTAGGTTCCCAGACTTAACTGAAAGAGTACGTTACCATATACCTTTTAAATTTAGTTTTATGAGGTAATCTTTAAAGCAGAGGTCAGACAGGAAGGTCTTAGTTATTGTTTTAGGCAGCATACACTGCTGGACAAAGTGTGCATTTTGCGTCGTTAGACTCAACCACTTGTTTGAGAAGAGCTTCGAAAGATGAAAATAAGAAAAGAGAAATTAATAAAAAAAACCTTTTTTAGTATTTAATAGGAAAAATGTAAACACCATGAAATTAGCCTAAATACTAGCTGGTCAAAAGTTTAAGACCATACCAAAAAGAAGTCTTAACAGGGTAGGAAATGCCCAACAAGAGGTCTCGGTAGTGAGTTGCACGGCCGTCATTGCGAATAACTGCAAACATTCGCTTTGGCATGGTCGATATAAGCATTTGCAGAAGGCTGGCTGGAATGTTATTCCAAGTGGTGAAGATGGCTTTACGAAGATCATGCACTGTTTGGAATTGACGTCCATTTCTATAGACTTTCCTTGCCATCCACCCCCAAGCATTTTTAATGGGGTTCAGTTCGGGCAAACACGCTGGACGGTTCAAAAGAATCACGTTATTCGCCATAAAAAAATCCTTTGTCCTGCGGGCATTGTGGATTGCAGCGTTGTTTTGCTGAAAGATCCAGTCATTTCCACACAAGAGAGGGTCTTCAGTTAATAAGGATGCTCTCTCCAACATGCCAATGTAACCAGCTAATGTTTGACGCCCTCGTATAATCTGAGCTTCATTGTTTCATGGAAGGAGAAAGCACCACAGATCATGATGGAACCTCCTCCACTGTGTCATGTAGAAAATGTCTCCAGTAGAATATCCTTATCGTAACGCTTTCCAGTAACGTTGAAAGCCATCTGGACCATCCACGTTAAATTTTTTTCTCAACAAAACCTTCATCCACTTTTCTACATCCCTTGTGTGGTGCTTCTCAATAAAGTTTAACTGAGCTGTTTCGTGTTGTGGAAGGACGCGTGGCCTTTGAAAATGTTTACGGTTTTTACAGCTTTTCTCTCGTAGATGCCGTTTTATTGTTCTTGAGCTGCAATCTGCGTCCATAAGGGTCTTAATCTGGTTCGACGATCGGCTGGTGTCCTGCCGGACAACCCGTCGAATCCTCCTGCTTAACGACGGCGAAATTTTTTGGGCTGACCATTTGAAATTCTTCTCCCGTATAACTCAGGGTCTTTTAAGAAATTTGCAACAGCAGTTTTACTACGTCAAATCTCACCAGCGATGGCATGTTGAGAGAGACCTTGCTTTTGCAGCTCGACAATTCTGCTCCGTTCAAACTCTGTCAACGTTTTAGCATTTGCCATGTTTTTACTCTATGTAACCCAGGAGATATCAGTAGGGGACGTTGACTAAATTTCATTACGTGTTTACCAATTAACGCTTCGTTTCAGTATGGTCTTGAACTTTTGACCAGCTTGTATTTAGGCTAATTTCATAGTGTTAACATTTTCCCTATTAAATGCTAAAAACGTTTATTATTTTTATTTTTCATTTTCTTATTTTCATCTTTCGAAGCTCTTCTCAAATAAGTGGTTGAGTCTAACAACGCAAAATGCATAGTTTTTTTTTATGTTCATTGGCCTTAAGATTTTGGTCAGCAGTGTATATGTTACTAAGAATTATGTTAATATTACTTACCGAATGTCTATTATCGCAGGTGTATCGAATAAAGAACAGTGAAGTTATCTTCCTCTAACCAAAGTTTTTTTTAGTTTGATATTGATTCTTTTGTTTATCATAAGTGAAGTTTACTTTAATTTCATGTCTTTCTATTTAATTGCAAATCTGTTTCACTTAGTTACGATGTGATTCCTTCAATTCAAATAAAATCAGTCAACTTCCTTTTATTCAGTTCAATAAGAGTTCATTCTTCAACTGTGTCCAAAAGCTAAAACAAAAAAGATTAAGTACGTTATTTTAAAACTATTTTGAATATGTAAATGAGGAAATCACAATTGAAAGTCGCAGTGGAGTTCTAAGTATCTGAACTGCACTTTTACATTGTTTGATATTTTATGTAACACCCTTTTATGAAGCAAAATATTCGTACATTCATATCATGAAAACGTATTCTGAATGAGGATCTGCAAAGTCCAAGACGAGAATATTCATTAACTTAATGATGTTGAAAAATGAAGGAATATTTATCAACTTGGGGACATAAGACTCATCCAGAAAAAGACATATAATAAGTTATATTCATGGTGTGGTAAGCAAAGTGCGTCATTTATCAACAAGTGGGAATACAAAAGTAGTCCACATATTCCAAAAAACAGTACACATAAGTTACGTGTACAGAAATTGCTTCCATGACATATTAGTTCAACCGTCGCATACCAAAAGTAGTTGGAGAACTCGATGGATATCCATACTCTTCCATACAAATATATATTTGTCAAGTTGCCAAGTACATCGCCTGTGAAATTCTGTGTGATCATAATGTTGATACCTAAGCTAGGAAACTGTTATCCTCATACGCTAGATGGACTGTGGAGAGTAAGCATGGAAGACAGATGTGCTTAGGACGTGATAGCCTTACGAATGAACCTTTTGCAATGGAAACTACGCCGCAAGGACATGGTAACATTGACTCTAACAACGTGGTGAGGCTTCAAAACATTTTTTTATATAGCTTAATCAACCTTAGTACAGTATTATTTTAAAGTGTGAAAACTAATTTCTATTATACTCTTTATCTAACGTTGTGTATTCCAGCCAGCCAAACTCATGAACGCTTGATGATCTGTAGTGACCAAACTATTCGTGGGTTGAAATATTCTCTGCTGAGAATACCACATTACAGTCTTATGTGATATATGGTTTAAACGTTAATGATAATTCAACATTTAAACATTCTATAATTTGAAGAAAAATCAATTGGTAATCTATTAAAATCTTTGGATTTATATTTGAATGTTTACGAAAGTCATACAGAAAAAGAAAATCTGGAATATTTAATAATTAAAAGCTATTGGTATGAGAAAAGGGTGCTTCTTTTTTGTTTCTGTTATATTTGTTTTTTGAGGCCCCCAGCCGCATAAGGTATATTTCCGGACTTGTAACTAAAACCTGCTTTTCAATCCCTGTGGTGGGCAGAGCACATATAGCTCATTGTGTAACTTTTTGCTTAACTTCAAAAGCATAATGCGAACATAAACTCTTTTCGTAAGATAGGTTTTGTTTAAAATAAAAGTTTTAACAATTTTACCTTTTATTCAGTCTGGCGATCGCATGATATAAAAACAGTTTGATAGAAACCATATTGGCCCGGCATGGCCAAGCGTGCGACTCGTCATCTGAGGGTCGCGGGTTCGCATCCCCGTCACGCCAAACATGCTCGCCCTTTCAGTCGGGGGGCGTTATAATGTGACGGTAAATCCCACTATTTGTTGGTAAAAGAGTAGCCCAAGAGTTAGCGATGGGTGGTGATTAGCTGCCTTCCCTTTAGTCTTACACTGCTATATTAGGTACGGCTAGCACAGATAACCCTCGAATAGCTTTGTGCGAAATTCAAAAACAAAGAAACAATATTTTCAATTTCATCTTTTGATTTACATTTTATAGCGTTTCGTAATAAAACAATAGTCTTTTTCTGTCTCATTATGTCTGTTTTCTGCACATTTTAAAGGTTTTGAAAATAGGAATTATATAGATAACTCAAAAGTTATCGTAACTGTAATATACCTTGAAAGGGGTTAATATAATAATATATTTGTGACCTGTTTTTTAGTGAAATACATATATACTTATAATATTAAACAAAATAAATACTTTAGCCATAAGATCTTAGTCCCTTCAGTGGCCCAGCTGAAAGTTGGAGATCTTATGACGCTACAAACTGAGTTTTGATATCTACAGTGGGTAGAGAAGAAATAGCTCATTGTGTAGTTTTGCGCTTAACAATATAGTGTAAACAATATAGTTTTGTTTATAGTGTTGAAGAAATGTTGCCTTTCTGTAAATTGAGAGATTAGACGTGACACAAATGATCAGTAGAATTGGACACATTATAATCGTCAAGGTCAGAAGTTTCATACATGAAGATAATTAGTTTGTCTTTCATCATCGCATGTGTTACAGTAAACAATAAGCAATTGAAAACAACCATTGCTTGAGTGGTACACCTGTTACATTATCATTAATGATGGAATTGAAACGGTAGTGATTGTTGGTAGTCAATGAATTTAAGAACATAAATAATATGACCAATTTATGGCAAATATGCTGGAAAATATTGCGGTTAA
The DNA here is from genome assembly GCF_004210375.1 of Tachypleus tridentatus. NCBI lineage: Eukaryota > Metazoa > Arthropoda > Merostomata > Xiphosura > Limulidae > Tachypleus > Tachypleus tridentatus. The sequence continues at coordinate 124,536,358 of NC_134826.1, read as the reverse complement.
TCATGTATGTGAAATATTTAAAAAAATAAAATTTGTGTTTGTGAAAGTAAAAATTAATTACGAAAGATCGTCTACCAGTAATATAAGTAGAGGAGCTTAGTTGTAAAAAAATTTGAAAATATACGTAAAATTACACATCCTTCATATGCTAACAACTCGAGGCACATAATATTATTATAGATAATACTGATGCAGGTATGTAATAACATTTACTGAGTAAAAACCAACAATATAGTTGGAAATGATTATTGAGATACTAAAGGTAAACGAAATAAACGTGTTCTTATAACAAATACGTGTCTAAATAAATTCATAAAATATTTATATTTATATTAGAATGAAAGATAACATGCGTGAGTGAATATCAAATCTTTAAAAAAAAACTGAACTTCCTGGTTTTCAATATATCAAATAATTTTCAACTTTAATTAAGTATTGGATAAAACTTTGTTTTCTTTTTGAGGAAGGAGTCGACCGGTGCTCTATTGGCAGATGTTATATGCAATCTAAAAGATAAAACATTACCTCTATAATTTACTTTGATCTTTTTTTAAAGTAATTACTAAAACTTCCAAGAAGTAGGTAAAGTACCTAATTTGTTGATAAGCCATTGACGTGTCCAACCTGTCTCCTTTATTATATGACTGTTACTACACATTTTTACTGTTATAAAGCGACTTAAATCTTTGAATTGCTAGACATATATATATTTCCAGACATTGCATTACTTATATTGCTTGAGGATGATATAGAGCCATTCTCGGATTAATGTTCTTTGCGATCTGTTTTTATTTCTGTTAGCACATACAAACTATTAGTACAATAACCATAAGTCAATAATAAACAATTATAATTTTAACATACATATAAACGAGTTAAATGTTTCCTTCTAGTTTTAGTTTGTGTAATATTTCTCTATGGAAGTTGTAAAAACTACAATAAATTTTACGAAACCAGAAAATTCATATAGGATGCATAATACTCGCGTTATATTTAATAATGAGAAAATTATTCAGTATGGTTGACGATTGTTTGTTTCTTTTAGTGCAAAGCTGCACAATGAACTGTGTGACTCTGTCCACTGTGGGGAATCGTATCACAGATTTGAGCGTTCTGAATCCATAAACTTCCCGTTGACAATGTCTGACGAAAATACATAAATTCATCGGAATTTGTGACATTCCACGTCAGAATACCTGATTAATTGAGTTTAACTGAAATGAACCCGAATCTATAAAGAGCTGCTTTTTATTTAAATTCTCAATTAATTAGATTTTCAATAGTACTTGTTATAACGCTTATCGGTAATATTCACTATAGACACAAAACACCACTTTTCTAGATTATTTAGAAACCTAAAGAACAGAAGAAGCTAATTTATTAAAAAAAAGAAGATATGTTCATCGTTTAGTCAGAAAATATTCTGATGTGTTTAATATAAAATAGTGTATATATTGTCTGGTGTAAACTATTTTATAGTATCAAGTCTTTAATAATGACAGGTGATGATTAGACACATAACAGGTAAAACTCAAAGCTTTATTTACAGAGATAGGCTCAAGTTTGTGATTTATTAGCTCCAAAACAGTCAGAGCACCACATTGCCGTTTTCTTATCAACTATAAAAACTGCCTTTTTTTTTTAGGTTTGTAAATATAGACAAAGCAGAGTACCTGACACAACAATATCTGATTAATACGTACAACATACAACACTGACATCAGGTACTCAATAACAAATACGTCTACGTTGTGACTAGATACAAAAGAACGAAAAGCAGAGTCTAGCTGAGTATAACAATTTTCTTTTCTCTTTTCTTTCCCATTCCTGTTTAAATTTCCTCTTTTTCATTTATGTAATGAACTCGCTAGCAGGTGCGTATTTCAATGGTAATAATTCTATTTATCGTTTCTACTTCAGTGAGTATCAACATACTAATTTATTGTAGACCATGCGTGTTCAGACTTTTCCATTGTGTGTGTGTGGGGGGGGGAATTTGATGTGAAGCTGGGAAGAATAAATTAAAATGTAAAATACTTGACTCAACAAATTTACAGTGATATGCTTTAGTATTATTGGTCGTACAGTCACGACAGAAAATGTTTGCACCTCTGCGTCGTGAGTAGTTTTTTTCCTCATAACTTAAAAAGTATCACAATTAGGATAATAAAAGTAAAGTATATTATAAATATTACACTAACACACATCTACATGAATTTTTTATGTAAATTGAACGACAAATAAACTGTTTATAAACAAATATTCAAACATAGGAGGGGCAGAAAGTGTTCGTACAGTTAAGAACGTGTGAAAAAACTGATATTCCCGTAAAAATTTTGTTTAGTTTGGCGAATAAACTACATCATACCATTATATTTATAATATAATATACTTCTATTAGCCTACTCGTGATACTTTTTAAGTTATGAGCAGAAAACCACTCGGGACAAAGGGATACGAACACTTTCTGTTGTAACTGTAATATTTAAGTGTATTTTTTACAAATTTGCAAAAAATAAGAGATAGAAAGTCCCTAAAATATTTTCAGAGCTCAGACGTTTATTGCAGCTACTCTTAGAGAAAACAAATGAGTCTTGGTGTTTAAATGCATAGAAGCCGATAACCTTTGACATCAATATGCTTGAAAGTACATTAGGCTGCTCGATCCTAATTTGCATACAGCTTTGAAGTGTGTCTTGTCCCATCCGGTTTCTCGGCTTACTTAAAATACAGTTCATGCTGCTGAAACAACGCTGAACTCAAGCAATCAAAACTAGCACCACTAACAGGTATTCAGTTAATTTTTAAAGTATATCGTTATCAATCTTTTTTTTTCACAAGTAATATACAACATGCTATATCTTGATTTACTCGTTCTGTTACAACGTACTTGAAAAAGTTGAAGTCAGTTCACACGTTATTAGCATCCACTTCATCAAATAAGATACATCTCTCTCTCTCTCTCCACATCATCATACGTCAAACTGCATATTGTTAGCTGTGAAGATGAAATATACCTTTCTTCGAGTGACCAGATTGTTAGTTATTCTGTTTGTATAATGGTTTGCCCCAGGTGTTCTATAAAATAATACAGTAAATCTTAATTTATGCGCCATGAGTTTTCTTCAGTTGCTAATGCTTCTCTGTAGAAAAAAAAACAAAAAAACGATATTAATAAAAAAAATAAAATTGTTAAAATATTTCAGGGAATTTCCACTCTACGCCACTTGAATTCAACACTGCTTTCTGTGGACAATCCCCTGAGGATTGCTCACAGAAGCAAAATGTCAACAAAAGTATTCCCGATTCCAAAAATTCGATCCGAGGTACCCACAAATTTCATTTTTTATATTTATTTTCGAGCATGCATCAGAAATACATTACAAACAAACACTCAGTCAATTATTATTGGCATCGTTGTCTGATGACTCTGCTGCGGTCGTTATAGTTATGATATTGGGTATGTCGTTTTGTGCTCTCTTGTTCCATTTTAAGAATAATAAAATCTAAAACAGATATAGTCATCAGAAATATAAAAGTGGCATATGAAATGGTGACTGTAGTCATTATAGAGACATATAGGTAGATTCCAATAGCATATTTGAATAGATATGAATCAGAGCTCTATATTTGGGCGCTCTTTCCTTATACATCTGATGACACATCCCACGAAAATCTGAAAATCAAGGTTGGAGAAGATTGCTCTTCATTTCAGATACCTTGCCCAAGACTTGGTCTACTTGATGACGATGAAAATAAAAAGAGCGTGCTATGGAAGAGGCCTCTTCTATTCGATTTGAGGCTCAACTAAGAAGAATAATTTGCACAATTTTGCTCTACTGGACGCCTACTGATCCATTTGTATTCTGAAATAAATTGAAAACAAAAATTACCTTGGATATCATATGCCAGAAGCATGACCACATGTCTGGAAGACAATGCACCAGATGCTTCTGAAACTGCAAAAGAGAGTGGGTTTAAATGCTAACTTGGGATTGCCAAAACCGTACTCAGCTATGGTACAGCAGGCACATATTCCTAGTGTTTTTGAGAAAAAAAATCAGATGTTGATATTACCCAGCTACAAGAGAATGTGCCACAGAAGCTTCTCACTTTGAATTATGAGCAGAAAAATGTGTACAGAAATGTGGTAAATTCAGTTCAAAATGTCAAAGACAAAGATTTTTCCATCAATGCAAGTGATGACACAGAAAAACATATATAATGAATGCCCTGTTTGAATAACTGCAATTATAATGTAGGGAAGCTCTAGCTACTACAAGGTTTGACATAGTTGTAACTCTGCTCGGTAAGAGAAGAACTTTGTGCTCAAGATGTGAGGCTCTCTAAATGTAAAGCAGAGTCAGCATGCGCGTTTTACAAAGCGATATAGAACAGGAAAGCTCATGCAGCAGATAAAACTTCTCACTGCAGATGAGATCAGCATCAGGTACATATTTTTCAATTTCATGGATCGCAGTTTGCAAGATGTAATAGAACAAATGTTAATTTTGTTAATTGGTAGCAAATTGTATTAATAGTTCTCCATGAATCACGATCACAAATTATTGAGGTAATCCTTAATAAAATTTACCTTTGAGAACATACTGAGACAATAAATAAAGATAAATGAAAAGGTGAAAACTATCCGCTATGTTGACAATTAAGATATCGCAATAACTCCTCTTGCTGTCAGCAAAGCTTGTCAACCTTTGTAGCTTTGTTTTTTTATAACATAGAGCAAAACCTTATTGACTCTTTATGGTTTGTTAAGGGTATGGTGAGAATGTACAAAAATAAATGTGTTCATGTTAGAAGAATTTTTTTGGTTAAGAATGAACTTAAAAAGTTCAGATACTACTGAAGATGAGAGTCCATTACTAACTGAATATTTAAATGGGGTCAATCTCTTTGGAATTCCTATTCATCTGATGAAGCTGAAGGTTGGGTTTCACCTCATGCTGTTAAGAAATCTGAACCCACGGAATGGACACTGTAGAGCATAAGATACACAATTATCAGTATTAAATATTGTATAATAGAGGTGGATTACAATTGGAAGCTTTGCTGGCGAAACAATATTCTTTCTAAAGGTTCTTCATATTTCCCAGAAACAAAGGTTTTCTTAAGTTATCGCTGGAAGTATTTCCCAATAAAACAGGCATTCACCATGATACCATATAATAGGTCAGACACAGGCGTGGATTTGTTTCTTCCTATCAAGTAACATTCTTCCCTATGGACAGCTTTATGGGGGACTTCCAAGAGTAAGCAATAAGAACAATATGAACACCCTTGCAGAAAATACAACATTTGAATCAAAGCGAGGAAAATTTTTATAATATTGTTTACCAAGAGATTCTCTACATCTAATAACCTTTATGAACTATTAATTTTTGTGATATGTTATTCATATTTGTAATATAATTTTCATACTTAATAAAACCAAAAATTGAAACTGATAATATCAAAGTAAAACTTGAGTTAATATCATTACAGCTTTTAGCAGGAAGTGGAGAGGTGGACCAGAGTTGATTTACAAAGATATAACCAAACCAAAATGTTATCGATCCACCCCTTACGGGGTATTCGAAGAATGATTAAGTCGCTGCAAAGCAATACTGCTCACTAATAACTCCAATATAAATATACACAGACCCGGCCAGTTGAGCAAATCAAACTAATAATACCTAACATTTCAAAATGAGACTTTCTCCAACTAGAAGATTTGTCGCCAAATCCCACTTTTTTAACTTACAAGATTGTTACAATATATTACATCAGTTACCTACTTATTAACAAACACAAACAAATATATCAAACAAATTTCAACATTTTTTTACAATAATTCAAATAATAATAATAATAATAATAATAATAATTTTTTACAACTTACAAGATTGTTACAATACATTAAATCAGTTACAAAATCCAAACAAATAAATCAAACAAATTTCAACATTTTTTTCAATAATTCTAACAATAATAATAACACTATTTTTTGTTTTACAACTTACAAGATTGTTACAATATATTACATCAGTTACCTACTTGGTAACAAACACAAACAAAAACATCAAACAAATTTCAACATTTTTTTTACAATAATAATAGTAATACTATTTTTGTTTTACAGCTTACAAGATTGTTATAATATATTACATCAGTTACCTACTTGGTAACAAACACAAACAAATAAATCAAACAACTTTCAACATAACTTTTCCAATATATCAGTAATAATACATTTAATACCATTTACTGCTCCCGCATTTAACAATAAATTCTTAAATTCCGAATTTAGATAATTTTTAGGAAAATGTTTCTTTCTTATATAATCATAAATTTTGCAATATAGAATTATGTGATCTTGCGTTCCTATCTCTCTACAGAGACATAAATTAGATTTTCCATAAATTCTTGCTTGATATTCTGTAAAAACCCCACGATTTGTTAAAATTTGATTCATATAAAAAATCTCCTTTACATCTATTAAAACTTAGTTTATTAAAATATTTACAGGTGAATCTATCAACAGAAGCATCATCCCATCTCTGTTACCAAATGACCCCCAGTGGCTCAGCGGTATGTCTGCGGACTTACAATGCTAAAAACCGGGTTTCGATACCCGTAGTGGGCAGAGCACAGATATCCGATGGTGTAGCTTTGTGCTTAATTCAAAACAACAACAAAACTGTTACCAATTACTCAATAATTCTTTATTTAATTTCGTAGGCCCGGCATGGTCAAGCGTGTTAAGGCGTGCGATTCGTAATGTGAGGGTCACGGGTTCGCATCCTCGTCGCGCCAAACATGCTCGCCCTTTCAGCTGTGGGGGCATTATAATGTTACGGTCAATCCCACTATTCGTTGGTAAAAGAGTAGCCCACGAGTTGACTGTGGGTGGTGATGACTAGCTGCCTTTCCTCTAGTCTTACACTGTTAAATTAGGGACGGCTAGCACAGATAGCCCTCGAGTAGCTTTGTGCTAAATTCAAAAACAAACTTAATTTCGTTTTAGTTTTTTTTGTTTTTTTACTATATCTAAATTCAGCGTTAATTTCCATTTTCTCTGTGGCTTCCTTAGCTTTAAGATCTACTATTTCATTATAAATGATCCAAATGTGGGCTTTAACCCAAACAAAAATAATATTAAGATTATTGTAAATAATATATTCTTTAATTCTATTAACTAAATAATTGTTATTTTTACATGATTTAAATGCCATTAATGATGACCTTGAATCAGAATATATCGCTGCTTCATAAATGTTACTATTAACCATGAAATCAATAGTCTTAAAAATTGCAAACAGTTCAGCCATAAATATTGTTGTATTATCATTTAATTTAAATAAACTTTCATCTTTAATTTCATCATTATAAATATATATAAGCACATCCAACTTTATTATTAATTTCTGAGCCATCTCTATAAAATTTATTACGAAATTGTTTTAAATCTTCGTCATAGTACCAATTAAAACTATGGTTGATCCAAGGAGCTAAATTTAGCTCCGTTAGAACTTCAATATTTTCTAATTCAATTCCTTCATCTTCTATTTTAACATTTTGTTTAAGAAAAAACAATTTATATAGCTTAACACCAACTTCTAGTTTTAGATATAAAGGGGAATCCCTGTTAAGGTGTTAAGTGTTAAACTAGCTACAGTTTTATAGGTTTCTGCGATGGGTAATATTGCAATTCTTTGAATTTGTAAAATTTTGTTTTTAATTCTTTCTATATATTCAAACCAGATTTCATATCCATATGTTATCATTTTTTCTATACTTAATTTGTAAATATCTTTCAAAAATTTTGGATTCAAGCCCCAAGTAGCTTTTGAAATACACTTTAATTTTTGAATAACATTAACTATTTTACTTTTAACAAAATTAAGATTCGATAACCAGTTTAATTTCATGTCAATTATAATACCTAAGTATTTCAGCTTTTTAGTAAATTTAATTCTTTTATTACCAATAGTAATCGTAGGTATATGCGTAATATTCTTACCATAATAAATTAAAATAAATTTTGATTTATCTATATTGAGTTCTAATTTATTATCTAAAATCCAGTTGTTAATCTTATTTAATATATCCTCAGACAAAGACATAAATAGACATGAAGCTTTTGCTCGCATTAAAATAATGGTATCATCAGCAAATGATTGTATGTACGTATTATTTGTACTCTTTAATTTTAATATTCCATCAATATAAAGATTCCAGAGAATAGGACCCAAACTAGATCCTTGTGGAATCTCCTTATTGTATTTCTTACTTATACTTTCTATTAAAACTTCTCTATTTTGAATAAAATCAATAATTCCCTTTTTCAACTTCAAAGGTATTTTTAGATTATTTAAATGTTTTATTAAGATCATGATGTCTACTGAGTTAAAAGCATTTTTAAAATCCAAAGAAATTAATAATATAATGTACTTATTATTTATACTTTCATAAACATAATCTTTAAGTTTCTGTAATGCATTAATAGTAGATTTGTGCTCCTAAAACCATATTGTGCATCATCAATTAATTTATATTTCTCAATAAAGTAATTTATATTTCAAAATCTTATCGAATATTTTACCCCAAATGGGCAAAAGACAAATTGGTCTATAACTACGAGGAAACATTTTATCTTTACCTTTTTTATGGATGAGAGTCACCTTAGCCTTTTTCCAAACTAACGGAAAAATACCATTATTGTAACAGAAATTTAATACTCTTATAAACCAATTTTTATTAGCAAAATATATTTCTTTGATAATAGGCAATTTTAAATTATCATATCCTTGGGCTTTACTATCCTCCATCTTCCGGATGATTTTATTAATTTCATACTCTGTAATATTACCTTCATTTATATTCACATCAATATCATTATTATTCTCTATCTCATCGCAAAAACCTATTCCAAAGACCACTTGATCCTAATTCATCCATGGAAAATGATAATTAAGAATTTCATTTATAGTTTCATTTCTATTTTTGGTGATATTCCCATCTTTATCTTTTATTTCATTAATTTGTAAATTTTTTTTTTTTATCCATGATAGTTTTGTATAGAATACCAAAAATATTACTACCAGTAATACCTGTAATATACTTTCTTAAAGCTTCTTTTTTAGTGAAAATAATTAACTTTTTTATATTTTGTTTGCTGCTTCCTATATTCCAATTTATAATACTGTCTAAATTAATGTCTTTTGTCTTTTGAAATCTTCTTCGCAAAGCTCTCACTTTACTTAGCTTGGTATTCCACTAGTAGGCTTGTTTGTATCCAGAATTCTTTATATTATTCTTATTCCTTAAATTCTTTAAACAAATTTCTTTAACTTTATTAGTAATGTTTATTAAATAATTATCAATGTTGTATTTATTGATTACCTCATCTTTAATTTGATTTATATATTCTCTTATTTCTATTTTCAAATCCAACCAATTAAGTTTATTTATATTTATAATTTCATTATTATCTATTTTTATATCAAAATTTTAAAATTTCAATTCTATCATATTATAATCACTATTAATAGTATAATCAGTAACTTCAAAATGAATATCAAATTCGTTATTATACTTTATCATTGCCAAATCAAACCAACTTACCCTCTAATTGAGGATAAAGTTGGTATAGAATCCGAATTATTAAGTAATATAATTGCATTTAAATCCATAAAGTTAGTAACTGAAAACCCCTATCATCAAGCGGCCTCTGGCCTCAAGCTTCCGACTTAGCATTGAAATCACCTAAAATTAAAATAATTTCATTATTATACGTTTTAATAAAATTTTGTAACATGTTAAGGTCATCATCAATGACTCCGGACGGGGAGCAGTAAATACTAATCAGAATCATAATAAAATTTTCATAAATAATTCTAATACAAACTAAATTGTTTGTACAACATAAAATATAGTAATTAATATTTTTATTATTAATAATAATCCCTGCCTTCGGGATATCACAACAAAAAACAGTTCTCATACTTTGAGAGAAATGAACTATATTTTCCTCAAAATAATAAGGCTAATTTAGGAAAGGATATCCATATTTTTTTGTAGGATGTCTTGATTTAGCTGCAGATTGGCTGCTCGAGTAACAAAAAGAAAAGAATTTAAAACACTAACCATAATCAATACGTGAAATTATACAATCCATTTCTTCAAGATAAATCCTACAATCATCATCCTTACAAGAATGATTCACATCAAATTGTGTATTAAATTTCTTATTATGATTATTACAATTTATACAATATACAGGTTTTTCACTATCTTTTGAATGTTGTCCTTCTTGTCCACATTTTAAACAGATAGTAACATTTTTACAATATTTGGCAAGATGCCTGAATTTTCCACAATTATAACAAATTGTGGGTCTTACATATTCTTTAAATTCGTATCTTCCCCAATTTAGTTTAATTTTATTAACTTGTAACAATTTTTAAACTTATTTGGTTCAATTGTAATAATATAATTGAAACCTCTGAATGTTTTAAATTTCTTATTCACAATAATTACATCATTTTCTTTAAATATTTCTGAGTTTTGTTCTTTAATGCCAACAACAAATTCTTGATCGCTCATATCATCATCTATACTATAAATAATTATTTGTGGATACCTCATTTTTGGCATATTTATATTATAGTCTTCTTCTAAATCCTTTACCTTTAATAGTGCATCTTTAAGTAAATTAATCTCTTCTTTTTTTCTACTTCCACCAAGATGCCACCTTTAGCCACAGTTCTTACAGCATTTACACCTATTTCCAGTTCTTGTGGTTTAACCAAACTTTGTACTTTCCTTTTCGTTTTCATTGATGTCATATTCTTTTTGGGTATAATGGTGAGTACGTTTCTTTTCCTACTTTTAATTCTTTCTCTGCTTATTGTTCTTATCATTTTCCTTTCACTCTTTGGTTCTACTTTCATCTTAGTAACTTCTGCAAAAGTAGGCATTCTCTTCTCTTCTTTAATAATGTCTATATTTTTTTTAAGTTCCGAATTTTCCCCAAGTAAATGAGAAATCACATTTTGTTGCATTATAACTATTTTAACTTTGTCCGTTATTTTATTTTTTAATGTCTTAAAGGTATCTTTTCCAGTTTTTCAGTAAACATTGTTTCCACAAATTCATCTTGATTTTTAAGAGCACGCTGTAACAGTTCACTAATATCCGACATATAACTAATCTCCTTGTGTTCTAAATCATTCTCTCCTTTTTCAGTTACTGTATCATCTGTTTTCTGTTCTTCTTCCTGTTTATCCTCTACCTTCATCTGACTTCTCTCTTCCTCCCTTTTCTTCGTTTTTATTTTCTTTACCTACTTCATCCTTTCCTTACTAGTGATAGCTTTTCCACTATCACTCATTCTTCTGTCTTAATTTATTCACTAAATACTCCTTTAGCCGTTTATTAGTATTTTAGACGTTTCCCAGCCAGAACCAACGAGGAGGTAGGAGTATTGCCAGGAATTATATAATAGTAAAACACCAATATGTATAAGCAGGATATACTCTGGGCAATTGTCCTGCTTATATAAATATAGTTTGACAACGTGATACTTCCACAAATCTTTGCAACTAACTAACCCTGGCTCCTAGCCTTTACAAAGATGTAATAAAGCATAACCTGGTTAAAACTGATATTCTTACTACCAATTGGAAGTTTCAAGTCAACAATAGTGTCAAATGTCACAAATCCATCAAGGACAGTTTAGAGGTTGTACACCAAAGTGGGGGAAGGTCTCATAGGATCATCAAACTAGTAGACAAGTCTTACCTACAGTTTCTTACACAGAACAGTGTGACATTTGTGAAAAGAAACATGCCAGCAATTTTGGATCCAATCACACAAGTGTTGGAAGCACAGTAATTGACAATGCAAGAATTTATTACTTCTTCTTAATTTTTTACATTATCTTCGATTATTGAAGGTTTGTTTGTTTTCAAATTTCGCGCAAAGCTACACGAGGACTATCTGCACTTGCCGTCTCTAATTTAGTAGTGTAAGTTTGTTTTGAATTTCGCACAAAGCTACTCGAGGGCTATCTGTACTAGCTGTCCCTAATTTAACAATGTAAAACTAGAGGGAAAGAGCTAGTCATTACCACCCACCGCCAACTCGTGGGCTACTCTTTTACCAACGAATACTCGGATTAACTGTCACATTATAACGTCCCCACGGCTGAAAAGGCGAGCAAGTTTGGTGCGACCGGGATTTGAACCCGCGACCATCAGATTACGAGTCGAACGCCTTAGCCACCTGGCCATGCATGGTCTTAATTAACGAAGGACTGCTGACGACGATGAATAATATTTATAAAAGCAGATGCTCCATATGAAGCTATGACGCCTCAGTGAAATTGATTGACACCACTGCTCTGGATTTTGAGTTACCATTTAATAAAACAGAAGAACAATAAATTCAAATATTTTGTTAGGTTACTTATTGACATTTCTAGAACTTGTGACTTAGTTATCACCTAGATCTTGTTATTAAAGGAAACATTGTATAGTATTGTAAAGTTCTCATGACATATTGAAAAATATTTAAAATACCATTTCGATGAACAATCCGAATCATTTTTACATAGGCATTGCTACCATCTGCCTCAGAAATGCGCACCTGGACTACCTCCTTCCAGTATTCAGTTGTCAACAGAGATTAGTGAAGGTTTACCATAAGGTTGAAATTTACATTTTATAATAGAAAAATTATCCCATAAAATGGAAATAATGACAAAATATTCTCTTGTCCTAACACTTTTGCACAGTACTCTTCAGCCCGGTCCCGGAGAAGGTCATTCCAATATAAAACCAGGATTTTTCTTCTTTCAACCGTCATGTTGTAGCATTTCATTGAACCTCAGAAGTTCAACTCGAGGGTGCATCTAAAACTCTCGACTATTTTTGCACTTTAAGTGCCAGCAAAGGACGTGATAAGGAGGAAAGTTTGTGGAGGCGGCTATGGTGGTGACAAGCTTGAAGAGCTGGAATCATTAATTGGTCTTTTGCATGTAAAAAGTTTATGTAGTAATTAAAAAAAAACAATGTTACCATAACCCTTTGAGTAAGCTTTTCTACAGAAATTTGGTGTTCCTTTAAAAACTGAATTACAGGATAAAATAGAAATTTCCATCCAATAATAGATAAAACGATAAATATTACTGGTGGAACCTCATTGTATTTAAATCTGGGTTATACGTATAACCTTCTTATGTCTATCGAAACACTACATTAAAAACAAGGAAATGAATAAAGAAAGAACTTTTCATCAAATGAAGTAAATGAAGGGATGGCTATATCAATCCTTCCAAAACAATGCAAACAGGGTATTAGTGATAGTAGTTGCATCATCCCTACATAACAACATAGACATGAGTTAACATATAAAAGTTTATATATTTGTTTAATCACAATTACAATTTAATTTAATCACAAATTTAATTTATCCTACTTTTGTCTGTTGGCGTTCTCCTAACATGTGTGCCTATGCTGTTATTTAGAGATAATGCAAATGCCACCACTACATTTATTTCCTTTTTTGAAAAGGTTTCTCTTTACTTGTATAATTTTTCAAGCTTGGTATTGTGGGATACTTTTGCTAGTTCTTATACCGAAGACTTGAAGTCATGTATAGCACAAAGTCTACAGCTCATTACAATGTATAAATTGTAAGACATATCTCTACATCAAATTAACATGTAGTTTGGTAGGTTTATTTTCATATAGCGTGAAAGATAGAAGACCTGAACACTAAACAGTCTGGGATATGTAGATTTTTTTCTAATGAGATCACAAATTTAACAAATAACTCGAATAATTTGCGATGAAGAACATCGTTTTCTTTTTCTTTTTTTAAAGAGCTAATGACCAAGACACATAGCTTTAATGAGAATCAAGAAGATCAACACCTAGAAGTAACATATTGGATACAAAAATAAATAACCAAGTTGATAATATTCTTGAAACAATACTGTCAAACTATCAGTATTTTCAGTTATGCTATTAATGAAAAATAAATTCTGATTATCATAATCAAGTGTGAAAAATATAGTCTTAATATTTTACCATTCAAGAAATTATATGTTAACAAACTATTCACAAGTTTTTAAATTTTCTTTTACTTCTTTTTCAAATAGGATATTATTCTAATATGTATTTCGACCACTTTTGGTTTACAAATTTGGAACCCTATTACAAAATAAAACTTTTCCTCCGACACCATTCGCCATCTAGTGGGAAAAAAGTTATCAAAATGATATGGAAAATCTTTTAGTTCAGAAATTGTTTAACGCCTAAACTGTTTTCAGATTTGATAGTGTTTTAAAATTAGTTGTAAAGAAGTGAAAATAAAGTTATGCGATGTTACTTTCTTAAATATATTAAAAACATTTCAATTAGGCCCGTTACAAAATAGGATCAATGACTGTTTGTTTATTTTACATTATAGTAAATAAGTGGTGGTTTTTAGGACAATAAATAACGAGCAAAACTATAGCTATTCTTTATCGTTCATTTATCATTTCGTCTATTGTTTAGTTTATCTATGAATTTCTAGTTACATTTAAAACACTAACTCATTTTCTAGATGATTATGTTTATTTTGAGAAAGTAAACATGCATTACGACTGACATCAGTTTTCTTAACACTGACGTTAGATTTTATTGATTTTGCACAACGACATGTAAATCACGATAACATGATATATAATCTCGTGATTTAACAAGTGGATAAAAATCCTATATTGAGCTCTAACAAGTTAGTTCGAGAGACATAGCTGAGTAGTGTTATTACTCGATGCTGTTAGTGATTTTGTAGTTTAAGCAGGGGATGATGTTATTTTGAAATTATATTTTCTTAATTGTCTGTTTCTTTTTTCACAGTTCTTTTTTTTATTGAAATATTTAATAACCCGAATTTGTATATTGTATTGTTCATTATCGTTAAGTTCAAATCATAGCAGGTACACAATTCTTTACTTACTGTGTTTGGTAAGTTATTAGCTTTGTATTTGAATTTATTAAAGGTTGCATTTTAGACATCTATGGTTAGTATAATAAATTTGTATTTCTTTATTCATTGTTGTTCAATCCTAGTTTTGGAATCGTATTATTAAGCCCATTACAAAACCTGGTAATATAAATGTTTTTGCATAACTATATGTTGTTGTAAAGCTATTTTTATTTGTAGGTTGTTTAAAATTATTAGTTGAAAATAACTCAATGTAAAGGCCACTTAATGAGACAAAATCGACTTATTTGTTGCTTTAAGAGTTTCGAGAAACTTAAGCCACTTTTAAACTGTTGTAATGTTCTAGGTTTACGTCGACAAATGACGTTATATTTGTCTAACAACATTACTGTAACTATTGTACAATCATATACTTGTACAAGGTAATGCAATAACACCATTTAATCTCAATCAGCTTTTTACTCAATTCGTTTGATGCTCTACAAAACGCTGTTTTTGTAATGTGTCCTTATTTTAAACATTTCTAGACTTTGCGTAATTTTAATGTCACATTACATTACCAAAACTTTGTAGCTCCCTCTTGCTTACAAATAAATTACAACATTAAAATATATAGCATACAACAATGCATCTTCTTCGATTAAGCAATCTTAAAACAAAAAATAAACTAAGTTAAACAATAAGTTCTCCACAACAGTTTTTTTTTTTTAAGAATTACAGCCTCTATGCTGGACATATTTGTTTTCTTCAAGGTCTCGTTATTGCTGATTTGGTATGTATATTAAAGATAACTCTGAGGTGTTTGAGTGTATAAGTTTCCACTGAATATAGTGGGGAGCTCAGCATCAGGGTTTGATAAAATTTGCACTTGGTTCTTGGTCGAATGCCATGCTATTTCCATATCTTCTTGAATAATCGCCCAAAAGAGGCAGATGTTGCTTGGATTCTGTGGTCAAGCTCTAAAACAAGGTTGTTGTCGTTAGCAACTGTACTGCCGACGGGAGTGGACTGATTAACGACATTTAACTAGTTTCCAAAGAGAAGAAAGTTGACTATACATAATGAGATTTAGGTTATGACTAATGGACGACTTCATTCTCTTTTACGTTAAATGTTAACCAAAAAACAATGGATACTTTAGAAGAGTAATCTAGAATGGTCTGTAGGCCATCTATCAAATTAGATACAAATGCCACATCACCATCAAATAACAGCTCTCTGACATATATCTGCATAGTCTTAGTTGAGTCTCCAGTATTGTGAGATTGAAAAAACCGGCATCAATTCTCGAGTGTATGTAAATTCCCTCGGCAAGATTGGGAGTCTCCAGTTTTGTGAGATTGAAAAAACCGGCATTAATTCTCGTGTGGATGTAAATTCCCTCCGCAAAATTGGGAGACGCATGATCCAAAATAACAGCTAGAAATGGAGTGAATAATGTGGAAGCTAATACAAAATCTTGTTTTAAACCATGTGCTGTTGGTAAGGCTTTCACTGTAGCACTCCCATGTGATACCTGTTCATTCATACTATTGTGAAATTAGTGAACAATTGCAACGAACTTCTACAGACAACCAGCTTTACTAAACAGTGCCCACAACACTTCTCTTCTCACACTATCAAATCTTTTGTGAAATCGACAAATACGGCATGCAGCGGTATGTTTTGTTCAATACATTTTTCACTAAATATGACACAAGGAAAAAATTATACTGATCGTACTTTTGTTTGCTCATAAAAAACATTGACTTTTGTTGTATATGTTTGGAGATTTTTTGTAGCTAGGTTGCCACCGTTGTAAAAACGATACACAATTCTAGTTTTAATATTAGTCTTCTACGTTTGAAAATTTTGAAAGGCAGACCATCTAACTTCTGTGGTTTTCCAAATTTAATGATTTCATTGTCTTCACAAGCTTTTCCAGAGTTAGTGGGTCATCAACTGTTACGTAAATTTATTGTTATAGCACCTGATTCATAAATGTGTTATGAATCACTGATATCTTATTCAACAAATTATCAAAGTGTTCTCTCCCTCTATGCAAGATATCAACTTTGTTTGTAAAAGGTTGTGAGCCATCAAAACTTTTGAATAAAATAAGTGCTCCACTTTGTAGTTCATTTAGCACTTTCAAACTGTCAAAAATCCTTTTGTATTATGTTTGTCAGCTAAGGATTATATCTCCACTGCCTTTTGTAGTCACCATTCATCTTGAAGTTTGAGTATATATTTTTGGAAAATTTTCTGAAAGTTGCTTTCCTTTGCTCGGTGAGTTGTTTAGTGTGTTTGCCATCTAATAGGGCTTGTCTACCTTGCTTTTTCTTAACTAACAATTCTTGAATATTATTATCGATTTAATCGAACCAATCAACATGTCATTTATTGTGGAAGTCAATTTCTAGAATGCTTCTGTCATATACAATGGTTTTGAAATGGTTTCATAGCACCGGAATAGCTGACGGGAATTCATTTGTTTCAAAACCTTCAGAAATCTTGGTCGTTAGTTCCTCTCTGCAAGCAAGATACCGTAATTGGTTCAAGTAGACATAACATTACATTAGCAAAATCTTGGCTTCAAATTAGAATGTAGTCAAATTAAGTCTATTAATGGAAACGTGAGTGACAACAACTGTAAAATATTGTTTTAGGAAGTTTGAAAAATAAAGTATTATTGGTTGTCGCCGTCGTTGGCAGTCTTTCGATAATTGAAGATGATATAGAGAATGGGGAACTTAAGGGGTACAGCCCAGGATTTAGTTGCTGCTAACAACCCGTGAAGGAAATGCGAGACTCCTTTCCACTTTCTATAGCTTTGGTGTAGCATCATGGGCAAGTGCGTGGAACCGTGGTATATGGAAAAAACATTGATGAAGCAGAACTATGGATTACCTGGTCTGGTGGAAACTTGGTTTAACCGAGTAAACAGCATAGATGATATATATTGGTTTTGAGCACTACAACTGGCAAGACCACTTCTGTTAGAGACGTACAGTCCTCTGCAAAATTGCTAGGATAAAGTAAAAAAATATATATGAGGCTACTTTCAGATGACAACAGAAAGTAAATCACAGGTATAGACTTCCATGACAATCGGATATGATAACAGAATGTCAGAGATGATGATGTCATCGTTCCACAAAGTAGAACCAGAGGGTGCATCTATCTTAGGAAAGGTGGTATTATGCTGCTCATATAATTCTACTCTTAACAAAATATTTTAATTTGTCTTTTTTTATGACACAGGAGAGGATAAAAATAGAACTGATTTTAATTTCATATACTAATTATAATTTTAGTTTCTATATTTAAACATAGTTTTCACAACTAATGTCCTAAAAACGCTTATTTAAATATGATGCGTTTTCATTAGTTTGTCTTTATCTATATAATTATGTTCTTGGCAAAATATATCATTTCACTTTTGTACTTTCAACGGTATTTCTATGAGCCAAAGACGTTATTATTACTTTAGACAGACCTGCTCTCTGACACAAGTCAATGATATAACTATTAAAATATACATGTCATCCATTATTTGAATGAGACAGTTATTATAACTGTTATATGTTACATTATTATAATTTGATTTAATTTCAGCCAACAATATACTTCGTAGGAAAAAATGAAAACCTACACTGAAACAAATGTAGGCACTAAAATAAATGTACATCAATAAATCTGTTACATGACCAATAATTTACTTTACATAATTTTATTATCCTACATAGGGCTCTTATTATCCTACAAATTAGTATAATAAATGAATAACTTACTGCTTATCTATACCCTCACCCCCAGTGACACAGTGGTATTTCTGCAGACTTATACTGCTGTAAGCCAGATTTTGACACTCGTTGTGGACAGAGCACAGATTGCTTTATGAGTAGCTTTGTGCATAAAAACAAACAAACTATTTATCTGTAAGTTTTCTATTGAGCATTCACTTGGAGCTTAAAATTTTTCTTCTTCAAAAGATTGAGACTTTCTGACATTAAAACTACTGTTTATTAGAAGTTCATCATGTGTTGACATATTATTCATTAAAAGATTAGAAAAGTTTGATTTCATATATGTCTTAACCAAATAACACTTTGTTTCTACAAATGTATTAATTTTCCAAATGGACATAAGAACCTTTAATTACAAATCAAGTGATTACTTTAGAGAATTTCATTAACATGAATTATACAATTGAGTGTTGTTACAGAAAACTCACGTTTTTTCAGAGCCCAATATGCTATCATACATAGTGAAATTTCAGGGGTTTGGCATTGCCAGGTGATTAGGGTGCGTGATTCGCAATTTGAGGGTTGGAACTCGAATTCCCGTTACACCAAAGGTACTCGCTCTTTCAGCCGTGTGAGCGTTATTATGTGACGATCAATTCCACTATTCATTGGTAGAAGAGCAGCCCAAGAGTTGGCGGTGATGACTAATTGACTTCTCTCTAGTCTTATACTGCTAAGTTAAGGATAGCTAGCATTCTAACTCATTCTTACATAAAATTCGTATTTTGACATGGACCAATATGCTAGCATATATAATCAATGAAACTTCTGGTACTATAAGCATCATAGTTTAGGAGAAACAGAGAACAGACTTTATATATCCTTTGGTTTGTGAGTAATCTAAAACATTTTTCCCGAAAGCGTTTATCATTTTCCTCGAGGGAGGGTGAGATGGAAGGCTAATATGTATAAGCTTCAGTTTTGTTTTACGTATAGTGTTTCTATCTCGTATGTTTACTTAACGTACGCCTAAAATTGGGGAATCTTGCATATTTCATACAGTTATTTCTTGCTATCGGAGACTACTAACATTTTCAAACAATGTCTATTTCAGGCATTCACAAATAATTAATCCGTCTGAGCCAATTGTCAGTACAAAGCCAACATCCTCCTTTTATCGAGGAACGCTGCGCGAGCTGACTGAGATTGGCTCGGATGTTTGCTTTATTTGGGTGATGTTTGATTTGCGCTGAATGACAAAGTTCTGGAAATGAATGGCAAACGAAATCGTTTAGTCGAGATAATGTAGTGCACTAGACAATTTAATATTCGTTTTCAAGATGAAATGCTGATTATATGATTCATTTTTGCTACAATTTCATCAGGCAATATAAACAAATTAGCATCAGTATGTATTACAAACTGCTCTCTTGTCATCCCACATGCAGCAGATAATATTTTAACAATTAAAAATAAAATATACTAAAGGGTTTGTAGAAAAACGTACTTTGTATATGTTTTGAAAACACATTTAAAATAATAATTGCACAACCTCTCCAAATATATTCGTCTGCATTTTTCATACATGTTAAATCATCATTATCCTTTTCTTTCTATTATTTCCCAATTTTCTTGTTCATCTATCTATCTATGTGACTAAATAAACAAAAGAAAAACTGGAGTCAGAGATAAACTCTTTCTTTTTCGGAGTCATTGTCGTCGTCCCCTTCCATTTTCAAGCTCGTGTCAATTGCGAAAGATCACAAAATTTTATGCAAGGGGTTGTAAAACATTAGTGTGGCAGTTGTCGCTTTATAGCACCAAAAATAACCCGCTTACTGCTAGACTAAACATATTTATTTGCGTGTTTGTTTGTTTTCTTAAAGCAAAGCCACATGGGCTACCTGCTGAGCCCACCGAGGGGAATCGCACCCCTGATTTTAGCGTTGTAAATCCGGAGACATACCGCTGTACTAGCGGAGGGGGCTATTTGTTTGCAATGTACTTTCCATACGGGTTTTTTAAAGCACTAGTGTACAGGAAATTGTAATATGAAAACACAAACATCTGATGTACACTTTTGAATTAATAAATAGTCCAGTGCCACACACAAATATATACATATATCAGTTATGTTGGTGTACGCACGAAACGGAAGAAATAAAATATTTTACAAACTTTTCTTGTGGTGGAAAAATTTGTTTAATGGTCTTGAAGCAGCTCGTTGAACGGAATTTTCGTCTGTCATAGGTTTCAAAAGTCATTTTTAGTTTCTGACAACTGGGTTCAGAAAAGCGATGGTCACAGCGAAAGACAACGTACAAAGTCGTATGTTATGATGACATCATAGTCCAACTACCACGTGGCTTAAAAAAACATCGTCCAAAATGATGTTCATTTTGTTTTGAACATATATATATATATATATATATATATATATGGTATTTTGCACGATCAAACTGGTTTATACAACGAATATCATTTACATTTTGTCCTGTATATATACGAGATGCCAAAATTAAAATTTTATACAAATAGAAATTCATGTTAATCATAGACGTAACAAACTAAGGAAGACTGAGTACGTTTAGTCACTGAACAAGAATTTCGATAGGGGTAGTTATCGACGAATTATAGTAACATACTGATGATCGCTGCTTAAGGACTGCAACTTTCATACTCTCCTAAGTGTGTTGCAAATGATCAGTTCTCGGTCAAGAATGAAAATAGATGAAAATATAGTGTAAAATTAGTGTTTCTAAAATGTTGTAACTTTGTCTACTGATCATCATGTTTACCCATTGCTGTGAAGTTTTAAAGACAGCTTCTTAGTGCTTACACTATAATAATCGACGTAGTCCGTATGACCGATTAGCTTCTTAAAACATATTTTTCTAAACTATTTATGCACTGAATTACTAGTGAGTCCCTGACTTTGTTGGTTGCAGAGCACTGATTAACACGATTTACACAAACATTTTAAATAAAAAACAGACAATGTTGCAAGTACTCCATTAAATACTGTAACACCTAAAAATATGAAATTAATGCAATATCTCACCAGCAGCGAACAGCATGAAAAGTAATGAGAATTTTAGGGTTAAAGTTGTGAAACATTTCTCAAAGAGTAACAAAATATACTTTAATTAACAGTCTGTAAACGAGGTTTATTAGATATGTATATGATTATTTAATATCTCCCGGAATGTGATAACTCATCTTCTCTTTGTATCAAATCGATAATGTCACTTTATTAGAAAATATTTCCAACTTAAAAAAGTGTTCAGCAATGTCCTTAGTGTTAAGTTTTATGTCAACATGTAGGTCAAAGCATTTTCCTTGTAATAACGTGAATATTTAAATTCTGTTTCACATTACTCTCATTAAATTTAAATTACATAAGGTTGGCACACATATTTTTAGCTTTAGTAAAATTCTCTGTTTTGGACATATTTGTATATTGCGATAGACACTGCATGGTATGGTCAAACTGGTCGTCTAGTACAACGTGTTCCTAGTTCATATCATCAAAGTGAACCTACAGTTATCGTTAAAAAAAACAATAACATTTCATTGATATTTAAAATAGACGTACAACTTCATTTGTTATTTGAAGATAACTATTGCTATCCATGTGAACAGCTGGTAGAATGATTGTTCGGTAAATATCCTAAAAAGGTTAACTAGAACTATCAAAATAGTTACGTAGTGCCACCAGAATTCTAAAATGGTAATGTCGTTGGCCAAAATGTTTGCATATTGTTCTATGCTGATGCCATTGTCTACATACATGAAATAGTTATTGTGTTAATGCCTGAATAGTAACAGAGAAGGTAGTGTCTGATCGAACAAACATGTACAAACAGTAAAGTGCCCCCAGTATAATGAATGGAATTCTGAAACATCATCGGACTACAGAAAACTTGGTTCCAGGAAAGACGCCAAAAAATAATGTTTGATCACGATAACACATCAATGTCGAAAGCAGTCTTGCAACGTCTTACGACAAGAATGATATGAGAACATTTATACCAGGATATCCAGAAGAACAATGAATATGAGATTGACCAAAGACGGTTATTTTATATGAAGGATTATTTGCAAATCGATATGAACAAGAATTTGCCATGCTACTTGGGTAAGACAGTATACTAACTTATAGTTAAGACAATGTCGACATGTCATATTTTTAGAAGAGTCCTGTTTCCAGCTTGTTAAAACTGATGGTAATATTCGTAGTTACTATTTACCTGGAGAAAAGATGAGGTGCTGTAAATCTTCGGGCAACTATTTATCACGACGGAGAAACTTCTCTTCTGTCTTCGAGCGAAATGTCAATGGCGCCTCCTGCATACAACACATGGAGACGATATTTCTGCCATATAATAGGGAAATGTTTGTTGATAAATTTGTGTTTCAGGATGACAATGCTGCTCTTCACAGTGCACATATTAAGCAATATTTCCTCGATCAAGAAGAAGTTACAAGACTGTTATGGCCAGCAAAATCTCCAGGTTGTAATTCCATTACGAACTGTTGGGCAGAACTGAGCTAACAAATTGCTAACAACGACCCTAAACCAGTTACTGTATCTGAGCTGCAGCGCCTTCTAGTAACAAGTTCGGAAGAAATCACGGTGGATTGCATCAATAACCTCATCGACAGCATGTTACGTCGCGTCTTGGATGTTATTAGAGTAGAAGGAGGACCAACCTAGTATTGAATGTTTAATATGAACTGATATAAAGTTCCAGACGCTATTTATAATAATTGGCTGTTATGTGTTGGCATTATATACTTTTAGTAAGGTTTTTTGCGATAGGTAAAATGCAAAATTACATATCTTTCTACCGGCGTCTGACAAAATTGTTTGCTGTTCTTATTTATTTTATAACTAAACTTATAAGTAAGTTTTTTAGAACCTGTCACATTATGCAAATTATAAGTAGATGTTTAATATTACATGTATTTCTCACTTTCACAGCGAATGTATTTGTATTTCATCTTAATAATAACGATCTTATTTGTTACAAAATATGCGAACAATTTGTTTAAGACTCTATTATTACAACTGTTAGTAAGTACAGTCAAAGTTTTCAGACAATTTAATTAAGATTTACTTGACTTATACTACCAGAAAAGTAATTCGTTACATCAGAACAGTTAAATAGAACGTGATGACAAGAAACCCACTTGAAGTAAAAATGTATCTCAGGACGGTTGGTATGGGTATTAACACTTTTACTAATAAAGCAGAGAACGACGTTTCGACCTTCTTAGGTCGTGTTCATGTTAACAAAGGAGAGTTTTCAACTGCTCAGCCGTCCTGAGATACTTAGTCAAATAGAATTATTAGAGTTGTGACGTGGTATTATGAAGGTAATCACATAGTGTCATCGAATTTGACACATAGTATTATGAGAATAATCACCTTGTATCATTACAGCTATGTTATGTTGTTATGAGAATAGCTACGTAGTGTCATAGGAGTCGTGACATGGTGAAGGCAAACAGAAAAGACATGAAGTATCGTCAGAAGTATTAGTTAGTATAATTGAAATAGTTATGTAGTACTATCAAAGGTGTTATCTAGTATTGCCTAACTTGTCAGGTGCTTAATCTGGCTGGTCAATTAGTAGATTAGTGTTGTTATTTCATGTAATCAGAATAATCGACTATGTTTATCCGAAATCTAAGTAGGTATTTTCAGAATCATTAGCTGATATCATCAGTTTAATTTACTAGTGTTATTAGAGTTGTTTGCTTGTATAGTATAAAAGTTAAGTCGTACTTATTAAACGTTTCGGATCAAAATTAATTAGACAGCATAGAACAAAAATAAATTAGTTCAAATCAGAAGTTATATATATATACTTTAATGAAGAAAATGCGGTAAAAGCTAGTAAGATGTTTTTGAGTTGTCATTTAGTAACATTAAAGCTTACCAGTAACACCAAAATGATCAACTGATGTTTTCAATATAGAGGTGTCAAAAAATAATTTACATTATGTCAACAGAATGGTTTCATGATATTACCATAGTAATCAAGTAATATAAACAATATCTAGTTATCAGCCTCAGAATGACCAGCAGGACGAGTTAGTTATTATAGTAATTAATACCACTAGTAACTAGGTATCACCACTAGAATGACTAGCTAGTACCTGTTAAGCTCGATAATTCAAAAACTTTCGTCTAATACTATCAAAAACAGACAGTTCATACCAGAAAATAGCTGGTACAATTAAAAGATCAGAGTAGCCACTTGATACTTGTCTAATAATATATGTAGGCCAGGACAAACTGATATCATCGGCATTTGTTTAACACTATTTGTTTAACTGATACGTGTCAGTACGTTGTAATTACGTGATTAGTTGGTATCATTCAGTTACTTCGTGAACAGCATCGTTATTGTCAGTATCATATTAACACCATCTTAATTAGCAAACACCACCAGCCTGATTAGATGGTTCTCACATCAATTCAGACAAATCTTGATAAGTACTTCAGAGTGATTTATATTCCGCCACCAGAGTGACCAAATGGTACAGAGAGTTTAGTAACTAGCATTGACTATGTGGCTGGATTACATCACATAGTAGTCATGATTATCTTTATAATATCTTTTTGACAAGAGTGTTTCTTTACCATTGTCAAAGTGATAAGCTGTGACTGAATCTGTTTTCTAGTGACATACTTAAAATTAACCATACATGGTTTAGTATTAACTAGACACTTACTATAAAAGTAACTTCCTTGCAATATGGTGTTGTTCTAAAAGGAAACAGATATTTAGCTGATTCCAAGCAGATCATAAGAGCATTTAAAGCTCAAATATAGAGTTCTCAAAAACTACAAAAATACTAAAACAAGCTATTTAATATCTCATATTATTTCTTGAATGTGTTAGCTTTAATATGTTATGGTACTTTATATGAAAAAAAAACATAACCCCAAAGTTTCAAACACGAAGATTGTTTTTAAAATATTGATTCGGAAATATGTTTTCCTTTTATCCCTTGTGAAATGTATATAAATAAGTTGGTCAAAAAAGGCAACTGTGTAATTGTGTTATTTCATTGAATTATTTTGAAAGGTTGACAAAGAGAGGCTATTGTGTAACTTTGGTACGTCACTGTATTATTTTAAACTTGTGCTACATAAATGAATAAATTCTGATATATCTTAGACACATATATACGTATATAAATTTTACATTTCTCTCTCTTTAGAGATAAACAGTTTTTATTTGATGGGATCGCTGCAGGTGACAACAAATAAACTGAAAAAGATTCCTTTTATATTTGATCTTGAAATGTGAATACTTTCGATCTTGTTTGTTTACAAAAATGTGTTTTTTCCATATGGTTAGCGATCTCTATATTGATTTATTCTATATAAATCTAAGATCATTTCTTTCTATTCACATTAAGTTTAATGGGATTTTCCTGACAATGTAGTACAAGGCATTTGATTAATTTTGGATTTTACAGTCTTATATGTCCTTACTGAAAGGTAACTCGTGGATATGACTACAATACGTTCATGTAAGATATCCAAGTAACTAATTACTTTTTTAAACAAAAGAAGCAGTTAAAATCAAAGATATATGTTTATGGTAACAAAACATCAGTGATATGAAAAGAGTTATAAGTCTCTGTTTTTGATATTATGTGGATTTTCCAAGTTTCTCTATACGGTTATTGTTTTTGCTTTCCTCTTTTTGTCAGTTCATTTACATCAAATATCTATCTTCAGAAGTGTTTGTGCTAGAAATACACGTGCCATCGATTCTCATTAAACTGTAGCTTTCTGTCTTTTTTAGCCTAGAAAAGCTGTTAGATTCTAAACAATAAAGTGTACAGATACCGATGTGTGTGTACAGTAGTTTGATTCTAAACTATAAAGTGTCTAGATAACGATGTATGTGTACCCATCTTTGTACTTTTCTGTTTTGTTTCTATAATATTATATTTAAACTAAGACATGTATATGGAATGTCATCTGATGTTTATAATGGTTACAGGGCAAAATGTCATCCACTATCGGCTTTACATGTTACACACGTGCTTACCTAAATCGTATATGTAATTCATGTAACTAAACGTTTCACGAGAAAGCACGCGCTCTGTCTTCATGTTGCCCAACCAGATATGAGCATGCTTCTCATTTATTTATTGTTGCTAATCAAATTGCTTAATTGAGCATAAACAGCACGTGGCATGCGACTCGAGCGACCTTCGATCACGCCCGGGACCAGGGTCTTGTGCAGAACATTTTGTTTTGGGGAAACGAACGTGATCCAAAGATCATTCATAATATAAATACTTTCTGAATAACTGTTACGTCACCATGTTGACAACATAGCCTTTGTTTTTGAGAGAAAACGCAACGGCGTTGACTCTACTTTTTTATTATTATATCAACAGCGCATGTTTTCTTAACAATTAACGAGACATGTCTCGAAATCTTAACTCGTTGAATCAATTTGAAATTAATGCAAAGAGTAGTGTAGAAATCAGTTTTGTTTAAAACATCTCATTTGGTTTGACAAATAACGTTTTTGATAACTGCCAGATTGGTTTCGTTGGTGACTTGTTCCACGTGCTCGATAGAACAACTCGGCCTGGCATTTGTTAATACATTTTAGCACATCAAAACTCATATTTTGCATTCATCTTTTGCAATGAGCAACCGTAAATATAAAGTTAGTTTGCCGAAGCAAGTAAGCAAGTTTCCAACTTAATCATCTTAAAACTCTCATCTAAATGTCTCCCAAGTTTAAGGACTTACAACTCTAAAATCCAAGATTTAATTTCCTAGAGTGAACAGAGCGAATACAGTCCATTGTGTAGCTTTACATTAAAACTAACATATCCAAACAGTTACTCTTATATCTGTTATTTAACACTAACAGATACCTCAACATAACATACTATTGAGAATATTTTTAATATTTAATTAATATTTTTGATATTGTAAAAAGGCTATTACTGTCATTTAAATTAGTGTATATACTGTAGCTTTAATAGATTATGTATACAATTAGGAGTCACTTTCAACTTATCAAGCTATATAATAATTTTTATGTTTTCATATTTCTTATGATCGTGTGATAAGGAAATGGCCTATTTTATGTTAACTCTCTATTGCACATTGTAAAGCACAGGTAACAAATGTATCTTTACTGATTAATACACATACAAATGTTTAATTTCTGTAGCTGATTGCCGTTATTTTCAATTTAGATAAACCATATAATTATTTTTGTTAATTCATAAGTTGAACAATCTCATTTCTAGGTAACGTACCTATTTATAATTTACTAAAATATACTTCAGAAAAACGTTTTCTTACGCAGTATAAAACCTATTTAAGTAAGAAGTGCAAACAAATGTTTCCACTGTATTTTCGTAAAATGTACAGCAGAAGATTAAACATTTGAATAATGACAAAAATTTATTGAAGTAATAAGCAGAAGAATTAAGGTCGCGAAGCGACCTTAATGTTTGAACTTGTATTACAGATGATAAACCCACCGAACAAAAAAACATTAGTCTCGTTTATCGACGAATTAAATTTTAAAAGATGATATTGTTCAGACAGCGATACTAAAAGATTGCAACATATGTTCCATCAAAATCGAGGACATTATACAAGAAGGAAGGCCCAAGTCTAAATTTAAAAAAGAAATCTGAAAGACTTCAGAAACTTGTCTTTCTGAGTTTGTGTCAGTGGCGGCGCCAATGAGCCAAGCCCTCCCTCAGCTCCCCCAATATTGTTACCTACATATATTCATAAAATATGAAACACACAATCGTCGTTGTTGCTTAACAATTAACATCAAAGAGACATAGATCTGTAGAACTCAACGTCTTCATTAAGGTGAAAGATAGTTAGCCTGATCGTGACCTTACTTTTCCTCAGAGTGTATTGACTTCACATGTGATAACTCGTTTCTGCTATGTAAACTTTGTCTTTATATTATATTTCTTTTGATTTGTAGCTTTACTCTTAATGGTATGTTAAATGTTCAATATATGGTAATCTTGATTTTCTTTATTATTGTGTATACGCATATTTTCATAAACAGATTATTTCTAATTTGTAATAATGAATTGTTAATCAGAGTATGAGTTTCCAATGAAAACTGCATTGAACACACAGTTCAAAATAGCACACCTTTCTGAAATGTACCTTGGTATTTACATTATTATAATTTACCATCTATACTTCATATTGATGGCATTTTTGGAAGCCTTCCCCAAGGAAAATATCCTGGCGCCGTCACTGGTTTGTAGAGTCAGCACGACAAATGACATCAGTAGAAAATGTGCATTAAAAACATGCTAAACCAGCCCTTAGTAACAGCATACTGTTTGTATACTCTCGTCAATGCGATATGAAAATCATATTTAGAGAGAAAAATAACAATAAGTGACAATCATGGAATGATAAAAAATTAGTTCCTGTTGGAATATTGTTACAAGATGCAAGTATGAAAAGCGGTTACTTGGATATTGAGCCCTTTTATTTAAAAACATGCTTCGCACTTGACTTCTGTCTAATATTAAAGAAACTGCTCAACAATCAAGTGGTGCTCTAAAAATCATTATTACCTTAAAATGCGAGCATATAAGATAATTCAACTGATGGCAAAAATTATGTTAAAAGTATATAAGAAGAGCTGGAATATTTATATATTTTAAATATGAATATCAGTTTTAAAGATCTGGCTAAAAATATGTAAAATTTAATAGAAATAAAGTTTCGCCAAAAATCGTCTGACAGTTTTGGGTAGAAACACACGGAGGATTAACACATAAAAAATATAGGTACACACCCTAAACAAAGTATTCTCGCTGTCTATTGAGTTGGTACTTTACTTTCAGCTCAGAATAAAAAAATATTTCTTAAACACAAATTCCGTTACTTGAGCAGCAAGAATAGCACAAGAGCTGGCGATAGATAATGTTGACTAACCGCGTTCCTTCTAATTTATAAATTAAAAATTAGGAACAGCTAGGCATTGATGGCACTTTAGTAGTTTTGTGCGAATATCCAAAAACAAACAAATAAATTAATGTTTTTTCGCATGAAAATGCACAATAAGCTACTTACGTTGTATTCACCGCAGAACTGAACTCCGAATTTTGAATCTAACCGCTGAGTTAGTGGGGAACTGTTCTGAAAAAAGATTCAATGTCTTTTATTTAAATCTTGCTTCACGCTGTTTCTGAAATATTGTATTTTGATATGTAAATGGTCTGAATAAGTATATTTTTTAAACGAACGTGTTTAGCCTGCTCAAAATTATGATAAAAATCAAAGGTTTAGATGATAACGATTTTTTTTTATTTTAAAACGTAATATTCAGATGGGTGTAGAAAAGCCTTGAAGCTTACCATGAGCATAATCATTTGAAATTCAGGATGTGGGACACGTGATATCCACTCCGTGTCAAATGTAAAACAAACTTGAAATATGACTTAAGAACAACAATAGTTTTATCTGTTTTTTATCTGACAGTGTTTTTATAATTCAAAAATTTCGACCAGGCATCAAACAGATGCCAATAATCGAGTTTTCACTTCTACGTGGAAATTTCTATAACATAAATATTTTGTAAAATAAGGACTACAGAGAGTCAAACCAATCTAAAGAAAGGCCTGTAATTACTGCTTTATTCCGTATATATTAGGTGTCTCTACTTCTATTTCACACATATCCACGTGCGTTTGAATTTGAATTAATTGTTTTTAAATGCTGAACATAAACGCAATGATAGGTTGACACACGGTAATGAAAGCTCCATAGTTTAAAATGTGATAAAGAACAGATGTTTAACATCATTATGTATTAAAACGTTGCTAATTATCCTCTTCAATGCTAGATATGTATCACTAAGCCATATAAATATACCAGTTCTAAAACTACTGTCACACCTTCTTTAGATATTAAAATTATATATCATCGTTTATCTTACACTCGCCTGATATGCGAAATATCCGAATGCTTGATATACAGTCCCCTGACGCTAAGTACATAATGCTTGATGTACACCAACTCTAAGGGTTAAATACGTATCCTTCCTTTCACGATATAGTTTTGCAAAACTCATGAGTCTGTTTGTAAATTACTTACAAAACCCACACACACACACACATATATATATATATGTAACTTTGGTGTTTTGGGGGGTCATTTTTACTCATTACAGTGAACATACATTTATATAGGTTTTAAAGATTATAAAACACTGGTGCTACTGATTTTATTCTTCTGAGGTATTCAACAAACATGATATGTAAGACACTATAAAGAAACAAGAACATATATATTTAATTCACCATTTGTAATTGAGTTATACAGGTTTAGGGGGAATTTATCCATATCGCTAAACCTAAACGAGGACAAATAGAGAAAGTGCGATATGTATATCATATGTATGTCATATTGGTTGACTCTGATATTAATAGAAGTTCACTACGGTAAACAAAGGACAGCATAAACATCATACGTATGATATACATATCGCCACTACAATATGTCTAGTTTTGTTTTATTCATTTACCATAGTAAATCGTTACTGACGAGAGATGGAATTATCTTAAAATAGTCTAACTCACTAAGTAAGTGGCAAGTGTCTTTTTGTTTATTCATTATTAAGCACAAGGATATGCAATGGGTTAACTACGCTCAGCTGATCGCGGGAATTGAAACCCGATGTTTAGCATTATAAATCCAGAAAATAAACGGCAGAAAGTGGTGTATACATATTTGCTAATGCCATTTTTCGTATATTTAAATATTTCTAAGGAAAACTACCCATTTCGCACACCTTCCATTTTTCGATGAGAATTTTATAATTGAAAGGTAAATTGCTATGCTGTTCCACATTCTCTCACTCTTTAATAATAGTTCAAAGAGTTGAAATAATCACTAATTATAGGGTACAACAACAAAGGCAATTTATCAGCTACTCATGATGAACCCGTTTTTAAAAAATCAACGCTTGCAAAATTGATTGAATCAAAAGACATTTCAGATTCTATACAAGCCTATGTCTTTTCTTTAAATGTTGCTTAAAAATGTTATATTAATTTTTGCATCAAAGACAAATAGGATTCTCGTAACGAAGGATTTCTCAAATACTGATAATTTATTCCTTGTTAGGAACGTTTCCGTCCAAAACAATACAGTTGTATTATACTATATTTTTTGGATATATCTTTATTTATAATTCTGATACATCTTATAACGTTGTCTGATGCATTTTTTTCTATATTGTAAAGCAATTCTAAAAAATAAATATTGATATATATATAGTATTCTAAATTTATTGTAAGTTTGTGAAATTTCGTATTTGCTGAAGTATGTTTGCTCTATTTAGTATGCTGTGTGCATTTCTTGTGATTCTTAATTAAAGTCTTAAAGCTTAAAAAATGATACGGTCCGAACATTTTATTAGAAACAGCAAATAACAGCAAATTGCTACTTCCCCGTATTTGAAATTACACCAATCAAAGGAAGCTCTGTGATGTGCACTTTACTTACTATTCGCTCAAACTTATAGTATAGATTGATCTTTTCCGCGCGTGCTTAGTGTAGTCGCGAGCCGGCAGCATTCCGCGGGACAGTTTAGTAACTATTACTTCACTGATGATATTGTCCACACAAACGTAGACTTTTACTAAAATATATAATTCAGCTTAAATGGAAAGCGTAGAGAAAAGATTATTTAAATTTTAATCTAAGGAATAATTCTTAAGAGTTTCTTTTTTTCTGTTGATATTGTAGCTCAGCAAATGGACTTATTAACTAACGTAGAGGTTAAACGGCAAAATATGATGTGAACTGGACTACTGATGTGTCCTGATAGTCTTGCCTTACAACTGACATTCCATGTGAACAGTTACTGACCTCTCCTTAATTCCAAGCGAGATGCCTGATGACCGTAGCGACAACCCAGATCCTCGTAACCTGAGTTTCTACGCTTCTTCCTCCTTGCACAGTAGGTCACGATTTTCTCTTTTATGGACATTTAAATATAATTTTATTCTTAACTAACTATGTTATTTCTGATAAGCAAACTTTTGCAATCCACAATTAAATCGTAACTTTAGTTCTTGCAAATACTGAGTTCTCACTGCAATTTTGTTTTAGCCCGCCAACAAAATCAGCAGCTAAAAATTTAAAAAATGAATCGCTTGTACTTTAAAATGTTAAATCGCCTGATTTCAGGTTGCCTAAGTAACTAACTAATGCAAATACTTAAAAGTTTAGGCGGATGAAGAGGTTGTGCGCGATCGTAATATGATCTAAAAATAAAATATAGTCAATATGTCAAATAAAATATCTGTTACCCACTAAAGATACACATATCAAAGATTAAGTTGTTGTTTTTGTTTTGTGTATCGAATTGCTATATACAATTTATATCTTCAACGAAATTAGCTACTTAATGAGATATATCCGTATAGTAATAAACATTGTTAAATCGCCAATGTCCTGTCAAAACATGTACTACGTTCCACCACCCATAAAACTCTTCCTCATGCTCATAAGTCGTTGTTTGCCTGCCTGTTATTGAATGATGTTTTAACGGGGAAAATTTCTACTTAAATATTTACATTTTCATTTTCTGGCTACTTACCACAATATGAAAACAACATATTCCATCCATAAGTATTTAGTATTCCATCTAATACTTTAACTGTGCTTAAAATTTAATCGTTGTAAACTCACCGTATTTCAAAACACAATTTTCATTTTATCTGTGTGCCTAACAGATATTTACGTAATTATCACTGTTTAATAAGAATTTAAAACAAACAATTGTTACCTGTTTGTTTGTTGACTGAATGTACTACATCATATCAGGTTCATCCTCTACTGTTGAAAAATGTGTAAGCGAAACAGATTAATACCAAAATGTTTCTGTAACAGTACATTATTTTGAAATATTACAGTGCATTTTTCTGTGCACCAAACATGCTCGTCCTCCCAGCCGTGGGGATGTTATAATGTGACGGTCAATCCCACTATTCGTTGGTAAAAGAGTAGCCCAAGCGTTGGCGGTGGGTGGTGATGACTAATTGATTCCCTCTAGTCTTACATTGCTAAATTAGGGACGGCTAGCGCAGATAGCTCTCGAGTAGCTTTGCGCGAAATTCAAAAAAACAAACAAAACAAAAGAAACATTTTTCTCTGTCTAATCACCTTTAGTCTTGGAATCGAGAAAGTAACACAAACATAAGTTCCAAACAACTACTACATTATTAACATATTTAGCTGTTTATAAACATCTGATTATTGTTCAGTTAATTTATTTAATATGTACAGTTATCTGTTTGTTTGTTTTCTGCCGTTTAAAGATTATCTTCTGAATTTTTGTTATATTGTCTATAATAAGTCGGTTACTATGAAAGAAGAAGACAGTGGGATAATTCTTAAACACTGTTCTAAATACAGTGTTTAAACACATAATTTTTGACTGCTCATTGTGAATTTCATGTGTCTGAGAGTCTTTATTCAACAGATAAATAAATATATATTTTAGGTCACAGGTTAGCTGAATATAATTTGTTTATTAGAAAGATAGGTTTTAGCGCGAAATGAGTTGACAACATTTTGTAAGTTATGAATAATGCCATGTAAAAGTTGAAGAGAAACCCTTTATCAAAGGGACACTTTCAATGTGAAAAATACTGTTAGAAATAGTGAATAGAGCTCAAGAAAAGATTTCAGCAGATATTTCTTTTAGTAATACATTATACATAATGCAATGATTCTTAATGTTTATTTGTTTCAAGATATGTTTGTTCTATAGTAATATAAAAGTTGAAATGTTCAGAGAAGAAAAGCAAGCAATCCAGTTTCATTACTTGTGCATTATTCATATAATATTTATAACTGACAATAAATATATATAATATCAGTATGTGCATTTATTTATCGCAAAATGTTGGAATGAATGATGCATTCATGTAGTTGCTCAAATTTCCAAAGAAAAATTAATTACAAAACATAAAACTTAACTAAAAGACTATTTATTTCTAATTTTCAATTTGTTTAACACGGATCTGATGAACTGCAGGATTAAATACGATATATTAAAACAACTATAAATGAGTCTGTGAGAGGCACAGCCTTTATAAATTCACTATGGAACGGAATGTATCAAAACAACATTTTGACATTATTTGGATTTTTGTAGGAAGTTTTATTCCAACAAAAATTAATCGCTTTTGGAAAAGATGTGTAGCAGTCCTTTTATATTAAAATATTCATATATTAAGACCATAAAAATACGTTAACATCAAAAATTTGGAATTTATAAGGCTGCACTTAATGACATTGGTAAACTAAGGAATATGGAATAATTTGGGATTACCATTACCATAAAAAAAGAAACCTACGGTAAATTATATCTTAGCCGTGGCAAGCAAAGTTCATTTTCTTGTAATTGGCGAGAATCAAAATGAGCAATAACCCTTCATTTGGAAAATAACACAAATAACGTGTATAACAGCTCCTTCCATGACAATATTCATTGAATTGTCACATACCTCGAACAGATGAGAAATGTAAAGGATATTTACACTATTCCATACTGGTCAAGTCGACTACAGATTTTTGTGTGGTTGGACCGTTGAAAAAGATGCTGAGACAAGTGGTGTGCTTTAGACATGGCAGAACCTTTAGCAATGGAAATTTGCAGTACAAGACTATCGGTAAGGTGATGGGTCGTGAGATAGAACATGACAGAAAATGACAACATGGATTGTAAAGATTTGGTGAGGCTCCAACGTAATTTTAATATAACGTATACTCAACCCTCTGTGTAACAGGAGTTTGTGAGTTTTAAAGTGAAATAGAAATTCCAACTTCACATATTGAATACCACATTGATATCGTTATTAAGGTATGAATGGAATAAAATCCACAAAAGTAACCAAAGTTAAAATTATCATAACTAAAGTATTTCATTGAGTTGTTATTATATGTGCGTTTGCTAAAGATTTTTCTTATTAACTCAAAGAACATTTTGATATTTTTAAACCAATAGGCTTAACGAACTTTTTAAATTAATAATCTCAAACACAATGATATATATTTTTAGCCAAATTGCTTTCTCTGCCGTTTGTGGTAGAGTTATTTGTTTCTAAAACTTAAAGTTTAAATGATTTGGATTCAATATCCAACAACAAGTGATTGTTTAACGCTTTTTTAAAATTAATTTCTAAACTGCTTTATAACAACATATCATGATAAAATGAAATTTTAAAAAAGTATAGAAATCATAAATATACTTTTACAGATGTATGTCTAATATCCGTAATTTGATGACTGAAATATTTCTACTTCATTTATAGCTCTTTCAGAGCTCGAATCAGACAAACAAATTTTATTGTTTGATTTACCAACTTAAAGATAATGATAACACGACTCTAACGTATTTACTGATCCTGTTCTTGTTGTTTTGAATTAAGCGCAAAGCTACACAATGGGCTATATGTGATCTGCCCACCACGAGTATCGAAACCAAGTTTTTAGCGTTGTAAGTCCGCAGACATACTACTGAGCCACTTGGGGGCTACTGCTCCTGTACGGAGCTACTAAGTTACCATGTAGATATCAAGATATTTCTTCTTTTTTTTTAGGAACATATGAAACGTTCGTTGCTATTTATTGAAGTAATTCCATTACTATATTACTTGAAAGAAAATATAATATTTTAACACTTTCAATGTACATATTATATAAGCGACGGTTACACATTTTCACATCCAAGGATGTCTGATTGGTTGGAAATAAACTGGCAGCTGAGATCTCAACAATTAGACCTAATTGCAACGGAATATTCCAATGTAAAACGACAAATAATGTGAATTCACGCATTTCCAAAATAAAAACAAACAAACAGAATTAATTCACATATATTTGATATTGTTTATGTGTGTTTAAAACAAACAAACAAAACAATATAAATAAAATCGGGATATACCTGGTGTTAGCACCTTTAAGCATAATATGCGTATGGTTGGTTTTCTTACAACAAATTGGGCTGTCTGTTGTGTCCATCGAGGGAAATCGAACCACTGATTTCAGCATTGTAACTCGGTAGACTTACCGCTGTCTCAGCAAGAGACGCAGAATATGTGCGAAACAACAAAGTTCATATTTTTCTAGACAACTTTGCTTTATAAAATAAAAATGAATGGAACCATTTGTAAATTACCTTTGTCGTTTCCCAATCATTTATCATCGAAAATTAAATAAACATAGAATATTCTGACAGTTGTTTTAAAATAAATCAATTATATTCCACGAATAATTTATATGTTAACATGTCCATCGCAGAAGTTTTCAGTTTCATCCATAATGAAAGAAATTAAACCTTTATGGGTAAAACATGGTGTGTTTTTCTACAAAATTAGTAATGTTCTCTCCAGAGCTAAATAATGGCTACATGCTTTACGTTTATATTATGAAACACATTTGTGCGTTAAATCAGTGAGTATTGGAGATAGTTTTACTGCTCCTTGACTTTGATTATTAAAAGCGAATACGCTGCTCTTTGAACTTGTATGTTTAACCA
Source organism: Tachypleus tridentatus (assembly GCF_004210375.1). Classification (NCBI taxonomy): domain Eukaryota; kingdom Metazoa; phylum Arthropoda; class Merostomata; order Xiphosura; family Limulidae; genus Tachypleus; species Tachypleus tridentatus. Next base: position 124,499,028 of record NC_134826.1, on the reverse strand, counting down.
ATCAATACAGTCATTAGACACGTAGTACAGCTTATGGAATACAGAATAAATTGTTTCAGTTTATTTATTTTTTTATTTTCTTCTAATTTTCTGAAATTTTTGTGTCTATATTAATGATTAAAATAAAGAAAATTAATATGACAATAGCTTGTGATGGTATGGAGCAAGGCTTAATCAACGAATGAAAAATTGAATCACCTATATGAGCATACTCAGATGTGGCAACTTGAATACTTAATAGTGAGGTTGCTAAAGCAACTTCTGCTTTCTGACAACCTGTAAAATATCTGATGGAAAAAAATCACAAAAAAAACAATATTAAACGTTCACATAAAAAATAAAATGAACAATCTTTCTCAAAGAGAGACGCAGAGTTAAACAAGTGATAATTAAAGAAGCAAACATTTTTAAGCTAATGAAACATGTCTTCGCCACGAATTCCCAACATAGTCAATTTTGACACCAGAAATACAAAAAACTGCCTATATTACTGCTTTGGACCTCCTTAAAGGTATATTTGTACTGAATTTCGTACTGAAACTGATCGAATAAAAGCTAATAACTGACAAAATCTCTAAAATTATGGGTTCATTTAACATTTTGACCTTCCATAAAATGGCCAACTATGGTCATATCTTACATGTGAAAAGTATCTTTGTACTAAATGTCATGTAAAGTGGCCAAAATATGGTGGAGTGATTTGAAAAAACACCGCAATGCTCTTTTGTGGCATTGTGACGTCTATAATTATTATAAATGGTAAAGTTTAAGATACTTATTCGTCATTATGTGGAACCTATAGGAAACTGTCTTTATGGCCCCCTTCCTCTAGAAAAGACTCAAAATGAGGAAAATCAACTTCTTTAAATCAATGTGTTTGGCACGTAAACATTTATTGCTAAGAATATGATCACACAGGAGTCCAAAATGTACGTTTTGGGTTGTTTGCCCTTTCATCCCGTAAAATACTTATAAAGATATGCACGGAGAATATTAAAAAAACGTCATCTGGGCATATTAGGTCAAGTTATAATATTACTAAGTTTCAAAATAACACACCGAGAATTCAAGGAACGGAAACCAACTGAAAGGTGATTGAAAGAAGAAAAAAGAAAGAAGACACAATAGAAAAACTGTTTATCTCTGTGCAGACATAATTACCTTATTATATGAGCATCTGCATGGAGTTCTTGTATGAACCATGTGGAAGTTTGGGTTTAAATTAACATTTCTTGTAGTTTATTCACTGTAGAGTGATTTGTTTGTTATTACATTTCCTGTTTTCAAATATTATATTGTACTTACCATGTGAGCGACGTGATTGATTAGTATGTTAATTTTCTTCAAATATTGATATTGTATTAGCTGTGCGAGCGACTTAATTGGTCGTGGCATGTATGTCAGAAGCTTCACTGGTCATTGGTTTGGTTTTTTCAGTATTTTCTAAATAAGCGGTTGAAGGGAACAAGGCTTTACCAGTTCTCCGAATGTCGCTATTTTTTCTTTCTCTTCTCTACCGTATTCACAATTTTCTATACTAGTTCGTTTAGAGTTGACCCCCGCTAGTACAGCGGTATGTCTCCAGATTTACAACGCCAAAATCAGGGGTTCGATTCTCCTCGGGGGGTCTCAGCAGATAGCTCGATGTGGCTTTGCTATAAGACAAACACACGTTTAGAGTGAGTGATGAATCACGTGTCTAAGTTCTAGAGTTCAATGGAATTTCAAATGTAAACGCGACCAAGAAAAAGAAGTTAAAGTTAAAGAGTATGTCAAATGCGTGCTACAAGTCCATTATTTCTTTAGTTATAACACATACAAGAAAGTTCCCGTAACGTTGTAGTGTTCTAGTCATCAGTCGGAACTTGAAACATTTTGGAGACTCAGAAAAATGAATATTTTGAATATTTGTTTGTAAACCTATTCAATATCTGATTAAAAAAGACATTTACACGTAGGTTGAACTGACAGTGTGCTAAATGCTAAATTCCGTGCTAAAACGCAATAAACAAACGATGTCATGACTTATCACTAGAGGGTGAGATACCTCAATCACGGGTTCCTCTTAGAAGCCTGTAAGCATACAGGCATGAATAATGGATAAAATCTCTAGCATTGCTGTACAAATGGAAATACATTAGTAATAGATAGATAAAAAAGTTTTGGTTTATTGGGTATTTCCGGGAAAGCGCGAAACGTACGCGCTAACGAGTTCGTGCACGGATTTGTGCGTGTGATCGGGGAAGTTACCGTGCCGATAGCGAATTTATATATTTTCAAAATACACTCTACAAAAGCTGAACACAAGGTGATATAAATGTTTAACATTATTATTTATGTTCTATTAAAATATAGAATTTTTCTTTTGGAAAATACTATATAAACTAAACATTTGTCGGTAAATTTCTGCCTCGTTTAAAACAGCTATTATCAGGAAAAAACAGCTCAAACCATGATATGGTTTCATTTACACAGTTTTAGTGAAAAATTTCTTTAGGCACATTTCATGTGATGTTGGTGATTTTGCCTAAACTATATGGCTTTCAGTAAGGTAATATTCGTAGTTATTAAACACCGTTTTTATGCCTTATGATGTAAGTTATGTGACGTCTTTATCTGTCTGCACCTTTTCTTATAAGTGGATAGCTACCTCTCTTTCAGTTTAGTAAATTAACAGAAATTATTAAACTAATATTAAAGGAAGAATTCTGAACCAAAATCAGACTAGTAGACTAATTTACATTTGGTTATCGATTTATGGGTATCCTTTCGTTTAGCGAACAGCAAATATAGCCTGAATTTTAATTTTAAAAAAGATGTTCTTATTATTATAGATGTTAGATAACTTCTTGATCTTTCTTCTGTTATTTAGGCCTTTAGATTACGAACTATTTTCCATGTCTTATTTTACAATTATTTGTGTCGGATTTACTACTATATATTTGTTTTAGGTAAACATATGTTTAGAAACACATGTAACTTATACTATTAAATCTGTATTGATAAATTCCCGCATGTTCACTAAAATTGTAGAAGATTCTCGACTGTAAGAATCAACAATGTATATGGGTATGTAAATGCCAATGTTGTTGTTTTAGCTGAAATTTCTAGAATCTCGCCTAATACTTATAAAAGATAACCAATGCAACCAATCCAGCCAAGGGACAGTATGTATTATTGGTTTGCTACAGTTGGTATATTATAAATCTCAGAAGCTATAACTTTGTTTAACGTTTATTAATGGGGACTCTAGATATTTGACCAGAAATGTTTATAGATTACAAACCGTTTAAACTCAACGTATTAACTTCGGATGTCAGTATTTTTACGAAGGCATTATATAACTTCAACTCTGAAAAACTCATATGTGATCAGAGAAGAGCTAGTTAGCTCTCCCTTTAAGTGAATTGTATCGATATCTACTCGAAATTAATTCACTCATCCTGAACCCTCGATAGGATATCAAGGAGGTCCGGATTAAATAAAGACTCAATATTGTTTTTAAGGTTATAAAAATTTTGTATATGAATCATTATTTGTAATAAGCGTTATTATAAATTGTATTATTGTTTGTATATTAACGTTTATTTGTATTAGGAAAGAATGCTGTGTGTATCAACCATGTTGGTAAATCTAGTAAATTTGATACATCTTGACATTTAATTACCTTCTAAATCTAAATTACAATTTAGCTCAGTTTCAGACTATTTGAAATCGTAATACGTTACATATTTCAGTCATTCAGAAATTATAATATTTCAAGTACTGACATGCATGTATGTTCTTAGAATTATAGTTAATAATACACAACCACTTCATAAGAAGCATGTGTGTAATAGTCAATATATAATCTATTCCCAATCTTACACGGAGCATGATACACATATTCTTCTTGAATACTCTATCCAGGTGCCTTTTTACTAATATCACAACATTATCACAATACCTTTTTATTATAATCGTGTAAACAAGCACAGTTATCACCCTTCTAACACAGTATACATTCTCCCCTAACATTGACATTACACTATCCATAGGCTTCTTCAAATTATTTAACCACACTAAGTTATTTACATCCTTCTCAATCAATGCAACTTAACTAACCACACATTGACTATCATCACTAGACATAATCTTTCGTCACCATCAGACCAAAACTGAGATTTTAAACTTAACACCGAATCTGGTGTCCATAGACACAGATGTAACATTAAAATCGAATTGGTATGATGTTCACTAGACATAATCTTTCGTCACCATCAGACCACAACTGAGATTTTAAACTTAACACCGAATATAGTGTCACATAGACACAGGTGTAACATTAAAATCGAATTTGGTATCATGTTAACATCGAAGTAGGCTATTAGCTAAACATAAACTCTAGACCCGAACTGGGTGTAATATTAACGCCAAATCCTGCAACACTTGAACACAAGTGAAAATAATTTAAACAGAAACTTAAGTTTAGCAAGAAAAATGGGTGTTAGGTTTTGCTGAAAAATCATCCTCAGGTTATAAGAGGTGTAAGACAAACAGATATCAAATTTACCCAGAATTCGTGTGTGAAATATAACGTTAAGTAAGCACATTCCAAACTTTGGTGTTAGATAAACCTAAACTTAGGTTTAACAACGAGCCAAAATTCAGATAAAAGCCAGATTTAAATTCAACTACGAGCCAAACTTCACGCACACACACACACATCTCTATTTTAGTTCCTACATGTACAAAATAAAATAATAACCAGAAAATGACTTTCTTCCCTTATTTGCATTTATTTACTTTTGCAGATTCATTATCAAACCATTAACGGCTCGTTTTAATGTAGATTGATCTCCGCCTCTTAGTAAGAAAACAATATAAATATTTTAGCATATCTGCTCGTGTATGCATCGAAAAATATGTACACAAACTATGTGTATCCATGATTGCATGTGCGAATGTATACATATTCGTGACCATCAATTATTGGGTTTTGTGGATTTCAGCACGCAAATTGTACGAATTAGCTTGATATTTTTTTTGGAATTTACAAAAATTAACGATCTTAGATAGCAATGAAGGCCGGAAACACAGAACATTGGGAAAACGTAAATGGGGTTTCTTTTAATGGTTTGTACGTTTTTGTTATCGTACTGTAGCTGGGATACGGTTTAATAATACTTTAAAGCGTATTTAAATGAGTTATATTAGTCTTAACTTAAAGAGTAAGAATGAGACGAAATCTGTCAAAATGAATGGAAATTCTTGGGATTTCTATACACTTCTAAAACTATTTTTGCAACAAATTTCATTCACTGTCTATATACGATGAAACTGTGACAGCATTACTATACATGAACGACTTGTATAAACTTGATAAAAAAATTTGATGATTAAACTAGAAAAACAAAACATTATTTTAAACTGTTAACCGTCTTGTAATTGAATTAGAAATAACGAACTGTTTTTCTCCTTTTCCTAAATTATAGATAAATGTTTGTCCCACATAAGATATTTTTATTCATCAACGTGTTATATAAAGCAACTTATTAATGAATTGGTATTTTTATTTCATGTTGGTGGACACAGTAGATAGCCCTATGTGGCTTTGCTATAACAAATATACACACTTTTTCATGTTGTTTCAGCACACTGTAAAGGAATTTAAGAACTGTTTAGTTAAATAAGGAGATGCAGACCTCTATACCTTCCATTTTATATTTTAAGACAAATAGTGGCTCAAATTGATTTTTAATAACGAAAATTAATGAATCTGAAATATATAATTTATTATTAGTAATATTAAAAATTATTTTATTCTAGTACTATATCAGCAAAACAACCTGATTATTAATTTTACCATAGCCCCAGATGATGTAAGAATATATATACATATATATTAAAAATTATCATTAGTTTCTATTATTCCATGTTACATTTTCAGTTTATTAATTCTATGTAAAATAACCTGTACCCTGTAACTTTTTTTATTTCTTTAGGATCTAATCAAAAGTGTGCTGGTTGTGATCAAGTTATTTTTGACCGATTTATGTTGAAAGTGCTCGACAAGACTTGGCACGCAAAGTGTCTCAGGTGTACAGAATGCCAGACACCACTGACAACAAAATGTTTTTCTCGCCATGGCCAAGTGTTATGTAAGGATGATTTCTTTAGGTAAGTTTATTATACCATGGAAAGTGTTATGTAGATATGCTTCCTATGTTCTTTCAGCTAAGCAATAATGATCGTAACAATCTTGTCTTTGCCTTGACTGAAGTAAACACGACGTGTAGTTAAACTTATATATTTTCATTTAGTAAAATAAAGACCTAAATCAATATAGTTTTAAATACGTCTTAGTTAATACCATTATCCAACTTTTAATTAGTGGTAATTACTACATAGTAATTACTAATAGTAATATCTATGTACTATTTCCGTAACTCCAGAGTCGTGGAACGTAATGAGCAAAATTGTATTATAATACAATATATTTTTAGTTTCAAATAATAAACAAGCTTAGTGATGTTCTGTACTATCGGTTGCAAGCATAGAAATCAATGTTACTCGTGTAAATTATATGTCTTTACTGTGTAGTTGACGTTTGCCGTTTGAAATTTTCCAGAGGTTAGCAACGAGTAGTTAATGGATGTGCTTGATTTTCATTTTGTTTGTCCTGCTTAAAATACGACACCCCAGTGATACAGCGTTAGAAACCGGGTTTCGATATTCCTAGTGGGCAGAGTGCAGACAATATATCGTGCAGCTTTGTGCTTAACTTTTAAAACTCAAATTAACAAATTTAAAGTACGTGAACATTAATACGTTTGTTTATAGCAGAAAACTACACAATGGGATATCTGTGCTCTGCTTACTATGGGCATCGAAACCCGGTTTCTGTTGCTGAAAGTCCGTAAACGTACCGCTGTGCCACTGAAGGCAAAATTAGGAGGTTGTGAAGTAAGTAAACATACATATTTTACTTGAAAGAAACACATTAAATAGTAAAAACTATATTACTTTTAAAGATGTTTAGGTATTCACAGATTGGATCTATAATATTTGCGTTTCGTTGTTGTATTCAGGCTTAATAAGTAATTACCGTAGAAGAATTGGATGAAATACGTTATTTGTTACTGGTATAACATTAATGTTCCGTTCTATGAGAATATGTTAACCAAACGCACAGGTTCCTGCTAACCGTCTAACGTAACTCCATACAGAGACGGAAAATGAAAAATGCATGGTTGGAAGATTGTGTAGCGTTAATACAAACATATTACTCCAGATTTGGTTATATGGTTAAGACCCATCGTAATAATCCTGACACTAAAGTTTTAAAACATGTTATTTCTTGTATATTTCCTTACATTTAATTAAAGTACTGGAAGGATGACAGTTGACATGTCAATCAATGGCAAACAATCTGAACGTTTGCTACTCTTGAGTCATTTACATGTGTATTAAAATGTAGCATGAATATAGTTGTGATGTATGCAAGGAAAATAAACTAAAATGACGCAGGTGAGTTAGATAATGTTATATAGTGGTTTGTTTGTTTGTTTATGGCAAATCTATCAAGGCAATCTGTTCTAATTCTGAACAACCGAAAAGTGTAAAGAAAATTGTCAGCCAGCAATCCCCCCCCAATTCTTAGACTATTCTTTAACAATGAATTATGTGATTGACTGTCATATTAAACGCAGTCGCTGAAAAAAACGAGTTTCGATCCATAAACTCAAATATTGCGAATCAAGCACGCTGAGCAAAGGTAACGCCAGGTCCTGTTAAGTAGATAAAGCTAATAATTTATACACAAGCTAATTATGAAAATAAACAATAGAACAATTTATAACAGGACGACGAGGAGCTTAGTTAAATCTGAACGATAAAGGTTTGAAGTGATAATTTCCGAAAAAAGAAATGACATACTTTAGTTTATAGTTCCATCACAATAGAAAATTAAGCAACTTTGCGCAACATTATATATCAAGTTCAGATGTTTAGTGCTAAAAACATCAAACTTCCCTATGATATAGTGTTAATACCCTTAGTGCAATATCACCATAAAATGAAATATAAACCATCACAATAGCAGAACATCAGAAAGACGAAATAAAACCTTCACCATAAAAAAAAGTAAAGACACTTTAGGCAGAACATCAGAAAATGAAATTCAAACCTTCACCATAGTAGAAAGTAAAGATGCTCTAGGCAAAACTTCATAAAATGAAATACAAACCTCCACCATAAAAGAAAGTAAAGACACTTTTTGACATTGTACTGAAATCCGTCGACTTAATGCTGTCTCTGCAGGGATATCTTCATAACAGTAAAAGTTAAGACTCTATGTACAAAACTTTTCATTGGTAGGAAGTTAAGACACTTGATAGAACAGCGTCATAAAATGAAATTCATCTTCAAAACAATATAAAGCTAGGACACTTTGTGCAACAACATCATTAAGATAGATTATAAACCCTTCCTTAATGCAAAATTAAAACACTTGGGGCAGAACATCAGAAAGATGAAACACAAAACTTTCCAGTAGTAGAAAGTTATGACAGTGGTGTGAATCATCAGAAAAATGGAGCACAAAGCTTTCATATAGTAAAAAGGTAAGATATATAACGTAATAGAACTTCACCACAAGATCTTTGTTTCATTCGGAAGATAGATATCAACAAGTTAATTACAACGAAACGTTAACTAGTAATTTCTACTTTGAAGTATTTTGGTATCATATAAGTAAATAATATTAGTTATGACTCATATCGTTTAAACCACAAAATATACTTCGCATTTTGATATCTAAAACGTTATATCAGTCGTCACGCACGAATATCCTGATCATGTAATTGATTTTATTATTGATAATTTTACTACAAACCCACTGAGTCAGTGTATAACCTAATAGTTAACTTGCCAAAACAATGTTTGTATGAATTTCTACTTCCTACCCCATTGTCACTAAAGGATCTCCACAGTTTGAGGCCCTGGCTGCTATACAAAAGTAACCCTGAAATTCCACTAGTCGGTCGGAGAAGATTAAAGCAAGAGTTGGTGATAGATGCTGCTGACAGCTGCTTTACCCTTAATCAATCAGTTCAAGATTAGGAATGGCTATGCACAGATAACCCTTATGAAGTTTTTTTCAATTTTTGTAAAGACTAACCAAGAAGATGAACCTTTTGATAGAAAATAATATTTTCGGTAATTTACGAGCAATGAATTATAAACCACAATATCGGTTCTTAATAGGAATAGCAAGAAATTGCAAGAATCCCTAATGGAACATTCTGGTAAAAAGCACTTTGAACAGTAAATATTCAGTTCAAACATCACTTTAAAATGTTTACGATTGACCGCTAAGGTCGTACAAGTATAATAATGCTGAAAAACAAGTATGTTAGATATACGATAAGATGAAAATCCGCTTAAAACGGCCCTTTTGTAATTCTTATTATTTTTTTCTTTCTTACAACAAAAACCGGCTTGTTATATTGTTCCAATACTTTCCATATAAAACTACATAAGGTACTGTGAATGTTGTAGGAGTATTAAAAAGTTCATTCGTTTCTTTTTTTGTTTTACATAAACTGAAAAAGATACCATAATTCTAGTACAAACGATGTTATCATTATCCATAGAATCTAGCTTTCTTACCCATATATGGCGTTCTTTTAAAAAGCGTAAGTACAGAGTGAAACAGGAATTACCAATCAATAACAAAGGAGCATTGGATTAATGTAACATACAGACACTCAACGCTTTGTACACTATACAATTGGTGGGTTTAGGAAGCCAACTCCTATATTACGTACGAAGTGAAGGAGTAAAAATAATCTAAATACGTAATTTTAAATTTTATTACATGCATTCGTAGAATAATTACTTTAAAAGTCACGAAGGCTTATTTAAAGCAAAGTTTTAGACAACGTGTTTTATTTGGAAAAGGCAGTTTATCTATCGGCGAAATTTTATGCACGCTTATTAATGGATGTGTCTCAGTTCAGGCAAATATTTGCTCATAGCTATGCAATATATAGAGATAATTTAGTTACACAGAATGCTCAGTATATTCACGACAATCTCAAGCAGTTTTTTAACAATTTACATATCTAATTAATGCGATCAGATAGTCAACAGCTGCGCTAAATCATCATGAATCGTATCAGCTTGCAACAAGTTATGTTTATTATCATTACAATATATAAGGTTAGCTACCATATCAAGTAATCCTTTGCTCATAGTTGAGCATAAAAATGCTACCAAACTACAAAAATAAAAAAATGGAATTGAAAAACCTGCAGTTAAGTATCTTAAAATGTATAATTTACGATATTGGCATGGAACTTGATAACGATTAACTAAAATCGTTCAATTTTTTGAACAGACGATATGGGACAAAATGCGCCTTTTGTGATCAGGGGATCTTCCCTTCTAACGTTGTGAGAAGAGCTCGGGAATACGTCTACCATCTTCACTGTTTCTGCTGCATCGTGTGTAAGGAGCTTCTTAATACCGGGGACTTGTTCTATCTCATGGAAGACGGGAAGTTGGTCTGCAAGAACGACTACGAAGCCGTTAAAGTCCGCAGTAAGACATATATCAAACCATTAATTTTATTGGCTTAAAAGTAAGGTAGAAATTTACAATAGGATATTAGCCATTCTTGGCAGGAGCAAAACCTTTTTAATTTGAAAAACTACACAAATTACTTTAATTATTTTTCTGGTAAGTTAATCAATGTCAATAGAAGTGCGGTCCACAACATCAACAAGAGTTCTGACCAGAATGTCAATAGGAGTACGAATCAAACTGCTAGCAAGAGTGCTGAGCAGATTGTTAAAAGAAGTTACAGCCTTAAACAGCGAAAGCATTAAACCAAACACCACGTGTAAGTGACCTATGTAGATATTGAACAATAAGATCTGACAATGTGATACTTATGTGAAGTTGTTATTCTCTCATGGTCACAGAAAGTAAAAAAATGGTTATATTATTTATATTTTAATAATTTTAAGATTTAGAATGTTCAGTTGAGTTCCCCGCTGGTACAGCGGTAAGTCTACGGATTTCCAACCCTAAAATTAGGGTTTCAGTTATCTGTGGACTCAGCAGATAGCCCGATGTGGCTTTGCTATAAGAAAACACATCCTAATACTTTTAGGATGGGTAAAATTATAACACAAATAATTTCTTTGAAATTTATTTAAGGAATATAACATAATTTATGCTTAATTTAGATCAAATTTATTGATTCATTGTATTTACCAGTTGTATAAAACGGTGATATTTAATAGAAAAGTATTTATTTTCGGGATTATTGGTTTCGATTGTTGACTTATGAAACATAGCTTTTTTATATTATATAAAAGGAATGACGATATTATAAATAAAAATTCAAATGCAGACGTGGCCAGCAAAAGACCCCGAACTACAATCACTGTTAAACAGCTCGAGACATTAAAGAAAGCCTACAAAAACAGTGCCAAACCTGCTCGTCACATTAGAGAGCAGCTGAGCCAGGACACTGGACTGGACATGAGGGTGGTACAAGTATGGTTTCAAAACCGGCGAGCCAAAGAGAAACGGCTAAAAAAGGACGCTGGGAAGACTATATGGGCCAATTATTTCAGGCATACAACTGGAAATGCTACACAAATGTTCTCAGCTGAATCAACACCCACCACAGCGTCTCCTGGATCTCCTTCTAGTAATGATGGCTTAGAATGGAAAAGAGATTGTAAGAGTAATGATACAGATAACGATATTTGTAAGGGTAAGACATGTTTTGAAGACCAACTGACGTTTTTATGTTAACCTTTCATTACATTTTAAATGAGTAAAAATTTTTTAGCTCTTAGTTAAAAGCTCAGAGGTTAGATTATTGAACCTGTTACACAAACTGAACTTTATATTGCTTTGAAATAGGAGAATTTAAAATCAAGGGTTCTAGATTTCAAAACACATTTTGGATATTTTTAGAATATGTAAGAGAACATGTAATGAGAATATGTTTTTGGGTTTAGATTAAAATCACATGTGCTACTTGAAAATATGAAGACATACATGAATTACTATGTATTATGTTAAAGAAAAGTAAACTAAGAGATGACGACAAATTATGACAGTCGTTACTGAAAATACAGCATGAAATTTAGTTGGTTTTGCTATGAAACTTGCATTTAATGTAAAATACAGTAAGTCAATAACGACTGTTACAATAAAGAAAATGGAAATGATACTTTAATTGCACATCTATCAAATGAGGCTTATTATTCTTTAATGTGTTAGTTACATAGAGAGGTATACACTTTATATGCACGCTGTTTACTGCTTTAATTTCCAATTCGAAAAGGTTAACTTATTTTTTGTCATATGGGAATGTTTAATATAATATGTTGAAGCTGAAATTTAGATGTTGGATATTTTGAAGTCAAGTATATGATATTTATATATGCGAGTGGGTTTCGATTGTGTTTTGTCATAAATCTCGAATTCTCCAGATATATTGTTCTTCGTATAATTCAAAATAAATGCGGTTGACCTAAAACTAACATGTAAAAAAATGTCCAATAATAAAAACTTTATGAAGTTCTTGTTTACGTTTACAATTTTGACGGAACTATAATATTGGCTGCGTATAATTTCAGTGCGATTATTGCGAGCTGTTAAACTGACTGTGTTTAATTTTTATGTGATTCCTGGTTTATCTCTGAAGCTTTTGTACACCAGACATATTTATGTTCTTTTCGAAATGTTTTTTTTTTTTTTACCAACTTCCCTTATTATACAAGTTTATTCTTTAGACTATTGTGGTTCGCGCCCTGTTATACCCACATGGAAGTCATGTTCCGCACTTTGGAGGCATGGGTACACAGTAAAAGTGACAGTCAAATCTCACTATTCACTTAGAAAAGTCCATGAGTTGGCAATGTGTTGTGTTGACTTGCTGCCTTTCCTGTTGTTTATCACATTCAAAATTAGAGACGGCTAGCGAGAATAGCTCTCGAGTGCTCATGCACGATATTAAACAAATAAACAAAACTTTAGGCTTTATTCAGTTATTTTCAGTTATGAATTGAGCGAGAAAATCTTAACAGGTTTCACTGGTGGTTAGTATTTGTTATTAGTTTTAATAAACAGAAATCTCAAGAGTTTTGCTTTTCAAAATGTTAATTAAAAACAACATTATTTTGTATAATATTAATAGGTTTTATTTAATATGGAAAAATACAGGAAACGGACCATTGTAAGTATTAAGCTCTGTAAACAGTTCTAAAATAGCAAAGAAAATATATCAAAAATAAAGTTTTTGCTAAACTAATATTTGAATTTTGTGTCGTGTGTCGTAGTTATTTTCTAATTGTTTTCAATCTGAAAAATATTCATAAAAAAACAGGAAAGCATTTGTCACTTTGTGCTAAAACTTACCAAATATATATAACAGGACGCTATACTATCAAATATATAAGAAATTTTATTTCTTATTTTTATGATTTTATGAAAAGTAGCATATCTTCATCAAACCTTACCTCAATACTTCCTTTTAGGTATCATTCGGATATTTACTTTTCAAATAATTTCCAAAGTAGGGAGGAAAGTACTTTTGGGTTAATAAGGGAAAATATTATTGACAAAGAAAGGACATTAGTTGTTTCCAGAAACGAAATGGTTGACAGTGATGTCACTGTTAATAAAAAGATAAAAAACTGAATTACGTCATGCATGATACTTTTTTTACTTCTGATGGTATGGATGTGATTCCTTTTTGTAAATGAAGCAAACTAGTTGAGCAAATAAGGTTATGCTTTTATGACATCCATAATTACTTGTTACTTGCAAAGTAGTTCATTTCCCGGTAACTGTATACAAAAACGTTTTAAAACAACATTTAAAATGTTTCCTATTTTATCGTCTGCTCTAGCTAAATATGCTTAAAACTTAGACCTTGGTGTTTGGTATGCATATTGGTCACTACTAAGGTTTCATTTTGCAAAATGTTCTCTTGTTTTCATACAGATAAACTACACTATTTTCCAAACGTTAGAGACAAGGCCACAAACCTTTTCTCTAAAGCACGTGTGAGCGAGTTGTTACTTGGCAACTGCAACATTTTATTGCGGCAATTTGAAGCATATATAGATGAGCTTTAACAGGCAGACAAACCTTTAACTGTAGCAGTCTGACGTACTTGTTTACTACAGCACTAGAAACATTATAATACATGTCCCATGTATTCATTGAAGCTCTAGAATCAAATTAAATTATGTGTTTACTGAAATTCTATAGATCCTACTGATATTCACTGAACTGTAGAGATACTATAAATATTCAAGAGACAATATAAAGATAAGTTTTTATCATTACTAGACTAACTGAGATAGTGTGAAGACACTCGTAGAATTATTCTTACACTGCTAACCCAGGGATTACTAGCGCAGATAGCCATCATTAACCATTGCTTACTCTTTGGCTATTCTTTTACCAACGAATAGTGGGATTGACGGTTACACTGTAATACCCCCACGGAAGAAAGAGCGAACATGCTTGGTGTGACGGAGATTGGAACTCCTTATCCACCAGGCTCAGCATGGTCAAGTGAATAAGGCACTCGACACCTTTATCTGAGAGTCGTAGGTTCGAATCTCTGTCACACCAAACATGCTTGCCCTTTTAGCCGTGGGAGCGTTATAATGTTACAGTCAATCCCACTATTCGTTGGTAAAGCCCAAGAGTTAACGGTAGGTGATGATGACTAGCTGCCTTTCCTCTAGTCTTACACTGCTAAATTAGAGATGGCTAGCGCAGATAGCCTTCGTGTAGCTTTGCGCGAAATTCAAAACAAACCAAACCCTAATCACCTGGCCATGCCGAACCATAATTAAAGAATGGCTACATATTTGGTGTATGAAATAAAATTTTGCAGACATTGTAAAGACATCCTGTGTTTTAAGTCATTAAATCATAATAAATTATATTCTAAGTTAAAGAAAGTTCTGGAGACATAACAAAGGAAAATTTTTTCGTAACAAAATATAATAGGGCATACAATACACTTTGTATTTTATTTTATTTATAATTTGGAATTCTCTATATATCAGTAAAATGTTGAATACATTATATTAAAATGATTTTGAATATTCAAGTCGACAGGTCAAGTAATAACCACAGCCGACATAAAGTCATAACAGTAGAGATTATATTAGAGCTATATTTGGACATTATCTGATATTTTCTTAGTGTTATGGCACCAAAATTCACTGATTTTCGGAAGAATACGTAATAATCCTTTCTTATGCCAATTATTTATATACTCGCATCATAAATATGGGTTTGTTTGTTTGTTTGTTTTGGAATTTCGCACAAAGCTACTCGAGGGCTATCTGCGCTAGCCGTCCCTAATTTAGCAGTGTAAGACTATGGAATAGTGGGATTGACCGTCAGATAGCACGCCTGCGCTTGGCCATGCCAGGCCCATAAATATGGGCTCAGATAGGTGATTTAGAATGTCCAAGACAGATATACCCTTTACTCTTAATGTAATTGAAAAACAAAGGAAGATTGAACAAATTGGGGCACCAAGAACGCCCGTGAAAAAGACCTGCAATAAGTTGCATTCCCCAAACACGGTATGCAAGGTGCGCCTTTTTGAATCAAGTGAGAGTCCACGAACACAAATTTCAGTGGTAAAAGCCGTCTACGTAGCCCAGTCAACAGAACACAACGTAGTCAAGAAGGAAATCCATCTGGAAAAATGACGTAAGCCACGTGTACATAAGCTACTTCCAAGACACATCATTTCAACTATAATATGTCTCAAGCAGCTATAAAGTGAAGTGGTTTTCTGTGTTATTCCATTTGAAGATAAATCGGTCAAACAAAAAGCTAGTGTATGTGTTACAGGTAAGAGTCCTGCGACGGAGCAATTTGCAGTGATAACTACTCTAAAGGCTGGTGTCTAGATGCACGGTAGTTGGGGCATCATCGGACTGGTCACTTGGACTTTAATTACGTCGTGAGGCTCAAAAATCATTCGAATATAACGTACTCAAACTAGGTATAAATAATTAAAGATTGTGATATCTCAAAATATTTTTGAAAATTTTATATTGCTGTAAGAACACTTTTGCTTCTATTTCCTTAAGTTCTGTATGCCAACAAGTACTCAGTTATTGGGAAGACTGACATCTTAAAATATATAGATCACGCTAATGAAAGTAGTAAATAAAGATAACTCTAACTAATAATATTTATATGCTTCATATAAATCAACTGTTTATGTTGAAGCATTTTTATTCAATTTCTGAATTTCATGCATACATACGTACACAGTCTCGGACAAAATGTTTGCTTACTGTTCTATATTGATGTCATGGAGTGGTTATTGAACAAACGTCTGAATTTTGTTTGCCAAAATACGCATATACACCAGTTTTGTATAAAATGGTGTGCTTTTGGAATTATCTTTTTCGAAACAAATCGACGCTTTGTTCAAAAATTTTCTCTGTACTTCTTGTACAAGACGTTATTGGGCGTTAAATTGTTTGACTTCCCACAAATGGTATGAAACAAATGGACTTTCTTAAAACAGTAGGGCACCTCCATTGTAATGTATTTATAACCTTGAAACGTTATCGAACTACAGGAAATTTTGTTCCAGGAAGGTCTTTTAGAGGATGTCGAAAACTTGCCCGAGATGACAGTTAAGTTAACACATCAATGTCGAAAGTCTTGTAACATCTTACGACACGAATGACATGAGTACATTTATTCCAGGGTATTCAGAATAACAGTGAACATGAGGTTGGCCAATCAAAGCTATTTTACAAGACGTGTTATCTGCAAACCGATATTAACAAGGATCAACCACCATCACCATGTTACTTAGGCATGTCAACTTACAATTAATACAATGGCGACATGTCATCTTTTCAGATGAGTTCTGACTACAGCTTGTTAAGCTGATGGTAGGATTCGTATTTATCATTTTCCTGGAGAACAGAAGAGGGACGACTATCTTTTTCACAGATACAAACAGGAGATGGTTCGGTAAATGTCGGGAAGGTATTCATCATGGTAGAAAAACTCTACTTAATACCCTCCACAGAAACATCAATAGCATAATTTCTGTCATAGAATAGGACAAAGTTTGATAATAACTCTGTGTTCCAGAACGACAATGCTATTGCCTACAGTACGCATATTTTACAGGATTATCTCGACCAGGAAGACGTTATAAGATTTCCCAACAAAGTGTTCAGATTGCAAACCAATTGAAAACTGCTGGATAAACTGAGCCAAAAAATTGTTTACTACGACCCTAAACCAGCTTCTGTAACAAGCTGGGATGAAATCATGATGTATGACATCAATAACTTCATCGAAAGCTTATAACATGTCGCCTTTTGGAAGTTATTAGAGAAAAAGATCAACCAATTACTGGATGTTTAATATGAACTGATATAAGATGCTATTTTTAATAATTCGATGTTATATTCTGTCATTATATATAGTTTGGTAAGGTTTGTTGTTATAGATGAAATGTTTATTTAAATATCTCTTAACGGATGTTTGATTAAATTGTTTTCTGTTCTAATAAAACGTTCATGATGTGCGCAAAACCTGTCTAATTGTACAAAGTACGTATGTGGATATTTAGTATAATACGTAGTTTGACAGCGTTGAGCGTATTTGTACCTTTATTAATAATATTGACCTTATATTTTACAAAACATCCACGCATTTTGTCCGAAACTGTGTATATATACAAGTATAGTAGGATGTTTTCGTAGCGCCATCTAGTGCCTGCCAAGAATATCCATGTCTTATAAATTTAAAGAGCTGTTTGCTTCAATTCTAAATCTAGAGCTATAATTTGACGTTGGAGCCTATGAGTAAAGAAATTGTATGTTTAAAAAAGAATTTAATTACAGACATCACTGAAGTTAGCATCTCGAATAAATGTGACCAGTATGGTAGGATTCGTAAAACCATCTTATAATAAATTAAGACTACATTTAGTTACTGTTGTTTCGAATTAAGCACAAAGCCATACAATGGACTACCTGTGCACTGCTCACCGCGGGTACCAAAACCCAGTTTTTAGCATCATTAGTTCTTAGTCATGCCCCTGCATCACTCAGGAGCCATTCTATTTAGAAAAAGAAAACTAAGATTGCTTGAATTTCTTCCTGGTTGGGTGTGTTGTTAGTTTGCCCGGGATGTTTATTTGAGGTCTCAAATTTGGCGTTTTATAGCCTTAAAAAAAAAACTCACTCCGAATTTTGGGCCATGGATGCTTTTGATTAGTTGTGTATTCTCTACTCTATTAATTCAAAATTAGAGATAGCTATTATCAGATAGTCATTTGTGTAGCTTTGTACAAAATCTATAAATTTTGAATTTTTTAGTTTCTGTCATAGCAATGATTGCATTCAGTTTATCTAAACATATTTGCTATATAGAACAATACATGTTCAGGAAATGAATGTTCTGATGACTCCCGCTAGTACACCGGTAAGTCTACGGATTTACAACGCTAAAATCAGGGGTTCGCTTCCCTTCGGTGGGCTCAGCAGATAACCCTTTGTGGCTTTGCTATACGAAAAACACACACAATGTTCTGACATGAGGATCAGCATTCATGGCAGATCAAAGCTAGACACGTTTGCGAAGATTCGAAACCCCAAATTTAAGAAATTAGTTTAAGACCATGAAAATCGCGATTCTAGGAAATACACTTAATGTTTAGATATACCATATACTAACATAAAAATTTTGTTCAGTTGAATTGAAGCAGAAACATAAATATTCTGAAAATGTACTTGTGTTTATTCACATTATGCCGTGAAATTTCTCTTGTTTGTAACTCTTCCAATCGGTTACCACCAGCAACGAAACTGCTTAATTTAAATTTGGTCAATTCAGTTAATAACTTTAAACTTTGTTCCTATCAGTCACGAAAACATCACATAGTCCAAAAATTGCAACAAATGTTCTCAGAATTAGCTAAACACCAATATTCAAGAAGGCATGGTAAAAAATAAGGGGCAGAACTCAATCTCGGATGAAGATTATACTAGGCACATGGAAATAATCATGATACGTTCATTCATACTGCTTTGCTGTATAGCTATTTTGTAGTATTGTTCTTCTTGGGTTTTGTCTGTAGATAGACAGATAGATGATTCACATATTACCGAAACAAAGACAATATCAAAACAGGTTTACTTTGTCAACAATTTATAAACAGCTTTACTCTGTCAACAATGTACAGACGGATTTATATTGTTAGCACTTCATTAAAATATTTATTTTGTTAAGTGAATTGTGAGTCGTTTATATTCATTTGTGTTTTAAAAACACACAAGTCTTGGTTTTAAACCGATTGTAAGTCCGTATATGTGATCTCTTGAAAGTGAAAATAAACAGGTACTCTGAAATTGCGAGAAGTTTGCTGAATTTAGGAGAGACAACTGAGAAGCCGCTTAGCGCATACACATGGAAAAAAAATCAACATGGTTGTAGTCAGATCGTCTACAAGAAAAAAAAATTGAATGTTTCTAGAAATAAATATTCATATGTGTTACTTTGTTTCCGATGCGTAACAAGGGTAACTACTGTTTACAAACTACAAGTTATAAGTGGGAATTATTCGCAGATTTCACAACTGTTAAAAGTTCTTGGAATGAAAAAGAAAACGATAATAGAATTGTGGGAATCGGGAAAGAAAAAAAAACGTCTGTTGACAAATTATACATTTTGCTCGGTAGAGAAAGAAGGCAAAGAAATTTATCAATTAAAGAATTTATTAACACTATAGGCTTAGAAGAAAAATAAAACTCTACTAGTTTTATAATCTAGTGCTGAGCTTAGGCAATCGCGTTCGTGATTCGAGACGTGATGCTACTGAACATGTTCTAAAAGGTACAATTAATTCTGTTGTTTGGTTCAAAGAACTGAAAAACCGTAGTGGCGATAACAGCAGCTGGCCAATAAGCACTGCGTGTGGGACACAAATGTCGTTTTTTTAAATAAAATTTATTTTCAAGAAAAAATGTATTTACCAAAGATCATATTCCGAGCAGCTACTCTTTGCAATATCCATAGGGTGAAAATCGGAATTTAGCTGTGACAAAGAACAGTTACTCGAATAGTTTGTTTTGGAATTTCGCACAAAGTTACTCGAGGGCTATCTGTGCTAGCCGTCCCTAATTTAACAGTGTAAGACTAGAGGGAAGGCAACTAGTCATCACCATCCACCGCCAACTCTTGGGCTACTCTTTTACCAACGAATAGTGGGATTGACCGTCACATTATAATGCCCCTACGGCTGGGAGGGTCAGCATGTTTGGCGCGACGCGGATGCGAACCCGCGACCAGCAGATTACGAGTCGCATGCCTTAACGCGCTTGTCCATGCCGGGCCCATACTCGAATAGATAAAAAAACTTATTGCTAGACCTGATTTTAAGCTATTGCTCAACCATTGTTTTTGAAATATAATGTTTCTCTATCGATTTGCATCCTTTTTATTAAAGTGAAAGAAGAACTAAAAATAACTTAATGACTTATGAGTGAAAGAGAAATTTGTAGTTTATATATCTACTGAGCCAGATGAAAAATAAATGGAGTCTGTCTATGAGCCATCCATTGAGTTGCTTATTTGTTTTCCAGCACAAAGCTACATAAGGACTATTTGTGTTATGCCCACCCTTGGTATCGAAATCCAGTTTTTAGTCTTATAAGCCTTCAGACTCACAGCTGAGCCACTGGGGAAGGGGCATTTTTTGAGCCAAAAGAGAAAGAAATAATAAAAATTTTAAATAACTAATGATTGCAGAAAAGATAAAAGTGAAAATAAAATGACCCAACTTCTAAGACCCAGATATAAAAGCATAAAAAGGCGCCATTGATACGTGATTGAAGTAGTATATATATATGTGTGTGTGTGTGTGTTTTTGGTTTATGCACCACTTAAGAAGTTAACAAAGTTAAAAAATGCAAAACATCAAAAACATGCTCATAAACCTTCATGTAATTATGACGTAATCGTCTCTAACCCTTTCCTTCCTTCTCCAAGTTGCCGTAATATGAAAGTATCCTTTTTGGGGCCCTAACTACTTGTAGTTACAAGAATGAGTATTTTGATAGAATAATTTAAATCCTTCATCATACTTTTTTATGAATTAATTGTGAAAATCGTACATCAATGTTTTAGAAAGATCTAGAATGCTCATACTAACGTAAATTAATTTATTGTATAGAATTTTTGTTTCATTGATATGAATTGCAGATACAAGTTTTTTAAATATTGCTCTCAACTTGGAGTTTGGTTCAGCTATTAATTGTTCAACTTTGCAGCAGAACGCAGTTTGACATCAACTCATTTTCTAACAATTTCCAGTCTTTCCAAATCCAAAATTATTTATCAGTTTGTAAATATCTTTTTCAATGTCATTAGTGGCCTTAGTTCTCATGTGTGTGTATTTCGTCCAATGTATTTCTTAAACCAATTAGACTGAATTGTAACGCTGCATGCATTTTTTTCAACGTCATACCTAATTATAAATACTCTTTAAGAGGTACATAGTGCAGCGGTAAGTCTATCGACTTTTACCATTAAAATCAACGGTTCGATTCTTTACTGTTGCCTCAGCAAAGAAGCTCATGTGGCTTTGCTATAAGAAAACACAGTTTTAGTGAAGTACATGATTTTTTTATAATACAAAGTTGCCATCAGTTTTATTTCTTTGGTTGTTATTTTGTTTTCTGAAGCTAGAGATATATCTGAACAATAGTAATGTAATTATTTTGGATGGTCTAAATCTACTTCTAAAATATAACCTTTTTGGAATCATCAGGTACTTTTATTACATTAATATTTATATGACGTCATTTAAATTTCCCATAGGGAAAACATTAACTCACCATCCAGCCATATAGGTTGTTACTGTTGTTTATTTGGATTAAGCACAAAGCTATACAATGGACCATCTATGCTCTGCTCAACACGAGTATCGAAACCAGAATATTAGCATTGTGAGTTCCCCATCATACCGCTGTGCCAGTGAGGGGAGGTTATTTGTATCTAAATTCATTAGATAAATAGATTCTTTATTACGATAATAATCTTTCATGTATTTAGTACTTACTCTTTTTATATTTATTACAACCCTGAGATCTATATCCATGAAAAACGTCCTTAGGAATTACGATCACATTATATTCAGTCAACCAAAATAACACAATGCAATTCCATTTTTTAAATTATTTTTGCTTCTTAACTCGCCAGCTTTAGGAAGAACAATATTTTCTATATTAAATAAAAATTATTGAGCATTGATACAATTATTATGTTAACTACTTGTTTTCAAACGTCCTTCATACATGTTTTACTTCTTAAAGAAGCTCATTTTTATGTAATCATTTTCACTTTTAACATGAGTTTTCTTACAAATTGGTTTGTAATATTTTTCAAACACATCAAATTTTATTTTTAGGCTTGTACGGTTTAGCAAATATATCATTATCAAACTTATAATATCAAGCAATTATTTCTCTTTGCATATTATTGATAAGAAACTTTATTAAATGATGTTTCTAAGTTTAGAATAACGACTATATTTGATTTATTTAGCAACTTTTTCAACACTATCAACGTTACATATGGTTACTCAATAAGGGAGACAAATTTATGAACATAGACATATTTTTTTACGGTAGTATTTTCAGGTATGTAGAACGTTTTTCATGTTATTCAATATGTGGCTTAACAGCTTTTATCCACATTTCATTTTTCATTTTATTGTGACAATCACTGCCACATTTTATTCACCAAGACCTTAGACCAACTTGGGTTTTATCATTTTTATTGATGTAATTGAAGAATTTGTCAGTTTTACAAATGATAAACTTGTTGCTTTCTTCAATTCATTAATACTCTCTGGTGGTACAGTGATAGGTTTACAGAATTACGACGCTAAAATGCCGTGGATATAACAGATAGTCTACTGAGGCTAGTTAAGTTATTTAATGAAGTTTAGCCATCTATAAACTATGGTGTTCAATTTACAACTTCGAGCTTTAAAATAAATCAATTACAATTTATCAGACTGATTTACATGAAAGAAATCTACACTAAATATTAGGATTTTAACCAAAATGCTGTCTTAGTAAAGAACAGAGAGGAATCTTTATAGTTAACACTTATAGGGGTGTAGACGACATTCATATTCGTTGTGATGTAACCAGTAGGGTATTATACAGGGTGTTCGGAAAGTCACTGTGCAGTTTTGTAACAGCATTTATTCAGTCTGTTTCAAGCCAGCAACTGATAGCTGTGTTTAGAAACAAAATAAGAAGGATCCAAGCCTGTATTGATGCCAACGGGGGTCACTTTCAACATTGTTTATAATTGTAATTCATATTTACCTCCTGTATTCTATATTGAAACATGTCTGTTAATAAATATATAAGTGCACAGTGACTTTCCGAACACCCTGTACAATAATGAGTTTAGCAGTATTTGGTATTTATTCAATTCTTCTAATTCACTTGAAAGCTTAATTAAAATTGAAGAAACAAATTCAACGTGTACTGAAGTTAAAAGAGCAAATTCTATTTATAGAATAAGAATGAAGATTACGAAGCAAAACAATCAACCTTTTGACTTCAACAAACAATGATTTATATATATATATATATATATATATTACTTTTTAAAAGTAATAAATGGATTATAACAAACATTGCTTATTTGTATAGAAGTCGGAAGAATTATTAAAAAGGTTTATACTGATATTTTAAACAAAGGAAAAGATACTATTGCAGATGAATTAATATGAAATAAATTGAGTAATATATTAAAGAACAAAATCAGTATCTAATATTTTAAATAAGAAACTTCATACGATTCAAGCATAACATGGAAGGACTTAAAACTTTTAATTCGAAATAAATGGAAATAATTTACCATCTAACGAGTATACAAAATTATTAGATAAATATTATATACAGTTTTCAATACAAACAATATCAGAAATGTAAGTGTATCAATTGAAAACAATAATGCTAAATATTCTACTTTAGCACAAGCGAAGCATCTAATATGTGTTTCTGTATAGGTACATCAGAAACACCAAGTAAACAGATTTTAGTATCTTGTAATAATGGAACAATAACACTGAGTGAACATAAGGGAAGGCTGAAGTTGATAAATTATTATCAACATTTAAACATAATGTTTCATGCAACTAGGGCTTTATCAAAAGAAGGATTCTGATAACAGTAATAAAAGAGTATTACAGATACTTATTAAACAATACTTTGAATTCTTTAATGGCTTCAGACATAATTGTTCTAAATAGCGACGTAAGATTTATTTTCTAGAAAAATTAAAGTAATGACACAATTTATACTATTGTAGTTAGTGAAAGCTATAAAGGTGTTCTAAACAATATACAGTAATGGTTACTTCATATTAAACTCTGCCCGAACAAACAACTAAAAATAGTAGGTTTACTCTAAACTCTCACGCTGATATTGAAATTAATTGGAATGATGTAAGTGTTACGAGAAATAATTTTCAAAATGTATCAAATGGCACATATATCGTAAACACTACAAGCGATGAAATGAGAAACACTTATTTTGTTCCTCAATTTCTAGACAAGAAAAATAATCGAAACGAAAACATTATGATTTTCGATAATCTTGATATATTTAAAACATGGTTAAAAATTAATTATGATAGATATTCCTGTGAAAATTACAATGTTTCATTCAGAGACAGAGAATTAGGTTATTCCAGATATTATTGAGATTTGTAAGCAGCTGGGTTCAGTAATATGAATACGAAAACTGGATGTCTAATAAGCTATACCAGTTATGGAGGGTTGCATTCAATAACTTGATTCGATGTTTCGAGCCACAAATCCTATAATGATATGGGGAACTTGAAGACTGAATTATACTAGCAATTTAGACAAACTCTATCAAAATCATAAAGATTTTGTTTCTTATTAGTCGAAAAGAGAAAGGGAATAATGAATGTTTGCAATAAAAGTTTTGAAATCATGAGAATTATTATAATAATAAAGGAGTTTTTGGTTTCGATATAGTAATCTATACAAAGAAGTATCTTATGGTCTTAGGTTTACATGAAAATGGTTTTAAATTTTTTGTCAGTATATTTCTATATTTTTTAGCAGTTTCTAACTAAATAGAGTAAGATGGAACCACTTGTAGTGTATATGTTGCATTTTTGCAACACTTTGGCTACACTTAAAAACATCAACTAATAATCTATGTATACAAGTTTGGAAAGAACCCCCAAACTCGTAATGGTGAGACAAAAATGAGAAACCTGGAGGACATGGAAAGAAAAAAAGATTTTTAATGCTTGTCATTTTAGTGATTTTTAGTAACTGTGAGCTATTTTATAATGATTTTTGACCTATTGTCTGTTATGTTTGACATATTTTTAGTACATCGTTTTAACAGTTTACGCTTAAGAAATTTGTTAACCCTTTAAATGGTGCAGAAATCCAATGTACGCACTATTGGTTAATCTGAAGGAGGAATAAAAGCAAATTGTTGATAAAGTAGTTAATGACCCAAAAGAGTATAAAAATTGTTTTGTTTGCTTTTAAATACAAACTGCACAATGGGCTATCTCTGATGTACCCACTGCAGACATCGTACCCTGGATTTTAGTTTTATAAGTCCTCAGGCATTATCGCTAAACCACGGGTATCAAAGTTAGGGTTAGCGAAAGGATAAAAAAACATAAACAATGCAAAGATAAAGTGTTAGCTTAAGCATTCATTAATTTAAAAGATACAAAATGGGGTTTAATAAAAATTTACAGAACAAAAGAAAATAAAACACAGTTAACCAATTTTCAATCGTCATAACTTCATTATATTATGAATCAAACTGATGAGCAATATATTTTATTTACGCTAGTAATAACTGTTACTAACTTGCTCTTCTAACTAATTAATTATTTTGAAATCCCATTAAAGTTTCGGAAAGTATAAAAATGTTAAATACACATAAGTAATTAGAATAGTATGATGTTTCGTTATCTCTTTGTTTGACATATCTATTTCCTTCTGAGTCCATATGTCAACAAAATTATTTGTTCTAATGTATGTCAAAAGTTTTAAGATCGATTACATGGCACAAAGAAAGTTCAGTTTGATATAAATCATAGTTCTTTTCGTTAATTTGTACCTTCAGTTTGCGCTGTACGACGTGATGATTTAATTTCCAAATACAATAACGAGCTTGTTTGTGGTTAGCACGTTGGACCACGGGATTGAATCCTGTCACTGAACACACTCACTGTAATGGTTAATTCCACTATTAGTTGGTGAAAGAAGAGCCCAAGCTGGCGGTGAATGTTGTTGGTTAACTGTTGGTTAACTCCTGTCTATTGCTGCAAAATGAGAGACGGATAGTACGTCCAGCACTTCAGTAACTTTCCGCGAAACTAAACAAAACAAACAACAGTATGCTGAATATTCTAGTTATACTTGAAATGCTAATAAATAACATATCTTTCGTAACCGATAATTGGGTACTTTTATTCAAAATCGATAAGACGAAATAATTCGTTAGTTACAACCTAAATGACTTATTATTCCACTTGAAATTAATATGGAGTATAGTGTTATGTATGAGAAATAATGTATAGGAGTTATGTAGATCTGGCACTACTTGTTTTGGCGTTCTACAACTTTTCAGCCTACTGCCTCTCCCATTATTTTTACTTTTCAGTTGTCCAACAAAACCGTATAAATACAAATCTGTAGCTCTGTGATCAATTCGGTCTTGAAAGAGTTAAAATAATACATACAAGTTCTTCAATGAGCATCTAAAAATGCATTACTACTTGGACCTTTAGTATCTTAATCTTCAGTGGTTTCCATTTCTTCTGTAAGCTTTCCTGTTTCTTTTGTATTAGGAGTTTGTTTACTGGTTTTACGCTAAGCAAAAAGCTATACAATGGGCTGTCTGTATCAAAACCTGGTTTCTAGCCTTGTAAGTATTAGAGGTACCAGAAAGTAACATCGTTTTTTCCCCTAAAATATATTTTTTAAAGTATGCATTTTTCAATCAGTTACGTGATCCACATTACTGTTAATAACAGTGTGCCGTCTTTCAATTCCTCATTCATAAAAGGAAAGGCCCTGCATGACCAGGTAGTTAGAGCACTTAACTCGTAATTCGAGGGTCGAGGGTTCGAATTCCTCTCTAGTATTGTAAGTCCACTGACATGCTGCTGTACCTTTTGGGGTAAAATTGACTCTTACGTTAAAATAGGCTTAGTACGTGCAACTGAACTTTAGGCTTAGGTATATTTCAACAAGTAAATCGTGAAACAGGATAGGTATATTGTGTTTATTTAATAAAACAATCTAAAAACTAATTTACTGTATTTTGGTGTTTCAAATTAAGTTTGTAGTGTAATAACTTATAAATAGGTTATAAATCAGACTAAATATATTTTATTATTATTAACATTACGTATATTATCCTAATAAATTGTTAAGTTCTGTTTCTAAGTTCTATATGATTAAGGACAAACTTTACTCTGAAAACATAGTAGTGATCAACAAATAATATCAGTTTTTTAACGTTGGCTTAACAGTAATTATGTTAATAATATGTTACTGGTATTCGGTATTAAGTTTTTATTTTCAGGCTATAAGTATAAATACATATTGTATGAGTTAGGTGTTCACAGTCTGTTGGGTGTAATGAGTGCAAAGAGTGGGCTTTATTTGGAAACTCTGGACTGGCATGTATATTTACGGAAGCTAGTAATGAAGATGTGCAATTTTTATGCAGACCTTGTGCGTTGGAGGAGAAGATGGAGGCTATCCTAATAAAAAGAAAGACAATAGATGAAAAGAAGTGTAAACTGTGGGAAATGGCAGCAGGATTTCAAGAGGAACTTAAAAATACATGCAAGAACTACTCCTGTTTACAATTACATTTAGGAAGCTAGAAAGAATACTAATAGAGTAAAAGTAATGAATTAGTTATAATGATATGTTTGATGACAAAAGTTGGTTTAAAATACAGGATTAGTGGCTATTTAATAAACATAGAATATTAAAGAGGGAGGGAGGAGTGGCTTTATATGTAAAATGTGAGTTACATCATGTTAAAGTTGAAGATATTATATATAATATCTATGAGATTGAACTCATTTTGGTCACTATTAGTTAACATAAAGAGAAAACTTTTAGTGGGAATTTATTACAGACCATCAAACGATACTGATGAAATTAGTGAAAATCTTTACAATGATATTAAGATTTAAGCTGTTAATGAAGTCCTAATTATGAATTAGTTTCATTTCAGGCGTATAGATTGAAAAATGCTAGAGTCAAACCATGAGGGAGACGTTTCAAACTGTTCAGGACGGGTTTTGTTACGTATTATAATTTATTTCGGACGAGTCTCCGGTTTATTATAATACGTATGTTATGTATTACTCTTTCAAATAACCAGAATTTTAATCTGAACTTAATAGTTAATTAAATGTCAATATGTATTAAATTTATGCTATTTGCGAACAAGACTGGCACACACAATTTTCTTTCGGCCCGGCATGGCCACGTGGTTAAGGCACTCGACTCGTAATCTTAGGGTCGCGGGTTCAAATCTCTGTCACACCAAATATGCTCTCTCTTTCAGCCGTGGAGGCGTTATAATGTGACAACAATCCCACTCTTCGTTGTTAAAAGAGTAGCCCAAGAGTTGGCGGTGGGTGGTGATGACTAACTCCCTTCCCTCTAGTCATACACTGAAAAATTAGGGACGGCTAGCGCAGATAGTCCTCGAGTAGCTTTGTGCGAAATTCCAAAAACAAACAAACAAACAAAAACAAACATACTCTAAACCCTATTAACTTAAAGAACAAACTTAAAGACAACCTTTTTCATTCATATACTTATCGAGCTTTTTATTAAACTTATGCCTCTCAGTGGTTCAGTGGTATGTCTATGGACTTAGAACGCTAGAATCTGGGTTTCAGTTTCCGTAGAGGACAGAGTACAGATAGCCCATTGTGTTGTTTTTTGCTTAACTTCAAACAAACCCTTAAACGTATGTATAAATTTATTGCCTTTACAATGTCTGAAGGCATCCTATTCCAAAGGCTAACCGTCCTGTTAGAAAAATAGAACTGTCTTAGCTGAAGATGACCCCTGCCCTGCCAACATTTATACTTGTTTCTACTAGTTCTACCATTCTCACTGTTAGGTAAGATAAAGGTAATATATTAACGCTATCAATTCCCTTTAAAATATTAAACACCACAATTAGATCCATCTAAATCTTCTTTTTTAAAGAAAAGACAATTTGAGATATTCCGACCTCTCTTATAACAACCCATCCATCCCAGGCACCATTCTAGTGACCCTTCTCTAAACCATTTTCTAAAATTGAATGGTTTTCCTAAAGTAAGAAGCCCAAGACTAAACACAATATTTAAATGCAGCCTAACCAGTGTCTTAAAGAATAAAATTATAAATTATTTAAACTTTTATTCAATGTTTCTGTAGATGTAACCTAAAATCCTATTTGCCATACCATTAGCAACAAAAGACTACTTGAATGACTTTAGAAACTGGTTGACTATTACATCAAGATCCATTTCTTTCATGACACTTTTAAAGCAAGGCTATTGCCATCCAAATCATATTTATCATTTAAATTATGATAACCCACGTATATTATCTTGCATTTATTATAATTAAAACTCATTTGCCATTTTGACATTAATATCATCTGCACATTTAAATAATTTATTGACTATTCCTTCATCTATGTCATTGATATAAATCAAAACGAGAAAAAGTCCTAAGAGTTTTATGAGATACCTCACTTGCAACATTAATCCAGTTTGACTGAACTCCATTTTCACAACCCTCTGCTTTCTTCCATCTAGCCATTATTGTATCCAAGTTGCTAACTTATTTTCCACACCTATAGAGATAATTTTTACTAGCCTTTTGTGTGGCACCTTTTAAAATGCTTTTTGAAAATCGAGATACACCAACTCCACACCATTACTCTTATCTACATATACGGTAATCTTTTAAAAAAATGTCAAAAGATTTGTAAGGCAATATTTTCCCTTTGTGAAGCAATGTTAACTATCTAATAAAATTCTAAACTTTGTTAAATGACTTTGCAAAACATTTTAAACAAACTTTCCAAAACTTTTCTGGGACAATTTTTATCACCTTCCTCGAAAAGAGGAGTTACAGTAGCAATCTTCTTGTACCTACCCATTATTCAAGGGACTGACAAAAACATAGTAGAAAGTGGCTCACATATCCAATCCTTGACCTCCTTTAAAACTTTCGAGGAAATATTATATGGCCTAGGAGCCTTATCGTTTTGTAAAATTCCTAATTTTCTCTTAACTAGTTCCAAATGAATGCAGTCGTCTTGTTCGATCTATTTATCAACTGTTCAAAATGTGGAATACTGTTTATATCTTCATCAGTAAAAACCAAACAAAAAGCTAAAGTTAATAACTTAATATTCTCATAACTATGAGATTCCTTTATCATGTCTCATGGGTCCTTCCCCCATTCTTACATTTTGTTTACCCTCAATGTACTAAAAGAAATCCTTACTATTAATTTTTTACACTTTCAGCCAACATTTTCTGATACATCGTTTTAATGTCTTATTTCCTATTTAACCAAATTTTGTAATAATCTATAATCTTCTCCTGTCGTTAATTTACTTTTTTTCATTTTATCTCTTAAACTCTTTGTGAGCCAATTTGATTTTTTACTTGCAGCTACTATTTTCTTTCTATAAGAAACATATTTAACTTGAACATTTAAAAATTTATCTTTAAATATTTTCAACTTCTGATAAGTGTCTCCAAATAGCTCAGCTGGACAATTCACAACAGATAATTCTTGTCGCACCCTTTCAAAATTTGCTTGTTTGAAATTTGTAACCGAAATATCATAATTTGCTATCTTCATATGCAGTACAACATCAAACCTAATAGAGCAATATTCGATTGCACTCAAATGTTTCCCAATTTCTAATAATTTTTCTATTTGAAGTTAACAATAAATATAAAACAGCTTTGTCTCTAGTATGATCTTTGAGTAAATGGTGATCAAAGAGTAACAGATTTACCGTTCTACATTTATATTAGTGCCTACTCTTGTTTCTGTATAGTTTCGTTTTTGCATGTGACGTATATTCTTGGCTCTGTATTGCGAAAGTCCCGCTTGTTCTCTGGACTTGTAGGGAATTCTTGAAAGCGAGAATAAACAATATTTGTTTACGAAAATGCGCTAGATCTTTGTTAAAAATCCTATAAACTCGCATGATTGGTATATAGAAATCGACGCGCAGAGAGACAAATATTATTATTCGTCAGCTACAGTCAGTCTCCAATAGGCCTTGGAAGCTATAATTGTGATTAACGTTTATTAATCAGAAGAACACAGAATTTGACCAAGACTTCCCGCTTGTAAAGCGGTAAGTCTACGGATTTATAACGCTAAAATCAGAGGTTCGCTTCCCCTCGGTGAGCTCAACAGATAGCCCAATGCGGCTTTGCTGTAAGAAAACGCACACACACATATTTAGGAGGACATTAAATATCTTCCCCAGTAAGAAGTGAAGTTGTAAGCGGTGTTAGACCAATCAAGAAACGACAGCTAGCTAGCTTAGGCGAAGTATGGCAATATCAACTCAGAATTAAAGTGATCTTTGTGGATATGAATCATTGATAAAATATTCAGTTCTAGACAGGATACGAGAATTAACATTGTCTGTAAGTTTGTAAAACAGTTGTATATAAACCATTATTTGTAATAACTATTATTAATAAACATTCTTATCAATTGCACTGTTTTTATTTGTATATTTATATTAAAAAATAAAATTATTTTAGTTTGTTTTGAATTTTGCGCAAAGCTACACGGGGGCTACTCTTTTACCAACGAATAGTGGGATTGACCGTCACATTATAACGCCCCCACGGCTGGGAGGGCGAGCATGTTTGGCGCGACTCGGGCGCGAACCCACGACCCTCAGAGTACGAAGCGCACGCCTTAACGCGCTAGGCCATGCCAGGCCGGTTTAGAGTATGGAACAGCCAAGACGGACTAATAGGGCCCATGTCATAAAACGTTATGTTGTGTTATTAAAAGTAGTACTTTGTTTGTTTGTTTGGAATTTCGCACAAAGCTACTCGAGGGCTATCTGTGCTAGCCGTCCCTAATTTAGCAGTGTAAGACTAGAGGGAAGGCAGCTAGTCATCACCACCCACCGCCAACTCTTGTGCTACTCTTTTACCAACGAATAGTGGGATTGACCGTCACATTATAACGCCCCCACGGCTGGGAGGGCGAGCATGTTTGGCGCGACTCAGGCGCGAACCCGCGACCCTCAGATTACGAAGCGCACGCCTTAACGCGCTAGGCCATGCCAGGCCCCAAAAGTAGTACAAAAGGCAATTTAGGAAACCACCAGTGACCTACTATTCAATTAATACAAAATAAGAAATGTTTAAATAATATCGGTAAATATTCTATCAATACAAATGAAGTTATTTAGATAAAAGAAGACCTCCCATATAGCTCAACAGAAAGTCTAAAGGCATATAATATTAAAAATCGGATTTCGATAATTCGATGGGCATACAACAAATAGCGCATTGTATAGCTTTACACTTAACAATAACTAAACAGAATTATATAAATAAAAACAACTAGTTACTACTTTTGTTAATATAGAACACATCTCAGATAATAAATGGAAGCGAGAAAAAACATTATCATTAAATGAAAGTTTACAGTAATTTAATGTACCTTACCTTTTTCTACGTATCGTACTATCTGTTCTAGAGAAATTAATCTCAGTTGTATTACCTCCAATATCTAACGTCATTTATATTACTTTCAAAATTGCGTGTACTATTTTACATTAGCTTACTATCTGCGTTCAGCCTACCCAATAATAAAAATAAAATATGTCAAAGTAACCATTGAATTGTACGCTATATACTACTTAAGGAATATATTTTAGATATTTCAAATTATTTGATTTTTCTAATATACAGAGGACGCTAATGACTGTTTGGAGTTAGAAATATGTCCAACGACCGCGGCGAAGGAATGTGGCCAGAAGTATGATGTAATTCATGGCACTGGTGAATCCAGTTTTGCACCCAATGTTCTGGATCACATCGCAGAACAATCTCACAGCTGGCAAAAAGAAGCGATCCAAGAGGCATTTCAATCATTCAACGAAAAACCAGGAGAATCAAACCAAGGATCGGGTGAAGAGGCAGTTCAAACGTACAGTCGACAAGAAGACATGTCTTGTGAGGCTATCCAGACGAATAATGGGTCGGAAGAAATAAATCATTCAGTTGGCCAGTCCTGCAAGGAGTTGGTGAAAGCAGGTCGTAATTTAGGTGCCATCTGCTGTGGCACAGAAGCACTAGTTAACAGCTCAGATCAAATCTATACTAATCTAGGTGAAGTCAGTCACAGAAGAATTCAACCATATACAGAGAAGCGGAATATATTAATTAGTGATGAACATTTGCTTTGCACTGGGTCAGTTAAGGAAAAGAGTGATCGTTTTTGTTACACCCGCCAATCTATACTCTCTACAAGTTTAGCACCAGAAGCTACTTGTTCAAATCAATATGACAATTGTCTTAAAAGTTCAGCGTTTTGGTTATTTCAATGACTTACATGTTATAATTATCCACATTATCTTGTTAAATTACTTCAGTATTTATTCTATATTTCTTTAGTTAAATTCCGTTATTTAAAAATAAGATGGAAACTGTGATGTCTTCGAAAGGCAAAAATATTATAAATCAATGTTCTTATAAGGTTTATACTGTGACCAGAACAAGACTAATTACCTGAATTAGGAGCACTATTTTCTTTAACTTAAAATATCTGAGAGCAACAACACATCACTTTAAATATACGTGTGTTTACTACCATTAAAGTATATTAGGTTCGTCATAATAGAAACAAACAGGCCTAAGCGTTTAGATTTGAGTTGCAGTAATACTTTCTTTATAAAAATCCGTTGATATGGCTATTTAAAACATTTTAGTTATTAATCAAATGCATTATTGTAAAAAAAATATAGAAACTCTAGCAAAAGTAAAGTGCAGTGTATGTAATCTCTTATGTTTGATGAATTAAGATCAAATTCTCGTATTTGGCTAAAAAGAACTGTTACTTTGTCATTATTTTATAAAATCTGTCACCACTTTTAACTGGAATAATGTGTTTTTACTCAACAAATAAGCATGTGATAGTTAGTTTAAGTTTTTTATATCAAATGCGTTTCTATTTATTGTATTCTATTGAAATTAGAAAAGAAGAAATATTCATAGTTTTTATAAAAATACGTAAGATAAGTGTATTTTAATGATAATTTACCTTCATGAAGTTATTCACTTAGTAAGTCCTTAATCTTTGAAGTAAACTTTTATCATCACTTTGTTTTAGTGAGTGAAGTGTGGTTTTAAATATTCCTCTTTTCCTAAATTATGTCAAAGTCTGATTTGATACTATAAAACATTTGTTTCGGTTCGAATTTACTTTTATTTAGTTAAAATTATGAAATGTTTAAATATACAAGAGGAAACCCTCAAGAGCCGCGGCACTTGAAATTCTTTTAGACAGGATCAAAGGAAGTTATGTATGATACTTTGTTTTCTTTTTATTAGCTGTATTTTTATTCTCTAGCAATACCAAGAATGGGGCGCGAGTAATCCCAGGTCGATTTTATTACTCGTCAGGATCTCTACTAGCCTACTCTCAAATTAAAATTCTTGTAGACAGGATTAGAGTAAATTAATCTATGAGATATTAGGTGTGGTAAAGTAGATCAATCAATAGGAATTGACCATCTGAGTCCAAAACTGTAATTAGATCTCAAATGGGTGAAGAGATGACAGAGCTGCGAGCTAAAAGTTTGTGCTTGAAAAAAAAAAATTCAGAGCTGTTTTATAATCCGCAATGCCGCAGGTAAAAAAATACAAAGTTCCTTAAACTCGTTTTTGTGTGTTTTTAACTTTGCAGGTCGATTGTTCATAAATGAATATCATGTACTGAGAACGTCTTATTATTTATTCAACAGATGTTTTTAATTCTAAAAGCACTGTCATGTTGTATTTATTAAAATAAAATTCTTACAGTGATAAGGATTTATAGACGCAGGTTATTTATTTTTATTAGAATCACAATTCCAAGTAACCATAATTTCTTGTTTGTGTTAGCGCAAAGAGATACAGTGGTTGTTGTTGTTTTGAATTAAGCATAAAGCTACACAATGAGCTATCTGTGCTCTGCCCACCACGGGTATCAAAATCCGGTTTTTAGCTTTGTAAGTCCGCAGATATACCGCTGAGCCACTGGGGGGCGAGACACAATGGGTCACAAGAGTTTTGTCCACAGCAGATAATCACTTCCCGGATTTTAACGTTATAAATTCTTAGCTATTTATCGAGATGGCGGGGAAATACATAGTTTTACTTGCCTAAATAACTTTTTCACACAGAAGTGAACAACCTTCTAAGGTCATACATATTGTGTCAAACTAATACAAACAATGTTGTAATGATGGTTAGTGATTAGGACGCTCATCCAGAAAACTATGTGTTGGATTTCAAACCAACCTCTGAACATGCTCATCCCTTCAGCTATGTAAAAGAGTTACTCACGATTTGACAATATATGGCGCCTTCGCTCTAGTCTACCACTACAAAATTAGGGACAGCTATAACAGGTAGCTCTCGACTTTTCATGACATTCAACAGAGCAACAAAGTCTTAACAACGACAAACAAAATAAAAAAATTACACAATCACAATTAATATTTTTTTACGTTCCTCTCTAATGCATTCAAACAATTTTATTCTATAAATTACTTAATTTTTTCTAGATTTGAAATTATTCTTGCCTTTTGAAAAATCGTGGCTCAGCATTACAACACGATACTTAGCAACTATTCTCACACAGAAAATAGTAAAAAAATTAGTAAAAGGAATGCAATAGATCTGAAAAAATAATTTGCAAGACAAAATGCTCAGATTGTAGAATAATGGCATATTTATTACTTTCAACATTTCTTCGCAAAACAGGTAAAACTAAAAGATTTGTGCTAAACATCCATATAAAGTTCATTACAAACTAATCTTTTAAAGAATATAAAATCATCCAACAATAATTTAACAACTTTTTACATTTTAAACTATTGTTGAATTGTAACTTGGTATCAATTTACTAAAAATTGTTTTTCAAATCAGTTTAATTGTAGATGAGTTTTTCTTCTTCCATATTTATTTTAATTTGTTCAGAAACCAAGAAATGTGAAAATAGCATTTCAGATATATATTTTGTCTTCACAAGTCAATGCTCCAAAAAAGCTTTTCGTTC
Source organism: Tachypleus tridentatus (assembly GCF_004210375.1). Taxonomy (NCBI): domain Eukaryota; kingdom Metazoa; phylum Arthropoda; class Merostomata; order Xiphosura; family Limulidae; genus Tachypleus; species Tachypleus tridentatus. The sequence goes on along the minus strand of NC_134826.1, from coordinate 124,462,559 downwards.
AGTACAAGAATTCATCAGTCGAGATGGACAATGATAAACAAGATCTTGTGGAAAACTATCTATATATGCAGTATAATCACGCTTTCTTCACTATTGTATGATAGCTTTTAAAGACAAGTATACCAATTTACTTGATCCATAAAAGCTCTTTATTTTGTGAAAACACTAAAATAGCAACACTGACTGTGAAATGTAGAGTACATAGTAGGTGCTATTCGATAATAACATGTATTATACTGCTCTCTCTCTCTCTCTTATTCTACAGTTACCTTTATCTAAATTATGTTACTTGATCAAGAAATTACAAAACATTTTAGGCGTGTTTGATAGGAAGTTGAATACAAATTCGTAGATTTTTATTCTGTTATTACAAACATGTTTGCTGCTCTAAGAATCTAATAAATATAAAATGGAACTATTCAGTGTATTTTTTAGACTTTTCTTAAAATGCACAGAACTATACACCACTTGATAATAAAATCATTCATACTTGACCATATTATTTAACTGGTTACGATTTCTTTCATATGATGGTTATATTATTTGCAAAGAGACAACAGTCGGTAAATTATATCAAATAGCGAAATATGGTTTTAGTAACTTGAACACACAAAAACTGACCCCAATACTTTGCTCAGAAGGAGAGTACATTAGTTTCTAAGACAATTATATAGTTTTCAGTAAGAACTGGATTGAAGATAAACGTAATTTTGTTTTCCGATCTCACAAACTTTTGTTTAGATAACAGTGATTTACCTCTAAACATCAGAAACTGTACAGTATTTAGAAAAAAATATAGTTACAAAGCTTCATTTTAACTAATTGGTTTGTTTAATTGAATTAAAAGCACAATGAATAACAGATTAAAAATTACCAGTTTGGTGCAAACTTTTATTGCTCATATTTCTTTCTTACCGACAAGTGTACACATGCTTCTGTCAATATTTATAAATAAATTGTATGCCAAAAACAAGTTACGGTACAAGTTTGTTGAAAGCACTACGTTAATAAACAGATTATACCCTAAATCAAGCATGTTGACAACTACGTAGATGAAAAGATTAGTTTACAACGACTTAAGGTTTAAGTCTTATGAAGACCCGAAATATATTTACACATTTAAAACAAGGTACCATCTAAAACTGCTGAAAGCCCTACGTGGATGAATGTATTAAATACTAAAACAATTTACGGTCTAAGCCTGTCGAAGCCCCAAGCCCTATACGATCGAATAAATGGTACACTGAAGACAATTTACGTTCTAAGCCAACTGAATGCTCGTCGTAATGAACAGTTTGTACACTAAAATCAACTTATGGTTTAAACTTGCTAAAGAACCTACGCGAATATAAACTAAAATCAAATACGGTCTAAGTCTCTTAAAGACCCTATGTAAATGAATATATTGTAAACTAACAATAATTTAAGGTCTACGCCTGTTGAAGGCCCTTTACAGATGAGAAGATTTTACATTAAAACAAAGTATGTTGAGGCCTATTAAAAGACAAATACTGGTGGTAGAAAGTTAGCTCCTTGTTAAGTAAATATATTACATATTATAATAGTAGTCTTAATAAATTAATAATATTATTTTTAAGCATGTGCGAAATTAATGCCAAAACTTACATCTCACACTCAAAACCTGCATAGGTGAGAGCAATATACTTATCATATTTTTACATATAAACTTTTATTATTATTAAAATTTTAGAGAAAAGCTTATTCCTGAAATAAATTCAACACACGTTTTATGTTATGAAACAAAATCAATTTCAACTAAAGGCCTTAAGCAATAAATTAATGAAACTTTATTGTATTTACAGTTTACCATGAACCACGATAGTGATTCATAACAAGGATTGCAAGGAATTGCACAAAGCTCTGATAGAACTTTCGGGCAAATAAGGCGTCTTAAACAATAAAGATTCAGTTCAAACAACACTTTAAAATTTTACTATTACCTGCTCAAGCTGTATACATATACAAATGCTAGACTTACAAGGAAAAGAAAATCCATTCAAAACAACCCGTTTGTAATTCTTATTCTTATTATCTTACCAGCCCACAACAAAAAACAGCTTGATATATTGCATTCAAATCTTCCTTAGAAAACTAGATATGGTACTATGAAGGTCGTAGGGGTATTGAGAAGACTATTTATTTCTTCTATATTTTAAATAAACTAAAAAACATTATTATTATTGTGTATAGAATATTATCATTACCCCTCATAGTTATCTTTCTTAAAAATATAGTTCTCCTTTCCTTCTCTCATTCCGTCCCATCTCCAGCATTCCCTACTTCCTCTTTTAATTTTAATGATTTTCAAGAGCTACCTCAATAATATCTGTGTTTTTTATTATATCAAAGCCACATCGGGCTATCTGCTGAATCCACCGAGGGGCTACCTCAATAAACCAGTATTTTCCCACTTGTTGAGAAATTTATATGCAAAAACGGCTCGTTTGGGTTGAGAACATATTTTACATAGAAGAGCGAACAACGTTTCGACCTTCTTCGCTCATTACAATAAAATTAACTCCGCGTGCAGGGCTGAAAAAAACAACTCAAGTTTCTGAGTGCCAATGGTTTTCTCGCAATCCTCTTCTATGTAAAATATAAAAATCTTATGTTTATAAAAGTAGAGATTATAATTTATGCAGTTGTTTTTTCGAGATAAAAAACACGTATTCTGTAGTAAAACTGTAGGAGAAAAGTACCATTGAATTTATTGGAACTTTCAACATGAATACACTTTATATGCAAACGGATTATAAAAAGTCAGATCAGAGATTTCTGTAGGGTTCAACTATATCAAAGCTTGAGTTTGAACTGCTGGTCAGAGGGAACGCAGCAGCCAGGTGCACTCTCTTTCACAAGAGTTTTCATTGGCCATTTTTTTAACAAAATAATAGAGTTAACTCTCACTTTTATAATGTGCCTACAGTTGAAGTGTGGAACGTATTCAGAGATATTATGTATCCAACTCTGAGCTCTTTCATCAACAGCCCATTTTCTAAAAAATATATCAGTTTATGTTCAAGTTTTTCAGACACATTTAACCAAATTCTAGAGTATATTTAACAGACGTATTTTACTCACTGACTCATTTGAAAGTATGCATGATAAAGTACCAGTTAAACTTCATGCATTTAGAAATTAATATGTTTATAATATGCAAATTTACTAATGTTCAATGTAGTTGATCATATATTCTTATCGCTGTAATGTGACGGTCAATTCCACTATTCGTTGTTAAAAGAGTAGCCAAAGAGTTGGCGATGTGTGGTCATAACGAGCTGCTTTCCCTCTAGTCTTACACTGCTAAATTAGGGATGGCTGACGCAGATAGCCCTCGTGTAGCTTTGCGCGAAATTCAAAACAAACAAGCAATATAATCTTATATTTCTATAAACATTTTCAGAAATAGATTACCTAAACGCCATCTCTTAGTGCATTTTTGCAAAGTTGCTCTTATTTTAAATGAAAAATAATAATAATAATCAAGACTTTCGTTTCTAATCTTGATCTTATTTAAATTGATATAAGACACATGAAGGATGATAAGTAGTTATTATAGTATTGTAAAATAGGTGATGTTTATGTATATATTAGATTAAGGAGCATGATAAGTAGTTATTCTCCCAGCTAGAGAAAAAGAAAAAAAGAGATAGATGAAAACAGACCGACTCAAAATTACCTTTTGACGTCACGCACAAATGTTACAACTGCGACAGCACCTTCAAGTAACCGATTTAACACTTTAGGTACATTCGAATCCTCATCTCGGCAGCATAAATAAGCTGCAATTTTTACCGCGTGTCACAGACGATTGGATGACAAGAACAATAATTTAAATTTTAAATTTAAAGTAAAGTAAAGGTTCATTTTTTATTTAAATAATGTATTTCAAAAGTTATAATTTTAGAAAATGTAGTGTATACTGTGACACTTTGGAGATTTTCCTTTAAAAATATTTATTCTACAATAGAATATTTATCAATTTCCTAAACGCTTTAGAAAAACTTGAAGATATGAAAATAAAACAAATCAATATTTTGTAACGTAGACAAAAGCATAATAGAAGACACTATTTGACATATTTTTGTATAAAAGTACAAAATAAAGTCCTTTGATTACCTTGAAAATGTTAGAAAATATTAAATGAATAAGAAATGTGACAAGGATTTCTGTAGATGTCTTATTAAGCCTTTCTACGATTTTGGATAGGTCGTTTCTTCATCTATATCGAAAAGGGTGTCACGATTTAAGGATGAGTGTGCAATCTCTAAACTCTGTTGCTTTACCGCTATAAAGTTCTTTGTGATTGGCTATGGTTATGGACTATTGTTCGGCGTCAGAATGTTTATTGCAGAGTGCCTTTATTTTAGTGTTGTCAACCTCCTTTTTACATTCATCTAAACTCATATATTTCACACTTTCTAGAACATGTTTGAGCAACCAAAAAGCATGAAAGTCCATAAGTTATTTCTTTATATGGCATATGAGGAAGGGATATTCTTTTATATTTAGGTCTTGTTCATAAAAGAGCACATGGATTTGGACGTGACAGATATTATTGGTATTCCGCCCTAGCAAAGATGATATATCCTAGAGCTATGTTGATGTCAACTCCTAGCTTGCTAATTTTTTTTTTAAAGTTAATTTTGACATTTTTCTTGATTTGGGGATTTTTGACTTATTATATATCTTGTTATAACTATAACTAAGAACTTCCATGAATCATTTGAAAAAATAATTATGGCTTGCACTTGCGAAATGTATACCACAGGAAAGACGAAAATAAATTGCTTGGACTTTATCGAAAACACTTAAACATATAGTTTGTCCAATGTGATGATACACTTTCATTTGTCACATACCTTAATTATACTTTTAGTGAAATTACTGGTAGATAATCGTGTACTGGTGACGGAACAATTTATATTTTGGTATACCCTAATAAAACTAAGAAAAAGTGATTAATCTGGAGAACTGCTATTGTTATATTTCGTAGTCAGATAACTGTTAAAAATTACAATAGATATCTGGTAACGACAGTTTATGTAAGAAGTTATCTATCAGGAACTGTATAGTATTTAAATGGTTAGAACCTACACAGGATTGTAATGCAACCGTTCTCTATTAGTTTACTTAAGCAATATATCAATTTAAACATCTACAAATCTGTGAGTTGTATATATTGGATCATCTGTTATACCTGACCAAAAATATGTTCATTAAAACATACTAAGTCACAGCAGTCAGGTTTTTTTTTTCTTTCCTTGTTGACTTTGACTGAGTTGTTACTAGAGGGATTGGTCTCTTTTTTGGGTACATCAAATATAATTAATGTTTTCCTCAGAGCCTAAAGTTGCTGTAATTGCAGTAGATGTTCTAATATTCGTGTATTGGTTTGCCAGATTGGATCATCTGTTGTGTCAATCACATGGAATCGAATCCTGAATGTTAGTGTTGTGAATCCGTAAACTCACTGTTGTCCCAGCTGGGAAGATATCCTACTCTTCATTGCTTGTTTCAGGTTCATAAAGTTGGTGTAGTATGAATCGAATTTTTGGCTGTTTCCTTGAGAAATTCTGAATTTGGATTTCCATTCAAACTCGGCAGTGTTTATAAGGTTGTTGAAAAATCTGCTTTTTAACAGTTTCATTGTTTTATTTTTTAATGTAAAGTCACTCTAACAATTCATGCAATTAAATATTTTAAATGGTCCTTACATTTAGCATCTATTTGCTGCAAAGTCAGCTGGTTGTAACCATCGAAACATATTATGGTGGGGGTCGCCTATATCAGAGATTCCAAACTTCTGACATCTATGTAATGACATAAGACTTCATTGAGAAAATTCTTGACAAATTTGTTTATCATGATATCTTTCTGATCTGTTACAATTGAATCGAAACGGCATCTGTCATGAATGTATATTACATCATCACATAACTGCTTTTCTGTAATATGCACTTTAATTCAAACTCGTGCTGTAGTTCTTTGACCACCATATATTATTCACTGACAATCAGTTTCCTGCCTAAAGTTTGAAAAACAGATACCGTACAACCTGTTCCAGAGTCTAAGCAAACTAGAATGACATCTATTTGAAAAAACAACTAAATACTCCTTAACTGTTTCTTGGAAAATCAATTTACTGATTTGTCTAAAGTAACTGCTATGTGGTAAAGACAGAGACTAGCTAACTCCTCTTCGTTTTGTCACTTCATCGCTGAGGCATTACTATCAGCAATTTTTTTCTTAGCTCTTCGCTTTGCCGTTATATTGAAACATCCACTTCTGCGATTAACCATGTCAGTCGGGCAGTGGAACCATGAACAGATCTTTTGGTTTTCTGCTCAAGTCATCCAATAGCACTAGGTGAATCAAAGTTAGTTGATTACTCTAAACCGTTCTTTCTATCCTGTAAAAGGTAGGTTGAATTCAACGAAGCTTGTCTTTCTTGACCAATAGTTATTAATAACATCAGAAGGCGAATTAGGTCTTACAAATGTCTCCCTTCTTTTTCAGGCTAACTACAAAGTTTGCATCATTTCCGATTCTTGAAACTTATTAGCCTATTCAGTATAAGACGTTTGTGTGCTGGATAGGAAAATTAGTTGATAGATTTCCAACTTCTTTTATTGAGTAATTTAAAGTAAAAAGTCTCAGTATCATCTGAAAATGTTTGATATAAATTAAGAAGTTGTAAAGGAAAACTAATTCCAACAGTGAAATATATACTACTCCATGATTTGGTTGTCAGACTGATCACAAATGATGAAGAAAGGTAAAGAGATTGCTGTTAAATCTAACCAAAGAATACAACAGTCTATACACCTAAAATAAAAATCTCCTTTTGAATGGCATACGAGATAATTTACATTGACTAAGATGTACATAAACGACACAAGAGTGGTGTTCATAAGCTTTTCCTGGAAAAAATATGCAAATAAAATACCAGCTATCGAAAAATCGAACCATGCCATCACATTTAACAAAATATGGGTTTATTTAAATGTCTAGAACAACCTAAATAATGAATTATTGTCCTACTGTTGATAAAGCATTTTGTTAGGTTTTATGTATATGGTTTTTCAAGATTCTTTACAGCAGCTGTTTGTGCTTTGTTGACATTAGATTTCAACAATAAATACATTTAAAACAAGTCAAACGAATATACAAATGTTCGTTTTGCAACTAACCACCTCAGTTGTATCCATAGCTTTAAATAATCATTTATTTTCATCAAGAGTCTACACAGTTTGATTCAGCTATTCTAGAAATCATTTGACAAGAAGAATTTTTTTTTTCTTTGTTGTTACAATACAATCTGCAATTACTACACATTAAAACTCGCCACTACACACTCTCTATAGCTAAATTCACGATCATCCAGTTTATATCTATCTTGGTCTTTTATACTTTTCCTTTTGCTAACCTACTTTGCTAACTTTCACTTTTGTTAACTAACTTACTTGCAGTAAATATATATATATATATTGCCTAGCTGAAGCTTAAAACTTTCTACAAACTATGAGAAGATATGATGTAACAATCTCACTTAAAGCAACGAGAAAAATTCAGAAGGTTCGAGTAACATGACGTCAGTTGACAACTACTGAATTGCATAACAAATGATTCGTCGACAGTTACGTAAGTAAATCTGCCATAGCTATTGCTTCTAAAATTAACTTCTTTCAAGGTTTGCACTACATAAACTAAATAATACTCTCTTATTAAACTTAAAATGATCAGTCGTGTATATTTAAAACATATCATAAATGGCACAGAAAACGCCACGAAACTTTTAACAAGGGATTTATTGTAATTGAACGTTCCAGCTATAATGATAAGTTAAAAATTCGAAAATTATAGAAAATTCCAAGATGAGCTTCACATGCTATCAGGGTAACATCATAAAGGGTACCATTGAAATTTAACCCCTGTATGGATTGGATGTCAATAAGATATGTCTCCATCAAAACAAAGCGGCCACTCCCTCCATCACACTTTCAGGTAAACATGATACTTTCTACAGAAGATTAAATTACAAAAGAAGATTCATTGCATATCTTTTTCAGACACTTCCTTTGAATTTATTTGTCCAAACAAAGCCTAGAAAGCTTTCATTCGCACACAACTGTTGGACTTTGGCAAGAAACAAATAAGCAAGTTATATGGCATGATTTGTTTATTTGCTGAATTTCATTCAAAATCATTCACTTGCGGTCCCTAATTTAGAAGGTATAAACTGGAGAAAACTCAAGCTAGTTCTTAGACTGTTCTTTGCTAACGAGAAATGAGATTTAAGATCACATTACAACGCTCCTACAGTTGAAAAGGCGAACATGTTCAGTGTTAGAATTTAAACCCGCGAGACGATAACACTACAAAGCAGGCTTTGCCATGCCAATATGAATAAATAAATATATAACTGAAGTTTAAGCGTGATTAGATCACGAAAGCTAGATATAAATTTGCACAATTTCTAAAATGTAACAACAGCTATCAAAGCCATTGTTTTCTTATTTAGTTTTTATTATTTATTTTATTTTTTACAATTAGTTCTGACTTTCAATCACAAGTAAACACATCATTTTCATATAAAGCATCTGCCACTTTGAAACTTAAATTAAGAAAACATATTAAATGATAATTATAGCATCAAAATAAAATAATACTTTAACAAGCATTTTAATGCTAAAAAGAGCTAAGACTTGTAAAATTCATTGTACTCTAATAATTTGCTAACTTCGATATTATAATTTGAATACAGGTATTATAAGTTTTACCAGGTTCTTAGCCGCTACGAAATAGTTACACAGCAAAGTGAACTAAGGAGAACTTTACAAAACAACAAAATGTTAAAAAATATATTGATTCATAGAGGAAGTAGAAGCAACTAAACAATATTATTTGTTATACGAAAAGATAAAAGTAGAAAGATATTCAATAGATGGCGATAGTGAGGGAGATCTGAAAAGTTTCACTTTTCGCTTTTCTTTTGAAGTAACACACCAAGTTTTGATATTAAACGCAGTTTGCTTGTTTTAAATAAATGTTACGAAAATTACTTAATTCATTAAATTACATCTAACCCTACTCCACAAAGATAAAATACTGCAAGCTTCTCTAGTATTGCTTCAAACCATTCACTAATTCTCTGATAATCCTTGAAGCAGAAGAAATAGACCTTGGATTTTTTTTTCTTCATAAGTTTGTTTTGTTTTTGAATTTCGCACAAAGCTACACGAGGGTTATTTGTGTCAGCCGTCCCTAATTTAGCAGTGTAAGACTAGAGGGAAGGCATCTAGTAACACCACCCATCGCCAACTCTTGGGCTACTCTTTTACCAACGAATAGTGGGATTGATCGTAATATTATAACGCCACCACGGCTGAAAGGGCGAGCATGTTTGGCGCGACTGAGATGCGAACCCGCGACCCTCAAAATAGGAGTCGCACGCCTTAACACGCTGTGCCATGCCGGATTTTTTTTTCTTCATAAAAGCAACCCAGTTGTTTACACATTGAAATATCGAGAGCTGTTAAGAGATTTTTGTGCCTAATATCTAGTTTGTGGATCTACTTTCTAAAGTAATATGAACCAGTATATATATACACTGCTGACCAAAATCTTAAGACTAGTGACACAAAGAAAAAATACGCATTTTGCGTTGTTAGACTCAACCATTTATTTGAGTAGAGCTTCGAAAGGTGAAAATAAGAAAAGAGAAAATAAAAATAAAAAACGTTTTTTAGCATTTAATAGAAAAAATGTGAACACTATGAAATTAGTCTAAATACTAGCTGTTAAAAAGTTTAAGACCATACTGAAAGGAAGCGTTAATCAGTAAACACGTAACGAAATGTAGTCATTTATGTTAAAGCATTAGCGTTGTCAACATCTCCCACTGACATCTCCTGTGTTACATTGTGTAAAAACATGTCAAAGGCTAAAACGTTGACAGAGTTTGAACGTGTCAAAATTGTCGAGCTGCAAAGGCAAGGTATCTCTCAACGTGCCATCGCTGGTGAGATTGGGCGTAGTAAAACTGCTGTTGTAAATTTCTTAAAAGTCCCTGAGGGATACGGAACGAGAATTTCAAGTGGTCGGCCCAAGAACATTTCGCCGGCGTTGAGCAGGAGGATTCGACGGGTTGTTCGGCAAGACACCAGTAGATCGTCGAACCAGATTAAGGCCCTTATGGACGCAGAATGCAGCTCAAGAACAATAAGACGGCATCTACGAGAGAAAGTCTTTAAAAACCGTTAACGTCTTCAAAGGCCACGTCTCATTTCATACCACGAAACAGCTCGGTAAAACTTTGCTGAAAAGCACCAAACATTGGACGTAGAAAAGTGGACACAGGTTTTGTTCTCTTATGAGAAAAAATTTAGCCTGAATGGTCTAGATGGCTTCAAACGTTACTGACACGATAAGAATATCCCACAGGAGATATTTTCTACACGGCACAGTGGAGGAGGTTCCATCATGATCTGGGGTGCTTTCTCCTTCCATGAAACAATGGAGCTTCAGGTTATACAGGGGCGTCAATCATTAGTTGGCTACGTTGGCATGTTGGAGAGAGCATCATTATTGACTGAAGACCCTCGCTTGTGTGGAAATGATTGGATTTTTCAGCGGAAAAACGATGTAATCAACAATGCCCGCAGGTCAAAGGACTTTTTCATGGCGAATAACGTGATTCTTTTGGACCATCCAGCGTGTTCGCCCGAACTAAACCCCATTGAAAATGTTTGAGGGTGAATGGCAAGGAAAGTCTATAGAAATGGAGTCAATTCCAAACAGTGCATGGTCTTTGTAAAGCCATCTTCACCACTTGGAATAACATTCCAGCCAACCTTCTGCAAACGCTTATATCGATCATGCCAAAGCAAATATTTGCAGTTATTCGCATTGACGGCCGTGCAACTCACTATCGAGACCTCTTGTTGGGCATTTCCTACCCTGTTAAGACTTCTTTTTGGTATGGTCTTAAACTTTTGACCAGCTAGTATTTAGGCTAATTTTATCGTGTTTACATTTTTCCTATTAAATACTAAAAAGCGATGGTACGTTGAGAGATACCTTGCCTTTGCAGCTCGACAATTCTGACACGTTCAAACTCTGTCAACGTTTTAGCTTTTGCCATGCTTTTACCCAATGTAACACAGGAGATGTCAGTGGGAGATGTTGACAACGCTAATGCTTGAACACAAATGACTACATTTCGTTACGTGTTTACTGATTAACGCTTCCTTTCAGTATAATCTTAAACTTTTGACCAGCTAGTATTTCATAGTGTTAGCATTTTCCCTATTAAATGCTATAAAAGTTTTTATTTTTTATTTTCCCTTTTCTTATTTTCATCTTTCAAAGCTTTACTCAAATAAGTGATTGAATCTAACAACGCAAAATGCATATTTTTTCTTTATGTTCATTGGCCTTAAAATTTTGTCCAGCAGTGTATGCTGCCTAAAACAATAACTAAGACCTTCCTGTCTGACCTCTGATTTAAAGATTACCTCATAAAGCTAAATTTAAAAGATATATGGCAACGTACTTTTTTCTTTATGTTAAATGGCCTTAAGATTTTGGCCAGCAGTGTATATGTATATATATATACTCTAGGCACTTGAACATTCTCGGGGACAGAGTTTGTCCAAATGTTTCCTGCATCCATGAACACAGAGTTTAAATTACTTATTTACCTCATCATGATGTATAGCAAACAATAAAAGAGATGTTTCAAATTTATCTATGAAGTAAACTTTAGAATTTTTTTCTCTATATATTTTTGATGCCAAGAATTAACTAAGTTTTTTGTAGATAAAAAAGAGCAGGACACGTGTTTGTTGAAGGCGTAAGGGAAGAAAATATATGAACTTTCTCCCATCTGTTTGTTATAGAAAACAATTAACAAATAGGATGAAAAGTACTTTGACGGCGAATTTCTTTTGAATAGTTGATAAATAAGCATATTTCAGTTACTAAATTAAATTTAGGCTTTTTAATGCATAATAATACAAGATTATTACTCTAGTTTCCAAAGTGTATTGCTATGAGAAGCAAAATCTAATTCAAGGTAGAAGAATTAAATTTTAATGGAGACGTTGTATATACTTTATACTAAAACGAATTCGGAGCTTCAAAACGTCGTTACAGTCTGTGTTGTGACATTCGATCGTTCTCAATATAAAAACGCTACGTCGCTAGGCTTTTATGTTCAAAGCACACATCACCTTCTTGATTGCTTCACATACAAGGATGATTTTCTTGTGTCTGATGAGTAGAAGTCAGTAAGTGAGGCGTACATTAAGTGTTTTACCAGTATGCCTTCTTATGCAATAGCATGAATGTTCATTTCATTCTCCAGTTGTTTGAAGTATGCGACAAATGAGGATATACGTCGTAATAACAACTCTGATTGCTTGAGTTATGTTGCCTATTCAGACCGAGATTCATCTTGATTATATAACCTATTGTTGTTTTTGGTATGAGGATGGCTTTTGTCACCAATTTCTTTGTTCGTAGATTCTCATCCAGTCACAGCACGCCTCACTTTAGTTACCAAAGTTGAAGTATGACTTGTTGCAGGCTCTATATCTGTGTAATTTTGGTACCCCAAGCTGCTCCATATTCCTTAGTTTTCCAATGTCATAATATATAAGGTATGTATTTGTCGTGAAAATTACAAATACCTGATCTTAACACATCTGCTGATTCAAGTATATGAGTATTTTGCATTAGGAAAGGCTGTTACATACCCTTCCCAAAAGTGGTCGATTTTCGGTGGTATCACTACACCTGCCTGTGAAACCCCAAATAATGTGAAAATGTAGTTCTCATACATCCCGTTTCACAACAATTTTGTATCGGCTGTGATTGTCAAGTGACTTGCTTATATGAATATTCAAAATATTTTTAATATAACGTTCTCAATTCTCTGTTTATTATGGCATCAGTAGCTAAATACAACCTTATAAAACTTTAAACTAGAAAATGAATATTTACTTCTAGTCCTGATATTTTACTATAAAACTAAATTATAACTATACAAATTAATCTGATTAACCTACAATAAGATCTGACTAAGAAAATGCACCCTCTTTTACAAAGCAGATATTTCACGTGAATTTTAAAAATCTCAGTAAGTTAAAACCATATCAAATCAATTTAATATAATACAGTTTTTTAGCTGTTTAGTAAAACTGTAAACAGGTAACAAGGTTTTTAGCCCACTATTTTCTCATCTGGATGTTCTTTACGGGTTCGATTACCCACAGTAGATACAGCGATGATGTCCCATTGTTTAGTTTTGCGATAAAATAATAATAGCTTGCCCACGCTAAATCCTTCAAAGACTCCGCGAAAATTCTACGGATTAATACAGCTAAAAATCGAGCAGAGCATTTATAGCCTGCTGTGTAATTTTACGTTTAACAACAAACAAAGAAATTAATACGGACAATTAATTATAATATAACAATATCATTTTTAACTAATAAATATCTGTTAATTTAAATAGAAGAAAAAATGTCCAATAACTGAGAACTCAAACATAATTTCAATTTCGTAATAATTAGAGATTATCTGGTTTTATGTACACTAGCTCTTCGGTTGATAGATCTTTTCAAATAATGATTCGCTTCTACCTGGCTGAACCCGCTTGTTGCTAAATGATTTGCGAAGCAAACTTAATATTTTGCTCTGCGCAAAATCTATAGACATCGCTGTAACATTAAACGCTAGTTTACAGTAAAATCATAAATGACAACAAGTTAACATGCTCGCCCTTTCAGCAGTGGGGGCGTTATAATTTAACAATCAATTTTACTATTCGTTTGTAAAAGAGTAACCCAAAGTTGGCGGTGGGTGGTGATGACTAACTGCCTTTCCTCTAGTCTTACATTGCTAAACTAAGGACGGCTAACGCAGATAGCTCTCGTGTAGCTTTGCGCGAAATTCAGAAAGAAACAAAGACTACAAGTTAGCGAATTCGCATTTCTTTTTCTTCTTTTTAGCTAATCCACTGAGATATTGAATTCAGTTTACTTTCCACCAATTTGAACAAAATTACAGTAAACCGATTAGTTCGTACAATGCAATCGATTGCGAGTGTAAAAGAATGGACGTAACTTTGCTCGTTTTATCGGCGAAAACAAAAGGAAAGAAAATATTTTAGAAATAAACCAGCAACTAATATTCTATAAGTGTACCTCAATATCAAAGTTTTCTGAACGGACAACCCAAATTAGGTTGCAAGTGACCATACTTACAGGGAGAAGCAAGCAACAGATTAGAGCAAAATTACAAATGTATGGTAAAATTAGACGATAAAGAATTTGTTAGCTTGTTTTAAATTTCGCACAAAGATAAACGAGGGCTATCTACGATAGCCGTCCCTAATTTAGCAAAATAAAACTAGATGAAGCATTTAGTTATCACCTCCTATCTTCAACTGTTGAGCTACTCTTTTACCAACGAATGATGGTATTGATCATACTTTATAAAGTCCCGAAAGCTAATAGATTGACTATGTTTAGAGTAACGGGGATTCGGACCCTCAACCCTCAAATTAGGAGTCGAGCGCCTTAACTACATGGCCATACCGGTACAGACAAGAAAGTAAAACTACTGTAACTTAATATCTTTATATATAGCTAAAATTATTATAAAGATATTAATAAGAAATATACCCAAACAAACTGAGCAGAGTGATTGAAATCAACAATGCAATTAGTTTATTTAAAATGTCGCAATACACCCCAGCGAATATAAATATTTTTGATGAATATCTTGAATTAAATAAATAAATATATATATTGTTATCACACTACTTACTCTTCTCCTTCTATTACAGTTTCTCATATCCCAGTAATTTTATTATTTGTTCATTATGAAATTTATAATCATAAAAACTAGTTTTAATGGCATACTACAAGCTGTAATCACCATGGACAGTAACTGTCAATGATATCAAGTAACCGCTGTTAATACTCACATAGAGGATTATCACACACATCTAAAACCAACCATCAAGTTGTATCAGATAATAGTATAAATTCTAGCAAACAATTACTTTGAATAAATCCAACGGTACATCAAGAGTAAACTGACAGTTATAATGTATGATAATTGTGAATAATCTCAAAACAAGTCAAGAAGTAGTTTTTAGTTTTTAATTGTTGTGTCATAAACCGAAGTATTTTTTACAAGTCACACAAATTGTAAACCGTGGACCAGAGTTAATAAGACTTTTTCCATGTGTAGTTACGGTGATAACAAAAAAGGAAGTCGTCAAGAAACTCGTCAAGATTTTTTTTTTACATAAATATCTAAAATGACTAAAGTTAAAGGAACTGTTAGCAAATATTTGTTAAAGAAAATATCATGAAAGATAAGTATGCTATTTTATTCTGGTCATTAGGCTTTGAAGAACCAGGTGTTAAGGCTTTTGTTTTGTTTGTTTGTATTAAAGAAGAGTCACATTGGGCTGTTTGCTGTGTTCAGCG
The DNA here is from genome assembly GCF_004210375.1 of Tachypleus tridentatus. NCBI lineage: Eukaryota > Metazoa > Arthropoda > Merostomata > Xiphosura > Limulidae > Tachypleus > Tachypleus tridentatus. Next base: position 124,447,029 of record NC_134826.1, on the reverse strand, counting down.
GGGAAATGAGCCCCAAATTTAGCGTTGTAAGTCCGTAAACAGGGAGATAGATACTAATGCAACAAGGTATCTGAAATTACGAACCATTCAGGTGAGATTCAATCTTTATCATAATACATTAAAATAAGTTGTACAGTGGACATTCGTAAAAAATAGTGCAACATAATGTTTTAAATAGTTAAATAGTGCTTTGAAAAAAAATGAATAGGAATGAAGAGGTAAAAATAAATAACAATTTTAGATTCGATTTTAGCTCGAAATGCAGAGATTGCAATGCCATCTGTTAAATCAAATTAAAAATAAAATAGTTCTATTTATTCTGACGGAAGTTTTGCATTCAGTATTTGCTCCGAGGGTCGCGGGTTCGAATCCCGGTCGCACCAAACATGCTCGCCCTTTCAGCCGTGGGGGCATTATAATGTGATGATAAATCCTACTATTCGTTGGTAAAAGAGTAGCCCAAGAGTTGGCGGTGGGTGGTGATGACTAACTGCCTTCCCTCTAATCTTACACTGCTGAATTAGGGACGGCTAGCGCAGACAGCCCTCGAGTAGCTTTGCGCGAAATTAAAAAAAAACAACAACAAGTATCTGCTCCTTTTTCTTCTTATTTTGCCATTGTATCAAAATTCTTCGTATAAAAGCTGTCAGTAAGTGTTAAACATGGTAAAAACAATGTGAATGAATTTATTTTTAGTACTTTTTGTTATTTTTAAACCATAATGATAATCACAAGAAAAAAGTGTAAAACTAAAATATATCAAAGCTGTTTTGTAAACGTAACGAAAATGTATCAAATATACATACAATAGCTACAAATATATCAACAGGGAAGGATATTTTTGAAGACATATTTATCAGAGATCTGACTAGAGATCAAACGACACATATGGGACCCAGTACGAAGTTTACTATGAAAAAATACATCATCAAAACAGTCTGCTATTAATAAAATGAAAAACAAATAGTTGCGTTTCAAAAAAAAAAAAGAAATGTTAGAAATTGTTTGACAGCAAAGAATGTGGGTAGTATGAGTCATGTATTTTAATTAAAATCAAGATTTTGACATAATACTTTTTAAGTTTAATATGTACACATTGAAGTTGCGCATTGAGAGTATTGGCTAGTGCTTACACAAAATTTTGTTTGTCCGTTTCATTGCGAATCACAAAGAAGACGCACAATGAATTATATGCGCTCTGCCCACAACGAATATCGAAACGCGATTTCCAGCGTTATAAACCGATAGGCTTTAGGTTAACTTTATGTTTTAAATTACATGACGTTTTTTTACAAAATATTGTATGTTATTTGCAATTCAATACTAACATCATTGGGTACGTTTTAGTACAAAATATTCTTGTTAATTCACAAATCCCCCTGGAAATTATAAATCCTTATCCCCTTGTAATATTCCTCTCAGTCCTCATCACTGACATAACTCAGTCTTTTTTTTTTTTTTTTGATTTATTAGTTTTATACATCAGGCTCAAGTGCTCTTCCTTTGTTTAAAAGGTTTATGAATGCTTTACAAACATTTTAAGGTTGTTGTTAGAATGAACAAAACGTGTAAGTGAATCAAAATCCACTATTCAATAAGTAGAGATTGATAATTTGAATGGCAGATTTCCTTAACTATTGATAGCTGTTATAGTTACTTGTATGATCACACTAATACTCTGTTCTGAGAGGGTTACAGTAATTTCTACGTGTATATTAGCTGCATTTATCTAATTAAATGTAAGACTGGGCATGAACTTGTGGTTAGCATACTTGCAATATGAATCGGAATATTTGTAGTTTCAGTTCTGTTGTCGTATAAACTATCCCCATACTTTGGGGGCATGGTTGTGATATACAAATGAAAATCAACTCCCATTAAGAATAGCCCAAGAACTGGTGATGGCTACTGTTAACTAGCTGCCTTCTTTCTAGTCTTTTAGTTGAAAATTACGAATAGTTATGAGCAGTTAGCCCTTGTGTAACTTTACGAGAAAATATAAAATATTCCATACGTTGCATGAATACACACGCAATGTATACATATATAAAACAAGTATGTGACTCTATTGTGACTCTTTGTTTTAGATGTAGTTGCTCGTTTGACACAATTCACTCACACACGATGCATGACTATGATTTTTAGAAGGGGAAGTTCTGTTAATGATAGGTCCTAGATACATGTAGACGTATCTCTGTGTGTATGTTATGAAAAGAACTTGATGATGAATGAGTTATATTGAAATAAATATTCATATAAGTTTAAAAAATAAACTAGGTACCACAGATTAAATAGCATTTTATGTGTACGTCACAATTATGCCTACGCATGTCCATTTCTAATAACTTTTTTGCCCCCTGTTATATGATATAAGGTAGACATTCTGTAATTTGTATTCTTCGGTTTGAACACTGCAAGGCACAGGAGATGAGGGCGTAGGCGTAAACAAACAGGCGCAACCTTTTGAAACGTATTCAGCTGCTCTAGAGTAAACTAAAATTAGAAAGATTTATCCCAATCAAAACATAATTTAATTGGTTAGTACGATGTACAACGGCACAGAACTTATTCACATTGAACTGAAAAACGATTGATCGTTCAGTACATTTTATTACGTTATGGCTATGCTCAGGATTTTAGTTTCGCTATAAAACTGCAAAAAGATATGGCAGCTTGTGGAATAAATATTTACCTGTGGTCCGAAGGAAAGCTAGTTCACACACCCTAATTCACCCCACCTCTTCGGTGACGTACGTCCTTAACTCACATATATGTGTGTGTTTCTTAACAGAACGGGAGAAAGAATAAATATCAGCAAAACAACTGGTGTTCATTTAGAAAATGTACTGTAAAAAATTTAATAGCCTCTTTGTATTCTCAAATACAAGGAACTTGAAATTCGTTTTTTCTTTTTTTTACATAATGTTTCATTTGTGGAAAGTATGCTTTAAAAGTTATGACTCACAATTAAAGTTGTTCTTTAAATTATGGATATCTTTGAGGTTAAATGTTCATATGTTTAATTTTACAAATAAAATAAGTATGTTAAATTGCATTTCAATTGGTGTTATTTATTTGCAGTCCCACGCTGGTACAATGGTAAGTCTACGGATTTACAACGCTAAAATCAGGGGTTTGATTACCCTCGGTGGACTCAGCAAATAGCCCGATGTGGTTTTGCTATACGAAAACACACACACATTTATTTGCATGAATCTGTTGTACTATTTTTTTTATCAGTTTAGCTATTTTTGCAAGATGATTATTGTAACTCTTTATAAATTAATAAGAAACCAAAATTGTATTTCGTAACTGTGTAAACATAATGAGATATCAAATAACCGCATTTTTTAATATTTTTGTTGAGCTCAATTTATTTATACAATTATAAAATCTCAAAAGATAGGTCGATTAATTTAGGATTTCAACTATAGAATGGGAATCGTAGAATATATATCAATGAAAGAGATATACCCAAAAGTTGTATATACACGCAGCTGTAGTGACCCGTTGTCTGCCAGATTTAATCCTCATTTTGGAATTCCACGTGTGAAATACTATTATACATTCAATTAGAAATTCTGAGCAGATACAGAGACTGTTTCCACAACCTACATCTAAATTACCATTCACAGCCTGTAACCAGTCGGGAAGAGGTATTCAGTTGCTCTAAATTGAACAGAATAGATGTAATTACTAAACCTAATATTCAACAAGTTAGGAAAGTCAAAGTACGGAAAGGTTAGCAGTTAAGTTTGTCTACTAAAGTTTGATTCTCCCTACAATAAACACTTAAACACTCAACTTTAAAAACTTATATGATTAAGTTAACATATAAATTCAAGCATGAAATTTACATCGCACTACCTGTAGTTTCACGTAACATTTAACCACCTCGAAATAATGATTTTTCAGATAAACACATTGTGACAAAAAGAAAAGAACACAGACAAATAAAACTGTTATTTGTCATTAATCTTTTATACTCAAAGATAAACAGATAAAGTTAGTTCCTGAAGTTAAATGATGCAGATTGTTTTATAGCTCATTGTGATTTTCACTGCAAAGACGTTTTAGTAAATCATGATCACGAGAAACTCATTTGAAGAAAAAATGCATTATAAAGACGGCTTGAAGAAAGACGGTTAACCTGAAAATAACCTAAGAAACTTTTAATACCCATTCCAGCTGTCTTTGTAATGCATAGGTAAGTAAAATTCTAAATGATTAATAACATGTCATTGTATTTCTATGCCGTAAACTATAAATTGCCAGCTTTCTTGTAGCTGATAAACAAACGTATAATTATTTGAAAATGTTAATAAATAAAAATATGTAACTCATCTTATGGAACAATATATTCTACTTAAGCAAAAGTCTTCATAAAATTTCAACAGATGGCGCTTACAAACGAGATAACATCGCACTTCCTTTTAGTGACGTATGTCTAATTTCCTGTATGCGATCTCGTTCCCAAGCGAACGCGTTTATACTCTCCAGCAAGAAAGGTTCGCGTCTGTCGTTACGTGTTCATTACATTGTTATTGAGTATTGAGTAATTAAAAGTTGAAAACAGTTGATTGAGTGCAATGTTTGTGGTTTGAATGATACAACTGTGACGACCGCTACTATACAGATATAAAATCGTAAGCCCTTACGACTTCTTATATAAGGTAATCGAGCTAAACTTAGTGTCAACATACAAAACCTGTTTCCCAATTGACGAGATTAAAAAGAAGCTTTAATCTAAGCAGTACCAAGAGCGTGTGTGGTGGTTGATCGTCGTCCACGTAGTTAAACCTGGTGTCGTGTAAGTACAGAGCGAGTGTCTTGTTCGTTTGGTTTTAAATTTGTCTTATTTGTTGTAACGACTACGCTAAAGGATTACTTATCTTGATTATTGTAAATATTATCACTAAGGATTATAATTGAACAATGAGATTTTGTTATATGTAAATAAACTGCTTGATTTAAAACGTTTGTAATAAATGCCTTTTCAGTTTCAAATACTTTTCATGTCATATTTTTGATAGTATCGTAATGTAGGCAGGCTTGTGACACGTTAGTTCACCTTACGGCTTTTTTCATAATCCATATAGACATGATGTAACGAATTCAGGGGAAAATTTAGGTGTGTAATATTACTTGTGGTAGTTTGAAGTCAACGTATTAGTTTAGGATTGGAACTATGAGGTAAGTTATTTTCAAAATTGTAAGTTTAAAACTGTGTTATAGACAGAACGAGGAATCAGAAGGTTAAACTTTGACAGCTTTCTAAAGTATCAGTTGAGTTTATAAATTAACCTCACAGAAGTAACTTCCCTGTAGTACAGTTTTATTTTGGTTATACACACAGAATAAGTTAATTTTTTAAGCTCCAACCTCATACAGATTAAAAATTTTAAAAATGAAAATTATGGTGGGGGTTAAAGTTGAATCTTAATTTCTGCAAAATATATTAATTTTTAGTGGCGTAGCATATTTCGAAGTCCATCATATATCAATAGTTTAATAACTACGGAGTAGCCAGAGTGTTATGCGGAACAAAAAATAAAACAAAAACGTGGACATTTCAACAATCTCAAAAAATGCTTTCGTCTCGCCTATGTCTTGAATTTGCACCAATGCAGATAGTAATATCATTTATATATTATTAGTATGATATATTGCAAGGGGGAGTAATAGAAGCGTATTTTTACATTTTAGGGACATGTAAATCATATAACATTTCAGTAGTTGTGTTAGTCAAGTGACTCGTTTCCGCCTAACTCAGGAGTGGCTGTGATTTCTGAAACGATAACGTAAAGCGAATTTAAATATTTTAGAAATATTGTAAAATGATTTTTCTGTACAATAAATCGGTATGATATCACAATGAGACTGATGGTAGCTATAATTACGTTGTTTATTGGTTTATTTTGGGGTTTAATACAAATACTCTGTAACTTAACAATACGGTTGTACGTCACTGTTACGTCAATGACCACTTTTGTGTGATGTATGTGTTTGTTTGTTTTCGAATTTCATGCACAGCTACGCGCGGGCTATCTGCGCTAGGCGTTCCTAGTTAAGAAGTGTACGACTAGAGGGAAGGCAGCTAATAACACCACTCATCGCCAAGTATTACCCTACTCTTTCACCAATGAATAGTTGGATTGAGCATAACGGCTGAAAGGGCGAGTGTGTTTGGTGTGAAGGGGATTCAAACCCGCAACCCTCAGATTACGTGTCGAGCGCCCTGATCATCTGGCCTTTTTAGGCTTCATGTGATGTAATGCAACATTAATTACATACTAATGGATTTAGCATCGCCAGCTTACTTTGTTCGGACAATAACTTGTTTTCGTAACGAGATTTACTCTTAATCGTAAATCATTTATACTACAGAGGATATATTTAAACAACATACTTAAGTCTTTTAATTTTCTTGTGATGTGTAGATTTACCTAGTATTAAGTAATAAAATAATAATAAAAAAACTTACAAAGACGCTTTTCGTGTACTTCATGTTTTTGACTTCGTATGTTGATACTTTCCCAATTGGGCAAAAATGCACATATACGTATGCAAACATGAGAGCAACACCATATATGTAGTATAGTCATACTGTGCATATACAACGAGAGTGGTTCATGGACAACCATTTCATATCGGGAAACGCCGTATTTTATATAGATAAGCTGTAGATATACAAACAAGATTGCTAATAGATTATCATTTTGTATAAGGAACACGATGTATATAGAAGAGTCAAGCTGTAGATATACGAAAGGTTGGTTGATGGACCTCCCATTTCATATCAAGAAGGGCTGTGTATAATAAGGATGTATATGCATACACACACAAAGTTGCTAATAGATACCCAATTCATGTAAGAGAAATGCAGTTTATATAGTACGGTTAAGCCGTTTAAAGAATATTCAGTAATTTATCTAAAAGGACAGGTAGTGTAACAAGTGTCGGTGTTTTGGCTATTTGAGATTTGTGGGTGTATTTACTGAAATTAATCTGGTTCGAATATGATGCAGAAATACATTGTGATTTATCCAAAATTTTCATGCACTGGTATCTTATCATAATTTAAATTGTTACTCTAATCTGTTTCTTTGAGAGAGTGTGGTAACTACCAATGCCACTAATTCCGTTGCTTTTTGCATTTATAAGCTTTACAATTTGAGGAATAGTGCTAGCTCGAAACGTCATCCTCTTAAAATAAACTTTAAACTTTTTGCGATTTTTTAAAGCTGTTTTTTTTTTATTTCGATATATTTGTCGCCTGTGCGGTTAATTGGATTTTTTTAAAAATTACAATTGGACCAAGCACGCACACAACGGCAAAGTCGCGTAACACAAGTGACGGAAGGCCTCCACTACAGTTCAAAAATTAGCAGGTTCAGGGAACGTCCACTGTAAGTCCTCCCGTATATGTGAAGGGTTAGTAGGGCGGAAATTACGGTGTCCCGTTTATTCTGAATGGAGTTTCCCATGAAGGGCAAGCAGGTTTTCGTCATTTCTTTCACCACAACCCCCTACTGACATTCGATTCAAGCGCTAATGGCTTTCTGTTTATGTTAGGTGTAAATGCATTTCCTGTCTGTTACAAAACAGCAGCTGGTCATTAATACAGCCGTCTCTGTTTCATTGCAACAAGCGTTCCAAAAAACAAATACGTTTCTTACGTTTGGTTTGAAATTAATGTACTAAGTAATATTTTAAAATCCAAGAAAAAAACTTGTGGAATGTAAAAATTAATCTTTTCAAAAGCTATTGAATAATGAATCACTGGAAAAATAAAACATCCGAAGATATGACATCATCACCTCAAGGATCGCTGAATATGGGAAAAAAGTCATGAAATTTACATTTATTTATTTTTCCTTTTCTAAGGATTCTTCGCTTATTAAGCTTTCGCGTGTATTCTGTTTTGCATATTTCAATAAATAAGTGGTTTTCTGAAATACAAACAATAATATTATGACGACAGACGAAACTCTAGTGTTTTTTGTGGCCTTGGTGCAGTCTCATTTATTGGGCTTCTCAAATATTAGTTCTGTTTTATAGATAATATAAAATGGGCAATTTAATTAAAAATAAGGACAGACAGAATTTATTAAAAATGGAAATCACGTAATAATTAAAATACGGTTATCAGAACTGTTGTGAGCCCCGATGCAGTGTACCTTTTCACACACCCCGTCTCCGTAACGCCGGTACATTTATGGAGATTTATTCAGCGTTTTAAGGTCAATAATATGACAGCTGTTTAATAGTAATTTACCTTGTAATGTGAGAGGAAAACAGCAAAGGAGCAAAAGAGTTTTATATTAACCGTTGAATAAAAACCACTTATTAAACCCAAAATACCAATTAAGCTAAATACATCATGCAGAAAAAGAAGGACTAATTGAGAGGGAACAGGAAGTGTACAACATGAAAACGTATTTACAGGTTCCATTATGGCCGATCTGAAATAACACACATCAAGATTGTGTAATTTATTATACAAAAAATGCGCAAAGTATAGGGTGTTAAACACAAGATAAATAATTATACAGAACAAAAGAAGTATTGAGCTATACTAACTGGTATTTACAAAGATAATTAGTGTGACACTCGCTTTTGAAATAAGGAGAGCAGGAAAGAAGTTCTGTTGTTATTCAGTATTGGACGTTCGATTGATATCGATGATTTTGTTTTTGAATAAAAGATATTTAGTTCGACGACCCGGAGGTTAAATTCAGGAATTATCACTTGACTTATGAATAAATGAAAGAAGGGCAAATAATTCGATATTTTTGGAAATTTCTACTTAAAGCCTCCATGTTTATAGACGCTCATTTTTAATTAGTGTAGTATTTAGGTAATACCAGTAACCATTATTAGATTTAAGAAGATGTGTTTTTGCAGCAACGAACACTTTCACGATTTGATAAACTTCCAACAACCGCCCAGAAAATGAAACTACAAAATTGAAAATGTAAACAATCTGTTTAAGTGAATCGTTCGTCAACTGCGATAAAACGTTTACTTGTCCGTGCACCGTTTTTGTCCATTTTGTACCAGATTCTTTCAAATTTCACCCGTGCTAAACGTGTAACACAAGTTCTAGTTTATCTACGTTCATCCCGAATGTTTTTCTTACTAAACATTTTGAAAAAAAGTTGTTGCCTTTCATTTTTTAGGACGTAATAACACACTTTTCTTAGCCAGTGTTATTTGTTAGAAAGGATATTTTGAATATTTGATTTCAATTTTGCGAAAATCGAAGCAACGGCTATCTGTGTTATCCATCTCTGATCTAGCAATGTAAAACTAGAAGAAAGGGAGATAGTCATAACCACTCACCGCCAACTCTTGGGCTATTATTTTACCAACGAATAATGGGATTGAACGACACATTATAATGCCTCGATGGCTGAAAGAAAGAGGATGTTTGGTTGGATAGGGATTCGAACCCGCAACTCTCAGTTTGAGAGTGGATCGCCCTAATCACGTGGCCATGCTGGACAACTAACAAATGGCACGCTATTTAATGAATTCCTTAGTTCTAGTCATATCCTTTTCTTTACTTATCTTATGAAAATAGAATATTATAAGCCGAACACAAATTCCATAAGTAAACAAACCTTTTATTCACAAATTAAGTTATGAATGGTTTTCAGATCTTCCTTTCGAATTTAAGACATGTTTAAAATCGAAGACCTGCTACTTTTCCGTTTTATGGGTCACATACAAATACACCTGTGGTGACTTTGCCGATTTTGATAAGACATCAGTTACATATAAACACCTACAAACATATAGAAGTTTTAATAAGACAGGTAATAAAATTCCGAATCCGTGTACCTCTTCTCCAATTTATATATGTAGCAGAAATAATAACCATAGACAGTTTTGCGAATTATAACTCCTAAACGGGCCCTACAGGGCCGGATGGTTACGGCGTTTGATTCGCAATCTGAGGGTCGCGGATTCGATTCCCCGTCGTACCAAACGTGCTCCTCCTTTCAGTCGTGGAGGGTGTTATAATGTGACATTCAATCTCACTCTTCATTGATAAAAGAGTAGCCAAAAAGTTGGCGGTAGGTGGTGATTGCTAGCTGCCTTCCCTCTAGTCTTACACTGCTAAATTAGGGACGACTAGCGCAGATAGTCCTCACGTAGCTTCGAGCGCAATTCAAATACAAACTCACAGATGATCAAACTGCATACGTCTGCTCAAAGAAACCAGATTGATTTCAAAATTAACACTCATCCTTTAACTTCAGTTCTTTTCAGCTCTTTTTGCTCTAAATGTAATAATTCTACTAATTTTTGCAATAATAATAATATATCTGAAACGTCTTTTTTTCTCTACTTCATTTTCACCCACTAATTATAAACATTATGTGCAAAGATTGAATGTTCTTTTTTCTATGTTTTGCTGTGGCATTTTTTTTCTCATTTAAATCAATATATTGCTTGTATGATTTGGGCTTATTGACTTTTTGCTTGTTTCTTTCTCGTTTAGCACAAAGCTACACGAGGGTTTATCTGTACTCTGCCCACCAGAGGTATCGAAACCCGGTTGCTGGCATTGTAACTCTGCAAACATACCATTGTGCCACTGTTGGTGGGGTTTTAAACACTCACTGTTTCAGTAGTTTTGTTATTACACAAGTGGAATCGCAAGGTTTATTGTATTTTTATTTGTTTGTTTGTAGTTAAGTGCAAAGTTACACGATGGTCTGTCAGTTGTCTGCACACCACGGGTATTGAAACCCGGTTTCTAGCGCTATAAGTCTGCAAACATACCGTTGTGCCACTAGGGGACTAGCTCATTAACTTTTGAAATTCTAGAAATTAGTAGGAAGTTCGTAATTACATATTTTCTAGAAAATCTCTCTTTCAGAAAATATAACTACCAACAACTTAGGTTTCCAATTAGAATAATAACGCCCCCCGCTAGTACAGCTGTTTGTCTCCGGATTTACAACGCTAAAATTAGGGGTTAGATTCCCCTCGGTGGGCTCCGCAGATAGCCCGATGTGGCTTTGCTATAAGAAAAAAAAACAACACACAGAATAATAACGATATTTTAACAGTTGTAAGTTTTACCAGGTTAGTGTGGAAATTTTATCCCAAAATGTTATATATATATATATATATATATATATATATATACATATCTTTATTTATTTTTTACCTAGTTCTTTGTCTTATATTTCCGTGACATCAAACATGCTCGCCCTTTCAGCCGTAAGGGCGTTAGAAAGTGCGATCAGTCCCACTATCCGTTGGTAAAAGAGTAGCCCAAGAGCTGGTGGTGGGTGGCGATGACTAGCTGCCTTCCCTTTAGTCTCACACTACTAAATTAGGAACGGCTAGCGCAGATAGCCCTCGTGTAGCTTTGCACGAAATTCAAAACAAACTAATATTTGTCTTATTCCGGTGATGTACGCATTTAAAATAGTCTTATGTTCTTGGCGAAATGAGAAATACGTTACCAAGCGATTATCAATATACAAAAAGAGCTAACACAAGTGCATGTGAACATGTAAAAATAAATACATTTATGAAAGAAAACAACCACGTTGAGTAACTTCAATCGAACACGTAGAGTTTTAAAATATATAAAACTGGTTAGCTGTTTTAATTTTTCAAATAAAACCACAGAACTTTCCACCTTTACATTTCCAACACTTATTAAATGTCAAAACGTGCCATTACGTAACCAATTGGATAAGAACTTCAGTTGTTATCTAATATAAAACATTTCATTATGTAACAAATTAGGGCATAGTGTTAGTGAAAGTTATCTGCTATTTTGATTTAGAAAGTAGCGTAATCTTTGTTAGGTTCATTCTCACACAACGAATTTCTCATTTCGAAAATAATGATATTTTTTCGTTATTTGCATGTGGTCAGTCAGTTTCTTTTCTTCGGATTGTGGGGGAAGGTGTACTGGTCGAACTTCAAGAAGAGTTTGTTAATAAAAAGTAAATTGATACTTTTCGAAGGAAATACTCTAATAAGTGGTATGTAAAAAAATCAAAATTAACGAAATGGAAAGGGTATATCCTTGTTTGTTTGTTTTAGAATTTCGCACAAAGCTACTCGAGGGCTATCTGTGTTAGCCGTCCCTAATTTGGCAGTGTAAGACTAGAGGGAAGGCAGCTAGTCATCACCACCCACCGCCAACTCTTGGGCTACTCTTTTACCAACGAATAGTGGGATTGATCGTAACATTATAACGCCCCCACGGCTGGGAGGGCGAGCATGTTTGGCGCGACGCGGGCGCGAACTCGCGGATTACGAGTCGCACGCCTTACGCGCTAGGCCATGCCAGGCCCAGGGTATATGCGTGGGCTGTAACAAACTGAACACGTGCATCGTAAAACGATAGGGTAGTGCAAGTGCATACTTTATCATAGAGAAGCGGTCTATCTGAGACTGTCACATGCTTTCGTTAAGTGCTAGAAGGTATTTTTACATAAATATTGTTTATGTTATAATATTTATTTTCCTGTAAGTTTGGCGCAATTTGAACTAGAAATGGTCCTCTGCTGGAAAAAGTGGTGTTTATATTCAATTTCTTTTTTTAAATTTGCGCAACGCTACACGAGGGCTATCCGACCATAATTTATATAAAACTAGAAGGAAGGCCACGCGCCCACCACGAACTCCTGGACCACTCTTTTTACCAACGAACAGTGGGATTGATCGTAATTTTATAACACCCCCTCGACATATTGGGTGTGACGTGGATTTGAACCCGTAAACCCTAAAATTAGAAGTGGAGCGCCCTAACCACCTGGCCATGCTGGGTTGGTTTTTATTGAATATATGTGTATATATATGTATATATCTTAAACTAAACTAAATAATTTGAATCTTAACAGATAATGATGTCTTACAAAGCATTACTTATGTATTTACTATATGAAAATAATTGTTTTTATTTTACGAATACAAAATACCATAGTATCATGTTTCAGTTACAACGTTTACGTATGTGTCTATTTCATATGCAGTGTCTGAGAGTGTGCGTCACAATTGGGCTGAAAACATGGATGATAAATGATTTAGAACAAAAGACCGCTTTCCTCGCAGTTGATACAACAATTTAATGAATTTGGTCGAGTGTTTTTTGAAAAAGTAATATAGGTATAAAATATATGTTACGTATTTATATTTTAAAGAAGAGAGGGGAATTTCATGAACGTTCCAGGGTATTTCACCATAATTTCTGTGTCGCACGAGCGTTCAAGTTACCGCCACATAGCCTTGTCATAACTAATAATTTCTTCACTCTTTAAAGGAAAATAAGACTACCACTCTACTACTCTCTTTGATTACTTGGCACGTGCAGAAAAAGAGGCTCAAACGCTAAGGGCACGTGGATATATATATGCTAGAAAGAAAACCCCATTGTGTGCATCAATACATTTACACATGAGAGTGTTTTACGTGTAGTAATTTTTTTTATTTTTACGTATACATTTCTGACACATTTATGGTACTTCTAATTTCGTTTTACGTAGACATTTCTGACTAATTTATAGTACTTCTAATTTCGGTTCATCAGTTACTGCTACACATAATAACTCCATAAATATTTAAAAAGTGTTTTAACACTTTAAAGTGTATTTTTAATGTATTTAAGTTAGGAATTTCAGGCTCAGAGGATTGTGAGAATGTCGTTAAAATTTAAATTTTGTCATGAATCTCTGCAGTTCTTTCTGTATGATACATAGAAATATTTTGAATTTTATGTTATAATGTAACTAACCTCTGGACATGTATTGTAAAGCTGATGATGAGTGGTTACATATTGAAAATAAATGTGTTTGTATGTCTCTCGGTATTTTTATATTTATGCCTGTTACGTTCACTGTCTGATTATCTCTTTTGATAATATTCTGTTCATCAGTTAGCTATATAATAGTAGTCATCGCTTAGTGTCTGTTTATGTTTTATCTTCTTAATGGTACATAGAAGTTCTTAATGACGAGAAACCCACTTGAAATAAAAATGTATCTTAGAACGGCTGGTATAGGTGTTAACATTTTTACTAATTAGGCAAAGAACAAATTTCGACCTTCCTTGGTCATCTTCAGGTTAATAAAGAGAGAGTTTGCAACTGACCATTGCCGGGCACATGTCTTAGGGACGAGAGTATAACGGATATGGGTTTATAGGTGGCGTTTCAGCTAGGTGTTAGGTTATTAAGTATTATAGGTATATAAAGGTGATCCTTTATATTGGTTGAATTTTGATTTTAGTTCTTGTATAAGTAGGGACTCTTTATTTTGCGTTTGTTTCCCTACTTAGCACCTGGGTGTTTTCTGTGGCTATGCTGTGTTTATTTGAAGTAGAAATATCAGTATTTTGAATTTAATTTTGTAATATATGTAAACTTTGAACATATTTTGTCAGTAATTATATATCTCTAACATTTTTGTTTTCTTTACTCGATTGGCACAGATGATCGAAGTTTGTGATATTGCAGCAAAATGACAAGGCAAAACCACTTTTTATAAATGTCAAATAGCATTTCAACTCAATGTTATGGAAACAAGGAATTTAACGGTCAATCGTGTGACCTAAAATGCGAATTATTTACATAGACTACGCTATATAATTTTTCTCAGTTGTCATTTTCAAATGAATCGCAGACTTTAAAGTGCACTAAACTGCTTAGCAAAAGCGATGAACCCTATTTGTCGATTTTTACTCGCTTCATTGTGGAATTCCTCTAACAAGAGTAAATTATAATTTCGTAGCCGCAATTGGACGGCATACCAGTTTTCAGATTATTAGCAACAAACATCCTGATCAAAGTAAGGCGCAAAACAGTTCGCCTACAATACTGGATTAATAATACGTGAAGAAGTGTTATTTTCACAAATGGTTTGATGTATTCTGCAGGCAGACAACAGATGTATACTTAGATCCAATCTCATTTTGGTATAAACGGTGAAGCATGTGTCCATGGCTGAAGTCTAATGTGATTACCAATAAGAATTGGTGGACGTATCAAACTCTTTATCCTGCAGAATGGTGTCGTTAATATTGTAGAATAAAACCACACTCTAAGACCCTTTGTGCTGTGATACGATGGCACAGTCATCTTTAATTTTCGCTTAATGGACAGTAATAACATTCACCTCCACTTTTAAAATAACGTAAACATTTTTCTTTACTCTTATTACCATTGAATAATTTGAGACATTTTCTTTATGTAAGAAGAATATAACCACCCTTCAAACTACTCACAAACTTGGCAAAACAACAGAACCATTCTTAAACATATTATTTTCTTTTCAACATTATTTTTAACTTGAAAAAGAGAGGATAGACTGAACTTCAATCCAATTGAGTGTGTATGCGAGATTCTTGGATTGTCAATTGTATTCTGTCAAATGATTTTCAACTTTAAAGATAGCGCAGCAAAATTTCTTTTATAGAGGTGGATGAAAATATTTAAGTATTTGTTGACATTTTTACTTAAAGTTTGCAATGTTGATGCCAGGCTGTCCTTGTTGTTTATACTTCATATTGAGGTGAAATGTTTTGAACTGTAATCATGCCGTTTCTATCAAACGTTCATTTAAGAGTGTAAGTTTGATGACCAGTCAAATGCTCAGATACTTGTTTAACTTAAAATGATCTAAAGGGTGTAGGTTTTAGCTTAGACTTGGGCGTTTGCCATGTTATATTTAAAATTACAGTTTAATTCTTATTCGGTACATATTTGTATTTACAAACAATAGCCTATTTATCTAAATGACTCTTGTTGTTTGCCTAATTTAGTCTTCAGTCTACCAGTTACCTCTTCTTCTAATTGCCTATATTCTTATTTTAATGTCTGTATTTATATGTTTTAATTTTAATTATGCATTATCTATATCTCCTAGTCGTCAATCATTAGCTAGCTAGCTGTATATCTGCTTATATGTAATTGTCTGTCTGTTAGAGCACTTTAATGATGTCTTCTGTATATCAGATGTCAACATAACTTCTTGTCTGTCTTTCTATATATAATATGATTTTTTTTCATGTTTTGCCTAATGTGTTTGGATTCTTCACACACTCGCGTATAGCAAGTATGAAGTACAATAATGTTTATTAAACTTTAAAACTTTGGAAATAATATCCAATTAAAAATGAATAACTCATTAACAAAATAATGTAGTAATAAATAATAATTTGAAGTTGACCTTGCACGAACAACATCTGGGGGTGAAAAATAGTTCATTACTGAAAGAGCTGTATTGTTTCCATGCAATACGTATACCCCACATGCTATCTGGGATTACTCATCATGGAAGCTTAACCCTCTATTCCCCTACTTCACTGCTGTATTTCTGTCCTGGTAGATTGCCAACGTATGATACCGACGTTAATTACTTCCTGTCTGGCCTTTAGGCTTAGCCAAGTATCTCGACATAAATACGTTCCTCATACTTTTGCATATTTATGTGTACGTGATCGGTGAAGCATACATATTTACAACTGCGCTCTTAAAGTGCGTTTGTTTGTATGTTACTTCTGCATTAGTGTGTTTGAAAATGAAATTTATTTTAAGTATCGTATGTTGGGTGGCTATTTCAAATGAAAAATTTGGAAAGAAATTTTCAGTTTATCAAATATTAAAAGCTTCAACTTATTTATATATCTTCTATGTCATATATATGAGAATATAAATTCAGTTTACTTGAATAAAATACATCAAAGATTTTGAGGTTTAACATATTGGATTTTAAGTTATTCATATAAAAAAAAATTAAACAAATCCAGGGATTGAGGTAGGAGTGGAAGACAAAAAGATTCTCTGGTTTCGCTGTTTTAAGGTTTCTGTTTTTAAATGATGGCATGTAACGCATAAAACATGTGTCCATTTTAAATCTCTGACATTGCTTTTTCCAATTATACTACTTGTCCCTACCTATCTTCGCCCACTTATAAAAATTGATAAGTTAATTTTCTGATATGAACTCACGCGATCCTGTCTAAACCCAAACTCGCTATATTATCAATATTTTTTTAATTAAGTAATTTTTCATAGTAGTGATAGTTAATAATGATTATAATTACGTATTCAGTTGCTTGCTATTTATCTGTAGTGTATTGTCTGTATTTGATTTACTATTATATATTTGTTTCAATATCGATGTTTGTTTTAATTAAATATACATTTAGAAATTCATGTAAATTTAGCTGTTAAATATGTGTTGCGAAATTCCCGCCTATTCTCTAAATTTATAGATTTTCGAGTGTAAGAATCAACAATATACACTTGTATAAATCACTTTTAACAATCGTTATTATAAACTGTATTGTTTTTTGTATATCAAAATATATTTGTGTTAAGAAAGAAAATCGTGTGTATCAATATTGTTTGTAAATATAATAAATTTGATACATATCTACATTCAATTAACTTCTAAATTTAGGAACAAGGAATTTCATAGATGGCGTTTTTAAGATTCTCTTTGGTAGGTCGCTGTTTGTTTTTTTACCAAAATTGACCTTAAAGTATTGTAGGATTTCCACCGGACTTCTATGTTGAAAGTTTTTGGCTATGCGTGTCAGTTTTTCACTGAAATGTTGTAGGTATGGTAGGTAAATGGTGGTGGTAACTTTCTGATTTTTCTTTCTGTCATCGTCTTCTTCAAGACGTTTTTGAGGAAGGAGAAGGTGTAACCATTCTGTTTAAACTCTCTATGATCTTTTGGCGTTCTGCTTCGATGGATGTCTTATCGCAAATGTTTTCTGCTCTCTTGTTTAGGCATTGGATTATACCACGTTTTATCGAGGTTGGATGATAGGACTGGAAGTGTAGGTAGGAAGTGGGTGGGTTTTTTGTATGCAGTTGTGGTTATTTGTCTTGTTTGTTTGCTGATGAGTATGTCAAGAAACGGTAGACTGTTTTGTTCCTCCATTTCCACAGTGAAGTGGATTCTTTTGTGGATTCCACTAAAAACGTCATCTATGAAATTTCGTGTTTCTGCAACGATACATATATTGGAGAAACGGGAAGAAAACTCGCGACAAGAATGAAAGAACATAAAGATAGTACAAGACTCATGAAAACACAAAATTCAGCCATTGCAGAGCACACCACGTCAACTGGACACAGAATAAACTGGGAGAAAACTAGAATCATCGAAGCAGACAAAATCTGGAAAACAAGAAAAATCAAAGAATCATTTTATATTAATACTATTAAACCTTCACTAAACAGAGATTCCGGATTAAAGGTGAGTAATCTGTGGCTACCATTGGAAATCATTGGATACAGGAAATCTCTCCTCCAATCAGAAACAGGGATAACTTAACCAATCATAACACGCTCTCCATAATCCACAAGGATACTATAAAAGACTGACAACACCTACACACACACTGACCTACCCCCCCCCCTCCCGCTAGTACAGCGGTATGTCTCAGGATTTACAACGCTAAAATCAGGGGTTCGATTCCCCTCGGTGGGCTCAGCAGATAGCCCGAGGTGGCTTTGCTATAAGAAAATACAAACACACTGACCTGAAGACGAAAGGCAGAAGACTTTCGAAACGTCGTTCTCTACATTTGTGTCTCTACAACAGGTAGTTGCCGTCCATTCTACAAAGTTTCATCAATAGTGTATTGTATTAATATGAAGTAAAACTTATTATTATATATATCGATTTTTTTCTTCGTCCTTCACCTTATAGGTTTACATTAGAATTATGATATTTTTTATTTCTACTTGTTATTTTGAGACATTGTGCACTGCTCAAAAATGCTAGTGGATTTAGGTTTAAACTGACGTTAGTGAAAAAGTAGTTGTATAAGTATCTGAAGTGAAACAACAACAAAGGTGAACAGTTTGATGGGTTGGTATCTTTCTGGTTTGGTATCATAGCAGTTATTTCTTGCATGTTTTTTTAGGATTATTTGGTAGAGAAACAAATGAAAATGAGTGGCAGTCATTTTTTAAAGGCAAAATATCTGTCATTGTTAATTTTTTAACGTATATATTGAGTACCATGGCCTGCTCTACACATAGAGTCTACCGACTCTGTGATTGTATTCAAGCGTAAACATGCAAGTAACCAATAGCCACTTGCTGCTAGCAGTATTAAAGGTTAAGCAACTAGATTGTAATACAATAAAATTCTACTTATATTACGTTGGAAGTCCACGTTAGCTAAAATAACAATCTAAAATATATAACGGATTTACCGTCGGACGTTTATTTTAGTACATAGCTTGTTTCATTATAGTTTTTTTTTTCATGTGATGTATATTGTTGACTATGTATTGTGCAAGTTCCACCTGTTCTCGAAATTTATAAAGGGTTTTTGGGAGTAAAAATCAACAGTAGTTGTTTTACGAAAACGCCAACGTGTTCGAACTTTGTTGAATGTTTCGAGTCTCGGGTGATTCGTATAACAGCCGATATTTCTTCTTGTAGAAATGTCATTTTTCACATTATTAGGATCTAAAGCACTAGAACGTTTTAATTACTAATATATTAGAAATGAACAATGGGAGCAAGGTTAAAAAGTAGTGAAGTACTAACAAAAAAAGTTGTCTGGATTGTATCCTCAACTTTAAAATTCAATGATATATATTTTCTCTCGTTAGTATGTATTTTCAGCGCTTTATTCCTATTGTGTATCAGACGTAATTTTACGGATTAATAACGCTAAAAAGTAATCTAGATTGTACAGTGGACATAATGTGGAAAGCCCATTATTTGCTTTCACACCAAGAAATCTTGAATAACAACCTACATTTCAGTTGAAAGTTTGTTTGTTTTGTTTGTTTTTTGAATTTCGCAAAAAGCTACTCGAGAGCTATCTGTACTAGCAGTCCCTAATTTAGCAGTGTAAGACTAGAGGGAAGGCAGCTAGTCATCACCACCCACCGCCAACTCTTGGGATACTCTTTTACCAACGAATAGTAGGACTGACCATAAAATTATAACGTCCACACGGCTAAAAGGACGAGCATGTTTGGTGTGACGGGCATTCGAACCCGCGACACTCAGATTATGAGGCGAGTGCTTTAACCACATGACCACGCTGGGCCTTATAGTTTTGAAACGGTATATTTAGCGATATTTCACCACGCAAGACGTGCATTTTCTGTGACTGATCTAAGAGAATATTTTTAAATGAGTTGAGTGTTATCACCTAAGATACCTCTACTGTTATCCACTAAACGTGTTACGTAATGTATTCGTTTAACATATTGTTTTTAATTATTAAAAATCCATTTATATATATTTATAAGTTAATGGCAGAGTACCTATAATTAACAATATGGGGCTATCCCCTCCTCTTTTCTTGACACTTGCCTGTTGTGTGGAATACTCGGGTGCCTTTACCATCTGCTTTCCTGTCATCCAGAAAGTGGTAGGGTCAGCGGATAATAACAACCTGCGAAAGTTCAAGCTGTAATACAGTGAGACCGTAGTTTATTGTGTAACACTGTCAAAGGCTATTTGCACTTTCGGAAAATAGGTTACTGTACTGTAATAATTATTAAATCATTCTATTATATGCTATGGAAGACTTATTTGGTGGTCTTTTTCTTGCTCGAATATTCTTAAACCAATTTCAGTTTCGGGTAATATTTTATTAATTTCCAGAAACGTGAGAAGGCGATTTTTAAATAATTTTTTCTAAGACATTCAGATTAATCCGCTGTCTTTTCCTGTTTTTGAAACTTGACAATATTGGCGTACCACAAAGGGTAGAACCGATATATAGTTTAGAAACTGCGGGGTAAGAAAATATTATTATTGTGGGTTATTGTCAGTTGGTAGGGTTTCCTTTAAAGAACACATAATACAGTTTTTATGGATATTTCCTTACAGTAAACACGTGGCATTATTTAAGGGAATGTCCAGGAGTAAGTTTAGTACGACCATTTGAGAGGGAGAGATGTTAAAAAATCAAGGAAACATATGATGGTTAGATTCACGTGATCTGTTTAGCAGCGTGCAGTTCGGGTTTACTTGATGAATATCGAAAGAATGACTAATATTCTTAGTACACTTGAACACAAGATATACCATTGACCGGAAATAGTCACATGAATAAAAGTCAGACGTTTTCAAATACTCAAACACAATATAAAGTAATACAACAAAAACACTAACGTTATTTATTTATTGTAATAATAGCATGATGCATGATACGTAACATTATATGAAAAGTACTTAACATAAATACATTAATAGCACAACTTACATAACAACATGGAATTACATGAATATTCAATGATACAGTCTGTTAACTTAGCAAGTATAATTATATATAATGCAGAGTCAAGTAGACATTTGTGGCAACTGTGATGTCAATCATTAGTTGAATGAGTGTTTCAATAGTTTAACTTCAAAGTTAAAAAAAATTATAAACATAAATTATGAAATTGTGACTTTTGTTACTATGTTCGATGTACGAACTCTGTAAGATTTTCTTGCAGGATTGAGATACGCTTCCTCAAGATAATAAACACTCAGGGAGAGTTCACCTACGAGTAGGTATTTGTTTAGGGCTGCGAACTGTGTGTAAGGTTTAAACATGAACATGATGAGGCATTTGTTTTACTATAATAGATCTTTAATTTACGTGCTCTATTTTAGGTAAACACTCGCCAAAACATCGCATTACGTTGCAAGTATATCTGCTAGTATTTAGTTTGGTTAGGAATGATAGGACACTGTATGGTGAAAGGTTAAAAGAAAAAAACGTTGTACGGTGCGGAAATGGACGTACACATGAATATACGTGTCTGTTCATTAGTGAGTACTTTTCATGTATTAAATATTGATATGTCGTATTTTATATTTTAATGTATATAATCTCTCAATTATGCCACCTCAGATCGTGTAAGTACTCTTCTATATGTTGTTTAACCGTTGGGAACGCTAAATACTGTATTGTATCATTCGTTTTGTTTTCGATATACTTTACCTATAAATTTGTCATGTAAATGCCGTTGTTAATGTAACTGGGGGTACGTTAAGTTTGGTTTTTAACGCTAAATTCATGATTTACCAAAGACAGATTAATAATAAATCTAGAGTATGTAATATTTAAAAATATTTTCAAAAATTGTCAAAAATGTAAGCTGGAACGATAGCTGTGGGTGAGGATTCCGTTCTGTTAAGTTTGTTTTGTTTCTTTTAATTTCGCACAAAGCTACAAGACGTCCCTAATTTAGCAGCGTAAGACTAGAGGGAAGGCAGCTAGTCATCACCACCCTCCGCCAACTCTTGGGCTACTCTTTTACCAACGAATAGTGAGATTGACCATTACATTATCACGCCCCCACGGCTGAAAGAGCGAGCATGTTTGGTGCGACGTGGATTCGAACTCGCAACCCTCAGACCATTGTGTTAAGACCAATGTTAGTAATTTTTTTCTACAGGAGAAATATTCAACATTGTTTTTCCTTCCTTTTCAAGTTCAATTGATGGTTCAACGGTATTTGTTACGGACTTACAACGCTAAAATCCAAGGTTCAAACTTCTCGCAATGGACAATTTAGATGTAGTACGTTACGTAGCTTTGCGCTAAAAACAACAAAACAAAATAAGCAAAAGAAATTGATCGAGGAAAAAAGAGTAAAGAAATTTATTAAAAACTTACTAAAAGGAAAAAGTAGAATGCCTCTTCTTTGAAAGCGAAGGCTGCTGTTGTATTGAGTTTTGATGATAATATATTTAAATATTAATGAAACTTATCTATTGTTCCCTTTGCTAAATCATTTTGTAAAGGCCATCTTGTTTATATATTCAGTTACACCCGGTTATTGTTTGCTTTGAAATATCTACTTTTGCGGCCATATTTATGCCTCAGAGAAATACACTTAATTTGCTTAAAGCATTCACTCCCCCCTCAGTAGCATAGCACTAAATTTGCGGAAGTATAACGCTAGAAACCCGGTTTCGATACCAATGGTGGCAGATCACAGGTATCTTTTGACAACAAGTTTGGAAAACCTAACGAAAACGGTTTCACTGACCGTCCCCTCTTCATCCTCTGGCTCAGTGACACGTTTGATGGCTTATAAAGGTAAAATTTGGATTTAGATATACACTTGGGCAGAGCATTGATAGCCTATCATGTAGCATTTCGCTTAACAACAAATAATCAATTTCAATTTTTATGCTGATTTTGAATTACTTTGATCCAAGTCTAAAAAAATTAAATATTCAAAATGAAATATTAGTGGTAAAGGATCTTTTTGACGTGAAGCATTATCGTCACATTTTAGAAAATTTGGTCTTTTTAAACTACGAAACGAATTTGAGGTTAAATATAATGAACTATGATTTTTTCTCTCAGTTTTGTATTTTACTATTTGTTTGCCTTGGAGGGAGAATGTTTGGTTTGAGTTTCGCCCAAAGCTACATGAGGGATATTTGAAGTAGCTGTCCCTAACTTAGCAGTGAAAGATTACAGCTAGTCATCACCACCCACCGACAACTCTTGGGATAATATCTTACCAAAGAATATGGGACTGACAGTAACATTATTATGCCTCCACAGGCGAAAGGATGAACATGTTAGTGTAACTGGGATTTGAATCCGCGAGTCAAGTGCCGTAATCACTCTGGCATGCCGAGAGAGTTGCTAGTTAACATTCTGATAACAGTGAACAACAATTTTTTTGAAAAGTTTCGCTTCCTGAAAAGTGTTTACTGATTGTGACAGGTACCTGGTGGGTATGCACAAATGTAGTTTTAGTTTTGCTTCGTCACTTAGGAACTCTGAGAAATAGACAGTTAACTGTTTACCGGCAATAACGTATTTAATTGCGTTTGTATTTCTAATACGTTACTAAGTTCAACATAGTTAAAAGTGTTTTGCTCCTGATTTTCGTTTATATTTAATGTCCGGTGCATCACGTTGCAGTGTCCAACAGTAGTCAGCAAGCATTGGCGGATTTCAGTTGCCCTGATATCGTTTATTCATTGTAGCAATGTCCTGGTGAAACCAAGATTTTGATGAAACGGTACTTGATGGGCAAATTTAAATGTAATTTTCCTGATCAGCAGCTAAAAATCAATAAGGAACACCAAACAGTGTTCAAGAAGCAAAAACGTTGTTGTGCAGTGTAAGTACTACACTTGGTACACGCGTACAACAAACACGTGGATTTGTTGGTTTAACTGAAATCTGAGCTCTTTGCGTATTTATAACATAAAAATTTATTTGATTTGTATATTATGTTGTAGCATTATCGTTGTATCAATTAAATCATTTGCAGAAAATTCCGGTTTTTAGTCAGCAATGTATGTTTATGTAAGCACAAAATAAATGAGCAAAAGAGTAACACGGTTCTTATGTACGTAGAATAGATTTTTGAAGAGCTGTTTAAGAGTCTTGAAGTAAACAGGTAGGTTTGTGAGACTGTGATGCCTTGCAGCTTAAGATTACAAGTAGTCGTCTATGAAAACCAATAATTTAACTTACTGTATTAATAAAATGTCAAGGCTTTGTGAAATATCGGTGTGTCATTTTTATAAAGTACTATTTTTGTATTTTTAAGTTGTTTTTTTTTGTGTGAGTGAATCCCTCCAGAAATTGACGAGGTGAATACAAAAAGAAATTGGCAGATCATTAATTTGTTGATCTTTAATCAAGATGTCTAGTTTAGACTATCCGCTAGTGCGAACATATACACCTGTCTAACATAAGCTGGGTATACTATGTTTGGTTATTATTGCTTTCATTGACCATATCTATTATACTATTTAATATATCGATTGTCATTACTTTCGATTTATTGTACATTATTATACTTTTATTGTAAAGTTTTTTGGGTGTTGTTGTTTTTTATTTTAGGCTTAATATATGCAGTTAGGACTGATCTAAACCTCGTAAGGGGGCTGAACCTCGTGAAATATTGTTGGTATTACGAAACATATAGTTCACAGAAAGCGTACCTAACTGATGGAGCAATCTGTACAAGTCGAAATTTAAAATTTCTTACTGATTGATACCTTTTGGTTGTCAAATATGACACTTTTGAAATGTAATTGCCTCTTTCAAAAGAAAGTAGAAGATTTCTTCGATCTATTGCATAACTGTAGTGAGACGAGTAACTGTAGTGAACGTCTATTACGACAAGTATGAAAGAGAAGTCGACGTATAAATGGATTTAGAAACGTTTGCACAGTATATATATTTCTTCTCATGGTTGCCCAACTGTAAAGTAGAACCTGAATTCGTATCAGCCTTCCCTAATATTTAGTAACTGTATCAAAGTGTGATTTGCTATTATGCCTTTATTTTACTAAATATGTTTCAGTTCAATATATATTTAGTAATGCTTATGAGTATTGCGAAAGTCCCGCCTATTCTCTAAATTTGTAGAAGATTCTCGAACGTAAGAACCAACAATGTATATAACTACGTATATACAAGTATTGTTGGGCCAGCTTAACTTTCGAGAAATTTGCCTAAAGATTATAAATCGACAGACAAGAGGGAATTTAATAATACTGTTTTGTCGCTACAGTCACTCTACTATAAACCTTGGAAGCTATAATTGTGATAAACGCTTATTACTCGAAAACTATAGATATTTGACTAGGAACGTTTATTTATTTCGAACATTAGAAAACATTCAACTTGAGTGAAGTAACTTCGGACGTTAGTATTTCTACAAGGACATTAGATATCCTCAATGGTGGTAAAAAAGTCGGCTTGTAAGGGGTGTGAGGCCATCCAAGAAAAGATAGGTATCTGGCTTAAGCGAAGTGTAACAGTATCAACTCAGAATTAATTTCCTCGTTGTGGACGTGTGTGTGTGTTTTCTTATAGCAAAGCCACAGCAGGCTATCTACTTAGCCCACCGAGGGGAATCGAACCTCTGATTTTAGCGTTGTGCATCCGTAGACTTACCGCTGTACTAGCGGGGGACGTCGTGGATATGGACCGTCGATATAATATTCAATTCTAGATCAGATAGAAGACTGAGTATATTTTGTAAATATGTAAAAACTTTTGTATATAAACCAATATTTGTAATAACCGTTATTAAGAACTGTAATCTTGTTGGTATATTAAAATGTATTTGTGTTAAGAAAGAAAAAATTGTGTGTATCAATTTTGTTGGCAAATATCATAAATTTGATACGTATTGATATTCAATTATCTTCTAAATTAAAATTTCCGGCTCCTTGAAGACTTAAAATTAATTTTCTTAATAAGTCGGAGACTCTTCCGGGATAAATTATAATACGTAACAACACTTTTCTTATTCGTGTTTGTTGCATGTAATAGCAATTATATTTATCAAACATAAAGCAGAAAAATCTTTTTATAAGTTTCATCCATACACCGTTTCTGTCAACAGTAGTTCTTCGAATGGCGTTATGTTCAGCTGATGTGTCTTATATTTCCATGTATACGCTTGATATAACTAAATAAAGATGTACTTTGTTCAGATGTAGTAACGTTGAAAGACTAGTGGAAATACTACCCGAAACATTTGTAGAAATTCGTCTGAGGTTTTGTTTTGTTTTTCTTTCAGTTGTTTTACTCAAATATTATAATTCCTCGGCTTATTTCCACTTTATCCACTTACGTTACAATATTTTAGGCTAATGTTAAATATTGCTTGAGGTGTCCAACATCTAATTCAAATTATTAAAGCACATGCGTAAGGCCTGAAAAAAAAATAACGAATCTGTAATCCACTAATTTCTTAACTGCCTCTGATTATTTTAACAGGCCCCTCACGAGTCAGTGGTCGGCATTTTTGTTAAAAAAAACAACAACAAAGCTACCCAATCCGGTTTTTCTTAATTTGAACTGAAACATTTTGGAAATTGTTATTGGGTGAAAAGAAAGCATTTTTCGCACGTTTTTTAGCGTCCAGGCTGCGAAAGTGATTTAAAGTTGTAAGTTAACTGAAATACGTCAGCGCATCAGGAGCTTAATGGCCAAGCACAAAAAAACACGGAAGTCTCCAAATGATACGCAGAGGTATTCAGGAACCGTTCAGAACCACCTCGGTATATATTGTACAGCAAGCCAAGTAAAATATTATGCTTGTAGCTGCTTTTAAAGTGTTCCTTTCTGCTCATCCTACTGCTGACTATCGTGAAGCTTCGACCTTCCTTACCGAATCGCAGGTGAAATCGTTCTTATCTTAAACAGAAAAAGGTGATAGTAGAAGAATAAGAGTTTGGTAATTACTTTAGTAATGATGCTTAGAATGTGGCTTTATTGATATATACTGAATGTACTCTCAGCTTGTAGACCTAAGTACTAGCTAGTTTAGAGATTCGAGGATGTTATATGCCACTTATCATTTAGCAAATGGAAACTTGCCTCGAAGTTGTTTTCTAAAACATATGTCCACAACCACCCTCTTTGGGAAATTCCGGATTGAATTTACTTTTGATATTCAACACACTGTAGTATAAAGGCACCCCTTTGCTCCGGAGGTACGTGTTAATTTGAGAGAAAAATTTCATTTGCACATGTCTCAAACTGTGATACGCGAGCCCCTGGGGAGTCATAGAAAAGTGTTAGGTGGCTGTAGCAAATACGCAAAACTACTCAGGTACTCAGTATCTATAGTTTCATTGGTTGAAGGTCTCAATTAGGATGCTGAATGCTCTGGGAATCGTATGCTTAGTACATTTGGGAATCCGTAATATAAGAGTAACATTAGATATCGTGCATTTCATAGTGGAAATGTTTAGAAACTAATGCTCTTATTCTTTGCTTAGCCTACCTCCCAAGTTGAAGTTCTTGTAAGATTGGCTAAACTATTATAATTAGTTATTTTAAAAGTAGTAGTTTGTTTAAAGTAGTTTTTATCTAGTTTTCTTATCATGCCATACGCACAGTTAGCTTACGAGTACATATACTGTCCTCGTCATGTTTTTTTAACTCCAAAATGCAATCCTGATTCCAGGAGACCCGGCACGATTTTTATTGTGCAGTAATTCTATTATACATGCGTACGTTACCATTACTTTCCTTCAATTCGTTTACATCTTGGTGAAGAATGTTTCTTCAAAGTGTCTTTTTTTCTTTTTTCTCAGCAAATATGCAAAATGTCGTGTACAGGTTTTCGAGACCCGATCACTAGAATAGTTATAAAGTATTTCAGAACTGCATCATAGTGCTAAACATCAATAATAATTATGAACCATTTACAAAAATATGGAGTGCAAGAGAGTACTTAACTCTATTATAATGTAAGGTTTTTTCTACAGCATTTTTTGCATCGTATGTTATCAGAAACATAAAGTTAAAGAAATTAAATATTTCTATTTTCTTTAACCTATAACTGCAAATTATAGGTACGTCACTGTAAGAGCGAAAACCTCTTTTTACCTATATAAGTGAAGCTAATAAATAAATAATTTTGTTAGCAGATACTGACAATAAAGATTAATATGAACTAATTGCTAATGTTATGAAACAGACACCACGTAATGTTTTTAGAATGTTCATTTTACAACGGCTTTATCAATAGTTAAAAACAACAATATATACGTTGTAGATCGTTATGGTACAATAAAGCTTAATTGAAAAATATTGTATTTATATTTTGTAACTAGGAAGGGGTGTGTGTTTTTCTTATAGCAAAGCCACATTGGGCAATCTTCTGTGTTAACCGAGTGGAATCGAACCTTCAATTTTAGCGTTGTAAATCCGAAGACCTGCCGCTGGGAAAAGGCAACTACTAAGCAATAACCTAATACTCACAATTTATACAAATGGAGTGACTCGCTGTCTTATAACGTACGCCCAGCTTAAGATGGATGGAATATTTCTGGTATCATAAGGATCCAAATAGATCTTACGAACTACAAATTCTAAAAACTTTATGATAGGGTCAACCGTGCCCAAAAGGAAAATTACAGAACTCTGTAATGTTTTACTCGTTTTACTTTATTCCTACTGGGATTTTCTTTTCATGATTGGTCTTAAAAACAGTTTAATTAAACATCTCGAGATAAAGAGTCATACCTCTTTATTTGGTTCGTATAGAATATTACATATAATTTACTTATAATTGGACATTGTCGAAGGATCTCTTTATCCTGTGGCAATGGTTATTAAACAGTAACTAAAAACTCTGTTAAAGCTTTTGTTTCCTTTTCAGTTTGAAGTTTTCCAAATATTACACGATATTACTGAACTTACGTAGAACAGTTTGGTATCATTAACTTTGTTCAAGAACAGGTGAGTGTTTTCCTCTTGTGAAAAGTAGTTCATACATTTATACGGTTGTGGAAATGATCCGCCATGGCCAGGTGGTTAAGGCGCTTGACTCGCAACCTGAGGGCCGAGGGATCGAATCCCAGTCGCATCAAATATGCCTTCTATTTCAGCAGTGGGAGCGTTATAATGTGATGGTCAATCCCACTATTCTTTGGTAAAAGAGTAGCCCAAGAGTTGGTGGTGTGTGGTGATGACTAGCTACCCTCCCTGTAGTCTTACACTGTTAAAGTAGGAATGAATAGTGCAAATAGCCTT
This sequence comes from Tachypleus tridentatus, assembly GCF_004210375.1. Taxonomy (NCBI): domain Eukaryota; kingdom Metazoa; phylum Arthropoda; class Merostomata; order Xiphosura; family Limulidae; genus Tachypleus; species Tachypleus tridentatus. Next base: position 124,417,531 of record NC_134826.1, on the reverse strand, counting down.
AATGTAACTTTGCGCGAAATTCAAAGTAAAGAAACAAACGTTTGAGGAATTGAGGCCTGTAGAGGGGTTAAATATATTCAAAAACATTTAAATATTTTGGTAATCCAGATTTTATTCAAAACTCTATTTGAGCAGAGATTAGTTTGTGTGGGAACTTGATGATGTTCACACAATTATTTTTGTAACCCTTCGAAAGTTTGAAGACAGTTTTGTTTTCCTGTATTACGAATAAATTTTTTATTGTTGGTGTTGCAGGTTAACAATTTTGTGTAGTTGTTTGAAAGATCTTTTATTGTTGGTGTCTATTCAACAATGTGACCCTTATTATATGTATTTGTTCCATTATATCCCGATGTTATATATTGTTCAAATAAATCACCGATCGAATACGAATATTCATAATCATGTGCCCTGGACAAGAAAGGTGTTTGATATACTTAACTATCACTACATAAATATTTGTATTCAGTGACCGTGAAAATTAAGATAATAGAAAAACACGTGGGTTCAAGGAGTCTTGATAGAAATGATTAAAAACCTTATAATCCAAGAGTTTTCGAAAGGTAGACCTTTCTTTTGCCTCTGAAGAAGAAATGCCAACCTTTCGAAAGCGCTCGGGTTATAGGTTTTTCTTTCATTTCTGTGAAAATTAAGATGTAGGCCTTTCGGTAATTTTTTGTTGTATACTTCCTTGACGTCGTAAAACGTAAGAGGGTTTACGGCTGTCGTACTAACTGAGTACAATTCGTAATACTAATGAACTACGAATTACATTACACAAGTTTTCTCAGCCTTTGTTAGATTCACTGTAAACGTATTCTGTTTTGATAAAAGATAAGAAAAAATATCTTTACAGCTCAGATAAATATCAAGGAATACATTTTGATTTGAACCAACGTTTCGCCCAACTGTGCATATTAACTAATAATATATTCATTTATATTTATCTGGAGTGTAAAGGTCATTTTTTTCTTAACTTTTTTTCAAAATGTTAAAATCCCTCCAGTATGCACTACAAATTTTGAAAGACAACAAAAACGAACTCTGTGGTGTATAACAGATTGTAATAACATCAAATACCGCTTCACGTTGAAACTCTTTTGTTAATAAGTTAATAAGAGTGTTTTTATTATGTGTACTGTTATTACCAAGACACACAGTAGTGTGTCATACTGCTAAAATAAAAACTAAACTGCACGACACTCAATGTGTTATTAATTAACAGCATTGTAACTTATGTTGGTTAATCACAACTCTCCCATTTTTATGGTAGGTCTCACAGACTCTTTTCCTCACATACCAAATTTCAGAGAAATCTTTATTATACAGCAGGCCAAGCTTAGCCTAAAATTTGTCGTTGTCTCCTCCTTATTTTTTTTTCACACCAATGAAAATAAACTTTCCTATAATTGATTTCTTTCACATTAGGTAAGTAGTTGGCATATATGCTCTTCTAGCTTTACAGCAAATTTGGATGTAGTAGCTAAAGTATTGTCGGAAATATCGGCAAAAATAAGCACAAATTACGCTGAAATATTGTATATTTTTGCACTCGCTTGGGTAAAAAAATTGGTCAATTCAACCGCGATGAAATTTGAAAAGTATTCTTGCAGTGAACATTTTTAAATATTATAAAAAATTGAAAGTTATGAGCTCAAAATCGCTATCGTGTAAAATTTTCCACTCGATTTTTGCGTACTATTTTGCATAACACTTCAAACTAATAACAACGCTATCCGGTACGTGATTGCCTTCGTTTCTTGCATATAGCTAGCACGTTTGTTTTTTTTTGGTTTTTTTATAATATCGCTTTATGTATTATATAAAACTAAACAATGAACATAACATCTATTGGAAAACAATTTGTTTGAAAAAGGTGTGAAGAAAAATGAAGCAACTTAGAGATATAAACTCAAACTTATTGAAGTATTGAATAAATCCACATGCAATTGTAGTGTCTTCAAATTTATTAGGTGCTGGATGCTAATTTTTCCAAACTAGGTCTGAGTAATCACATGGACTGCTTATTTTTTCAGTGCGTATCTAAACATAAAACAGCAGTCCATGTAACTCCTTTTAGTAAGTATGCGTAGTTTACAGATTTTTTTGTAAAACTTTGTATGTTTAGTCACAAGAGTGTGCACAACATTTTAATTATCAGTGTTTTCTCAGTTTGGCCGCAAACTTTGATTTCACTTCTTTCTGTCACAATTTGTTTTATTCTGCACCTTTTTTGGTTTTGATTAGATAATCTTAGCTTCAGTGTTAAAAACATACTTAAATGTCTCATGCCTTTACAGTAGTTAAGCAAAAGCAAATTTTTATGCACTGTATGATAAATTTCACGAATTTGATAATCACTTAAACAATAAATAAGTAAACTGGTGGCTCAGCTGTAAGGTTTCAATATCCGTGGTGGGCAAAGAAACAACAGTCCATTGTGTAACTTTGAGCTTTGCAACAACCAATCAACTTTATTTAATATAGTGATATCATGACTGAGTTGACGATCTCTTGCAGGTGTGCTCACAATTACGTGCTAATAATGAAGTGATGACGTGGATTAGGCTTAAGGAGTCATTAATGTATTGAATCTAAAAAATTTATTATTTATTTAACAATCCTGTGAGGCTTCCTTCAAATAACTGATAACAAAATAATCGTTCTGTAATTATTTCTGTGGAATTGCAGGCAGAAGTGCACAACTGCTCTAGCCATCCTTAATTTTTCAGTGAAACATTATAGAGTGGAGGAAGCTAGTCATCACCACCCCCGCCAATTATTGGCCTATTATTTTACCAACGAATTGTGAGATTTTTCCGTCACATTATAATGCTCCATGGCTGAAAGAGTGAGCATGTTCAATGTGACAGGGATTTGAACTCGTGATTTCTGATTGCAAGTTCCTCAACCACCTGTAATTATTTAAATCATCTTTATTTCCTCCTCTTAATTTTGATATAATGAAAATTACACCAAATAAATTAAAATAAGGAAAACTCCCTTTTACTTTGACATATTAAATAAATAAGTTGCTACTATGTTAGTTTGTCAGTATTATTTTTAATAATTTATGTGGAACTTGATCTTTTCCTGCAACTTTTCAATTTTTTAACAAGTTTATTATTTTTTTATTTCTTATTCATCGGTTGGTAGAAGATACACTGAAATAGCAAATATATTACTTTTATATCTTGTTTCACCAAATTCATCTATATTAAAATAGTTACAATAAATGTTTACTTATAAGCCCCTTTGCAATATTTACAGAAATTCATTAATTTTATTTACATATAATGTTGGTTGTTCATAAAACTTAATATGCTTATTCATTACTATAACGCTTTTAAATGTTTCAGTGTTTTGTGTTTCCCTATAACATCATTAATTACGTGCTATTGTTTTTAATAGTCGTTTTACTATAGATTATTTTTGTATATAATTCTTTATTTTGGTTGTTTAATTAACCTACGTAAATAATTTCTGGAATTTTATTCATTTTCAATATCTGCGAAAAAATAACCAACATTTGAAAGAAAACTTAGAACGCAACATTCCAATAAACAACAAATTTATTCAAAAACAAGGTACAAAACTAAAGTTCATACTATATAAAAACTACACTGACAAACACAATACCAACATTATTTATAAAATGCAATGCAACAACTGCCACGACTTTTATATTGGACAAACAAACTGAAAAATGGAAACTAGATTCAAAGAACAACAACAAAAAAAAACTTCACACGGTTTTGAACACTGCAAATTAAATAAACACAGTATAACCATAGAAAACTTCCAGATACTAAGTAGGGAAACAAATATAGATAGACGCAAAATCAAAGAAACCTTACCTATACAGCAACTAAAACCAATATAAAGGAACACGTTTGTACCTATACTAATTAATAACCTAACATCCAACTGCAACACTACATACAATCCTGTACCTGTTATACTCTCGTCCCTAAGACGTGTCCGGCAACGGTCAGATGCAAACTTTCTTTGTTAACCTGAAGATGCCCTAATAAGGTCGAAACGTTATTTTGTGCTTTGTTTCAGTTAAACTTTTAATACCCATACAAGCCGTCTTGAAAATACATTTTTACTTCAAGTGGGTTTCTCTTCATCAGAAATAATTTTATATTATTTTACTTCATTCTTTTCAAATTTAATATTTATATTTATTTCATTTTATTTTCTGTCAAACTGTTTCAGTTGTTTGATGTGATATTGTAACTATATTGATGAGATCTATAAACTGTTATAATATTTTTTTTTATATGTGCACTTTTGCAGTTATCATTTTCTTTTCCATACATTGTATTCTGTAACCGATGCTCTTTTCTTTGTAATTGGTTTTGTTCTTCATAAGTAATTTTCTGTATTTCACCGATACCTCTCTATGCTTTGTTGTGTTTTTGTACTTTCTCAGTTTTGTCACTACAGCCTTCCTTGTACTTGTTTGATATCCTTGTGCATTTTTTTAAACTTTCTGCAATCCCTCTGTACGACCCTGTGGGATCGTCAATGTTGTCTTGAGTAAGATATATTTTTGTTTTTAATTGTTCTTTAACTAATCCGTCTCTTCATATTAATTCCTCTTATATGTTACTGTCTCTTATACCCTGTTCATCGTTTAATTCCCTGTAACAAGTCTTCAAATTTTCTATTCGTTTCATGTTCTTCTTTTAATTTGTTCTTAATCTTGTTTCAATAGTTTCGTCATTTTAAGTAAGACTTTTAACTCTTTGACCTCGTGGTTGTCGTCTTCAGCAGTTAAAGTTCAACTTTAAGTATAGTTGATGTTCTAGTTTATTTTCGCCAAAGTAATCCCTACTATGACATCAATTTTTGTAACATTAATTCTTCTATGGTTATAAATGATGTTCCAAGCAACGGAAATAACACTATTAACTGTATTCGACAAATGTAAATATAAACTTACTTTGTATAGTTTCACGGGTGATAGGTCAAACTGCTAAAAGGCGAAATAAGTCACATATATTCAAATGCTTCACTGAAAACAGGATACCGACTGGTTCGCCGTAACAGTACAGATCTAGTGGTTCTATGATTCACTGCAAGCTTGTTTGACTACTCACCCATGTTTATCGTCTGCTCTCATCTCTCGATGCTCCTGAGATTCACTAGAGTTTTGATGTCAAGTTTAGAACTTTCTTGGTTCCAAGTCATGCGCCTTTCTAGCTAGCAAATGAATTGTCAAATTTAAAATATAATTTAAAAGAGTGCAATTGAAGACAGACCAAATAATAAAGTAAGGAAATATTCAAAAACCATTGCATAAACAGACATTTAAATGGGAAGAAGAAAGAGTTATAGTTAGAAGAAGAAAGACAACGGATGAAATAAATGTAAACCAAGTTGAAATTAGATAAAAAGTAATGGGAGGATAACTTTCAGAAAATACAAAATTTAGTTTTTTAACAGGCGGGAATTCTCAGTAGCCACAGCTGTAATTAACTCTCAAATCGGACAAGAGATGGAGTTATAAGATAATAGTTTAAAAAAACTCGGATCCGTACTACTAACCGCTATGCCGAGGCTAAAATTACTGAAATTATATCTATGTAAGTAAACAGGTTGTGAAAAAGCTATAGACCCGCAAGAAAAGTTATAGAAATACTATAGGATTAAAAATATAATAAGAGTAAGACAAGAGTCAAAACAGAAAGCTTTAATAGCCTCCCCCCAAACAAAATCAGAAAATACGAACAAGTTAAAAAATGATCAATTTGAAACGCTTGTTTAGTCAGTAACGGTGATGTATTCCTGTTCTAATCTTGTACTGTTCTTCGACTTTAAAATTACCTGTAAAAGCTGTTCACTGAATAGAGTTTTGCGTGACAAAATTCAGGGCTGTTTGTTTCAATACGTCCGTTATGTCTGTAGCACAGCATGTCAGGTATTGCATCTCGTACACTCTTGATCAAGTGCGTCACGTGCTATTACTATTGCAACGTCGCACGGGTTGTTTATAGGTGGCCTACGCGGCAAGTTGTCGTTTACCTTCATCAGTATATATATATATGTTCATTTTGTAATCTAGGATGCTGTACCCTTGACGTAGAATATGTATTTGCATATAGTCAAATGCTGCAAAAATGAGAAGAAATATTAAAATAAAATGAAAGCTTTAAACTGTTTGTCACTAAATTTTATAAGACTTGCCCTTTCGAGCATAAATAATTGTCAATAAGTGTAAGCAATTAACACTAGTTATTATTTGCTATTTATCATCCATTAAACGTAAAAATAAAGTTTTAAGATTTTAGTTGTTGACAGAATTAAAGAAGTAATTGAATTAGAATCTGTAGCCAAAGACATTTTTATAGACCATTTATCACCTAACACTTGCAATCTTAAAAACCTAATCATCAGCTGTTCTTGCAAGAGAATCATGGCAGAATAATCTTTAATTATCCTGTAGTTTTATAGGTGCAACGACTGTTGAGAAGTTGCGCATTTTACCCTTGTAAGTGCGAATGTAGCTCATCTCCTTACATTTGTTCCCTTATTCATCACAGATTTACCAGTAACCTTGATGTCACTAAAGAATGTTTACGATATTTAATAAGTACAAATCCTAAATTCAAAGAATGCCAAAAAAATTAATGTGTTCGTTTTTCAAATTTCGCGCAAAGCTAATCAAAGGGTGTTCTTTTTATTTATCCCTTAGTTTCGAGGTAAGGCAGCTACTTAATACCATCTACCACCAAGTCTTGGACTATTCTTTTACGGACGAAAATTGGGTTATAACACAATCACGGCTGAAAGGGCAAGCACTTTAAGTGATAGGATGCGGACTCGAGACTTATAAATTGTGAGTCGAGTGCCCTAACCATCAGGCTAACCCAGGTCAAAAAGTAAGTTTAAATGCATCAAAGAGAAAGCATTCAGTAAACTTTACATAAAGAAGTAAAAGCAAACCTCTTTAGAAAATAAATGAATAAAGTTAAAACATACTTCATAAATGTATATTTTACATAAAGAAATTCATTACTAACAATAATTAATGTATTATAGGTAAGAAATAAATTATTGAGTACTTAGATTATTTATCATCGCATCCGTCGATAAAACTACTAACATCGTTTTTTTCCATTTATAGTATTTTGTATTAAAACTTTATGTAAGGAACTAAGGTTTAAATTAAAAATATTAAACCATTCAGATAATGAAGTATATACAAACGTTAAAATAGGTATACCAAGTATCATATGTAAAAGCATTAAAGTTTTATTACCTTTTTGTGTAAACTCTGTTAAATCTTTTGATGCGATACGTACATTATTCTGGATTTCAAAATTAAATAAAATATTGTGCAAATACATATTTAATGCGAGGTTAAAGTAGTTACGGTGAAGGATTTGTCAGTTGTAGTCCCCTGCTGAGAAGGCCTACAGACTCAATGCTAGAATCTGGGTCTCGGTTCTCTGCGGCGGATGCGGCGGATAGTCTAGTGTGGCTTTGATCTAAAAGAAAAAAACAAAAGGCAGTTATAGTCGATAATTTTTTGAAATGCATTAAAGAGCATTTAAAGAATTAATATTGTTAAAGTTATCAAATAGAAAACTTTTTTGATCTGTTCATTATTATGGTTACTTCTGTTGAATATAACTACAAAATTAAAGACTAAAGCTGTAAGGATAGAAACATGTAATTTCAGTAATCTTTACAGAAGCCTTTCAGATGATGAAATTTATAATGTATTTCATTCACGATATCTAGGTTTTTAATAATTCTGGTAAACTAACTCTCTCTGTGTTAGTAAATACGTGTTTTTATTGCAATGGCACTGGTAGAAATTACGACTGTTTCTCATTAAAGGAATGATTGATTGCAAGCCACGTGTTATATTTTACTGAACAGCATATTTGTACAATTTGACCATAATATATTTCAAGAAGTACAAGGAATTCCTAATCGCACGTTCATACTTATTCGATTGGTTTGGTTTGAATTTCGCGCAAAGTTACACGAGGGATATCTGCACTAGCCGTCCCCAATTTAGCAGTGTAAGACTGGAGAGTGTGTTTTGTTATATCAAAGCCACATCTGGCTATCTACTGAGTCCACCGAGGGGAATCTAACTGCTGATTTTAGCCTTGTAAATCCGTAGACTTACCGCTGTACCAGCGGGATACAAGACTAGAGGGAAGGCAGATCGTCATCACCATCCACCGCCAACTCTTGGGCTTCTTTTTTACCAATGAATAGTGGGATTGATCGTCACATTATAACGTCCCTACGGCTGAAAGGGCGAGCATGTTTAGTCTAACGAGGATTCGTACCACCTGGCCATGCCGGGCCTTATACTTATTCGAACTGAAATTTTCATACATTACAAATCTTAGTAAGAAAATTATGTTAAAGCGTTTCACATCAGTCACGCCTCTAAACATATTAAAGTTATTCTTATATTTATATATAAATGTTTTCCAGAAACAGTCAAACTTATGCACTGGGGCTCATCTTGGAAAAAGAACAAAAAATAAAACAAATAAACTTTTTCACTAAAAACGAAGAACAATACTTACACGTGGATATCACCATTAGTGACCAAATATTCAAATTCAAAGTTTTTAGTAAATATGATTATTTGTAGTTAAGCACAAAGACACACAATGGACTATCTGCGCTCTGCCCGTCACGGTTGTGAAAACTAGGTTTTAACGATGTAAGTCCGCAGACATACCGCTATATTACTGGGGAGCATTTTCAGTAAAATAAACACTGTTAACTTTGAAGCTGTATAAACATTGCATCACTTTAGACAAATATTTAAAATATGCTATGTTACAATGTTTATTACTGACAGCTTATTAGATACTATAAAACTTGTTAAACATTATAAGAAATTTTTACTACAGCTCATAAATTACTTGCCTTTTTCACAAACGAAGTTTTCCCTATTGAATTTTAAGCACATTTTTCATTCAGTTCCATGTGAAATTCACCAATATTCTTGCTACAGATTATGGGTATAGAAGTTTTACATAACATCAAGACTTACATTTTATTCGTTTGTAAATGATTTAATTCCTTTGTGAATGGTTTAAGTGTCATAAAATACACTTTAATTCGTTTGTGAATGATTTAAGTGTCATAAAATACACTTTAATTCGTTTGTGAATGATTTAAGTGTCATAAAATACACTTTAATTCGTTTGTGAATGATTTAAGTGTCATAAAATACACTTTAATTCGTTTGTGAATGATTTAAGTGTCATAAAATACACTTTAATTCGTTTGTGAATGATTTAAGTGTCATAAAATACACATTAATTCCTTTGTCAAAAATACACATTAATTCCTTTGTTTTTAAGTGTCATAAAATACACTTTAATACGTTTGTGAATGATTTAAGTGTCATAAAATACACTTTAATTCGTTTGTGAATGATTTAAGTGTCATAAAATACACTTTAATTCGTTTGTGAATGGTTTAAGTGTCATAAAATACACATTAATTCCTTTATCAATTTGTTTAAGTGTCATAAAATAGACATTAATTCCTTTGTCAGTTTGTTTAAGTGTCATAAAATAGACATTAATTCCTTTGTCAATTTGTTTAAGTGTCATAAAATACACTTTAATTCGTTTGTGAATGATTTAAGTGTCATAAAATACACATTAATTCCTTTGTCATTTTGTTAAAGTGTCATAAAATACACTTTAATTCGTTTGTGAATGATTTAAGTGTCATAAAATACACTTTAATTCGTTTGTGAATGATTTAAGTGTCATAAAATACACTTTAATTCGTTTGTGAATAATTTAAGTGTCATAAAATACACTTTAATTCGTTTGTGAATGATTTAAGTGTCATAAAATACACTTTAATTCGTTTGTGAATAATTTAAGTGTCATAAAATACACTTTAATTCGTTTGTGAATGATTTAAGTGTCATAAAATACACATTAATTCCTTTGTCAATTTGTTTAAGTGTCATAAAATGCACATTAATTCCTTTGTCAATTTGTTTAAGTGTAATAAAATACACTTTAATTCGTTTGTGAATGATTTAAGTGTCATAAAATACACATTAATTCGTTTGTAAATGGTTTAAGTGTTATAAAATACACTTTAATTCCTTTGTAAATGGTTTAAGTGTCATAAAATACACTTTAACTCGTTTGAAAATGGTTTAAGTGTCATAAAATACACTTTAATTCGTTTGTAAATGGTTTAAGTGTCATAAAATACACTTTAATTCGTTTGAAAATGGTTTAAGTGTAATAAAGTACACATTAATTTCTTTGTCATTTTGTTTAAGTGTCATAAAATACACTTTAATTCGTTTGTGAATGATTTAAGTGTCATAAAATACACTTTAATTCGTTTCTGAATGATTTAAGTGTCATAAAATACATTTTAATTCGTTTGTGAATAATTTAAATGTCATAAAATACACTTTAATTCGTTTGTGAATAATTTAAGTGTCATAAAATACACTTTAATTCGTTTGTGAATGATTTAAGTGTCATAAAATACACTTTAATTCGTTTGTGAATGATTTAAGTGTCATAAAATACACTTTAATTCGTTTGTGAATGATTTAAGTGTCATAAAATACACATTAACTCGTTTGTAGATGGCTAAGGTGTCATAAAATACTTTTTAATTCCTTTGTAAATGGTTTAAGTGTAATAAAGTACACATTAATTTTTTTGTCAATTTGCTTAAGTGTCATAAAATACACTTTAACTCGTTTGTAAATGGTTTAAGTGTTATAAAATACACTTTAATTCCTTTGTAAATGGTTTAAGTGTCATAAAATACACTTTAACTCGTTTGTAGATGGCTAAGGTGTCATAAAATACTTTTTAATTCCTTTGTAAATGGTTTAAGTGTTATAAAATACACTTTAATTCGTTTGTAAATGGTTTAAGTGCCATAAAATACACTTTAACTCGTTTGTAAATGGTTTAAGTGTTATAAAATACACTTTAATTCCTTTGTAAATGGTTTAAGTGTCATAAAATACACTTTAATTCGTTTGTAAATAGTTTAAGTGTAATAAAGTACACATTAATTCCTTTGTCAATTTGTTTAAGTGTCATAAAATACACATTAATTCCTTTGTCAATTTGTTTAAGTGTCATAAAATACACTTTAACTCGTTTGTAAATGGTTTAAGTGTCATAAAATACACTTTAATTCCTTTGTAAATGGTTTAAGTGTCATAAAATACACTTTAATTCGTTTGTAAATGGTTTAAGTGTAATAAAGTACACATTAATTCCTTTGTCAATTTGTTTAAGTGTCATAAAATACACATTAATTCCTTTGTCAATTTGTTTAAGTGTCATAAAATACACTTTGATTCGTTTGTGAATGATTTAAGTGTCATAAAATACACTTTAATTCGTGTGAATGATTTAAGTGTCATAAATACACTTTAATTTGTTTGTGAATGATTTAAGTGTCATAAAATACACATTAATTCCTTTGTCAATTTGTTTAAGTGTCATAAAATACACTTTGATTCGTTTGTGAATGATTTAAGTGTCATAAAATACACTTTAATTCGTTTGTGAATGATTTAAGTGTCATAAATACACTTTAATTTGTTTGTGAATGATTTAAGTGTCATAAAATACACATTAATTCCTTTGTCAATTTGTTTAAGTGTCATAAAATACACTTTAATTCGTTTGTGAATGATTTAAGTGTCATAAAATACACATTAATTCCTTTGTCAAGTTGTTTAAGTGTCATAAAATACACTTTAACTCGTTTGTAGATGGCTAAGGTGTCATAAAATACTTTTTAATTCCTTTGTAAATGGTTTAAGTGTCATAAAATACACTTTAATTCGTTTGTAAATGGTTTAAGTGTCATAAAATACACTTTAATTCGTTTGTAAATGGTTTAAGTGTAATAAAGTACACATTAATTCCTTTGTCAATTTGTTTAAGTGTCATAAAATACACTTTAATTCGTTTGTGAATGATTTAAGTGTCATAAAATACACTTTAATTTTTTTGTAAATGGTTTAAGTGTCATAAAATACACTTTAATTCGTTTGTAAATGGTTTAAGTGTAATAAAGTACACATTAATTTTTTTGTCAATTTGCTTAAGTGTCATAAAATACACTTTAACTCGTTTGTAAATGGTTTAAGTGTTATAAAATACACTTTAATTCCTTTGTAAATGGTTTAAGTGTCATAAAATACACTTTAATTCGTTTGTAAATGGTTTAAGTGTCATAAAATACACTTTAATTCGTTTGTAAATGGTTTAAGTGTAATAAAATACACATTAATTCCTTTGTCAATTTGTTTAAGTGTCATAAAATACACTTTGAATCGTTTGTGAATGATTTAAGTGTCATAAAATACACTTTAATTCGTTTGTGAATGAGTTAAGTGTCATAAATACACTTTAATTTGTTTGTGAATGATTTAAGTGTCATAAAATACACATTAATTCCTTTGTCAATTTGTTTAAGTGTCATAAAATACACATTAATTCCTTTGTCAATTTGTTTAAGTGTCATAAAATACACTTTGATTCGTTTGTGAATGATTTAAGTGTCATAAAATACACTTTAATTCGTTTGTGAATGATTTAAGTGTCATAAATACACTTTAATTTGTTTGTGAATGATTTAAGTGTCATAAAATACACATTAATTCCTTTGTCAATTTGTTTAAGTGTCATAAAATACACTTTAACTCGTTTGTAGATGGCTATGGTGTCATAAAATACTTTTTAATTCCTTTGTAAATGGTTTAAGTGTCATAAAATACACTTTAACTCGTTTGTAAATGGTTTAAGTGTCATAAAATACACTTTAATTCGTTTGTAAATGGTTTAAGTGTCATAAAATACACTTTAATTCGTTTGTAAATGGTTTAAATGTAATAAAATACACATTAATTCCTTTGTCAATTTGTTTAAGTGTCATAAAATACACTTTAACTCGTTTGTAAATGGTTTAAGTGTTATAAAATACACTTTAATTCCTTTGTAAATGGTTAAAGTGTCATAAAATACACTTTAATTCGTTTGTAAATGGTTTAAGTGTCATAAAATACACTTTAATTCGTTTGTAAATGGTTTAAGTGTAATAAAATACACATTAAGTCCTTTGTCAATTTGTTTAAGTGTCATAAAATACACTTTGAATCGTTTGTGAATGATTTAAGTGTCATAAAATACACTTTAATTCGTTTGTGAATGAGTTAAGTGTCATAAATACACTTTAATTTGTTTGTGAATGATTTAAGTGTCATAAAATACACATTAATTCCTTTGTCAATTTGTTTAAGTGTCATAAAATACACATTAATTCCTTTGTCAATTTGTTTAAGTGTCATAAAATACACTTTGATTCGTTTGTGAATGATTTAAGTGTCATAAAATACACTTTAATTCGTTTGTGAATGATTTAAGTGTCATAAATACACTTTAATTTGTTTGTGAATGATTTAAGTGTCATAAAATACACATTAATTCCTTTGTCAATTTGTTTAAGTGTCATAAAATACACTTTAATTCGTTTGTGAATGATTTAAGTGTCATAAAATACACATTAATTCCTTTGTCAATTTGTTTAAGTGTCATAAAATACACTTTAACTCGTTTGTAGATGGCTAAGATGTCATAAAATACTTTTTAATTCCTTTGTAAATGGTTTAAGTGTCATAAAATACACTTTAATTCGTTTGTAAATGGTTTAAGTGTCATAAAATACACTTTAATTCGTTTGTAAATGGTTTAAATGTAATAAAATACACATTAATTCCTTTGTCAATTTGTTTAAGTGTCATAAAATACACTTTAATTCGTTTGTGAATGATTTAAGTGTCATAAAATACACTTTAATTCGTTTGTGAATGATTTAAGTGTCATAAAATACACTTTAATTCGTTTGTGAATGATTTAAGTGTCATAAAATACACTTTAATTCGTTTGTAAATGGTTTAAGTGTTATAAAATACACTTTAATTCCTTTGTAAATGGTTTAAGTGTCATAAAATACACTTTAATTCGTTTGTAAATAGTTTAAGTGTAATAAAGTACACATTAATTCCTTTGTCAATTTGTTTAAGTGTCATAAAATACACATTAATTCCTTTGTCAATTTGTTTAAGTGTCATAAAATACACTTTAACTCGTTTGTAAATGGTTTAAGTGTCATAAAATACACTTTAATTCCTTTGTAAATGGTTTAAGTGTCATAAAATACACTTTAACTCGTTTGTAGATGGCTAAGGTGTCATAAAATACTTTTTAATTCCTTTGTAAATGGTTTAAGTGTTATAAAATACACTTTAATTCCTTTGTAAATGGTTTAAGTGTCATAAAATACACTTTAATTCGTTTGTAAATAGTTTAAGTGTAATAAAGTACACATTAATTCCTTTGTCAATTTGTTTAAGTGTCATAAAATACACATTAATTCCTTTGTCAATTTGTTTAAGTGTCATAAAATACACTTTAACTCGTTTGTAAATGGTTTAAGTGTCATAAAATACACTTTAATTCCTTTGTAAATGGTTTAAGTGTCATAAAATACACTTTAATTCGTTTGTAAATGGTTTAAGTGTAATAAAGTACACATTAATTCCTTTGTCAATTTGTTTAAGTGTCATAAAATACACATTAATTCCTTTGTCAATTTGTTTAAGTGTCATAAAATACACTTTGATTCGTTTGTAAATGATTTAAGTGTCATAAAATACACTTTAATTCCTTTGTAAATGGTTTAAGTGTCATAAAATACACTTTAATTTTTTTGTAAATGGTTTAAGTGTCATAAAATACACTTTAATTCGTTTGTAAATGGTTTAAGTGTAATAAAGTACACATTAATTTTTTTGTCAATTTGCTTAAGTGTCATAAAATACACTTTAACTCGTTTGTAAATGGTTTAAGTGTTATAAAATACACTTTAATTCCTTTGTAAATGGTTTAAGTGTCATAAAATACACTTTAATTCGTTTGTGAATGATTTAAGTGTCATAAAATACACATTAATTCCTTTGTCAATTTAAGTGTCATAAAATACACTTTAATTCGTTTGTGAATGATTTAAGTGTCATAAAATACACATTAATTCCTTTGTCAATTTGTTTAAGTGTCATAAAATACATTTTAATTCTTTTTTTAATTTGTTTAAGTGTCATAAAATACACTTTAATTCGTTTGTAAATGGTTTAAGTGTCATAAAATAAACTTTAATTCGTTTGTGAATGATTTAAGTGTCATGAAATACGTTTTAATTCCTTTGTAAATGATTTAAGTGTCATAAAATAAGTAATAACTCCTTTTTTTTAAAATTGCACAACAAATTATTATAAAACTTGCAAGTAATGTATACAGTTTAAAGTCTATGCAACTAAAACTACATTTTTCAGTTGAAAAATTCAACCATCTTTAGGAGACCACAGTAAAATTATTGAATTTGTTAAACCGAAAATGTAGAGTTCTAATTGTATATAGTCTTTGTTTAAATTGTATGTATATTGCTTTTAACTTTATACAATATAGTATTGTGCATTTTTTTAAAAGTTGAGGTTCTTACACATTTAATTAAATGTATGCAAACGAATGGTCATATAATATAGTAACGATTTAGTATATTGACCCATCACTGGTTTCACCCGCTGTTTACTCAGCATTGATATGTATCGTTAATACTAGTTATGAAGTAATTCCTTACATAGTGTAAAATTATCTCATTAATTAAGTTTCTTTACCATGTTTGTAATAATTGTAACTCTCCGTATTTGCCGTTGTATAAGACAACCCCAGATGTCTTGAGTTTTGGTTGAAGTTAAAGCACAAAGCTAGAGAATGGGGTATCTGTGCTCTGGCCACCACTGGTATCGAAACCCAGATTCTGGCGTTGTAAATCAGCAGATATACTGTTGTGCCATCAGTGGTCTGTATAAATAGGAACGTAAGAAAATTTTGTTTAATTTACTATAATCATTAGCAGATGGATTAGCGTTGTTGTTTTTTAAACTAAATACGTTGATAGCTTGCTTTGTTCGAAAGTTAGTATTAACTAAGTCATGGAACCTTTTTTTTTATTGGCTTGTTGATTGGTTTTAGAACATAGCCTCACTTGGTTATCTGCTGTGTTTACTCGTGCAGTGTGTGTGTATGTTTGGGGGAATATAACCAGCGGATTTCACCATTGTAAATCCATAAACTTACCCCTTCTCATCGGGGGACTTTTTGTTAGCACTAAAAGTACACGTGTAAGTACATGTGCAATAGCTGATACATTATGTGTGATATCATTAACTGAGATGAGATTTGTCACTTGTAGCTTCTCTTTGTAGCTTTGTTCAGAAATGTGTATAATTATAGATTGTGGAATTGTAAACTGTTTGTTAAGTTGTTCTTATCCTAATGAAGTAGAGTGAAGAGAGACTGTACAATTAATAATAAGTAAAACCTTTAATAACACGTGTCCGCGGAAACTCCATAATGCTAGTTCTGATCCAGAGTTAATATTTTGCTTCTTTGAAACTTGATTATAAATAGGTATTATCAGTAATTGACGGTCAATTTAGAAATAATCAAAGTGCTTAATTATGGAGTGGTGAAATCTAAAACTATCATTAAAATAACTTTAATTATTGGTAGTCTAAACTCCTTAATTATTGAATGATTAATTGTATATTGATTATTCAAAATAAGCAACTTAAATGGCTATTAAATTTTTGTTTCCCAATGGGTCAGCGATAATGTTACTCGCTTTCAAAGTTAAAATGCAAGGTTCGAGTCTGAACTGTATACAAAGTCTAGATGGTGTAGACTTTCGCTAAAATAAACAAATTAAATAAAATATTTTACGATTTCAAAATACAAAATGTTTTTAAATCCTTGTATGTTGATACATTTAACTTTTGAAATTGTTCATTGGTAATTATGTCATTACCACTCAACGTGTCCTTAGACGATTTTATGGTTATCCAGAAACGTTGCACATGGACCACAATTTACATATAAACATTCCAAAATAATGGCTTGCCGATGGCTAACCGCAAGTCTGTAGGCTTATAACGCAAAAATTTGCGTTTTGATACTCGTGGTGGGAAAAGCGTTGAAAGCCCGTTCAGTAGCTTTGTACTGTACAATCAAACAAACAAACAAACAAAAAATCCCATTTTTGATTGAATCCACCATTTAACTGTCAACTGAGTTCATGAGAAATATAATGAGGTGAGATGAAACTTGACTTCTTTATTCAAAATTTGTTCCTGACGGAGGTTGACAACATTGTTTATTCAACTTGTTTTCTATTCTATATACTAAATGATTCATTTTTATAAATCACCGCAATTTACGCATAAATAACTTAGTTGTAAAATATACTTTTGTATGAAAAACAAACAGATAATATACGTTTGTTTGTTTGTTGGTTTTGAATTTCACGCAAAGCTATCTAGACTGTCTGCGTTAGCCGTTTCTAATTTAGCAGTGTAAGACTGCAGGGAAGGCAGCTAGTCCTCACCACCTGACGCCAACTCTTGGGCTACTGTTTTACTAACGAATAATGGGATTGATTGTAACACAATAACGTTCCCACAGCTGAAAGGGCGAGCTTGTTTGATGTGTCGGGGATTCGAACCCACGACCCTCAGATTACGAGTCAAGCGCCCTAACCACCTGACAGGTGCCATTTATGTTTAAGCAATTTAGACATGTAAAATAACAATGAGTAAACTGTTATCATAAATACAGCGTTATAAACTGGTAAAAGTAATGGTAGCTTAGAAAATGATGAATATATAAATTACACAATTAAAATAATTCTCTGTAGTTGTGGTAATGTTTAAAAAATATTGTGAATTTAATAAAATAAATTACGCTAAAGAATTAGTTAAGGGTAAGAAAAAAAAGTAAAAAACCGACCGTTAGTCACATCGAATTACTAAGTTGACTTACACTACTTCGTGTAATGTTACTACTCTTTGTAACTAAAATAACTGATGAGTAATAGTACCCAGTCTTTTTTGTGTATGTCTAGATCACATAAGTAATGAATAAAACACAATATATTTTGGTTTACCCATCTCACAATTCAATTATATTCTTTGAAAACGTTTGGTAGTTTGCTTGTTGCAAATGTACTTAGAGGCGGAAGTATTAACTTTGCTAGGCACGAAAATGTATTTAAGTTTTGTTGTATATAGCATATTTATAGCGTACGCATATATTCATAAATATGAAATTACGAAGAATGATGTTTCATAATTTATTGGCTTTGTTAGACGAAAGGGCTTTATGATGTGTCATCAGGATCCTTATCCCGTTCCGAAATTTAAGTAAAGCTCTGTTTAAAGTCAATATGTCTGATAATTTCTTTGTTTTAAAAGGGTTTTATATTATTTAACGTCGTATTTTTTTTGTTTTGTTTCTCTGTTATAGGCTCGGCGTTTATCTGGGAGTAATGACAAATGGAACCTCTTAGTTTTTACTCCACGTGATCCTAGTAGCAGTGATTAATGTTTGGTTATTAAGAACCTTTAACTGTTTCAATTATAGCTAAGTAAAGAGTGAAACTGTACCTTTTCAACTAAAATCTACTTGTCTCCGTAATAGAACCCCAGTAAATTTTATTTTCACAGTTTTATTTCATCAACCTAACAATGAATCATGGGTGTCAAAATAGAGATCCCGGAGCCTCGATGCTGGGTATGATGAATCCTCACGCTTCTCATGGAGGAAGTGGGGGCCCTATGGTCCACATGCAGTCACAAATTCTCTCTCCTCATCATGGTGGTCCTCACCATAATCAGCAACTACCAGCCTCAGGATCCACTGGGGGACGCAACTGTGCCGGATGTGGAGGTAAAATTTTGGACCGTTTCCTGTTACACGCCCTAGACAGGTATTGGCATACCGGATGTTTGAAGTGCTCGTGCTGCCAAGCGACGCTAGCAGATATCGGTAGTTCCTGTTTCACCAAAGCAGGAATGATATTGTGCAAAAATGACTACATCAGGTAAGTTAAAATAAATATTATGTTATAAAATTATTTTGGTGAAATTAAAACATTAGAAATGAAAGAAAAACAAAACATGTAACTGAATATATGTTTGTTTGTTTCTTAACATCACCCTCTTCTCATTTCTTGATCAAAATCCTATATCAAAGGCTCGTGTACATCGTCGAACAGTTACCAGTCGTCACACCAAAAATTACGCAAATCGAGCCAACCAACTCTGGTTGATGAATACTAACATACAGACATCATGGGTCATCTTTTGCTACAAGTGGTCTCTGTCAACAGTCGAGTATGTTCTGTGTTTATATGTCTAAGTTAGAAAGGAAACACAGTATGTGTATACATTATTCCCTATAATCAATTAAGCACATGCTTTGTAGAAAAGTCAGTATTAGTGGTAACAGACGCTGGCTGTTCATAACTTCAGAAAATAAATGTGCTAAAATAAGTAGAAATCAAACTTGTTAGCAAAGAGAATTGTTTTATTCTCCAGTCAATCAGGTATAAAACAGGCAGTAGCACTGTCTATGTAAAGATGGTTCGAATTGTTCATAGGAATTGTGTTTTAAATATCTCCTTGATAGGTCATCAAAACTTTAAATTACTATGAAATGTTTTATAACATCATCTAGGTAATGATCAGGTTACAAGTTCTGGTAATGTCTGTAAATTTCATGTTCTCCTTTCCTCTGCTTTTTTTTTATTACGTGATGACTCAAAAACCAAAACAATTGATGTCAATCAATTTCACTGATGTTATATAGTTTCAAAAGGAGTATCCACTTTTGTAAGTGTCGTTAACTAGTAAGTAGTTTTGTTTTGTTTTAAATTGTAATTATTGTGTAAACAATGTTATCATTACCCCTTCAAGTTACTTTTCGTACTAAAATTTAGTAATCCTTTACAAAGCTTAAGTACAATATGAAACTTGAATTATCAGCAAATAACAGTTTGCCAACAAATATTACAGTTGGAACTTTGTTGTATTTAGGACTTGGTTATAAACACAACCATCCTATGTATACTGAAATATCGCATAAAAACAACAATCAAACGAGTAAATTAAAACTTTTCAAAAAGGAAAGTAAACGTACGATGGCTAATATCAATCTATCAAAAACAACACAAAAAGTTATTAGGGATGATATCCCTACTATCTAACTTGCATTGTGATTAAAGGATTGATATTAGCCATCCTACATATTTTTCCTTTTTTAAAATAGTTTCTTTTCATTACTTATAATACATTAGTTTTTCTATATAAGTTTAAAGGAGAATCTTCAAATTTGAAAAAAAAAGTTAGCAATGGTTAAAATACAATACTATGTACAGTATGAATCAATTATAAGGATCTCATAGGGATTAGGTTAATGATATTAGAAAACTTAGGCTCAAGCAATCAGTTTAACAGAAAAATACAATACTCTATAACCTTAGCGCTTTCAAAAAGTGGATCTTTCTTCTTCTGGATATTGTGTAAGGATTAGCTTGCAATGAATCGTCAGTTGGGTACTTCCAGTTTCAGAAATATTTTTGGTCGTAAACCAAATTACATATATATATATATATATATATACAGTGGTACCTTGGTTTTCGAACGACTCCCTTCTCGAACAATTCGGTTTACGAACATATTGTTTGAGAAAAAAAATGTCTCGGTTGTCGAACATAAACTCGGTTCCCGAACCAAGCCGTCGTGGCCTGAACCCTCGAAATAACTTGACTGATGACCCGAACGATCTTCGACCATTTTCGGCCCACGCCAAGCTTGTCCAAAACATTTTACCCGCACCTGTCACTCAGTCCACACACCCGTTAAAATCTGCTGTGAACGTTCTCGTTTTCCTTTTTGTTTTTTTGCTGTTTTTCTAAATATTCTGATTAAATAAGCCACCATGGGGTCAAAAAAAAGGATAATGAAAGCAGCAAAGCAAAAAGAAAAGTTGTTAGAGCCACAACAGACGTGAAAAAAGATCTGCCCTTGCTACACAGTTTGGTATGGTGAAGTCTACAGTCTGCACCATACTGAAAAATAAAGGAGGTCATCAAAGGAGCTGATATTGCAAAAGGAGTGACAGTGCTTAGGAAACAAAGATCATAGACAATGGAAGAGGTAGAAAAATTGTTGTTGATTTGGGTAAACGAAAAACAGTTAGCTGGTGATAGCATTTTGAGACCATCATTTGTGAGAAAGCAAAGCAGTTGCATGCTGACCTCCTGAAAAACACCCCTGGAACGAGTGCTGATACAAGTGATGCCTTTAAGGCTAGTAAGGGGTGGTTTGAAAAATTTAGGAAGAGAAGTGGCATACATAGTGTGGTGAGACATGGGGAGGGTGCCAGGCAGAAACAAACCTCATTAGACAAGTTTTTAGTGAGAAATAAGTCCAGTGAGTCTCAAGCAGGTTGTAGCGGTGAAAAGGGACAAAAAAGAGAAAGAACCCCAGAAGGAGAGTTACCTGACATTTTTATCGAAGGTGACTTCCCTTCCAAACAATAATAGCCCTCCTACTCTCCACGTTCCTCACCACCTCTCACTTACGCCATCAGCTCTCCTCAGCACAGGTAAAGTGCAGTTAAATTTTCATTTATTGTTTTTTATTGTGTTTGTAGTTTTGTGGTTGACTTTATGCATGTAAGTATTATTATACAGATATAAATAAGCAATATGTTTACTTAAAATGCTTCATAATGCGTAATTTTTGGAGGTCTGTAACGGATTAATTGAATTTACAGTATTTCTTATGCGAAAAATTGATTCGGTTTTCGAACAGCCTTCTGGAACGGATTAAGTTCGAGAACCGAGGTACCACTGTATTTGTTTTCTGAGGTGGGCCTGAATCAACACTAAGCCAAGAACGTATCATACTTGTTATGAAAGTATTTGAATAATACTTTTAGAATAATAACTAAAGAATACAGATGAGAAATAAGAATATAGTACTCAGCTTTAAGACTTTCACAAACCATCCAACTCACTATTTTACCCAACTCCAAGCACTGTGTATATTGGTCTTTATCTGTGGTGTAGCGTGTGTTTGTCGGTGTCCATTAGTAGTACACAGCGATGTATATATGTCCGTCTCCTTTAACTGGTAGCGTATTATCTTTTCTTCTATTTGCCATGTATAGGATAGTGTATTTTTTCTCCATTAGCAGTATAATACAGTGCTATATGTTTATTGATGAACATACTAGACTGCAAAAAAAAAAACACAACAAGAAACGATTGTACCGCTGTTACGTTCATGTTGAAACCAAGTTTTGTATTTAAAATTTATAGAATGACTAGATATGATGTGATTTGGATATATTATCTGGTGTAAAAGAAAGGTAAGTATGCATTTTGTTTCATTTGAGAACGATAATGAAAATCAAATGATTAAAATAATTATTTCTTTCCTTTACCTCTGATTTTTACTCATGTTTGTTTTTATTTCAATTGTTAAGATTTTAAACAATTTCATCGACATTTTGATAGAGAGCAGAGGAGTTTGGTAGGTAAATAAATTATTATAAAATAAATAAAACTTACTTATATTTATTAAATTATAATTGTTTTTATGAAGTCTAGCGAAAACTGTAAAGAAAAACTATAGAAACTTCGAGTATTCGTCGCACACTTTGTTTAAACGAACAGTTTTTCGCTCTTTTGTTAATAAAGAACGCTTGAGCTTTTAGATTAAGCACTTGGATTTTATTGTCCTTATTATGGTGAAACATTGGGTACATTGAAGAACAAAACTTTCACCATGATCATTTGAGCACTTGTACCAGCTTTCATCAACCCAGCTAACTCTTACCACGGTAATTCGAATACTGCTGTATCAGCTGTCATCAATCCAGTTAACCTTTACCATGATCAGCTAAGTGATGCTGTATCAACTCTCATCAGCCCAGTTAACCCTCACCAAAATCAGCTGAGTGCTGCTGTATCAACTCTCATCAGCCCAGTTAACCCTCACCACAATCAGCTGAGTGCTGCTGTATCAACTCTCATCAGCCCAGTTAACCCTCACCACAATCAGCTGAGTGCTGCTGTATCAACTCTCATCAGCCCAGTTAACCCTCACCACAATCAGCTGAGTGCTGCTGTATCAGCTCTCATCAGCCAAGCTAATACTTAATACGACCAGTTTAATACTACTGTTAGAGAAAGTTATTTATGTGCGCATGTTTTCTAGATATCAGGTACAATTCGGTACAGAGTTATGAAAAAGAAATACAAAGATATAAAGAATATTCAACATAAAAAATATACTTCATTTTCCAGCATTCCTTTGAGTGTCAATATCAAACGTTGCATCGGAATAATTACTTCTTTTTTCTTTATATTTTTCAGCAATTGACATTTTATATCCCTCTCAATGATTTCTGTTTGACATGCGTGAAAATTCATTTCTGTTTAACTATGCCCTCCCCTTTTATGTCCTTCTCACCTGCTGTCCAGACGGGTGAGGGTTGTTGGATGAGGGTTAATGGGAGCACGTAATTGGTAGAAAATTAAAGCGAGTGCTTCGAAAAATCAATACAGATGTGTAGCCTTGTTAATAATTTGTAAATCTCGTAAGACCGAAATAAACGGAGTGGATACATATTGGTTTGTGGCTTATGTGGATTCTTTGTTTTAAAATGTTCAATTTCGTCATTGCTGAAATATGCTTTTTGTTGAAACAAGCATTAGCTATATATTCTATTACAGTGTAATAAGGTATATTTTTAATAACATCTGTTTTGTTATTCACACGATTACCATTATCATACTCAATATGCTTGTTCTCGTAATTAGTGATATTTCTGTCAATTTATTTCCTTTGAGTGATGGAAGTTATGTCATTATGTTTTATTTTATAGTACACAGGGCTTTCTATCTGTAAAACTGCGCAAATGACATTTGTAAGTCTACTAAAATATTTAGTGATAAAAAACACACGAGTCAACTAGTTTTTGTAACACATGTTGCCATAATTACGGCTTATGTAGTTGTATATACAGCAGTATCGAGAAGGGTTTCATTGTTCATTATACGGTGTTAGTAACGGCTGATACTAGTCTGTATATACAGGGTGTTCGGAAAGTCACTGTGCAGTTTTGTCTGTTAATAAATATATAAGCTCACAGTGACTTTCCGAACACCCTGTATTACTCTTGTATGATGATATTCAGAAAGAATCTATGCTTGAAGTGAAGCACAAAGATATACAATGGGCTATCTGTGCTCTGCCCAACACGGGTATCGAAACCCAGATTCTAGCGTTGTAAATACTTAGACATACCGCTGTGTCATTGGGGGTTTATTCAGAGAAAGAGGCCAGAAAGTGGTAATTTTGAAACGGTCGAAAGTGTTTAAATTCCTTTTTGTGCTATTAGTTTCGTCAGTTTGTTACTAACATTGTAAGATTAGTGTTTTGAAAACTTAAACTGAAATTTTAGCTTCTGATACGAGGCTTAAGTTTAAAATTTTATATTGAAATCGCCATTGATGCTGTTGTACAAGCATATCGCTAGGGATAATTTTGCTTGGGCTTAGCTGTTGTTAAGCGCAAAGCTCCACTATGAGATATTCGTGCTCTACTCACTATGGTTATTGAAACCTGAATTTTAGCGTCCTAATTCTACAAACCTACTGTTGATCTGTTCGGAGAACTCTAAGGGTAGGGTAAGAATATATTTCTTGGAGGTGGATTTCATACATTTATCGTTTATGGGGTTCTATCTCTTTCCTGCTACCACCATTCTTTGGATTTCATACATTTATCGTTTATGGGGTTCTATCTCTTTCCTGCTACCACCATTCTTTGGATTTCATACATTTATCGTTTATGGGGTTCTATCTCTTTCCTGCTACCACCATTCTTTGCTTTATGCAAATCATTTGCTGTTTTCTTGGCAGATGCAAAAATATCTAATTAGCTCATTAAAATACATTCCATTTAATTTGAAGACTGTAAGAATGTAAGACACACGAGACGCAACTGAACAAATTACTACTAAAAATGAAAAAAGCCAACACAATTTCACTTTATTCCTACCTACGTAAAACCGACTCACGCACACCACAAATATACGGCATCCCCAAACCTCATAAACCAGATTGTCCATTACGACCAATAATGTCCACATATGAATCGTTTAATTACAATCTTGGTAAATACATAGCATGGGCATTCTCCAAATATGTAACATCAGCCAGCTCATTCATCAAAGACTCTTTTAATTTCAAGTCTAATCTAAATCAACTTAATCATAAAGCCTTAATGGCCAGTTTCGATGTTATATCCCTCTTTACAGAAGTTCCAACCACTGAAGCCTGCAAGATAGCCTTAGAACTCTATATCCGAGACCCTAACCCAACTATAGACATTCCCAGCAACCAATTAGCAACCCTCCTAGAATTCACCACGATAAAGACAAACTTCATGTTCAACAACCAAAACTATATACAAACAAATGGCCTAAGCATGGGCAACTCAGTATCACCAGTTCTAGCCAATATTTTTATGACACAAGTTGAAACACAGGCAATTAGCACAGCATTACATCCACCACTATCCTGGTACAGATATGTAGATGACATGGTTGCGGGATTCAGATCTGCAGAACACATACTTAATTTTTTCAATCACATTAACTCTATACATCCCAACATTAACTTCACATGTGAACAGGAAGAAAGCAATCAAATAGCATTTCTTAACCTCAAAATTACAAGAACCGACACACAATTCAAAACAGAAATCCACTGAAAAATCACCCATACTGGACTATACATTCCTTGGCACTCAGCACACGAAACAAAACAAAAACTCAACATACTAAGAAACCAAATAAACACAGCCATAAAACTATGCTCACCAGATAAAATTAACGAAGAATTAGACAAAATAAAACAATACTTTATCAACATCAATAAGTTTCCTCCACAAACCGTAGAAAACATTATACGCAGACACCTAGACAGAAAGCAAAATCAACCAACAAAAGTAAATCTATCTCACGAATCAAAAAATCACGAAACCATATACTGCTGTATACCATATATTCCTGACATCAGCAGACAAATAACCAACATTTGACAAAAACTAGTAACAAAATATGACATTCCAGTTAATACCAAATTTATTCAAAAACCAGGCACAAAACTGAGGTCTATACTATGTAAAAACTACACTGACAAACACCACACCAACATTATTTATAAAATACAATGTGATAACTGCCACGACTTCTATATTGGAGAAACAAGTAGAAAAATGGAAACCAGATTCAAAGAACATAAAAAGTCACCTTCACACGTTTTCGAACACTGCAAATCAAATAAACACAACATAACCATAGAAAACACTCAAATACTAAATATAGAAACAAACGCAAAATTAAAGAAGCCTTACTTATACAACTACTTAAACCCAAAATAAACCAATATAAAGGAACGCCTTTATACTTATATTAAATATAATAAAATAAAATTATATATTCAAACATCTAACACCATCCTCTACATTCCGACACTCAGTTACACAACCCCTTCCAAACATGTGGTCAGCTTCCGGTCAGTTACCTCCTTCTTTCTTTATGAACCTGACGATGACCGAAGAAGGTCGAAACGTTGTTCGCTCTTCTACGTAAAATATTTTCTCAACCCAAACGAGCCGTTTTTGCATATATACTGTAAGAATGTGTTTCTTAGCTAACACCCCCCTGGCCCAGCATGGCCACGTGGTTAGGGCGGGTTCGAATCCATTACATCAAACCTGCGTTACTATATGGCGGTCAACCCATTATTCGTTGGTGAAAGAGTAACACAATAATTAGCTGCCTTCCCTCCGGTCTTACATTGCTAAATTAGGGACGACTAGCGGAGATAGCATAGATAGCTTTGCGCGAAATTCAAAACAAACATGCCTGGTAGGTTAGATTTAGTGTAGCTTTGCGCAAAATTCGGCAAACAAAAATCAAACACCCCATTTTGTTAGGATTTGAACGTTTTGTCATTCTTAGTTTTAAACATGGGATGCCAACAAAATGAGGGGAGTTACTCAAGAATTTGTTTTTTCAGAATGAGATATTAATATTATTACTGTTTTCTGTATTCCGTCTTCGAAGCTACCAATATAATTTTACACTATGTATTTAAAATAAAAATAAATTGAAATCCAGTCTGCGAAAATATATACATATATTATTACACGTAAAACAAGTTATCAGTTCTAATTAGTTTTTCTAGGATTCTGCACATTCTGTGAACCACTTTTCCCATCCTGGCTGTTAAGGAAACTGTGCATTATTGGTGAGATAATGGTATTAGTAGTTCCGGTTAAAGGGTACGTGATTAGGCACTTTTATCTATAGATACTTTTAAAGTATATTTGGTAAATTTATAATTGAGTTTTCGAAGAAATGAATACAATATTTAAATGTTTCGATCGCATCTAAATAGTGTCAGTAAAAATATTGTTACTAAAACAGCTGCAAATGTGATAGGCAGAGACAGCAAAAGAACAAGCAGCGGGAGAGATAACTACAGAGAGAAAACATTACTTGCTCACCTACTTTTATATTTTATTCAATTTTTACACATCAAGTGTTGTAGTGAAGTTAAGGGGAAAATATATATATATATATATATATATTGCCGTTTTCCATAAAATCCCATTAACTGTAATAAACTCAATTGAAATTCCTCGTAATGCATTCGATTGAACAGCAAGCTAAGATTTCCGTGCCTATTGACGTAATACTAATATATATCAGCCTCTTAGTAGAGTGCTCCTGTATGAATAGTATGTACAATATATATATATATATATATATACACACATACGTATATTTCGTTCACAGTGGGAAATATTTCTAGAAATAAACGCTAAGTTTAATGTACATCATTCCTCGTTGCTAAGAGACTAGCAGTCTGAAGTTGCATACATAAAACTGTAACTTTGTACATAAAATGCGTATGGTGAAGATACTTTCTACTGAATGGTGTTTTTCTTAAGTATGCCAGAAAATGCATATACATAAATTGTAATAAAATATTCTGTGTTTAGAACTTAAGAAGTCAAACAAAGACCATAAAGTACCACAATATCTACCACTAACAAAGCTGTTCACTGCTTACGGCTCTGTTGGTTTTGACATTAGGCGAAAAGCCTCGTCGGCAATGGATATGCCAGATAAAACGTAGTTGACGTATTATTACAGATTATTCTTTGCTTTCACTCATAAGTTTTTAGAATTGGTGTTCTTAGATTTGAGGGCCTGTTACTGATATTACCTGGGTTATCGGGGTTTTCTTTAATGTGATTTATCAACGTAGTAGAAGAAATATGAACAAATATCATATTTCAGTAGATCTGTTCACAGGTAAAATACCCAGGAAAATACTTGTACCGAAAGTGATGTACATGTAATTTATCATAATAATACTCAGTCTCCGTCTGCCCTGAAATTGCACGCTCACCTCATGTCAACAGCCTTAAATAACAAAAGTCGGATGTAAATATACTTTTTTAAACACTTTGTACCACAATGTATTACAGGTTTATTAAAGTTTTTAGAAATGTCTATAGTTAGTTCGTAAAATAACATTATAAGTTTATGTGTCGATAGTATTAAGTACAGTAAAGTTTAGCCCTAGCTAAACTAAGGTAAAGCACGTACACAAGTTACAGTGATAACTCTTTATCGAATATAACCCGTATTTAATAAAGGCTTAACTAATATTAGGCACAAAACACGAGGATGGACTTATATACTTTGTTGCCTGCGATTATAATTATTTGATATTATTATAGAAATCCTGTATTTTAAAAATATACTATTGCAGTAAAGATAGCAATTGGCCACGGGTATACATTTACTATATTTATATAAGACAAAGGTAGAGACAATTTCGATTACTTTCTACATATACACGTAGAAAGTTGTAAGTAATTTGTTTACTGCGTAACCATGATTGTTGTACCCGATAACCGCACTGAGTTTCGAAAGTGTCGGTATTATGGTTACTGTGGTTCATCCTTTAGATTCACTCCGTGTAAAATGTTTGTCTTTTCAGTGATATGGCAGTGGTATTTGACATTGCATTTAATCTAAAATACTATAACGTCTGATATAAAAACTTTTTAAAAAAAATCATTCATCAGCGTCACATTTTATATGCGTACCAAATAGTTATCTTCTGAAATTCTTTATATATATACATACATATAAATAGCTAATGTATAAGTACTTTGTCCATAGTGAACGGCATGGCTCTTTAACTATGTGCCTAATAACAATAAAATTATTTTTTAAGAAACTTTTTATCTCTACTACATTATGTACTGAATATTTTCGCTTGTAGAAAATTTTGTTTATTTACAGTTATGTCTATGGAGAAACCCACCCGACTCCTCATTGGTCGTATAACGAGCAATGTTCAGGGGTTTTGTTTGTATCGCGTGCCAAATGGCCGTTTTCGAACTAATTGGGTCGAACGAGAGGACCTCAGTGTCGGCAACTGACGACATTAATTATTTCGAACGGAATAGTGCATCACATACGCCACTAATTACATTCTCAACCTAATTAAAATCTCATTAAATGTAATCTGAAGTTGTTTTCAATGCGTAGAATACTACACAGTACATAAGTATAAGCGTATATATGTGTGTGTTTGAAGCATTAATCTCCTGTACGGTATTAAATATTACGTTATTTGCCAGTTTAATATCGTTTTTGCTGTACTCAGCCTTGGTGAATGTAAGATAACACATCTTCTCACTCCAATTAGAATACTGTTTGAGAGCTTACGTTCATAATTCACAATTAACAGTTAAGTAAAATACCACCTTCTGCATAGGCAAATATTGAGTATTTCAGTATATTTTTCAAGATATCTTCACATCACATTCTGTACAGTATGATTTTCTGATCAAAAAATAATGACGCACAGGTAGAATCCTTAAAATATCTGGCGAATTGTAGTGTTTAATGGACAAGAGCGAATAGGAAAGTATACGTGGCGAAAAGATAAGAAAACAAACAAGGCGTACAAGAATAAGTACACGAAAATATTCTAAACTTTGCGAACTGAGCAAAAACAGAAAACGCAATCATAATAGCGAAATAAAATATGCTGAAATAGACAATAATTGAACACCACTGTAAACAGAAATAAAGAAACTTGAACTAACATTGGATGGCTGGCATATTATAAAGAACATATCCCATAATTTCACCGTCACGTATTTTCAAGTTTCCATGCACACAATAGAAATGAACTTTCAGTAATAAAAAAACAAAAAGTAAGAGTTGATGATGGTTAATATATGACATTATTATACATTTACATCATTTCAAGAAAAGGACGTTATAGTCACATAAATATTTATTTATATATAATTAGACACCGATGAGGATCCTGTCTGTTTTGGAGTTTATGAATCATATTTTAAACTGATTATTAGATATGTATTTCGTTTGTTTACGGTATAGGGAAAAATATTATAAAACGCGTTAATTTATCGCTAGACTTAAAGGGCTAATGTTAAAAGTGTCAATGTACAGACAGGATTGGACTATGAAGTGGGCAGAGTCATACTATCTTGACAAGTTTGATTTGGTTTTTGTATTTAGCGTAAAGCTACTCGAGGGCTATCTGCGCTAGCCGTCCCTAATTTTGTTTAGGCAAAATTAACAATGTTGTTGATTCCTAGAGGAAAGGCAGTTAATCATCACCACCCACCGCCAACTCTTGAGCTACTCTTTTACCAACGAATAGTGGGATTGATCTTCACAATATAACGCTCCCACGGCTGAAAGGGTGAGCATGTTTGATGCGACGGGGATTCCAACCCTCTTACCCTCGGATTACGAGTCGAACGCCTTAACCCACCTGGCCATGCCGGGTCATTTTGACAAGTACTTGTCAAAATAATTTGTGTTTGTCTGTGTCTTTTCTTATAGTAAAGCCACATCGGGCTATCTTTTGAGTCTACCAAAGGGAATCGAACCCCTGATTTTAGCGTTGTAAATCCGTAGGCTTACCGCTGTACCAGAGGGTGGCATCAAAATAATAATCTTATGTATGCATAACAGTCACTGAGTGCCTTGAGCGATAGAAACGTACTAGTTTATATGGATTGAATATGGTGTACTCGGTTTCTAAAGACGAATCGATGAAACTCGGAACAGTGTCTTGTTCCATCTATTTATAAGACACATAAATATTTAATAGAACCACGTACAACTTCGGTGTTCTATACTGTATAGTTCCAGATAAACAGCTTTGTACTTCTCACAGACTGGAAGCTCTTAAAGACGTCCTTTTCAGCTATTTCTGTTCTGTGGAATGAGCCAGAATAAAAATGTAACTTTGGGGCTTAAAATAATATTTTGAACACGAAGTGTAACAGAAGCTGTGCTTATTGGCTATCCTCCTGTATTTCCAGTAAGCTCGTGGGATATTCGCACCTGCTACTGTTAACCTAAAATGGGCGTCAGTTCTCGTACTGTAGCAATGAAAAGTATGAAATGAGCTTCTATGAAAACCGATAGAGGAAAGGGAAAGTATACGTGAATGGGGTTTTCAATATTTTATTTAGTTATATGAAAATGGTGTATTGAATATAATACAATGGGAGAAAGTTGTTGATTTCTGAAAAGAAAATGGATCGGTGCCTGAAGTCTTGATTAAGTTTCGGATAATAAAATATGCAATACCTACAGCGATGCGTGCCATACACTATGGTAAGTCTACAGGTATGTTGATAAAGCTTCGTTTACATTTATTACATCTTATATTGATCTTTTTATTTAACTGTTACTGTTTCTGTTTTCAATCATGTGACAATACATAAATAATAGATATGTGTATGTGCCATTTTTTTATAACTGAACTAAGTATCTCTATTTACAAACGTTCAGACATGTTTGTATCTGAATAAGACAGCTTAATCTGTTGTTTCTGCCTGCACATAGAAATAAATTTTAGTGACGATGCCAGTAAAGTTTATTTTAATACCAATCACTACGTTATATGAAAGTATCCCATCACAACACTATATAAATTGTGGTTAGGTAAATTAAGATAGCCTCTTGTGTAGCTCTGCGTTCAACAAGGAACAATTGAAGTGTGGAGTATCGTGTTTGATATTTCATTTCTGAGGACAAGTGCTTTATCTGTTTTCAGATACAAAATATTTTTTTTTCTTTAATGGCTAGGACACTCTACTTGCAACCCGTCATACAAAACATGCTCGCCTTTTAGGGACATTATAAAGTTACAGTCAATCCCACAATCGTTGTTAAAGGTTAAAGAGTAGCCCAAGAGTTAGCGGTTGGTGATAACGACTAGCTGCTTTCCACTGCTAAATTACTCTAAAATACTCCTCGCGTAGCTTTACGCGAAATGAGAAACAAACTTTAATAAAATTAAAATATAAATTTTCTTACAATTATTTTCAGTGCAAAAATAAGAAAGTTGTTAACCTTGATACATATTATAATTTATCCCAGACGAGCACCCAATTTATTATATTCCGTATTATAATTTATCTCGGACGAGTCTCCGATTTTTTATGTTTCATATATTAGGTATTAAGATTTCAAATAGCTGGAAATTTTAATTTTAATTAAAAAATTAATTATATGTTATTATGTATCAAAGTCATGATATTTCCCAACAAGATTGATATACACGATTTTCTTTTTTTACCAAAATACATTTTAATATACAAACAAAAATAATACAATTTATATTAACGGTTATGATTAATAGTTATTACAAACGATTGTTGAAATACAAGAGTTTCTCTAACTTACAAATAATACCAGGTCCCCGCTAGTACAGCGGTATGTCTCTGGATTTACAACGCTACAATCAGGGGTTCGATTCCCCTCGGTGGGCTGAACAGATAGCCCTTTGTGGCTTTGCTATACGAAAAACACACACTTATATCCAGTCCAGAACTCGATATTCTATCGACGGTCCAGGCCCACGAGGGCATGGCCAGGTGGTTAAGGTACTTGACTTGTAATCTGAGGGTCGCGGGTTCGAATTCCCATCACACCAAACATGCCCGCCCTTTCAGCCGTGGGGGCGTTATAATGTTACGGTCAATCCCACTATTCACTGGTAAAAGAGTAGCTCAAGAGTTGGCGGTGGGTGGTGATGACTAGTTGCCTTCCCTCTAGTCTTACACTGCTAAATTAGAGACGACTAGCGCAGATAGCCGTCGTATAGTTTGCGCGAAATTCAAAACAAACAAACAAACCAAACTAGGTCCACGACAATAAAATTAATTCTGTGTTGATATTCTCACACCTCGCTTAAGCTAGCTAGCTTGATTGGTCTCAAACCCTTACAAGTTGACTTTTATCCGACGAAGATATTTAGTATTTTTATAGAAATCCGAAGCTAATTCCCTGAAGTTAAAAGGTTTGTAATGTTCGGAATCTAAAAACGTTTTTGGTCCAGTTCTGTAGTTTTCCGATTAATAGACGTTAATTACAGTTATAGCTTCTGAGACCCATAGTACACTGACTGTAGCTGAATATTCTTTTATTACTGTCTATCGCTTAGCTGCTTTTATATGAACCATGCGAGTTTCTCCAAGTTTCAACAATTTTCTAGCGTGTTTTCGTGAAATAAATATTGTTGATTCTTACTCTCAGGAATCCTCTACAAAGTTCTAGAACAAGCAGTATATGCGCAATACATAGTCAAGAATATATGTCACATGCAAAAAAGAATACTAAACTGAAATAAGCGTAGGTATAACTGTAAACTCTTTATAACCTGTTTTAACTTGATATCTGACCAACAACTCAAGTATTAAAATTTCAGGGTTTTATCTTTTGTAACACTTGAAAGTAAACCTTTTGTTTCATTTTGTTAGTTATGTTAAAAATCTGTTCTTTTTACCTTTTGTTGATGAATACACACATACACACACACACATTTATAAATAAATAAATATATATATGTATACACGCACACTCAAAGATTGTTTTTATGGTCTAGTGAAGACCAACTAGTGAAGGCGGTGACGGAGAATTAGTATTTTCAAACTATATGACAGTTAGTTAATCTTTGATTCTTGTTTGTTTGTCTTTCAGAATTTTCATACAAACCTAAGCAAAGGACTGTCTGCGCTCAATATTTCCTAATCTTCAACTGATAGAGTATAGGAAAAACAGCTATTCAACAGTAATATTATCATCGCCATCTTTTAAAATACTGTTATGTGACCGAATATTGGAAATTTATCGTCACTTGTATAGCATACCTCTGTCTCCAAAGTGCGGAGCGTACTGATTTATGGCGGTAGAATGCCATTCGATAATCCTATGATTCACAGTTTAAGAATGCTAACCATTGGTTTGACGGTTACTTCTGTTTTATCCAGTGTTATAGCTAGTCATTTGAAAATCAGGATGAAGCTATGAATTTTATTACAATAGAATATTCGGGTGGATTTTTTGTATGTTCTATGTTTGTTTGATTCAGAAGTATTATATTAAGGGGTAATTATCATGTCCAGATTTTTTTTTTCGATTTGAACTCTCGAACCGTTACGTATTCATAAATTTTGAATTTCCTATGTAGTCCACTCATTTTTATCTCTTGCTATTTGAAACTGTAGAAATGAATTATCCTTAACGCCTTTGGGGAACTAACATCATATAATCTTCTAAACTTACACCCTTTGTAAGATTTACAATTGGTATAACTTTATATTTTTATTTTATTCATCAGTGGAATTTGATTTTATGACTTAAAGTATTAGACGTTACACAGCAGACTTTTATTTCGTGACTAGTCCACTTACTATCTGCACATATTTATTTATATTGTGTTAACCTCTGGTCGTTTAGTGTCCACATTGATTTTCTTAAGTATTTCTAGCTTTGAGAATTACTTAAATCCTTCGAAGTTTTTATATGAAAGTTTAAAAATTTTGCTTCATTTTAATAAGACATTGTCTTTATAATTTGGGACCATTCTTGATGTTCCAATTGAATCTTTATTCTATACTTATGTCCAGTTGACAACTAAATTTTTAAGCAATGAGTGGTCATCTTTCTTATCAGTAAATTGATTTTTCTGTCAATAATGTGTATCTTCTTACAGTAAGGTGTAATTTTGCCCCACAGTGGACTCACACCGCTAAAATCCGAATTTCGATACCCGTAGTGGGTAGAGCACGGATAGTCCATTGTGCTGATTTGTGCTTAATTCTAAACAAACAAACAGTGTAATCTCTACCAGTAAAGTGTCACCTTTTCCAGTAAGATGTAATATCTGCTGGTAAAGTGTCATCTCATCCGGTAGAGTTTTAACTCTTTCAGTTAAGTGTAACCTTTTTCAGTAAAATGTCACCTCTGTCAGTAGTGTCACCTTTCCCAGTAAGATGTAATTCTTACCAAGAAAGTGTCATCTCTTCCAGTAAAATGTAATATCTGCTGGTAAAAGTGTCACCTATTCCAGCAAAGTATATTCTCTGCTAATAAAAGTGTAACCTCTGCGTGTAAAGTGCAGTTCTTCCTGTGTGAAGTTTATTATACGTCCGTATAGTCGTACTTATTCTGTGAATAGTTTGGACAACAAAAACTGTGTTAAAGATTAGCTCGTTACTAGGTATCCGTAATTACAAACTCATTAAATCACACCACACCTATTTAATGAATTGTGGGCAAGGGAGACTGTGGACCAGCATACCTGGCTGCGAGTTCTTAGATCAGAACAAGGTGCCGCTCAAAAATTACAGTCACTTCCGTTATTTTGCTCAGAGAGCCGGATAAAGACTTTGTAACGGAAGGCGCTACAAGCTGACTGCCTTCTCTTTAATCGTTAGTTCAAAATTAGGGTAAAATGTACCTGAATCATATATGTAAATAATATTGGAATAACTAACCTAGGTGCTTAACCTGTGCAGATATAATACCGTGCAATTGAAAATTCCAAGTTTCTGTCTTGCAGTTAGATCGTTTTAAATAAAATAGTAGTATAATTCTATGGGGTTTTGAGTTTTTTATTTTTATTTCACCATATAAGAACCGAAATTAATTTAGATATGTGAATAACATTATGACATCTCGTCGAATTCGTAATTCAGTAGTGATACAATTCATTTATCAGTTTAGAAATATTGAGACAATATATATATATATATATACATCAGTATGTGTATACATGAAGGAACACCTATAGAAATAATAAATAAGGCACGCTATTAGCAAAATTTAGAAGCTTAGACCCAGTAAGAATATCATTTGAATATGTGTTGGTAGTGGGAAATCAGAAGTTATACGTATAAAAACTGTCTGCAATTTCCGTGATGACGAGAAAACCTACTTGTGGAGAAAATTATGTATTTAAAAACGGCTGGTATGGATAGGGAAAGCACTAGTAGAGGAGCAAACAACGTTTCAACCTTCTTTGGTCATCGTCAGGTTCATAAAGAAAAACAAGGTTACTGATTGGTAGCTGACCACATGTTTGAAGGCGGTTGTGTAATTGAGTGTAGGAATGTAGAGGGTATGCTTAGATGTTGGATATATTTATTAATATAGGTATAAAGGTGTTCCTTTGTATTGGTTTATTTTGGGCTTGAGTTGTTGTATAAGTAAGGCTTCTCTAATTTTGTTCGCCCCTCTACTAGTGCTTTCTCTACTCATACTAGCCGTTTTAAATATATAATACTCTGCAGTTTGGTGTTTCATATATTACTGTGTTTAAATTTATAACTTCTGTGGAGAACAGAGTACTAATCCAGTCTAAAGGTTTTTCCGTATCCAAGACGAGATAACAAAAATGGCTTCCGTATTTATGGTTACATTTGGGATTTTGCCAGATTTCATTTGTACTATGTGGTGGATTCACGTACTATTTAGAGAGTCCCGCAGCCAATAACTTGTTCTCTGACGTATATACAAATATATCCTACGCAAGCCAATGCGGTTATTATATTTCGTATAAAAGTAAACTCAGCAGTTATTGTGTGCAATGTAGCTATTGGCTTTTCAGTCTTAATGGCTGTCGATATAAAAGAAATGACTTACAAGGAAAATCGGTGATGATTATATATATGTGTGCATGTAGACTGTATTAAATACCATAAACAGACAGCAAGAAATATCAATTTAGAGATAGACATAAAAACGTGTATCTTACAAATAAAACATGCACACAAGCCGAATACATGTGAGCCTGATATCAGGGAGAAGAAAACATTGTAGATGGTTGTGCTCATTTTTAGATTTGGTTATAAGATACTACTTTGTATAATATATTTGTAAGTTATAACTCTTACGCAATATCTTTGACACATCTCCAAATATTTCTGATTGGTCGTCTATCTTGGTGTTGAATTCTAGGTTAATGTCGCAACTTTGATATTTTTACTAAAGTGATATAAATGCTTGTAGTAGAAGTTATTTAAATCTGTTTAAGTTGACCAGTGTTCGAAACATTATACTTAGCATGGTACACTGCTGACCAAAATCTTAAGGTCAATGGACATAAAGAAAAAATATGCATTTTGCGGTGTTAGACTCGACCACTTATTTGAGTAGAGCTTCGAAAGATGAAAATAAGAAAAGGAAAAATAAAAAAAAAACTTTTAGCATTTAATAGGGAAAATGTAAACACTATGAAATTAGCCTAAATACTAGCTGGTCAAAAGTTTAAGACCATACCAAAAAGAAGTCTTAACAGGGTAGGAAATGCCCAACAAGAGGTCTTAGTAATGAGTTGCACGGACTTCATTGCAAATAACTTCAAACATTCACTTTGGCATGGTCGATATAAGCGTTTGCAGAAGGCTGGCTGGAATGTTATTCCAAGTGGTGAATATCATGCACTGTTTGGAATTGACGTCCATTTCTATAGACTTCCCTTGCCATCCACCCCCAAACATTTTCAGTGGGATTCAGTTTGGGCGAACACCCTGGATGGTGCAAAAGAATCACGTTACTCGCCATGAAAAAGTCCTTTATCCTGCGGGCATTGTGGATTGCCGTGTTGTCCTGCTGAAAGATCTAGTCATTTACACACAAGCGAGGGCCTTCAGTCAATAAGGATGCTATCTCCAACATGCCAATGTAGCCAGCCAGCTGTTGTTGACGCCCCTGTATAACTTGAAGCTCCATTGTTTCACGGAAGAAGAAAGCACCCCAGATCATGATGGAAACTCCTCCACTGTGTCGTGTAGAAAATGTCTCCGGTGGGATATTCTTATCGTTCCAGTAACGTTGGAAGCCATCTGGACCATCCAGGTTAAATTTTTTCTAATCAGAGAACAAAACCTTTGTCCATTTTTCTACGTCCCATGTTTGGTGCTTCTCAGCAAAGTTTAACCGAACTGTTTCGTGGTATGGAAGGAAGCGTGGCCTTTGAAGACGTTTACGGTTTTTAAAGTCTTTCTCTCGTAAATGCCGGCTTATTGTTCTTGAGCTGCATTCTGCGTCCGTAAGGGCCTTAATCTGGTTCGACGATCGACTGGTATCTTGCCGGACAACTTTTCGAATTCTTCTGCTCAACGCCGGCAAAATTTTTTTGGGCCGACCACTTGAAATTCTCGTTCCGTATCTTTCAGGGACTTTTAAGAAATTTGCAACAGCAGTTTTACTACACCCAATCTCACCAGAGACGGCACGTTGAGAGATACCTTGCCTTTGCAGCTCGACAATTCTGACACGTTCAAACTCTGTCAACGTTTTAGCCTTTGCCATGTTTTTACCCAATGTAACACAGGAGATGTCAGTGGGAGATGTTGACAACGCTAATGCTTGAACACAAATGACTACATTTCGTTACGTGTTTATTGATTAACGCTTCCTTTCAGTATAATCTTAAACTTTTGACCAGCTAGTATTTCATAGTGTTAACATTTTCCCTATTAAATGCTATAAAAGTTTTTTATTTTTATTTTCCCTTTTCTTATTTTCATCTTTCAAAGCTCTACTCAAATAAGTGATTGAATCTAACAACGCAAAATGCATATTTTTTCTTTATGTTCATTGGCCTTAAGATTTTGGTCAACAGTGTATTATAATGTAATAATACGAAATTTAAAACAAAGAGAAAAGCTCAGGTTCTAGTAAAATAAAGAAATAATTAATATAAGAATCGCCAATGCATAAATATTGTACTACACAATGTATGATTCATAAATAATTACGTAATCATACTTGCGATAAACTATCGCACCTAAAAAAATAACTAAATTTAACGCTAGAACTAAATAACAATATATAAATCATTACTCTCGCATTATACTTGATAAAAAACAGTCGTGTATATCTAACACAAATGTATATTATATTCAATCCCATCTCAATGAATATTTTATTTTCTAAAAAAAATATTTTAATATAAGACTTATTGCTGTCTGGTGGTAAAGTGAAATATGACCCCACCTGGTAATTAAGACTTGTTTATACATATAACCATCCTAAATAAATTACTGTTAATGTTCAATTATTTTACTTTACTTGAATTCTATTGTAAGTAATTAATTACTGGTCTATATTTGAGCAGAGGTTCAAAAATTTAATTATATAAATAATTTATTCATTCTTCTGTAACACTTAACGCAAACGCAAGTTAATTGGTAATAACTGTAATTTCAGTTATACGAGAGCTGTTCAAAAAATACGCGGACTGACGTCATAAAACAAAATGTACTTTATTTAGAAGTTACAGGTCTGAAACCTCTTCAAAATACTCTCCCCCCCAACGCACACACTTATCCCAACGGTGTTTCCACTTGTTGAAACAGTCCTGGTACGCTTCTTTTATAATGTCCTCCAGCTCCTTCGTCGCATTTGCCTTAATCTCGGGAATCGTCTCAAATCTTCTTCCTTTCAAGGGTCTTTTGAGTTTGGGGAACAAGAAAAAATCGCAAGGAGCAAGGTCAAGTGAGAAGGGTGTGGGGAAGAACAGTGATCGAGTGTTTGGCCAAAAAACTCACGAGTTCTGAGGCACAAATTTCGCAACAACGCGGTGCATCTTCAATATTTTGGTCAAAATCTCGTAACAAGATCCAACTGATATCCCACACTCTTCAGCAAGCTCCCTGACAGTCAGACGTCGATTTGCCCGCACCAGGGTGTTGATTTTGTCAACGTGTGGGTCATCAGTTGACGTGGAAGGACGTCCAGGACGCTCATCATCTTTAATGGACTGTCGACCATTCTTAAAACATTCATGCCACTTGAAACATGCTGTACGCTTCATAGCAACATCACCGTAAGCCGTGTTAAGCATAGCAAAAGTTTCAGTCGCAGATTTTCCAAGTTTAACACAAAATTTCACAGCAAGTCGTTGCTCCTTCAGGTCATTCATTCTGAAATCCGCCAAACGAAAAAATCGCACTTCACTTAAAACCGCGTAGCTAATACACAAATGAAGATATCTGCTATCGGGAAATGGCGTCGTAATCAGCTGATCTGTGCGAACCTAGCGACACCAAGCGAATTCCCCTGGAACCAACTGGAGCCGCGCAATTCAAACAGTCCGCGTATTTTTTGAACAGACCTCGTACAGTTATATTTTATACTTGATATTTTATAAGGCATCTGACATATATGTATAGATAAGTCAGCGTCTTTTAGTAATGCTGTTTCCAACAATGGCTTCTTTATGTTTTTTGACAACATACATATATTTTTAGTTTAGTATGAATTTTGCGCAAAACTACACGAATGCTGTTTCTACTAGTCATTCCTAATTTATAAGTGAAAAAACTAAAAGGAAGACAGCTTGTCTTTGCCACCTACCATCACCTCTTTGGTTACTCCTTCAGCAACAAATAGTGTGTTCATTATCACATTATAACGCTCCTACGGCTAAAAGCGCGAGCATGTTTGGTATACAGGGCATTCAAACCCGCAATCCGCAGATTGGAAGTCGAGTACCCTAACCACCTGGCTATGACAGGCCCATCAACAAAAGTATGACCTGCTATTATTGTTGTTATTCTGTGTACTGATATTGGATCTTTATGAAACATTTAGTGATCAAGATTTGCTCTGAAACGTTTGTTGACCAATCTCCACTATGAAACGTTTGGTGACGAAAATTCACCCTGTAACATTTAGCGACCAAAGCCCACAGTGAAATAATGACCAATGTTTGCTCCGAAATGTTTAATGACTAAAGTTTGTCCTGTCTGACTGAAAGAAATGTGTTGAAAATATGAATATGAACGACAAACCGCACAAAGAGGGGAACGTGTTTAAGTATGTAGTTATTAGTTGTCCGGTTTATATATATTTTGAATGGTTTTGTTGTTCCATGTCGAATAAACTGATTTTAATTGAATAAAAATTAA
Source organism: Tachypleus tridentatus (assembly GCF_004210375.1). Classification (NCBI taxonomy): domain Eukaryota; kingdom Metazoa; phylum Arthropoda; class Merostomata; order Xiphosura; family Limulidae; genus Tachypleus; species Tachypleus tridentatus. Next base: position 124,376,205 of record NC_134826.1, on the reverse strand, counting down.
TTGGGCTCCTTACATCTATTTCCCTATACTTGTTGCAACGATTCTGGTTAGTAAATACCATTAACCAAACTAAAAGTTCAAAATTAATTCAAACTTATCTCGGCGGGTTAGCTTATGCATTGGTAGAACCTTAATTATTATATTTCCACCATGATCACACATTAACCGAAGCAAGGGATATGCGTATGTAATTAGTACTTAATCTGCTTTATCCTTTATCTAAGTACTTTTACTATACCAAAAGGGCCTGACATGGCCTAACGCGTAAGGCGTGCGACTCGTATTCCGGGGTTCGCGCCCGCGTCGCGCCAGACATGCTCGCCCTCCCAGCCGTGGGGGTGTTATAATGTTACGGTCAATTTCACTATTCGTTGGTAAAAGAGTAGCCCTAAGAGTTGGCGGTGGGTGGTGATGACTAGCTGCCTTCCCTCTAGTCTTACACTGCTAAATTAGGGACGGCTAGCACAGATAGCCCTCGAGTAACTTTGTGCGAAATTCCAAAACAAACAAACAATACTATACTATACTAAAATAGCGTAACCTCTCTTTTGTTCAAACAAATTAAATTGTAGTTCTCTCCCCTTTTTAATTTCGTTACGTGTTTACTGACCAGCTAGTATTTAGGCTAATTTCATAATGTTCACATTTTCCCTATTAAATGCTAAAAAAGTAACCCCCCTTTCTTATTTTCATCTTTTCTCTACTCAAATAAGTGGTTGAGTCTAACAATGCAAAATGTGTTTTTTTCTTCATCTTCATTGGCCTTAAGATTTTGCCTAGCAGTGTATATACAATCGTTTTAGTTATGAATGTTATCCGTCTCGAATATATCTCGTAAAATACGGGTGCGCAGTATATACATGCAAACTTTTGTATACCGAGAGTATAAGTCTTTAAAAGTGATAAGAGCCTAGCGAAAGAGAAAGCTAAAAAATCATGAACTTTTATTCTCATAATGAATACGAAATATCCGTATATAATTTTCTTAGCGTTTTGAATATATACACGTGTACATGTAATATATGAAGTATGTAGTAAAAGCACGTTGTTGAAAACATTCTGAAACTTAATCCTGCACGAACTTGGTATTTGGATAATAAAGCTTTGATAAAACTAACTGCCTTCCCTCTGGTCTTATACCCCTAAATTAGGGACGGTTAACGCAGATAGCCCTTGAGTAGCCTTACGCGAAATATAAACCAAACATCTATAAAGTAATATGCTTTCATGGTCTTCCTTTTCAAGGATAAATTAGAAATAAGTAGGAAGAATAAAAGTAAAGGGACCTCCAATAAACGCATTTTTTTCCATCAATTTAGGATCGTTGGAATTTTCAATTTTTAAAGCTCATATACATGAAATTGAGGGGAAACTTTGTATACTTGTTGTGTGGGAGTCGCATGAAAAAACGGCTGGGAGGGCGACCATGTTTGGCGCGACGCGGGCGCGGATTACGAGTCGCACGCCTTACGCGCTTGGCCATGCCAGGCCCTCTTTTTATCTAAGTACGTGTTTCGAACAGACAGCCTAAGTTTTTTCGTGTTCCATCTGCCTGATTGTTTTATTTAATAAAGTATGAGCTTATGTCTCTACATTTTCTATTATTTCTTCTTTTTCTTTCTCCTTTTTTCAAACGTATTTCGATCGACCGCAATTTTTTCATTACTCCGTGGGTTGACTTGAAACTCGATAGGGTTATACCTTTGTCCAATACTCCCAGAACTCGTTTTTAATTTAGGGTATTTTAAAGGATTTTATTGGATCAAAGGCAAAACAGCCGCAAATGCAGATCTGGGCTTGTGTGCGGTCATATTTACAGCAATTAATGTGAAAATTGATACAAATATAATTTTTCGTGCGTTCGAAATAGTGACGTATAGAAAAGTTGGATTTGCCCATTTTCATTCTTTTCAGGAGAAGTCAGAGCTCACAAAAAGAAGAGTTTGGTGTTTTTGATCAGTTACTATGCCGTATTTTACATGGGAATTGGTACAAAGATACTTTTTTACAGGCCCCACATATTGACAAATAAATATGATAAACTGACTCATTTTTAATAATTACAGGGGCCACATAAAATCATAATTTCAGGGTGTGTGTTTTCAATTACTCTGCCATAATTTGACTAATTTATATTAAATTTAGTACAAAAATACTTTTTGCAGGATTTATACTCATACAGAATTGTAAAATTTTACCATGATTGGCCATTCCAGGTAGGTGAAAAGGTTAAAGAAACTCATACTTTTAGAGGTTATTGTTTAGATGAACTTACATGGAATTTGGTACAAAAATACTTTTTTCTTGTATATGATATGTCACAAAAAAGAATATAGACATTTTCTGAAGTTTTTGTCCTTTGCTCAATTTCTCAGTGAAGAAAGTACATTTTGGGGTTTTCGTGAACTATTCATGCGTATTTCAACCAAGTTACGTAGAATTTAGTGAAAATATATCTTTTTGCAGACTCCAAGCAATGACATAGACAGTTTTCAATTTTTCTATATTGTTCACGATTTGTTTGGTGTCAAATTTGACCATGTTGAGATTGCGTGGCGAAGACGTGTTGCATCCGCTTGAGAATGTTTGTATATTTAATTGTACCCCAGTGGCACAGCTGTATGTATGCCTGCTAACTTTCAAACAAGCAAACTCTTTAACACTCCTACGAAATTCATTTAAATATTCATTTAAATACAAATTTATTAGCCTAATATTAATAACCTTTCAAGTTGCTCTGGGGCCTATTAGGCCGCACTTTTCGTAGGAGTGTTAATTATAATTTGTTTATTAATCGTGTAGCTTTGCATCTCTCTTCGAGATAGATTGTTCATTTTACTTTAATAAATAATTACGTGTACATTTAATTTGGTATTTTTATTCATATTTTCTTAGAATGTTTCCCATCAAATATTTTACAGGTTATCAGAAAGCAGCAATCGCTTTAGCGGCCTCATTATTAGGAGTTTTCAAGTTGCCACATCTGCTTGTGCTCATATAAGTGATTAAATTTTTTATTCATTGATTAAGCTTTGCTCCATACCATCACGATATTACAGGCTATTGTCATATTAGTTTTCTTTAGTGGAATTAGTGATGTAGGCACATAAATTGCAGAAACTTAAAGGAAGTCAAAAAATAAACTTAAACAATTTTTCTTTATTCCTTAATTAGCATAACTATCACTAATGACTGTACTGATCGGGTAAACATGAGTTCAAAGAGCAGCGTAGTCACTTTTAATAATCAAAGTCTAAGAGCAGTAAAGTTATCTCCAACACTAACTGTTTTAATGCCCAAATGTGTTCCATAATATAGATGTAAAGCATGAAGTCAGCATTTAGCTCTGGAGAGAAAATTTCTGATTTTCGTAGAAAAACACCAATAATATATTTTCTGTACGGCTCCTTTGTGTTGTACCTATGAAGGTTTAATTTATGATAGAAACTGTAAACTTATGCAATGGGCAGGCTAAAATATAATTTTTTGTGAAATAAAACTAATTTATTTTAAAACACATTGTCAGAATATTCTATCTTTATTTAAGTTTCGATGATAAGTGATTGGGAAACTACAAAAGTGATTTCCAAAGGGGTCCATCATTTTTATTCTTTACAGTAAAGTTTTCTAGAAAAATATAGTTTTTGTTGTTTATCGCATATTCTGCTTATAGGTGTTGACACCAGGTATAGCCCGTTTTAATTATATTGTTTTATGTTGTGTTTTTTTAATATATACACATAAACAGTGTTAAATATATGTGAATTAACTGTTTTTATCTTAGAAATGTGCGAATTCACATTATTTATCATTTTACGTTTAACTATTTTGTTAAAATTAGGCCTAATTGTTGAGATCTCCACTGACAGTTTATTTCATGAATGTGAGGATGTGTAACCGTGATGATGATCTTTAAGCAAAATTAGTTAGGTGTTAAAATTTATTATTAAAAGAGAAAAGAAAACGCAATAAAGCTTTTTCTTGTAATTTTCACTAAAAATGTTCGCGTACATTTTGAAATTGTATTAATATTTTTCTTTCAAATGAATCGTGTTTTTCTCTCTGTTATGTTTCTAAACTGTCCTTCTTGGTTCACACCGTTATATGTTCATATAACTTAATCCATCAGGTGATTTTGGTTTTTTTCTTTTTGTTTATAAACAAAAATCTAGTTTATTTAATGTGCACACTGAACAGTGATTATGAACAAAGTCGATGGCCATGAAGTTTTCTAAGTGGCTTTACTTAAAACCCCAAATAGTGTTGTTTCTTTTTGTAATCATTGTAATATCTCAGTAATATTATGTAATTATTTGTTGTTTTCTCTATTAAAGAACTCGTTAATATACGCTTTTAAGTACAGATACTTATATTACTTCATTTCGGTAGTGCTGCTGTCGCCATCTGTTTTCAAGTGTTAGGTTTGTTTGCTTGCTTAAAATTAAGCACAAATCTACACAAAGGGCTATCTGTATTTTGGTCACCACGGGTATCGAAAGCCTGTTTCTAACATTGGATGTCAACAGACGTACCGTTGTGCCACTGCAGAGCCAAGTGTTGGGAAAGTACTATGTACTTTCTCACACGCTCTTAAAATTTCCTGTCGAAAATGAAGATTATTAAATGACATTTCTGCTTCTAGTGTTTTTAATAATAAATTTCCATTTTGTTTGTGTGTTCACTGAAAAATTCTATTTTAATAGCGTTTCTTATTTTGTTTAAATCATTTTAACTGTAATAACTGATTATTTCTGTCGCGAGAAGTAAAGTTGATTTGGAGAAGATAACATGAAACATCAAAACTCGTTTGCTTGGTCCAACCTCTATGGCCTGGCATGGCATAGCGCGTTAAGGCGTGCGCTTCGTAATCTGAGGGTCGCGGGTTCGCGCCAAACGTGCTCGCCTTCCCAGCCGTGGGGACGTTATAATGTAACGGTCAATCCCACTTTCGTTGGTAAAAGAGTAGCCCAAGAGTTGGCGGTGGGTGGTGATGACTAGCTGCCTTCCCTCTAGTCTTAGGGACGGCTAGCACAGATAGCCCTCGAGTAGCTTTGTGCGAAATTCCAAAACAAACAAACAAACAAATGGTCCAACCTCACAATTTGATAGCGTACGTGACGAAATACATAATAATATCATATATCGCTAGTATGTTTGTGTGTTGAATATCGCGCAAAGCTAGCTAGTTACACGAGAACTATCTGCGCTAGCTGTCCCTAATTTAGCAATGCAGGCAATTAGTCATCCCACCCACTGCCAAATCTTGGGCTACTTTTTTTTAACTAACGAATAGTAGGATTGACCATATTATTATAACGCCCCCATGAATGAAAATATAATCATGTTTGGTGTGATTTACTGCTGCCCCACCGGGGGACAATAGAAATATTTATATTTAAAAACAACAACAAAAATAAGTAAGATGGAAAAGGTAATCAAACTAGATAAATCAAAAATTCTAACCAATACTGTTGGCCGGTATGGCCAAGAGGTTAGGGTGCTCGACTCGTAATCTGAGGGTCGCCATATAAACAGGCAGACTAGGAAACGACAGAATAGTGGCATAGGTTCAACTTCTATCATCAGTTTTGTTGAAAAACGAGTGTTTATGGTGTGAACTAGAAGAACAAGCGATTTAATTGTTATTATTATCAATAATACTTAAGTCATTTAAATACTGTAGTTTTGAGTTAAGGATCAGCAACATAAAATTATTCATCTTTCACCCACCCTATTTTTATTATAAGAACGCATTGTCGGAAATTTTGGTTAGGTTTACCTGATTAAACTGAAGGGAAAATAAGTACCTGATAAGTTTCACATACCACACATGCACATACGTGTAGGTTCTCAATATGTGACCCGTGAGCCAAGGTTTGTATCTGAGGTGGCGCGCCATTGTATTAGCATACGAACATTGTTTAAACAAAATGTGATTAGTCCAGTGAATTGATCTGATATGGAAATGGAATCAAGAAAGAGTAACATTTAATTTTTTTTGAATGCACATTATTGTGAATGTATTAAACAAGACATTTTAACGATGAACAGAGGTTAAAAATCGCTACACAAAAACAGTGAATAATTTCTTGACTAATATCATGCTCCCTCCCCTCAGTGCACAGTGGCATATCTGAGGACTTCTGTTGCTAGAAACCAGGCTTGAATATGTGTGGTGGGTAGAGCACGGGTTGATTATAACATAGAAATTGAAATATGCGTATTGAAATACATAGGCACAAAAGAATGAAAAACAATAGCTTAGTTAGTAATTATAATATTGCAGCATTTGGCTAGATGAAAGGCTTGATGCATTGACCTTAAATTTTATTTGATGGTCAATCCCACTATTCGTTGATAAGAAGAGTAGTCCAAGAGTTGACGGTAGGTGGTGATGACTGTCTGCCTTCCCTGTAATCTTACACTGATAAATTAGGAACGGCTAGAGCAGATAGCCCTCGTGTAGCTTTGAGCTAAATTAAAAAAGCATTTTAGTTGACACATAAATGACCTGTTTTTCTTTTTCGAACATCACATTTTAAAAGCTCACATTTGTTGACAGGTTATTTTACTAATAACTGAATTTAACTGGCCTAATTGGTATGACACAAAAACAGCCATTATTTTTTTATCACGTCGAACGTAGTTTCGGAAATTAGAGCGTCCAGTATTTTATCAATTTTTTTTGAGATTGGCATATTTCTGAGTATTCCGTATTTTCGTACAAAAATATGTTTATTAAAATTATTTTGGAGGTTTGCTACGTTATTACAGTTCATGTCCAATCATACTACACCTGACGATCATAGATCTTAACATTAGCTTTGCAATGTATAATAGTTTTCATTGTAAAAGCTGCCGTCATAAGGATGTTATGTCAAAAGCATATCACTATTTTTGGCTTGTTTTTCATAAACCAGTTAGTACACGAGAACAATGCTTCCCCAATGCTCGTTTCAAATGTGTGTACGCACATAAGTTCATAGCCTCTGAATATGATGCTTTGATTAGTGTGTCTTTATATATGTTTCATTTTTTTATCTTTTTCAGATATGCAATGTTTTACCAAATACGTTGCAGGAATCTTTTGTAACGCCTTTTAAAATATTACCTGGGACTTGTGGACGGCTTTTGCTAATGATTTTTGTGTTCATTTTATAAAAGACGTCACACTTTGCTTACCACGGCTGGGGTACGGCTTGTTGTGGATTGTTTCTTATTCTTCACGTGTCTAGTTCCATTAAATACATGGTATATTTTTATTTTGGAAATTTTCGATTTGTAATACGAACACACTTTTGTGGTCTGAATTTACGAATATTTTGCGTCGTAATGGGCTGTTACACACTCTTCCAAAAAGCGATCAATTTTGGGTGGCATAGCAATATCCTAGAACGTCAAACTGTCAAAATGTAGCTTATAAATATTTAGTTCCACCACAGCTGTATATCGGCTGTGAATGTCACATTAATTCCTTGTTTGCATATTCAGAGTAGTTTTAATATAAGGCCTGGCATGGCCTAGCGCGTAAGGCGTGCGACTCGTAATCCGAGGGGAGCGGGTTCGCGCCTGTGTCGCGCCAAACATGCTCGCTCTCCCATGGTAAAAGAGTAGCCCAAGAGTTGGCGGTGGGTGGTGATGACTAGCTGCCTTCCCAATTTAGTCTTACACTGCTAAATTAGGGACGGCTAGCACAGATAGCCCTCGAGTAGCTTTGTGCGAAATTCCAAAAAACAAACAAACAAGTTTTAATATAATGTACCCAGCCTATACGTTCCAGCAATCACACATTGCAAAAAACAAAGAATGAAAAAATTGGTCCCAGCAACTTTTTGTGAGTCAGCCAAGTTCTGGGAACAAATACACTTTACATTTGGTATGATTGTAGTATCTTTAAATTTTTCTATCTATTAATGACAGGCCCTCTATTTTGTCTAAAACGCTGTCTGACCTTCCTCAGCTTATGAGTCTGTTAAGCTTCGGTAACTTTGCTGATTTGATACTTTATTCGATACCTCTAGAAACAGACAAAATGAAGTTATAAAGTATACTTCCAAAGAAATTATAATCTGAACTTAATTTAATTGATAAAGCATACATTAAGTTTACAACACCATGTTTAAATTATACAAGTAATAAAAACATTTTGTAAGTGTAAAATGATTTATGGATAGAAGTACCAACTACAATTCGAACAAGAGTATGGGGATATTACATTAATTTCAATATTAAAATTTAATGTCACACAGTAAAATAAACACATATAAAATTGTTACGAGGTCGGTAACTTTGACCTACTTCGTAGTGAGAGTGTCAGAAATTTTATGATTTCATCCCTGTGTGTATAGTTATTTATTGTATCTGTTTGTATAGAAACAGCTAAATGGATTTCGAAGAAAGTTATATGCATTTGGACTCGGCCCAACATGGCCAGATTCTTAGGGTGCTAAACTCATAATCTTAGGGTCGCGGGTTCGAACCATCTTCACACCAAACATGCTCGCTCTTTTAGCCTTGGTGACGTTATAAAGTGACGGTCAATTATACTATTAGTTAGTAAAACGTAGCTCAAGAGTTGGCACTGGGTGGTGATTACTAGATGCCTTCATTTTAACACTGCTTAATTAGGGACAGCTGGCGCAGATAACCCTCGTGTAAATTTCCGCGAAATTAATAAATAGGCAAACACATGGACTATGACCAAACTTAGAAGTGATTAGTATTTCAAGAATCAAGGTCAGAGTAAGATCACGAAAATCCAACACATTCTAATCTGTTATTATGGGGACACAATTTATAAAACTAGTTTTGTTCTATTTACTCAGTCAAAAATGATGGAAGTTGGTGGACACATGTAGAATATCATTCATTGTTATCACACCAAAAATGGTCCTTGTCTTTTGGTAATAACGGACATACGGACAAATTTTCATATATGTTGAGAACCAAATATAATGAGCACTGCATGGCGGTGGTGTGCGCTCTACTGAGTGGCCCTCTAGTTACAGCCTAAATCCACCATTCAGCCGTTTTTGAGAAATACTGCTGAAAAACACACACACACCCACACAGAGACACACAAAGGTGAAAACATAACCTCCGTCAACTTTCGGTAGATGAGGTAATAATCAAAACATGTTTTACTCAATTTGTAATGTAAGTCCGAAACTCATAGTTACGTTACATTGACGTCTACCCTGACACGATCATGATATTATAATAAACATACTGCATACTAACAGTCAAACGTATATAACTTTCAGCTGCAGTGATTTTAAAGTAAAATATGCATTTTACGGTGTAACATTAAATTTTAACCCTGAAAGTCATATAGATATGATCAATGCATACCTGTATAATATTTCTGTTTTTGTTTGAATTATTTTCGGCAGTACCATCCACACATTATTTTACATTTACATTTTTTTGTTATTTATTTTGTGACATTTATATCCCTGACTAAAAGTTAATACAATGAATAGTGTAATACAATTTAATATTGTGTTGTTTTTGTTTGCTTTTTTTGCTCCATTTCATACACAGTGTAGGAGTTGGCTCTCTAAAGTTGGTTACTTTCTTGTTTCGTATCTTAGCGATGATTTCTTGCATTGTTTTTAGACTTGTTGGGTAAAGAAAAAAACGAAAGTGTGCGGCAATCATCTTTTAAAGTAAAACTCTTTATCATTGTTGATTTTGTATTGTGTATATTTGTGAAATGCGCACTGAGTGCCTTAACCTTATATATATAGTCTACTGATTCTGCACATTGGCCATCTTTACATATAGAAATAGGTTGAAAAATCGCCAAGACGAAGTATGCTACCTCCAAACGTTTTCTTCTTTAAATAAAAATATGAAAACACTTGGCCATTGTTCAGTCTATTGTTTAATTTTCATATGTAGTGGATTTAACTATACATTCTTGCATATAGAGCCTACCGACTCTATGATATGTGTTGTAAACTGTGCATTGACTTCTTATACTTAATTCCAGTTAAAATATCTTTGTAAATGTTTAGAAATAAGATTATTTTAACTTGTTTTATTATGCACCTCAAGGTATAGAACTAGTATGGGAGGTTTGATAAAACCAACGTTTTCCAGCTGCGTAAAACTGTCAGTTGTTTGTACTTTATACGCATTGCCACCTGGCCATAACTTTTTTTAAAAGCGTCTGTCGATTTAACAACCAATACATAACAGAAATCCACAAGTAGCTTTACGTTAGCAGGTTTTAATATTAGCTACAAGCATATATATATATATATATGCATGTTTTAACTTTTAAATTCATTAATTTATTGCAAAAAACAATTAAATTTAGTTGGACGTTGCAAAAGTAAAGAGTTCAGGGCTTTACCATTGTCACACGTGTGGTGAACAATGTGGTGCTTGTTTGTTTTGAATTTCGCGCAAAGCTAATCAAGGGCTATCTGCGCTAGCCGTTCCTAGTTTAGCAGTGTAAGATTAGATGGAAGGCAGCTAGTCATCACCACCTACCGCTACTATTTTACCAACGAATACTGGGATTGACTGTCACATTATAACGCCCTCACGCGACCCTCAGATGACGAGTCGAACGCCTTAACCCACCTGGTCATGCCGGGCCCAGTGTGGTACTAACTCAGATGTGATGTTCAGCAAGATGACAATAAAAAATTGAACAATTTCTGTTTAACTTTATCTCTAAACTAATGAAAATGCCTGGCATATAATTCATAATTATATCTCTCATTTTAATTGAGACCCAACATGGCCAGGTTGTTCGAATCTCCGCTACACAAATATGCTCCCCTTATAGCCGTAGAGGCGTTATAATGTACGGTCAATCCCACTATTCGTTGGTACAACAGTAGCCCAAGAGTTGGCGGTGGGTGGTAATGACTACTTACTTTCCCTGTAGTCTTATACTGCAAAATTAGGGATGGTTAGCGCAGATAGCCCTCGTGTAGTTTTGTGCGAAATAAAAAAAACATTTTTCTTGTTTAAGAAGTGATTATGCTAAGATTACTGAACATGCTAATGTGTATTCTGTTTGTTACATAAATAACCTTCCAGAATACATTTATGCATTTAAGAAAGGTCTAGTGTTTAATACTAATCTGTTTTAACTTATTATTCATATCAACGATTTTGTATGATAAAATTTCGTTTAACCTACCTTTTGAGTACGTTTTTATTTGTTTCAGAATTTTGCGCACGCATAGGTATAAAAGATCTATCTGCACTAGCCGTCCCTAATTTTGAACTGATAAACCAGAGGGAGGACTGGTAGTCTCCAGCACACATCGCCAATTATCGGTCTCCTTTTTTTTATTGATTTTTTTTATGTTAATCTCGTATTACACCAATGCTACAAAATGTAGAACGTCTTCTTTGGCAACGGATCTGAACCATGAATTCGCCGGACACGGTAAACATTAGGTCATGCTCTGACTAAAAACTTCTTAGTAAATGGCGTTCTCTATTGTCATTCCTTCAGTAGGTTGTTAGGGGTTACTCCAGTTGTAAATTAAAAGGTAAATAACAGCATATGTTGTAAATCGTTATTATAAGGAGACTTTCTTGATTGTGTGACTGAAGTTGTTTTTGGATCTTCAAAGCATTACTACAACCTTTAATACCCGAAGTTTTATCCCTACAGTTCTAAGGTCACTAGTTACCTCTTCTTAATCTTGATTAATTTTCATGATATTTTAATTCAGATATTACGTGACTAACAAAATGAACTTTCCTGTGTTTACCTTCGTGAAGTGTGATAACAATGCACAACTCAGATAATAAGAACAGTTGAATCCGCAATAATATGTTACTTAATTAAAACTGTTCTGTTTTCATGAGTCTTTTGTGACTTATTCACTCAAATCACTTTAGTGTAGTCTTTACTTAAAAGCTTATAACGAAATAGTGAAACACTGCATGTAGACAAATGCTGTTATAAAAATATTTTTATAGAAGTGATAATTCAGTCAGCCTTTCAAGAAATTATTTTCTGTATTCTAACCACAGAATTAAGTTAAATAAATATCTGCTGGTGGAAATTATATATACTTCTTAGAACCTGCGAAGAAAGAGAACGCAAAGTAGGTTTTATGAAAAATAAACATTCTCACAACAAATGGTAATGTTAATTATTTATCTCATATAAAACACTACCAAAATGGAATTTGAAGTGCGACAGTTTCCTGAGCCCTGCGTGGCCAGGTGGTTAAGGGCCTGAACTCGTAATATGAGAGTCGCGGATTCGAATCCACGTCACACCAAATATGCTCGCCCATTCATCCGTGGGGGCATTATAATGTGACTGTCAATCCCACTATTCGTTGGTAAAATAGCAGCCCCTAGAGTTGGCGGTGGGTGGTGATGATTAGCTGCCTTCCCTCCACCGCTAAATTATGGATGGCTAGCGCAGATAGCCCTCGTGCAGCTCTGTGCAAAATTCAAAAACAAACAGGTTACTGAAAAACACATTTCTCAGGAAAATAAAAAAGTTATATAACCACGTAATATAAATGTTTAGTTAAATAACTAAATCATGTAACTTTTTCATTAGCATGGTCTTCTTTATTCTCAGTTGGGTTTGAATTTCGCGCAAAGCTACACGAGGGATATCTGTGCTAGCCGTCCGTAATTTAGCAGTGACGAGCAGGTAGTCGCCACTCCTTACCGCCAACTCTTGAGTTACTTGCTTGTCAACGAATAATGGTATTGGCCTTTACAAAATATCGCTCCCATTGCTGAAAGGACAAACATCTTCGGTTTGATGAATCCGCGACACTCAAATTGCGAATCAGACATTCTAACCAAGTATGTAGATAAGAATTAAGAAATAATTAGACATAATGTAACTAATTTTATTCACTGGCCTAATATGGAATATGGAATTTAATAACTGGTAATTACGTAGGCCTTTAAATTCAAACTTCATAAAAATTATTGTAGTTTTAGTAACGAATGTTCCATAATTAAGCTACACAGGTTCCGAAAATAATATTCATTGTTTTCCATCACGTAAAGATTCTTTACAATCAACGAGAAAATAAAACAAACTCTTACTTAGATGAAATTTACAATAGATTAACAACAAATATAATAAAATATGTTTGGGTTATTTACATAACGTCTTATCGCTATAGCAGCAAACAAATAGAAAAGAAAAAATAATATAAAAGTGCACGCAAAAGCAAATAGAAACCAGGAACGAAACATCATGCCCCCTGCTAATCGTTTATATTTTATCTGTGTATTTCTCATGGGTTTTAAAACGATTAGAAAGACTCTCACGTCGCTATTGGTTTAGAGAAATCTCTAGCCAGTGGTTACGAAAACTGTAAGCATAACAAAATGTGACCTGATTTCAGTGAAAATGATTCACTTATGTAAAAGTACATATGACGTTTTGTAAAAGAAAATCTGCATGTGGTAGGAAAAAATGGATATCGCTTTGGATTCAGCGTGCAGGATTTACTGCAGAAGATGTACATATTGCAAGACAACAAAACCTTCAGAGGCTTGTGCACAGATTCATCAGTTTGGTTAATCCTTTTGTTATCAATGTTTTGGGCTACAATCTCAAGCTTTCTAACATCTCACGAGTTCGGCCTGCTTAGATTAGTCCTTAATCTACATATTAATCCGATAATGCAGAATAATCTTCAAACGATATATTTATAAAACAATATAACTTACAATTTAAGTGAAACTAAAGAAAGTCAAACATAGCTTTCATTACAAAAACTGTAATGTTTTATGTACTGTCACGATTATTAGAAAGAACAATATAAACTTTAATGATGAACGAAAAGTATTTTTGCATTAGGTAAACAAAAAAAAAAGATGAAAGTACTTTCGACATACTGTAAATAGTTCATGATATTTTTCTGTACCCTTTTGTTTTGAACAATCTGTTCGCAAAACGTTGGGATGAACTTTCCTGTGTTTCTGCAACTTAAATGTGGAGAATGAGTTCCTTCGGTTGTTTGCTGATTCTCGTAAAATTCGTTTGCGACGTTAGGAAGATAGACGCTAGGTAAAACTACCTGTATCAGTTATTACGGTCCACCAAATTTTAGGCTGGCAAAGCGTGATCTATAGATTGGCTGTTTCTTTAATATTGCTTCATAAGAAGATTGACGATAATTTTGAACAAATCTTTCTTTAGTGTACAGCTTCGGCCCGGCATGACCAAATGGTAAGGGCACTCACCTCGTAATCTAAGGGTCGCGGTTTTGAATCCTTTTCATACCAAAAAAGCCAAAAAGTTGGCGGTGGGTGGTGATGACTAGCTGCCTTCCCTCTAGTCTTACACTGCTAAACTAGGGACAGCTAGCGCAGGTAGCCCTTGTGTAGCTTTGTGCGAAATTCAAAAAATAAATAAAAACTGGACAGCTTACCTATATCACTTGGTTTATGTCTGGAAACAGACAGGTTTTTAAGTATATGTTGATATTTTATAGTTTTCAAAAATATCCTAGTTCGATTAACGTGTGGAACACGAACCATATGCGTATTTTTGTGTAAGACTAATTTATGAGCAAATATTGTAGAAATTTAAAGTACATTGTTTGAAGCGTTACAGACTTATCATTTGAGCAAGTATATTAGGAATTTGAGAAAAATTTCTACAAAACTTACAATATGAACAGAAAATTCCAGATAAATTATTTAAGCAAAGTTTCCAGGCTTACCACTTGAATGGGGAATTGCACCTAAATTCAAATGAGGCTTCCAGACTTACCAAATGAAAGGGGAATTCCAAATACGTTGTTTGAAAATGTCTTCCAAACTTGTCTTATGGTGGGAGTTTCATGTATATTGTTTCTGTATTGGCAAATATTTCTTAGTTTTAGTTCCAATATGTCAATAAAATAAAGCTTATATTATTACGGTCTGCTGAACATTTAATTTGTTATTAGTCATGTTACCTGTCTGCGATAAATCCAACAAGCGAGAACTGCGTGAAATTGCCAGTTGATTGCAGTGCTGTTCAGTGGTGGCTAATTTAGTGTGTAGAATTTACATAAATCTATGCTATATGAGTGAGGTCAAAATTTATATCATAGTCGAATCTTAAAGAGAACTTCTTACGTTCAGCGTCCTTCAAATTTTTTGTTTGTCTAGGTGTCAGTTTCTGTTGAAACATTCCTCACTGCTCACTTTATGACGTTTCACTCATGCGAAAAAGAAACTTCTTTTTATCGTAAACTGTAGTTTTTCGTGTAAGTTATCTGTTACAGACATAGCTTTAAGTTTCCTAGTTATTACACATACATTACAAATCATTTAAATAGATAATGGCTAAAAAGTGTCCATTACACCAGTGCTTCTCAACTAAACTAATGGTTCACCTAGGGGTTGATGAGATCAGAATCAGGGTGAATAAGAGGGGTGAATGCAGGGTGAATGGCTGTTATTAAGTATATAACAAATTCAAGGGAAAATAATTCATTAGTTATTATTATATATTCTAGTTGTAGTTTCATAAATACATTTATTTTTGTTTATTATATGATGTATTCATTCCAATTTTAGTATTTTTATATTTATACCATAATAAAGCATTTCCATTTTAATTTAGCACTTTTTGTCTTTTTTACTCTTGAGTGAGTGAACTTTCATGAAAAAGATAAAGGGATGAATTATATTAGAAATGGTTGAGAAGCAGTGTGCCACGCCAATGAAGCTGCACTACGAAACATATTATTCATAACGAATAAAATATACTTTCAAACTGATTATAACAGTGATCTTTGAGTCCTAAATTAATGTAAATTAATGATATATGTATGAAAATGTGAAAAAAATGTATAAAAGACAAAATACGGGAATGCCAGCCTTTTATTGTGTTGAGATGAATTGCACTAGAATACGGTTACCAGCTTGATATTTATACTGTGATTAGTTATCATATAATCAATGAGAAAATGCCATACAAGTACAAAGTCTATGAAAGTACAGGCAATCATACTATGCAGTACCAGTAGTATATGTATATTCATATATGGCTCACTGAACTGAAATATCGCAAGACAAAAGGAATCAGAACCTTAGTTTCTAAAGGATACTCATGTTTTACTTGGAGAATACGTGAAACTGTTAATAAGTTGTTGGGGTAGAAAACGAAAACTACCCAAAAGTAATGTTGAGTCTTGGAGTACATTCTTTGCGAGGTAGACAACGGTCAAGTACAGATACTACCAAAAGGCTTGTTGACAACAATATATATTTGATTGTTACTCCGAGAACAGTACGATGAAACTGGTGTAGAGTGGTGTTTAAACAGGCATCGCACCACAAACAGTGGAAGAGTGAACAGAGCCGGATTTTTAGAGATAAATTTAAATTCGGATTGTTCGGAATACAATCAACACTATTAGAAAGCGGAGAGACGAACAGTAAGATGAAACTGGTGTAGAGTGGTGTTTAAACAGGCATCGCACCACAAACAGTGGAAGAGTGAACAGAGCCGGATTTTTAGAGATAAATTTAAATTCGGATTGTTCGGAATACAATCAACACTATTAGAAAGCGGAGAGACGAACAGTAAGATGAAACTGGTGTAGAGTGGTGTTTAAACAGGCATCGCACCACAAACAGTGGAAGAGTGAACAGAGCCGGATTTTAGAGATAAATTTAAATTCGGGTTGTTCGGAATACAATCAACACTATTAGAAAGCGGAGAGACGAACAGTAAGATGAAACTGGTGTAGAGTGGTGTTTAAACAGGCATCGCACCACAAACAGTGGAAGAGTGAACAGAGCCGGATTTTTAGAGATAAATTTAAATTCGGGTTGTTCGGAATACAATCAACACTATTAGAAAGCGGAGAGACGAACAGTAAGATGAAACTGGTGTAGAGTGGTGTTTAAACAGGCATCGCACCACAAACAGTGGAAGAGTGAACAGAGCCGGATTTTTAGAGATAAATTTAAATTCGGGTTGTTCGGAATACAATCAACACTATTAGAAAGCGGAGAAGCGAACAGTATCATAATCAATGTTTCTTGTGTGGTTGAAGATCAGTTTGTATACATTGATGGGATCCTAACTGTAATTAGTACATTTTGATTTTGATTCGTTATGCTGATTTCTCAGAAACATCATATCAGGTTTTGAATATATGTAGGTATGTAGGTGTCTGCTACTTGTCGACGATATATTTGGACAATAAACGGACAGCACACAATTTACTTGTTTTAAAATAATATATTCAAAACAATTCTCTTTTATTATCAAAAGCCCACTGAGGCTGATTCAATTACTTTAGAATCCAGTTGATAAGACCAACTATTTTTTCTCTATTCTTGTCACAATAGTATCAATGGATTAAAATAATTGTTTCCTGAACATCAACAACGCTAAAAATAGGGGTTCGATTCCCCTCGGTAGACTCAGCAGATAGCCCGATGTGGCTTTGCTATAAGAAACACACACACACACACTGAACTTCAATTTAAAAACTTATCTCCCTTTCATCAAGGTGGTTAAAGCACTCGACTTGTAATCTGAGGGTCGCGAGTTCGATTCCCTGTCACACTAAATATGCTCGCTATTTCAACCGTGGGAGCGTTATAATGTGATGGTCAACCCCACTATTCGCTGGTTAAAGAGTAGCCTAAGAGTTGGCGGTGGGTGGTGATGACTAGCTACCTTCCCTCTAGTCTTAAACTGCTAAATTAGGGACAACTAGCACAGATAACCCTCGTGTAGCTTTGCACGAAATTCAAAACAAACCAAATTTTTCGCCAAAGTCCACACAGACGAGTTCAGTTACTTTAAAAAACCTTTCGACAAGACAAATTATTCTTATTATCCCTATTAAACTGTGAAACTCGCTTTAAAATATCGCCCGTTACAGCTAATCAGTCATATGCCTGCGAACTTCACGTTTTCTTTTTCTGACTCAAATGTGCTTGACTTCACTTTTATCTGCTTCTTAACTTGCGTTCACTTGATCGCCTATATTTATGCCTTGTTCTCTAAAGCCATGAAAAATACCGAAGATTCGAGTAATATGACGCCGTAATATTAATAAAGCCTAGACAACAATATAATTGAAAACACAACGTACGACTTTTACGGAATTGTGCAATTAAACAACCAAACTTGTCATAACTAATGCCTTTAAAATAATTATCTTGAAACTCTTTTTATGAAAACCAAACAGTCATGAAATATTAACTAACAAAAAAAAAAGCATTGAATAACAACGCGTACACTAAACAGTCTTGTATATTCAACACGACTCATCAGACAAGTATTAACCCTCCCAGATACAATTACCTTAAGCGTACAGCAAATGTAGTATAATAGGATCATGGTGTTAAAGAGGCCAATAGAATTCTCACAAACATGGTTTGACCAACCTTTTTAGGCCCGGCATGGCTAGGTAGTTAAGGCAATCGACTCGTAATATGAGGGTTGCGGATTTGAATCCCCGTCACACCAAACTTGCTCGCCCTTTCAGCCGTTGAGGCTTAGTAATGTGATGGTCAATCCCACTATTCGTTGATAAAAGAGTAGCCCAAGAGTCGGCGGTACGTGGTGATGACTGACTGTCTTCCTTCTAATCTTACACCACTAAATTAGACCCGGCTAGAGCAGATAGCCCTCGTGTCGCTTTGCTCGAAATTTAAAACAAACATAACCAACCTTGTCTCTCTATAGTGAAACCTTACTGTGGTAAAAGTTTCTTCATCAAACTTCAATCATTACTGCTTGAAATTAATATAACCAGTGATAACTGTTAACGTAAGGCAAACATTGTGTTTATACTGTTAGATTTGCAAATTGTAATTAAAATTTGATATACATAACATACATATTATTATATATAATTCTTACAATAAAATGAAACTGCTCAGATGACTTTGTTTTTTTTATTTCGTTCAAAGCTACATGAGGGCTATCTGCGCTAGCCGTACCTAATTTAGCAGTGTAAGACTAGAGGAAAGGCAGCTAGTCATCACCACTCATCGCCAACTCTTTGGCTATTCTTTTACCAACGAAAAGTGGAATTGAATGTTATATTATAAGGCCCCCACGGCTGAAAGGGCGAACATGTTTCGTGAGACGGGGATTCGTGTCGAGCACGCTAATCACCTGGCCATGCCGGGCCTGCAGATAACTGAGAGGAGCCACGTAATTCTAACTAAGGTTTACGTTCCTTTTAATTACAGCAGAAACATGCAAAAGATTCAACGTCAAAGCAATCACTTCATAAAGTGTAATAGTAAACACGTGCCCGGCATGGCCGAGCGCGTTAAGGCGTGCGACTCGTAATTCGAGGGTCGCGGGTTCGCATCCCAGTCGCACTAAACATGCTCGCCCTTTCAGCCGTGGGAGCGTTATAATGTTACGGTCAATCCCACTATTCGTTGGTAAAAGAGTAGCCCAAGAGTTGGCGGTGGGTGGTGATGACTAGCTGCCTTCCCTCTAGTCTTACACTGCAAAATTAGGGACGGCTAAGGTTTCTCCTCCCAGTTGGGGATTGTGCGGTAGGCTTACAATCTACTCACTTAAAAAACCAGCCTGTTTATTTCTTCTCCTACACGGATAACCAATGTTACTAATTCTTGTATTGATCATTTTTTAATTAGTGGAAATACTGTTAAAAATTGTTATTCTTATATTGTTGAGAGTTTTTTTGACCGATCATTTTCCAATTGTTTTATGTATAGACATTTTATCGGATCTAGAACATGTTTCAAATGTTCAAAAGATTAAGTATAATGATTTGAGTTCTTGTTTGAATTTTTCAGATTGGTCCTGTGTTATGAATTGTTCTGATGTTAATGTTGCTTATGATAATTTTGCTGAAGTGTTAACTGATTGTATTCAAAGTTGTACTACTACTGTTTCTGTGTCACGAAAGTTTAGAAAAATTAAGCCATGGATTACCAGTGAATTGGTTTTGTTAATGATTAAAAGAGATAAGTTAAAAAAGAAAGTACATCAAGTTCCTGATGATATTTATCTAAAGATTAGATTTAAGTGTTTAAGGAATTATGTTGTTAGCTTGACCCGTAAGACTAAATGGACTTATTATCATAACCTGTTTAAGAATGCTAAAACTATTAAACAGAATTGGAATATTGTTAACTCTATTATTGATGTTAAAAAAAAAAAGAAATTTTGTAATTTTGGTACTACTGATTTATCTGATTTGAATTATTTTTTTGTTAATGTTGCTAAAACTACTTGCTCCAGTCCTAAATTTTGTTCTCAGGGCATGCCTCCTGCTCCTTCTTCTTCTTGTTACCTATATCCTGTTACTGTATCTGAAACTATGAATAATATTTTCTCCTTATCAAATTCAGCTTCTAATGGTGTAGATGGTGTTTCGGTTAAGATTTTGAAAGCTAATGCTAATCTTTTGCACCAATTTTGACTTTTTTTAATTAATTTATCTTTTACTCAAGGAAGTTTCCTAATGCTTTAAAGTTATCATTGGTCATTCCTATTTATAAATCTGGTAATATTTCTGATTTTACGAATTATAGACCTATTTCCTTATTAATACATTTCTCTAAACTATTTGAAAAATCTATGAAGATTAGAATTTTATCATTTCTTGATAGACATTCAGTTTTGTCTCCTTCTCAATTTGGCTTTCGGCCTGGGCTTGGAACGGAGGTTGCTGTTGCTAAACTTGTGGGAAGTATTACAGAAGCTTTGGATTCTGATCTTCATCCAATTGCTGTTTTTCTTGACTTAGCCAAAGCTTTTGATTCTGTTAATCATAAAATATTGTTAAATAAATTATCTTATTATGGTTTTAGAGGCATTGTTTTTGATTGGTTTTTTCTTACTTTCACAATAGAAAGCAATCGGTTTGTATCCATAATAATTATAGTGATTGGCTTACAATTAATGTTGAGTACCACAAGGTTCTGTTCTGGGCCCTTTATTATTTCTCATTTATATAAATGATATTCTTTACCAACAGTTTTTGGAGATATCCAAGCCTATGCCGATGATATTGCTGTTGTTTATAGTAAGCCAAATCTAATTAATGAAGCCATTATTTCTAGTGATCTTAATAAAATTAAAATTGGCTTTTCTGTAATGGCTTATCCTTAAATATATCTAAATCTTTTCTTCTTCAGTTTAACCTTTATGGTGTCATTCCAGCTTTTACTTCTATTTTTTATCGTTTTAGTGATTGTTATACATACCCTAATTGTAAGTGTCCCAAATTGACTCAAGTTTCCTCAGTTAAATATTTAGGAATTATTTTAGATCGAAAATTAAATTGGCAATTTCATATTAATTCTTTAGTTAATAAATTAAAATATAGTTCTATGCTAATTTTTGAACTTAGTCATTGTGCTCCTTATCATATTTTGTTAAGTGTATATTATGTTCTCTTTCAATCTTTCTTACAATATTGTATTTCAATTTGGGGTGGCACATATAAGACTTTTAATTCCTATTCACAAGTTGCAAAAAAAGTGTTTTCTCTCTTATTTTTTACTCATAGGCTTGATACCGATTTCAGTAAATTTAACTCCCTCTTTCATATGATAAACTTTATTTATATTTTTTAGCTTTATCTACAATGCATGTTTCTTTTAATAGGCCTTTTAAAGTCACTTCATATTTTACACGACTTCAATCTTTTTTTCCAATTAATGTACCCACACCACGTAAAACAGTTACACTTCATCAATATTTTTATTTGGCACCTCGTATTCATAATTTTATTCCTTATAGTATAAGATCTTCTATTAATCGTGTTAATCAAAAGAAATACTTAAAACAATGGATCTTAAATACTGATGATAATATTCTGGGAACTTTATATTGATTTTGTAAGTTTTGATTTTACTTTATTATGTGTTTAACCATCACAGGACGAGTTAATTCTTTGTTGATGGTTTATATTGATATTTGATTTTTTGTGTCTAATTTATTGCTTAATAAATTTATTATTATTATTATATTATTAATGAATCCACAAGTGGTTGCGGCCCTATGTTCCTTAATGGAATCGATAGGCATAATAATAAATAGTCAATACGCCTACCAAGTAGGCAGGGATACAGGGTTATAATCTATGGAGCACGGTCCTCCAAGGGGCCAGAAAAAGAAGAGGGCTAAAATAATAATAAAGTAATTGATTTAGTAACACATATAGTTATCAGGAATGTTATCATACGTTGCCAACAGCTAAAATATGCACTGCCTGTATGAGAAGATACTATGACTTCCACACTACGTCATTACAGTGTTATGTCATTTAATTCGCTCCATATATCCTTTCCGAAGGAGAAAAAACTTGTTATTTACTTATATAATTATCGAAAGCTGACCGTGAGTAACTTCGATGTCGTGTCCCCGAATTTGAAGGTTTTCAGTACATTTTTGATAATTTAGTGTGCGTAACCCAACGAAGAGTTAATTTGAATAAACCCTTAAATGTGTTGGTTGCCATATCACTATCCATCTCGGATCCAAGTAAAGTAGCCTGACCCACGTCGTCGTACCTTCTCAACTATAAAAACTTGCTTTTGGTCCAATATTAACACAGAATATTAGGGCGGATCATTATATTGTAAAGTAGCTATGATATTTGTCCAATTTAAAATTTTATGTCGTTATGAGAGTCATGAGAGAGGGTTACACTTCTTAAGTTTCAAAAGACTTCTCATAAAATATTCCCTTCGAATTTGATTGACCTTGTAACCACTATGAAAAATAAGAAATAACTCCAAATTACCCTATTTTTCTAGAGTGACTGCAGATCGTTACTCAAAGCTGCATTTGTTTTTCCAGCATAGTTTACAGCTTTTAACAATTCATATTTTTTCTGCTTAATATTATTGTTTTGTGCCCTTTTGAACCACGAAAAACTAAAACTTGACGTGTGCTCAGCCCAATCTATCGTATTTAATTACGTAATTCACAGGCTTGCGCGAGTTTAATGCCATTCAGCGCTAAAATGTAAGGTTTAAACTTTTTCAGTCATTTTTATGGTACTGTAAATATTTTTATTTGTTAAAAAATGTAACTAAAACCACAAAGTAATAACAATCAATAAGCCAGCTATATTCTATAACCATTAGATTTTAACTGGCTTTATAACTGTTACATAAGTCCCTCAAAATCCATTAGAATTTCATATAAACTGTTTCACAGGCATTTTGAAATTAAGTTATGTCTCTTATACGATATCGAAAAAAAACAAAAAAAAAGAAATTATACACCGTTCATATATGACAACTTTGTTTTTTTATTAGGTATAAATTAGATGAGGTAAAATATAAAACTACTTAATTCTGAAATAGCGTATGTTATAGGTGGGCGTAGCAAGTGCGTCTCACTTTATAATTAATAGACGAAGAAGATACAAGCCTTGAAAAAATTAAATTTCTCGTGGGTATATCCATAATATAGTATTATGAATGTACGTTAGATTCTGTAATTGAAGAAAGGGATGGTAGGTAAGTTATTAAAGAGAACTTACAGCACTATTATTATGTACGGTGTGTTTAATATTTTTCTCTATTTTCTTAGCAAATTAATTTATTAAAACTTATCCAATATAAAAATTTGGATTTACTATCTATATTTTCATACTACGTTTATTTACACAAATCACTAATAGTGAGGTTCGTTTTACTTCTAAATATATGTCTACAAAATGTGACAACGTGTTCTATACTGTAACTGCAGTTAGGGAGTTTAATGAAATAGAATAGCGACTTCTTAAAACTTTTAAACAATTTTATTTAAACCTCTAAAAAAATGTTTTCTAGTTTATTTGTTTGGTAGCATTGCTAACTAAAGAATACACTGAAATGTTATATGAATATCTAGTTATTATATGTGAGACGCCACTAATTGATTTTCTCATGAACGATTAGATATATCATCATTTTCTGTGGCTCTTGAGCAATTCCATGTATAGTTATCTCTTCTAATAGTTCCCTTGTGGACCAACGGTAAGTTTAAGGCTAAAATATGGGGTTCAATTCCATATGATAGATAGAAAACAAGTAGCCGATTGTGTAGTTTTGTGCGAAAATAACAATAACTCTTCTAACATATACGCAAACATACATAAACCTGCATTTGTCCTGCAACTCTTAAGTTATTCTGTATGTAGTTCTCTCATCTAATACACACAAAACCATATAATTCTATATGATGTCTTCTATGGCTCCTAAATTATTTCACACTTAATTTTTGTAAACTTATTTTGTATTTCCTCATAAACATGACTCAGAAACTACCTAGAACTTATCTACTCCATTTTTAAGAGTTCTTGGACAGATTTATTTTTCTCAAAAAGGTCAATTTTTATTTTTTTTATCTTGATTTCAAATGCATTTATACATCAGTGCTATAATCCGTTAAGAACAAAACTCAAAATTCACAGCCGTGACCCACCCAATAAGCCCGACATGGTCAGATCGTTAGGGCGCTCAATTCGTAATCTGAAGGTCGCTTATTCCGGGTTCGAATTCCTGTCACACCAAACATGCTCGCCCTTTCATCCGGGGGGGAGGCTTATAATGTGGTGGTCAGTCCCGCTATTCTTATGTAGAAAAGAAGTCCAAGAGTTCGTGGTGGGTGGTGATAACTAACTGCATTCCCTCTAGTCTTACACTTCTAAATTAGGGACGACTAGTGCAGCTAGACCTTGTGTAGCTTTGCGCGAAATTCAAATCAAACGAACAACCCACCCAGTAGTGACAAGTCCTTCACCCCGCTTGTCAAAATTTGATTTGTCGGCTTCATCATTTTTCAATATTAATTTTGTTAGCATATGATTTGTAATGTTACAATAATCTAATCTTCATCTATTATTGACTGGTGATTTGTGTTTCGCCTTATTCTTAAGCTTTTGAAAGGAACAGAGAACTTCTGTAAAAAAACTAACTTCAATGAGTAATCATAACATCGCTTATATTAGAATTATGATTTTTCTTTAGTCACTACTAGTTATTACGATTAAGCGATGGCATCGCACACCGCCTAGAAACACATAAAATGGACTAAGGTTTAAACTGATGTTGTAACGTTATAAAGTTAGTGTAGAGTTATCTCAATTGAAGTACGAAGATAAATCGTTTAATAATTTCTTTACATTCTTGTTTGATGTCTTAGCGATGGTTTCTTGCCTTCTTTTGGGGTGCTTTTCTGTCTTCAATCACAGGAGTATTCCCGGCTTTCTTACTGAGATCCAACATAGTTTGACATCGTAACGATACGGATGATGTTATATCATCTACATAACACCATGAGTGTTATGGGAACTTTTTACTTCACAGGTTTTTAGATGGTATAAAAAGTGCCAAAATGTATGAGTTACTTATGTCATGTTAGTGATTGATTTCCATTAAAATGGGAACAGACAATCAAAAGAGTAACGATTGTAGAAGAAAATATGGAATCAGACTTCGAAATTCGGAAAAATTGAGCGTGACCAACCAACATTTGGCTTTGATATATATTGATACTTTTATAGCTAGGCAACATGATATAAAAGTGATTGTTATAGAATGCATTGTTATCAAAACGCATTAGCTTATCTATATATTAGAAGTTGTTATATGAGGTGCAAGTTTTCTATCTCTTTTTTTTTCCTTGATTGCCTCATTTTAAAAAATGCACATGCATTCACGTGCGTGTATATCTGTCGATTTGCCAGTAGAAGAATTAGTAACTGAATGTTTAGTTTCAGACGTTAACTCTTGTGGCATAGTTTTGTCAATGCATTATGATTAAAATAAGTATGACAGTGCAGTGGCGGCGCCAGGGAGGGCTTGAGCCAAGTCCCCCTTAGTCCCCCAATATTGTTACCTACATATATTCATAAAATATGAAAAACACAATCGTCGTTGTTGCTTAACAATTAACATCAAAGAGACATAGATCTGTAGAACTCAACGTCTTCATTAAAACGGAAGTATGTGTCATGCGTCCCATAGCAACATACTGAATGCACTGAAACGCATGTGCTGCATTGCCGCTCCCTGTGTAATGCCATTCTATCTTGAGTTTTGACGAAGATTAGACAACAACGTTGATTTCAAGTTACAACAGATCATCAGGGATTTTACTTGATAAACCAAAGGTTCCACAGGGATTTACCCATTAATTTCATTTATCTTTTATTGAAAAGTAAAACATAGCATGTATGTATAAGTGAATTGTGTATAGGTCAAAACTATGAAGCATTTAGCTGGTGTTGTGTCCTCTGTGAGATCATTTTGCATTGTGTATCAGCCATCCAAAATTGTACTGATGATTGGCATACACTTAAAATTGTGACTTACAATCCAATTAATGTTATACTTATCATTAGATAATAACCTTACATGTTAACTGACCAAATAATATTTCTAAACAATTCTAGAATGAATTTTGAAATTGTCATTGGGCTATTTAGAAGTGCCTAATTTAATGTAATGTAGTAGTTACATTATTCTAACAGTTGCTTGTCACACTTATGATAATAAGAGCAATATCACAATCACAGTTTGGCCTGTATGAATAATGTGAACTTATGAAGAAACCAGCCTTTCTGTGAAGATCAACTGGGTAGAATTTAGGTGAGCTTCCTCTTTTACATGTATGCATATTTTCATAAACACATTATTTCTAATTTGCAATAATGAATTATTAATCAGAGTATGAGTTTCCAATGAAAACTGCATTGAAAACGCAGTTCAAAATAGCACACCTTTCTGAAATGTACCTTGGTATTTACATTATTATAATTTACCATCTTTACTTCATATTGATGGTATTTTGGGAAGCCCCTCCACAGTTTATCTCAGCCCCCTCTCCCCTCCCCCCTCAGCCCAACGAAAATGTCCTGGCGCCGCCACTGTGACAGTGAGGCCTGGCAGGGCCAGGTGGCCAGAATGAATGAACACGAAAGAAATGTTCAAACAATAATATTACTATTTCATCTTTTCCGAAACATATAAATGAAACTAAATACATAATTCGGCGGGAAAATAATGTTATTTCATCGCATTCTGAAAATGTTATTTGTGTGAATATCCTTAAATCTCTTGAGATAATCAAATATTTGAAAATATGTATTCAAGTTATTGAATAAGGATAAAGCTATGTAACAAAATTTTTACTTTTTCTTGTTCCTGGACAGAAAGTGTTATTTCACAATTGCTTGTGCCTCAAGTAAATGGAAAAGACCTAATTTTTTCTTCAAACTTTGCTTTTGTGACCTGAGTAATGAAATTTTCAAATTTACCCATTTTCCAGAATATTCTAGGTAGGTACAGTGTTGAGAAGCTGATAGAGAATTTTATCCAACTTACAAGAATTTTCAAGAACTTTCTAGAATGTTGTAGAACTTACGAGTATTTTCTAGAACTTTCCATAGTAATATATATATATATATATATAGGGCTCACCACTCACCACTTCAGTTTAGTTCTAGCTGCCTAAGTGAACACATAGACCTATCTTATTTTATCAGAGATAGCATCAAGAAGCTGCAAGCATTCTCCAGGCGCATTCTGCTATGTATGTGCCCAATTTATTAGGACAAGAGCGAAAAAGTACTCTGTGACAGCATCTGCTAAAATGTGTGAAGCCTACAAGGTATATTTCCGTACGTCTGTCGGGGATCAAGACAAACCCTGGGCACCTCGTTTTACCTGTGAGCACTGCAAAAAAACTCTAGAAGGTAAGATGGACAATTTTTGCTTGCTTGAATAGTAAGATTTTATATGATACAAATTTTAGACCTTTTAAAATTTAAATATATTTTTATTTATTTTTTTTAAATTTCCAATGATATAGAAAAATATTACAAATAAAATATTTTGCATGAACCTCTTACACATTAGTTGTGGATGAAATAAACTTATTCTTCATAATAACAATTTTATTTTGCTCTTTTGCAGAATGGTACAGAGGGGAAAAGAGAGCCATGAAGTTCGCTATTCTAAGAATTTGGCGTGAATCCACTGACCACTCAAGCAGTTGCTACTTCTGCATGGCGGACCCTTCCAAACGTCGGGCTGGCAAGAATGCATCTGCTATCATGTATCCGGACCTTCCATCATCCATCGCCTCAGTGCCACACTGCCTTGAGCACCCTGTACGCACTTCGCCAGAGAGAAAGCAGCCATCCTCAGAAGAGAGCAGCAAATCAGAAGAGGAGGTCGACGTTGAAGATCCAGATTACAATTTCAGAGGTGCAGCTGGTGAGAGGAACCCATACTACCCCAACCAAAGAGACAATATATGGGGGCTGATACGTGAAAGTGATTTACATTGCAGTCGCAAATCTCGAAAAACTACTCACTTCTAAACATTTTTTGTTCATTTTTGTATAACTTTAGTATAAATACATGTAAATCTTGATTCATATGTTCTTTTATTCAGACCTTATGTAAACGAAAACGTGCAGATTTGTCCGTTTTTACACAGAAAATTGGTTAATTTCTAAATTTCATTATTCAGGTCACAAAAGCAAAGTTTGAAGGGAATAATGGCCATTTTCTCTACTTTTACAACATAAGCAATTAAGAAATAACACATACTATCCAGGAACAAAATTTGTGTTGCATTGTGTAATGGACCTGAGAAAACGTTTGTCAGCAGATGGCGCAAAATTCATTAATATGTAAATTGTGCTATAGTGATTTTGTAAGGGTATAAATAAGCGATTCTTGCAAAAT
This sequence comes from Tachypleus tridentatus, assembly GCF_004210375.1. Lineage (NCBI taxonomy): Eukaryota > Metazoa > Arthropoda > Merostomata > Xiphosura > Limulidae > Tachypleus > Tachypleus tridentatus. The sequence goes on along the minus strand of NC_134826.1, from coordinate 124,347,537 downwards.
AATGCGCATCTGATTATGATTCAGTAAAACACGTCGATGCAGATAGTCCTTGTGTAGCTCTGCGCAAAATTCAAACACAAATATACATAGCTCGTCGAAACATGTAAAGTATATGTGACTGTTTCCAGTCTCGTCGGAGTTTTTTCCTTTTATACTGTACAGTAAATTATTTAGTATTTTATTGGAAGTTTGAGACTTGGAACAGATCCATTTTTATAATTGTATACAAAAACTGTTGTTTAATAAAAACTGAGTTTTTTAACGTTGAACTTTACTGTTTAAGGCGCTTCTCGCCCGAACGTCCTATTAAGGTTTTGTAAAATTCCCCACGATCTCTATCATGAACCATCTTAGTGTTTTCACACATGTATAAGGCAAATTATATTGTACAGTTTGGATTTGTTGACCATGAAATTACATATGGAAACGGTAGTTTTTGTATGTTTCACTGCATGTACCATTTGTGGAATTGGGCTATAAACATAGAAGGCGTAAAATGTGTACGAAAAAACGAAGCATGTGGAAGGTACGTAATAATAAAAGTTCTCATTGACGGCTGTAATTTGAAAACATGTGGTACTTTTTCTATCATTATTTACACTTAGAAAGGTTGTATGACTAATATTAATTCTGATACATTGCCAATATTTGCCAAAACTACCTTTGTTATGTAACAAATGTTATGTTATGTTGGTATTTATAAATTTAAGCAGGAAAATTCGAATACTAAGTAACACCTCCCAAACATTGGTGATTTCACCCTTTTTTCATCATAAACATACAACAATGGGGATATGGCTTGTTTGTTTGTTTTTAATTGAAAAATATAGATAAAGACTTGTATTATCTGTTCATCGATATTTTTAGAAACTAATATTTATGGTCTGTAAGTTATCTTAAAATACTGTTTGTTTGTAGTTAAGCGCAAAACTATACAGTGGGCTATCTGTATTCTGCTCATCAAGGATATCGAAACCTTATTTCTAGCGCCGTAAGTCCGCAGACAAATTGCGGGGATGTCATTGCGAGGATAGGGATTAGGGGGTGTGGCAACAAAAATTTATTTTCAGTAGATATTATATGGCATATTTTCGTTTTCTCATATGGGGTGTGGCTGACATTGCAGGCACAAGGATAGTGGAATGCTATGTTCATGATTCATAAAATTAGTGGTACTTACAATTTAACCATTACCCGAACATATTCTTGCTGTATCTTCTAAAACCAAATGAGCGGCATATGTACTTAATGTATCTGATCAAGATTAGGATTCTGCTGACAAGAGTTGTACGAAATTTACAAATGAACATGTTGGACAGATTACATGAAGTTAAGGTTTGTTTCAAGGAGCTATCGTATACTTTGCAAGCGATACATGAGGATACTTTTGTTTGTACATGTAATCATAGAGTCTCCATTGTGAAACATAAAGTGATATGCATTATCTGCAAGTATTTTAGATGTAATTAACAGGAAACAAGTACTCTGGTTATCACATAGATCTACACATTAGTAGCAGTCATTTTTGGAACTATTACATGGCAGTTATTTAACATTTTATAAGCTGTTTGTCATATTAATCGTTATATTTGAGCAAATAATTATCCAAGTCTGACATGAATCATTTTAGAATTTTATTAACACCTATCTTTTACATTGAATTGAATTTTCTTGAAATTGATATAAAACAAGCCACTAGGTATTATTATAAAGAACAGTTACACCGGCAGTCAACCTCTCGTAAAAGACTTTTAATTGTCTACGCATGACTGACTTACCACAGCAGTCCTAAATTAGGCGGTAGAACAAAGTGCAGAAGTGATTAAAATATGGTATACTCAGAATACGAAAAAGGCAGAACGTGCTTATTACCACGTGCTCGGCTCGCGCCAATATAAAGAGTTAAAAGCTAATAAAATATGACTTGCCAAGATTATAAAAGAGACGGGCGAAAGGCTGAACTCGGTAATTACAGAGGTAATTACTTTTCCTTGAACATAAGTAGGCGCTAAGTATTAATTTATAATTCTCTATAAAGATGAATGATAGGGGAAATGAATAAGGATTGAATTCATGCAGAAAGCTAGTACAATAATTAAAATATGAGTATGTGTGTGCAGGAACTTTCAAACAACTAAGAGTCTCACGTAAGTGAAAACCAAATAAAACTAAGTTACAATTTATACTATGGGAAGGGTAAAATTTATCTTACTAAGAGAGAGCATCAGAATATTGAGTACCCACAGACCTGTAGGGTCAAACCGTCTATGAGGTTTGACTTCTGTTAACAATACCAACATGTGAATGTGTGCATATACACACGTGTGGGCGCACAAGCCTAATGTCTTACATATAAAACTACCATTAGCTTTATGTAGCTAGTAATGGAGGGAAACTTCTCTTAAAACAAAATAACTAGTTAAAGAAATAAAATGAATAGAATATGTAACTATAATGGAACTATTGAAAGAGATATGTAATCACTATTTCCTAAGTTATAATATAATAGGAAGTTAGTTATATAAACAACATAATAAAATATAAGATGCGAGTTGAAAAATTACAACCGTTATGCCTCTATACTATTGTTGCTATTGTTCCCGCTGGTGGCAGGCCAACTTCAAGAACTAAGAGTCAGTTAACATCCTTTATAATGTAGTTATAGTAATTTGTTTTATTTTTATTTTAAAGTTTATTATTATTTCATTAACTGCAATTACCTTTCCTAAACGGGCTCCAGATTGTGAATGGCGGGTTTTTAAAAGTGAGATATCGTTTATTTTAGCATAAAGCTCCAACATTGATATCAAAAATTCACGTGGTATTTTTCATATATTTATTTAAAATATCGTCCAAACTATATATACACATATGTACTAGCGGGAATGGATCCTTTAGAAGTAGAATCCACAGTCGAAGAGATACTCTGTTTCTCAGATTAAATTTTTGTACTTATACATTGTGTTGGAAAGAAATTCAAATTTGAACCCATGATGCTCCCCAGCGGGTCAGCGGTAAAATTGTGGACTTACTAAACACTAAAATCTGGGTTTCGATTTCCAGTGATGGATAGGGTGTAGATAACCTACCGTGTAGGTTTGCGTTAAAATAAAGAAACCCACGACGTCCGAAACGTACACCACTACTGTCTGCAGTCATATGGGAAGGTCTTTGCTCATACAAGAAATGAGAAAATGATAGCAATATTACAGGCTATTAAGATGAGATCACTTGGGGTATCAGTAAATCTTATTCTTTGCAGTTGACAAGCCATCCCTACCTGCTTATTGTTAAAAAAAATAATTTATTATCTACTGAAGATGGAAGTTGTCAGATCTGATAGAATATGTATCTTCATTATTGTGTGGATTTGTTTGTTTGTTTTTTTCAATTTCGCGCAAAGTTACACGAGGGCTATTTGCGCTAGCAGTCTCTAATTTAGCAGTGTAAGTCTAGATGGAAGGCAGCTTGTCATCACCATCTGCCGTCAACTCTTAAGTTACTCTTTTATCAACATATCGTGGGATTGACCGTAACCTTATAACGTACCCAAGGCTAAAAGTGCGAGCATGTTTGGTGTGACAGGGATTCGAATCCGCGAATCTCAGATTACGAGTCGATCGTCCTAACCACCTGGCAATGCCGGGGCCCTATTGTGTGGATCCTTCATTGGCCGATATTTATCTTACATGGGCAATTTAATTTGTGCCTTGATTTCTACATCAAGAAGGGTATGTGCTTTACTTTTGACTGCATGGATACTGACATAAATACGTATGTGTGCATGTATCTGTATATGCTAATATTTTGTTGTACAGATTAATAATAAATAAGTTTTTATACACTCCCGAATGTCGGAAAAAACCTACATGACAAGTGGTCTCAATTTATTAACAGAATTTCTATAAAAAAAAAACAACAACAACGAACAGACTGTAATTACACGGTAAACGTTATATGAATTGTAAAGCAAGTGTATATGGCCTATATTAGTATGCAAGTTGGTCGATGTTATGTTCACACTGCATGTAAACATATTTCAGTAGTATATGTGTTATTAATATCGGTCGGAAACAAACTAAACTAAACATTACTGGCTTTGATTTCTTTTTTTTTTACTTTTAAATTATTGTGAATAACAGCTTGCAGTTTTAACGAGTAATCTTGTTCTGTGCCATAACAGACACTCTCAAGTCAATCTCTCCAAAACCATTATCTGCTTTCTAGATGATTTTACTTGCAAATCACACACATATTCTCGGCCTCAGTTAGAGATGATTAAATTAAAATCCACATTATTCTTCTAATAGAGCGGCATTTGCCTTGAAAAGGAATACATAAGTGATGAATAATTATTTATTTAATTCTGTAATCATACCGACAGGAATGAATAAAATGTTTTTTAACTTATATATTTCCTCATATACTATCTCAGATTTGCTCGCCACGATAATTTTCAAATAAATTAATTACAATTGTAAAAATGGTCTTAATTTCAGTCTGGTTCTAGAGTTGAACGAAAACTCTTTATTTATCAGCAGCATTTCTATGATGTCCAAAGCTATTTCAATGCTCTGTACAACTGATGATCTTTGAGATTTACTCAAAGTCATGATGATTTATCATTTTCATTGTTATTGATAATTCTTTTGGTGTAGGTGTTAATTGTACATCGGCGTAACTATCAATGTCTGATCTCGCCACTTATAACTTGTATCTGTGTGAAACGCGTCTTTTACTAATTTTTGAATTAATTTTCGAGATTAAGTGAACGATTCCAGAACAAAAGGTCAAAATGAGCTGTGAAACCTTTAGTTTCTGGGCAAAAATAGGGATGCCAGTGTATTAGATTTAAGTTTTGACACTGAAGTATATGGCATCACTTCAAAACATCAGATGTTAATGTTTTGAAAGAGAAAAAAATACAACGAACACAAGAACATCGTATACTCAGTAAAGATAAATTGTGTTTTTAAGTACTAAAAGTTTAACTTTTGTTGCTCTGTTAAACATCTATCTGCTTGATGGTTCAGCTGTAAGCTTGGAAACTTATAACGTAAACATTCGAGGCTTCATCCCTGTGATGAGGTTTTTAAACAAAAAAAAACTTGAATAAAATAAACATCTGTCATTTTAACATATACTTTTGATGAGGTATTTGATATTTTCATTGTGATAAGTAGCACAACATAAAGTTGTTTACTGTTGTTCTTATCGTAAGATTGTTATGAAAGGCATTTCATAACTCACGTACTTAAGATTGCTTATTGGTCCATACGTATAATGGATCAAATTAAAAATATCAAAAAGAATGTTAATACTTAGCATATTGCTATGTACTATTTCCTGTCGAATAACGGACCAGAAATGTAATGGATCAAAATGACAATCTTCAAAAAGGATGTTAATACTTAGCATATTGCTATGTACTATTTCCTGTCGAATAACGGGCCAGAAATGTAATGGATCAAAATGACAATCTTCAAAAAGGATGTTAATACTTAGCATATTGATGTGCACTATTTTTTTTTCCAATAACGTGATAGGTCATTTATGCTCTTCAATGTAGCGAGCTCATTACAGTAATCATGATTCGTCATTATCCTCAATTTATCTTCGTTGCTTTCCATCATGTATAAATAAGGGGGAAAATAGCAAAACCATAGGGTAATTTAATATAAGGCAATTGTAGAATTTTCTCACAACTTTCAAAGTATAGTTCCAAAACCCAGTTCATTACCATTGAAGATTAGAAGAGTTCAGATCATCCACCAGCTTTTCTCTGCAGCTTAATTTGCTTTCACCCCAAAAAATATAAGTTGATCATTATAGTAAACCATTTCTAGTAATAATTATTGTATATAAAAAATATAAATCAGTTAAATAGTACGACTAGCACGTTGTGTGTAAATAAGCATAAGTGAATACAATTAAGAGCCGTATATATTAGATATTATAAATTAGAACCTCTCATGAATGTAAACTTCTTGGGTAAAAATAGAGATGCCAGAGTTATTGAGTATGAACTTTAATCCTGACGTTTATAACATTATTTGATTTAAAACACTAGCTTTTATTATGCTCATATGGAATAAATGGACAGGCTTAGGAGTTCCGATTGTTTAGTTACTATATTTGCTAGTCGACGAGGGTTTTCACTTAACACCAGGTTCTTTTAAGCCGACTTGGCTATTACAGACACAACAGTGGTTGAGACACTTGTTAAAGATTTCATTTTATATATATATTTTAATATGTATTTATAATGCATGTAACGTATATTGTTAAATGTGTAATCCGAAAGTACCGTTTGTTTTCCAAATTTCTAGAAGATTTTTGAGCGTAAGAATCAACAACCTAAATGCCAGAATTTTTGGGCCAACTGAACTTTCTGAAACTTCGCCGTAAATGTTATAAATCGCAACCTGCGGAGAAACAGTTTATTATTGTTGGTTTGCTACAGTCAGTATACTACATACCTCGAACAATATAATTATGATAAAGGCTTATTAGTCGGAAAACTACAGATATTTGACCAGAAACGTTTAAGGATTTCAAACATTACAAACCGTTTAACTTCAGAGAAATAATTTCGGGTGTTTATATTTCCACGAGTACATTAGATATTTGACGACTGTTTGACGACAACTGTTGCTGTATGAACTAGACTAAGTCGGTGAACTGTAATTTTTCATTAATTTTATTTATCCCGCAGTAAATCGGAATTATGGTAATGATTTTTAACACTATTATTTATTTCGAAATCATAAGTTATTATTTTATAGTTCATGTTAAATCGATATTGTGCTGTACAAAGTAGTGGGTGAGTTCACAACCATTTCAATAACTATAATATAATTATTAGAGCAGTAATTATGAAGTTATGGAAATGAACTCTCGCTGACTTAATTATTTTCGAGTATGTGTATAAATAGTTACCATTCTCAAATGCAAGACTTGATCCTTAAAGACCTAATAAATAATTAGATTTCTACTAAATCTCAAAAATTCCTCGAAATAAAACCAAACAAACGTGAGTGCCACAATCACTCATTTCTCTTGAAAGCTGTGGAAAATCTATCTTTCGCTTACAAGACAGCTTGTACAGGTCTAGGAGTTTAGTTGTTTTGTTAGTGTGTGTGTCAAAACTTTGTTCTAGTTTAATGTCTTTGATCTCTTTAAATTGTCTGCACTTCATCTTAAAAAACCCATCTTCTCTGTCAAGTATTAGTTTCACACCTCCGTTTGTGGGATTCTACTCCATCACTGATGTTTAATATTCAAGTTTTTGATCGGTAGATCGATTTAGGAAGACATTCCTTCTTATATAGTTATCCTATTCTCTTTATCACTAGTTGCCGAAATTAAATGGCTAAGTTTCATATATTCAGAATGCAACTCCTAGTCAAACAACAGTTAAAGTTACAAGAGGCTGTTGTATAAATGTTGTTATCGTTGATTTAATATTAAAGAGATTCGTTCTCAATAATTTATATCTAGTTTTGTAATTGACATCTTAAAAATGCTTATGAGTTCTTTCTTGTGTCGGTTGGTAAAGAATTTTCTGAAATGTTTGCAAAGATCAATTACTTTATTTTCTGTAAAATAATCATGACGTAGAGATAACAAATTACAATAATTATCTGTAAAATAATCATGACGTAGAGATAACAAATTACAATAATTATCTGTAAAATAATCATGACGTAGAGATAACAAATTACAATAATCATCTGTAAAATAATCATCACGTAGAGTTAACAAATTACAATAATCATCTGTAAAATAATCATGACGTAGAGATAACAAATTACAATAATTATCTGTAAAATAATCATGACGTAGAGATAACAAATTACAATAATTAGCTCAAAATTTTTTTTCTCGCTAAATCACATAAGAACACGACTTATTTCTTTTTCAAACTGATTTGTAAACCAGGAATTGTTATTTATATTCATTTCTAATTATATACAACTCGGTTTTATTTCAGAATGTTTGGAAACAGCGGAGCATGCAGTGCCTGTGGTCAGGTTATACCAGCCAATGAGTTTGTCATGAAAACGCAAGGAAATGCATACCATTTGAAGTGTTTTGCCTGCGTCAAGTGCCACAGTCAGTTAAACCCGGGTGACCGTTACAATTTGGTCAACGGTAACGTGCTTTGTGAACAAGACTGTCTTAAGATTTTGAAAGTTGGGTCAACAGGTACAGGAGGAACCACACGGAAGGGAAAGGCGCGTGCTAATTCATCCATAAAAGCTGTGTGAGTGACGTTAAACCTAATTTACCTTTCTCAGTTACCTACATGGCTCAACACTGTTCCATCTTTCTGGCTCAAAAACTACATAATTACTATTTTAAGAAAGTGAAAATGTAACTGTTTACTCACCCAGTTGGATCTCCAAGACTACTAGACCAGGACCCAACATACTTAGTTGTATTCAGATCACATGCACATATCTACACCTAATCTCACTTCCACGGAGTTAATACTAATAGCATCTCCTCATTAATGTTGAATAACAAATAACTGAAAATTCGTTTTCCAAAACAAAAGCCGTTGTAGTATTTTTACAGAACTGTGTTTTGCTATATAACTTGTTATGTCCAGTTATAACGACTTAGCGTTGTGTACACTAATTCAACCATGTATTACGCTCAAGTGTAACTACAGCATAGAAAGACTGTTATCGCTATTGATGTGTTATATACAGAGTGCCCAGTGAAGTAAAGCTCAGACTATAGAAGCTTATTAAGTTGAAAGATTGTACGTCTAATGTACAAATTATATATGATAACTCAAAGCTAACATAAAAAAAATATTCAAGTCCAATTACTTTCAAAATAATGTTTAAAAATTAATAAAACATTCCTCTTAAAATAACTGTATTGCACAGAGAGTAAATTTTCCATAACGAGGAACTGTATCGAGGAGACTAATACAGCGAGCAAAATTCATTAAATAAAAAAATAAATGTGAACAATTTTCCGTTGCAGAGTTAGAAACTTTGAAGACTTTACTTCTGTGCCATCAATTTTAAACAACTTTTTCTTTTAAAGTTTCAGTTAAATTAACGTAAGTACAAAGTAAAGACAACTGGTTCTTTGTGGTTTGGATGTAGAAAGTAAGATATTGATCGTTCAAAGTTAGCAGTTTCAATGTGGCAGAACTGTAAAGTATAAACATTATTTATAATGATAAATTATGAGAAAAATAACGTGTTTAGAAAGTGTCTCATATGACAAAAATATTTCGTAACTGTTTTAAGTTCTTAATGATTGCATTTAAAGTTGTTTGTTCCCGATTTTAGTTTGGTAATAAGAACAACAGTGAAGAATATATTAATAGCCTATAGTTTACAGTAATAAGCAAAAATTACCTTCAGTTAGGGTTTTCATTTTATAAGCACATAGCTGATGGTTTGGTGTTGGAATCTAGCTTGTTGTACTACAGAGTGGCGTCCTCAAGAAGAAGGAAGAAAGAGAGAAAACTGAACAGAGGAACGTATATTTATAGTGTTATAAGCTATATTACAATCGAACCAACTAATAAACAGAGGTGAAAGGACAGTGGAGTATAGGGTTCACAGCTGAATATTTATAATTTTATAAACTATGTTACAATTGAACCAAATAAAAAAAACAGGACTGAAAGGACAGTGAATCTGTACAGTTAGATGGCATGACCCACATTCATTATCCTGTGTCATGGCATTGCTGATGGATAACCTGCTGATGTATCGCGGGTAAATAAGGTTGTGACAGCTTCAGTGTTTGCCTTTTACGTCTTCACAAGCAGAACAGACCCCCTGAAAACACAGGTATTTCAGTAAGCTCCACAAAATAATCAAATCAGGTTCGGGTGAGAGAGCTGTATATGGAAAACCTGATTTCATAAAGATAAGACGACCAGTAATGCTAAACCAATGTTACGTCCTCTTTCATACCCTTGACAGTAGTGTTCGTTTAGCTAATTTTTTCATTTTCTTTGTACTGTAGAATCTCACTACTCATCTGTATTTAAAGCCAAGGGCATTAGTGTTATTTCAGATCTCTCTTTTGGAAAGGAGAAGGGTCACTTGTATAATAACGTTTTGAAAGATATATTTTGAATAACTTAAAAAGTCTGAAGCATGATAAGTGTAAATTAAACATTAAAAACAATCATATAACGATTTAATGTAACCTTCAAAGAATACTTTATTAATAACACTCTTAAATCATTAGCTAAAGGAAAACGCCTTTAAATTCTCCTTTTATTTCAACACATGTAAGACTTAAAGAATTTTTGTGACATCCTGAGTGTGGTTGTTGTCTTTATCAATTTTGACAACACTTGTTAATAGGCCTACACATTATATTAAACTTCAAACAGAGCAACTAGAACAATCTGAAAACCTGAATTTCATGTTGCGAGCTCTGCTGCATAGTATTGACCACTGATTGTTATCTACTTTCTGTATCGATAATCTGTATGTTATTTGCCATCTTTCCAATAATAGGATGCAATGTTCTTGTCTGTGCACTTCTACCGTTACCATGACTACATAACGCACATTTTTTCGGTGTGCGACCCATATCGTAAGCTTTACATTCCAGAGAGAAATAAAACCTACAACTGTTTGTTCAGAGCTTTATCTGAGTTATATTCAATGTATTTTTCTGTTTAGTTGTCAGAGTGTCCGTCTTATCAGCCTGTCTGTCCACCAAGAATATTTATCTCTTGATCTGCCAGACACGCATTTTTAATTATACTTCTGTCAGTTGAATGAACAATTATCTATAGTTGTCGAAAGTAGAAGTAAATATTTATTTTATTTTAATTTAAACTTGAAAAATAAAAGAGAAAAGGGAAGTAAGAATTGAAGACGTGGCATCAAAGTAACTGCAAGAAGTTGCTATAACGATGAGAGATGTAGCAACATATTAAGTGAACAGAAATAAACTATAATTATTCAGGACAAGCCTATAGAAACAGCAATCACGAAATGCTAGGAATATAAAAGAAAAAGGAAAACAAGCGTTACAATGAATATAGTGACGATGATAATTGAGACAGTAATGAATTTCGATATAGTTGTAAGCCAAATATACGAATAAGCACCTTCTTCCTGTGATTTTTATAATTTTTTTATAGTTCAACAGCCTATATGTAGTAAGTTAGTAAGTCGCACGAAAATTATCGATGGATGTTTGCATTAAGCATCCCTAATTGGGCTACTCTTTACCAGTGAATAGTTGGATGGACCATAACGTTAAAACTTTGGTGCTACATTTAATATTTATCATTTGGTACAAAATAACAATATTCCTGAACTTGCATTAGTTGTTACAATCATGCCGTTGTGTAGTGACTGAAATTCACTTCTGTAGGCAACGATTGTGAAGACTAACCAAAATAATGAAATTTTTTCTCAAGAGTAACCAATAAGATGAAAGAAACTAAGACAAAGCATATGAGGGATTCTAAAGAGCAGCCAATAAAAGTAAAGTTTTAAAACAAAGAACATAAAGATTAACCAGTAGAATAAAACGGTTAACTGATGTAACAAGGTAGTTTGGGTTATTGAAAAACTACCTTACAAGTACTGGCTAAGTGGCTAATTCTTCAATTCGGATAACAGAATGATCATTTAGCGTGCAAGAACTAATGATTTCGATCACGAGATATATAGAAATAACTTCACCACTTTGTACAAACTATATAATGTTAGTATCCAGTAAAATAAACTATTAAGGATAAAAAAAATAGTAAAAGAATTATTAAAACTAAAATAGGATAAAACTAATCAGAATGGAATTATTAAAACGAACAGAATAGAATTAATTAGAAGATAATTATCAAACTTAACGTGTAAAACCATAAATATACAATAAAAAACAGTTATGTATTAAGTTGAACTACTAGAACAAAGTCATATAAAGAATATTAAAAGAGTACAGGTATGCAATTTTAATAAATTACCCAAACGGTTAGTTCCCCGCTTGTACAGAAGCAAGTCTACGGATTTACAACTCTAAGATCAGGAGTTCGGTCACCTCGGTAAATAGCCCAAGGTGGCTTTGCTGTAAGAAAAAAACAACACACACACACACAAATAACTACTTAGAAACGTTTCTAGACGCTAAAAAATGGTAAACTTCTTCACCTGGTGATAACAATAACTGACTTACACAAACTACTTTACTAAAAAAGTAATGGTAAACGCTATTTACCTCGATAAATAATCACACAAAGTGGCTTTACTCTTTTACCAATAACGATCTTTTAATTTTCTTTTTACGCAGTAACCGATGTCAAGAATTTCATCTTGCACATATAATGATAACATAAATTTGTTTTGTAACTTATTACTCAGAAATATATTTTATATGAAACTAATGACACAACATATTTAACCTGTAATGACAACACAAACATATTTTTATTTTCTGATGACGATTCAAATCTGTTGAACAAAATAATGGAAACACCTAGCCTTTTCACCTTTTAAGTTTTTGTACTTTTAAGAGAGGAAAATATGGCATACGATAATGTAACTGTGCATTAAACGTTTCTATGTCATTAGATTTATCTATGTACGAATAGTATGTCACTACTTTTCTTAGAAAAAAGTCTAAACATATTAAGCTAGAATTGTCTATCATTTCCAAAGGAGCATGATTGTAGGTAAACGTACAGCTGATTCTTGGTGATACGAAACCTAAAATAATGATCGTATTCTGTAACGTGTAAAAACCAATTTAACAGGGAGGGATATATAAGAGTAAAAGAATATCAAAAACAACAGTTTTCGTAGAAGTTAAGTTTATTAATTGTGACATAAGAATTAAAACGGATAGAGAGAGGTAAACAAAAGACTATACATCACAAATATGTGAAGAAGTTTAAGGTTAGCCTCTCTCTGTCAAAACAACTAGAAAGAAACTTGCACGAGATGGTTACCATAGTAGATCTGCCATTCAGAAACCGAACAAAACATGCAAGAGCCAGAATAAAACGATGTGAAGACGTAAAAAAATCGAACAGAGATCATGTAAGAATGTCGTTTGATCACATGGACCTTTTATACTTTTCTCGTGAAATCGAGGTGTTTATGAGCAGAGAAAGTGAAAAACGTTTATAACTATAAATGTCTCGTGTTAAGCATAGTAGAGACTTTCTGATGGTATGAGCAACTTCTGATGCAAGGATCTTACGTAAAGTGACAACAAAGGATTACACTGTACAACAATTTTTTAGAAAAGTTTTGCTTCTGAAAAGTTTTGCTGATTGTGACAGGTACCTGGTGGGTATGCACAAATATAGTTTTGGTTTTGCTTCAACTCTGAGAAATAGTTAACTGTTTAATGGCAATGACGTATTTAATTGTGTTTATGTTTCTAATACGCTATTAAGTTCAACATAATCAAAAGTGTTTTGCTCCTGATTTTCGTTTGTATTCAATGTCCGGTGCATCACGTTGCAGTAGTCAGCAAGCATTGACGGATTCCAGTTGCCCTGATATCGTTTTTCCATTGTTGCAATGTCCTGGTGAAAAAGATTTCGGTGAAACGGTACGTGATGGGTAAATTTAGATGCGATTTTCGTTATCAGCAGCCAAAAATCTATAAGGAACACCCAACAGTGTTCCAGAAGCAAAAACTTTGTTTTACAGTGTTACTTAAACTTTATTTCTGACCAGGCTTAGTTTATGATGAACATTTTTTTCCAAATACAGCTGACCTGTTTCATGATGACAAAGCACAAATATATACTAATGAAACAGTTCAACATTTATTCAAAGAAGACGAGGCATCACTAGATTAAAACATTGATGAATCTTCGAAATCAAACTTCGAAGCAGTTTTCGATGACCAACATCAACAATTAGAAGGAGCTTTGGTTAAAAAAATATCATTGTTCTATTTTATAACGCCTCTTTTTAACAAGTTCACGTCATGTTGTATTATCTGTTCATGAAGGACCGTGCTAATAAATAAAGTGTCGAATTGTTCATTAAAATATGTTTATGTGTAATCCCTATAACTAACGACATCGACTTCTTTTTCCTGCAATAGTGACACAAAATGTTTATTTAACTATTAGCAAAAAATGTCTTTTTACCCTGTAATAATAATAATAAAGACTTCTTCATAATAATGGCAATTTTCCCCGTAACCACTGGCAAAACCTCTTTATTGTAACCTGTAATAATGACGTAATTTTTAATCCTTTAAGAATGGTGCAAACTACTTAACCTGTTAGGTAATGACACAAATTCCTTTAACCCTTTCTAAATGGGAGAAACTTTTCCCGCAGTAACCAACGTTCTCGTCTTTTTTTTCCTCTTTTTATCTTGCAACAATGATACAAATTATTCTCCTTTGTGACTAATGGCACACACACATGTATGCGTAACTAACGACACACATTTCTCTAAACGTTTTGAGACAGCTTAATTGTGTAATGCTAAAACTTTAATTTATAAATAGATGTCGGAAGTTTCGACGAGTTTTTGTCATTCTCGGGTATAGACTTACCGCTGAGCTAAAGTGTGTGAGGTGGATAGGTTATAATGAATGTATACTATGTTTGTCTATTAAATCAGTCGTTCAACAAAGTTAATATACCCATGGAAAATATTTTTGTTAAAATTAACTTGTGTCATGGAACCACCAAAAAATATTATTTCTTTTGTTCTCTATATTGTAGCGCCATCTGTGAGGCACCGTCGAAAATGAATTTGAATTATGTTGTATGATTGTTTAATAATTTTGCGAAAAGCATACATAGCCTTTCACAATCTTGAACTGACATATCAGAGAGAGAAAAGAAAGACATCTAGTTAACTACACATATCACCAACTCTTGAGCTACTTCTGTCTGACAAAATAGTGGATTTGAGCGCAATTATTGTAGCGAGTGCACTGTATTTGGCACAAACCATGAACTGTCGGATCTGGATTACAAGTATGCTAAACACAATCAACTTTTACAACTAAAGGATACATAATTATTTTAGATCAATTTTCTATGAGATAATTGTAAAGTATGCATTATTTGTTTGCAGATGGCGTGCTTTACTGATTTGAGTTACAAAAAATTGCAGAAAAAATCTAAGTTTAAGAAATACACTTTTGCTCCTAGTCTAATTGCAGTATTATTGTTTTTGAAGAAGTAAATGTTTTCATGAATACTGATAAAATCCATATCATATTCTCATTAAAACAAAACAGAATATTCTTGAAAAACTATCGCATGTTACTAAATGTTACAATTTTATATTGTTTAGGCGTTACCGACTAAAATTAGAAGTTTGTCAGGAGTTTCTTAAGACGTCAAACTGTTCACAAAAATCTAGCTGTGAAAAGACTGGGGGTGGCCTTGTGATCAGTGCCCGGGCTAAGAATCTTAAAGTCCAAGGTTTGAATCATTATATGCTGCTTAACACTCACCACATTTTTTTTTTTTTTTTTTTTTTTTGTGGAGGTGTTATAATAGTATTGTTAAAAGTAGCCCTATATGCGGTGGATGCCTCTGATTGTTTGCTCTCCTTCTGGTCAACAATTCCCAGTTAATGATGGATATGCCTGAACTTTGAGGTCTATGATGTGGCCTTTCAATTTATGCGTTGCATATATCGTTCAGGATTTAAATTCCAAATAATTGTACAAACTTTTGCTTTTTTCACATAAAAGTTTTACATATGATGTGTGTTTTTTATTATACGATCTACCTTAATGTTAATGTTTATTAGCTTGAAATAACCGTCACACCAAGCATACTCGCCCTTTCACCCGTGGGGGTATAAGTTACGGCCAATCTCACTATTTTTTGGTATAAGAGTAGTCCAAGAAATAGAGGTAGATGGTGGTGACTAGCTGCCTTCCCTCTAGTCTTACACAGCAAAATTAGGGACGTCTAGCGCAGATAGCCCTCGTGTAGCTTTGCGCGAAATTCAAAGCCAAGTTTCAAATAATTTCGCTTGTAGTGTTCAAAAATGTTTTTATATTTCTTCATTATACATACACCAGTACTAATTCCCGCACTTTACTGTCCAAATAATGCTGCCGCACGCTGACTGACTGCCTCAGAGAAAGGAGGTGGAGGGGCTAATGTAACCAAAGATGACAAATTCATAATTCCAAAAGTTGTCACCAGTGAGCTAGTCGTTAGGAGCATGTTGCTAGGTTGCCATGATTGGCGGTTATGACTCATCAAGTAGATAATTAATTAAATAAATCGCCTAAAAGGGATACTTAACATTAATTCATTAGTTAATTAAATCGTTTATAATTAAATCACCCTATAAAAGAACAGTAAATGCTAATTCATTAGTTGATTAATAATTAGATCATTCTACTACGAAATAGAGAAATGTTTCTAGGCCGCCATGACTCATACGACACATGTCTCATCATATCGATAATTTACTCATTAATTCATCCTTTAAAGGGTGCTTATCGTTTATTCGTCTATAATGAAATCACCCTAAAAAGGACAGTGAATTCTAATTCATTAGTTAATTAATAACCCAGTAATCCAATCACGAGCAAGAAAACTTGTTTCTTGTCCGCCATGGCTCATACAATGCATGTCACAACATGTCAATAACTACTCATTAATTTATTTATGATTAAATCGTCATATAAAGGACTGTGAAAGTTAATTCATTAGCTAATTAATTCGTTCTTAAAGAGACGCTTAATGCATTTATAATTAAGTCAATTATAATTAATTCAGCATAACAAGGACACTTTACTCTAATTCATCAGTTAATTACATTTCCTGTCATAAAATGGCTGTATGTTACTCGTAAAAGTGATTAATAGTGTTATATTAAATACTGTTTTTGACATTTTATTATATCAAAAACAGTATTTAATATAACACTATTATATACTTTTTACCACGCATACAATACATGACTGTAGACTTAAATCACCCTAAAAAGAGCAATATCAGACAATAATTAAAATTTTATATAATTTACAATGTCAATAAAATGTTTATTATACAACTTTGGAACTGTTACCTGGCCATTTTTAATGACATCAACCCCTCCCCCTCAAGAAAAGTAATCAGCGTGAAGTGGCATCCCTATTGTGAGGCTTACTACTTACACCCAACTGGTATGACGCTTTCAAACTAACTTGAGAATTTGTTAAATTTGATTAAATATTGGCCTATTACACGTATTTCACACAAAGTCTATTAAAATAGCAGGTGTCAAAATTACTGGTATTTTTCAATGTTTTAAAATAAAATAAAAAACTTTATTTATAGTTTCGCGTTTCGACTATATAAACAAATAATCAACCACCTATCAAACAATTGTATAAGCTACATATATACATTATGTGATATTTTATTATACATAGATTGTTGTTTGTTATTAAGCACAAAGCTACACAAAAGGCTATCAGTTCTCTGTCCACAGATATACCACTGTGCCGCTGGGGGGCATATATAGAAAATTATTTATTGTATGCAGACAGTTAACTGTGACGGTCAGTATCGTTTGTTTGTTTTTCTCCGTCTCACATCTTATTTATTTGGTGAAAGAAATAATGAAACTAAAGGGTCTAACTGATAAAAACAAAAGTACAACAATGTTATTTCGATGTGGCATAATCATCAAATGAAAATAACATGCAATTGAATGAAACTTCCGATACAACTTGTGTTGCACAGGTGGATATATATTGAACATAAAACAAAATCAGAATTTCAGAAATGTCAAATATACTTTTTTTTTTCATCCTGAAAGATTTTCGATGAAACGAATGGGGAAAGGTTTGGTTTGTTTTGAATTTCGCGCAAAGCTACACGAGGGCTATCTGCGCTAGCCGTCCCTAATTTAGCACTGTGAGACTAGAGGAAAGGCAGCTAGTCATCATCACCCACCGCCAAACTCGTGGGCTACTCTTTTACCAACGAATAGTGGAATTGACCGTCACTATATAACGTCTCCATGGCTTAAAGGGCGAGCATGTTTGGTGTGACGGGGACTCGAACCTACAACCTTCGGATTATCAGTCGAGTACCTTAGCCACCTGGCCATGCCAGGCCTAACGGAGAAAGGAAAATTTGTAATTTATTTGATACTAAGAGCACAGATGAAAAAATTACTCTTAGAGCTTCACAGGGCCTGGCATGGCCTGGCGCGTTAAGGCGTGCGCTTCGTAATCTGAGGGTCGCGGGTTCGCGCCCGAGCCGCGCCAAACATGCTCGCCCTCCCAGCCATGGGGGCGTTATAATGTAACGGTCAATCCCACTATTCGTTGGTAAAAGAGTAGCCCAAGAGTTGGCGGTGGGTGGTGATGACTAGCTGCATTCCCTCTAGTCTTACACTGCTAAATTAGGGTCGGCTAGCACAGATAGCCCTCGAGTAGCTTTGTGCGAAATTCCAAAAACCAAACTTAGAGCTTCACACGCCACATGACGTAACTTCAATAACTACTGTTACGTATCATAATCTATCCCGATTTATCAAATTGCGTATTACGATTTCAAATAGCCTGTAATTTTAATTAGAAGTTAATTGAATGTCGATATTTATAAAATTTATATTTGCCAACAAGATTGATACACATGATTTTATTTCTTATCACAAAGATATTTTAATACACAAACAATAATACAGTTTATAATAATGATTATTACAAATAATTATTTATATGCAAACATCATATAACTTACAAACAATACTAAATCTTCTATCTGGACTGGTACTGAACATTGACGATTTACGACGAGCGAACGAATTTCAAGTTTATATCAGTTCGCTTAACGGGAAAGCTACGTAGTTTCTTCACACGCGATCTTTTTCCGCTGAAATTGTACAATGTCTTCGTAGAAATACTGATGCCAAGAGCTAATTCATCGAATTTAAGCGGTTTGTAATGCTCAAAATCTATAAATATTCCTTGTCAAATAATAAGCGTTCATCACAGTTATAGCTTCCGAGTTTTATAGTATACTAACTGTAGCAAACTAATAATATATAAAACTGTCTCTTGGCGTGTCAATTTATAAGCTTTAAGCGAGGCTCCAGTGGCGTAGATAGGGTTTTCAGCGCCCGGGGACAAAGTCAGTTTTCGCGCCCTCTCGTGACAAAATATAAGCCATAATTCCTAATTATGTAACATCAATTTGGCGCCTCCACCCGATGCTACGCCCTGGGACAGATGCATCCCCTTGCACCCCCCATCTTTTAGCTACGCCACTGCGAGGCTCTAGAAAATTTAGTTGGCAATAATACTAGCAATCATCGGTATTTAAATACATGTATACTCTGCTGGTTCTTACGCTTGAGAATCTTCAAAATATTAGTAAATAGGCGGGAATTTCGCAATACACACTTAACAGTATAAGTCGCATGCATTTCTAAATGTATTTAACTAAAACAAAAGATCGATAATAAAATAAATATATGATAATAAATATCTTACACTAGTTATGATTTATATATATCTGGTTTCATAGACATTTAAGAAAATTGTTTTTTGTTTGTTTCTGTATGTTTAATCTTTTATGAACTTTCTTATTCTAGCAAATTACATTCTTTTTGTTCTTATCATGAGAGCAGGCACTCGACTCGTAATCTTAGGGTCGCGGATTCGAATCCCTGTCACACCAAATATGCTCCTCTTTTAGCCGTGGAGGCGTTATAATGTGACGGTCAATTTCACCATTCGTTGGTGAAAAAGTAGCTCAAGAGTTGAAAGTTGGTAGTGATGACTAGCTGCCTTTCCTCTAGGCTTACACTGTTAAATTAGGGACGGCTAGCGCAGATTACCCTCGTGTAGCTTTGCGCAAAATGAAAAAACAAACAAACAATCATGAGTGTGAGTTAAATGATTCCTATAATGAACAGAGCGCTAACTCTTTCAACATGCTGAGTTTAGGGTACAGATATTATTACTGAAATCAATAAACTTCATTTCAAGTCACTGATACTCAACGCTTTTTGAAAACATTATTTAGCCTAGAAAAAGAATAATACGTAACCAATAACTTACTATATTTATAAGATGGTAAGTTAAGGAATAGATAATTACATTATCTACTTATGTAGTAAATATATTATTAAATATATAGAAATTTGTTTGTTTGCTTGTTTTGAATTTACAAAGGTAATAAATCTGAGTCAACTTTTTTTTCATGACACATGGATATCACTTTCCATCCCCGATTTATTAAACCAAAGTTACATGCCTCAATCTAGTTATATAATCAATATAAATGGAGAGTTGAGCACGAAAATATATGAATTTTGAGCTTTACATATATCTTCTGATGAACTAATAGGTGAGTTAGGCAACAAGGGATGGGAAGTGGAAGCCTGGTTATCACAGAAAACAAGTAAACTTCTAACATCCTGCAAGTGCGTTAAAGAAAACAGAACAACTTGCTGATATTCATAGTTGAATTTTTCCACTGAAACAATATGTAGGTGCAGTTATCCCATTTAATATGTTTTTGTTTTTAAGTAATAAGGTTCACAAACGTATCGCAGAAGTTTTTATTTAGCGCAAGGCAATACAATAGGCTATCATAAGTCTGCCCACCGAAAATAATCCAATCTTGATTTTAGCATTATGAGTCCCTAAAGCAAGAGCTGACTCCATGGAGTACATGTGACATACATATATATAAATATATATATATATATATATATACCCGTCAGGTATTTTTGATATTATAGGTATATCATCCAAAGTAAACAATCCTTTTCATTTAGTCTAATGTTAACAAAATCAAATTGATGTAACTTTAGGTTTAACGCTGATATTGTAAATCATCACGTACTCATGGAATACACCATCTCTCAATTATGGAATACATAATCATCAAGTCATAGACTACATCATCATCATCAAGTCATGGAAAACGTTATGAGTGAACTTATTTAAACAGTCATCATACACTATCACTAAGTTATGGGATACACCATCATCCAATCATGGAATACATGGCTAGTAGCGTTGTGAAAAAGAGAAACAATATGTGTTGTGCCCCCCCTACCTTTCTTTTCCTTTTTTTTTTTTTTTTTGAGGAGGTGATATTAAGGTGTAAAAACACAAAATTGTTAAAAATAGGCTGATTGTTGTTTAGTCTTTGAAGCGGTAAAAATACACTGCTGTGTGGTTGAGATAAAAGTTTAACAATTAACAACCAATCAGGAGCGGTTGTTGACAAATACTGTTGTGGGATTCGGAAAGGTGTTAAACTATATTTTTCTGGTGATTCAGGTACGATCTGTAGATGCACGTGTGTACATGGATAATAACAGGCGTGGTAACAATTACAGGTAATATCTTTACTATTCAAAACAAACTAAAGTTTGATAACTTTAAGTTCGCACGATAGTCAACAGAGATAATCAAGGTCCAGTATAAGTAAGTTTAGGTTCCCTCAGTAATTAAGAGTGACAAGAGAAACACCAAAGGTCGTAGTTTATTCTACAACTGAGAGAGCAAGGCCATCAGAGCTCCGATATCAAAAAGTTCAAATCTGTCGAGGTTGCAAATGGCTACCAGGATATGCAGATATGAACATCGTATGATTAACACTCACAAGTCATATAATGTCATAGACGGTAACAAACCTTGAAGAACAATATTTAATAGTATTTTATCAAAATTTCTGGATTATTTTCTGGAAAGCCAATGTATTATTATATTGCTAGAGAGAGTTGAATATGAGAATACCAACATTTCCTTTCTACAATAGCTTTATTGATAAATTTCAGTTTGTCTTAACAACTATCCTAATTTTTACATCAATTCCATTGATGAAGCTTGTGTTATTGTTATTATTTGTTCATTATTCTTATTATCAATCTTCTATAGTAAATATAAAAATCTACCTTTTACCTCTTACACAGTTACATCATTCGTTTTCTGATATTACAGGAATATAAAAATTTGACGGTGTCCAAGTTAAACCATATTCTTTTGTTTTCAATGCCATTAATACAAGAGATATCTCCGTCTTGAAAATTCTGAACTTTCCATCTGCACACATCTTCATGAATGTTTCGTGTCGAAAATGGTTGTCACATAACCTTCGAAAACTATCATTTTTTTGGGTCCTACACACGAAACCCTAAACAACGTAAGAATATCATTCTGATACATGCCTTCACGTCGCGACATTATATCAACTCTAACTGTCAGATGACTTGCTGATATGCATATTCAAAGTCGTTTTAAAAGAGGGTTTTCAACCGTTTTTATATGTTTCAAAGTGAAACAAAAGTGAAAGTATATTCTGGTCAATTTTGTGTGGTTTTATAGCACCTTCTTTAAAGAACATGCAGAGACATCGTCCGGTGAGTCAGAATATGCACTGAGAACGTCATTAGTCCGCGAGAAATTAATTCATATCCTAAGCAAGTTTACTCTTTATCTCAGTTCTTCATTTTCACACCAAAGCGAAGTTAACCTTTATCTAAATTCTTCATTTTAAACATAATAATTTTTTGCTATTAAATACCTTGATAAAGTAACGCATTTTTTCATGATCATTGTATTTAAAGCGAAACAAACAATAGTTGTTACAATGTTTTACCGTAGAAACACTATCAAGTGTCTTGGTTTTCTTAAATAAATATTTTTTAGCAAATATCATTTCAAAAATACGATAAAATACTTGAGAAACATTTAAACAGTGAGAGGATAATCGTACATTTTGTTACACTAAACACCTTAATAACAGTAATGTATTGGAAGAAATAAAAATGTGCTAACAGATGAAACATAATGGTTTCAACTAGTAATTTTCACTCCACTAGATATTAATAAGATATGGATGTAACATGGATAGGTTTTTCAGGAAAAAGTAGCTTAGTTTTCAAACGTACCTGCCCACATATTACAATTCTAATAGCACTCAGTCTCAACTTTCACTTTCTGGTAAGGCATGGCCAGGTGCGTTAAGGCGTTCGACTCGTAATCTGAGGGTCGCGGATTCGAATCTCTGTCACTACAAACAAGTTCGCTTTTTCAGATGTAAGAGCGTTATAATGTAACGGTCAGTCCCACTATTCGTTGGTAAAAGAGTAGCCCAAGAGTGGGCAGTGGGTGGTGGTGACTAACTGCCTTTCTTCTAGTCTTATATTTCTAAATTAGGTACAGCTAGCGCAGATAGCCCTCATATAGCTTTGCGAGAAATTCAAAACAAACAAACAAATCGTTTTCTATAAACTCGCCCCCAGGGCTCAGCAGTGCGGACTTACAATGCTAAAATCCAGGTTTCGATACCCGTGGTGGGCAAAGCACAGATAGCCCACTGTGTAGCTTTGTGCTTAGTTCAAAACAACTACAACATCTATAAACTCCGGAAGCTACAACTGTACTAAACGCTTATTAATCGGAAAACTACAGATTTTTTACCAGGAACATCTGTAAATTTCAAACATTACAAACAGTGTAACTTCAGTGAATTATCTTCGGCGTCAGTATTTCTCTGATGACATTAGATATCTTTATCGGAGAAAAGTCAATTTGTAAACGGGCTGAGTATCAGTGAACATTACTGTAAAATTTGAAAAGTGTTAAGAGTCTTTCATTGTAACAATTCTACTGATATCCGTGAACGATGGAAAACAACATGTTATTCAGAACAATAAATTTAAGGTGACTCATGGATTTACAATGACTTGCAGTTATCATTATTTTGGTGAAGAACAGAAGAATAGATTTTCCTATCATTATTTAAGTTAAGTAGGACAAATTCCTTTTCCTTAACTTGAAGATAACCTAAAAAGGTCGAAACGTTATTCTCTGTTTTACTAGTAAAAGTTTTAATACTCATACCAGCCGTTCTGAGATACTTAACTATGACAAACTTGTTAGATTTTCGTCAAACCAATTCCGAATAACTGAAAATAAACATTCTATGTTGAATAAATTATCCTCCGATATCTAAAGGAAAATCTAGAAAATATAAATAAAACACATAAGATTGATTTAAGGGTGACAATGTCGTATAGGGTTATACATAGGTTTATTTTTTCTTTCGTACTAATGTTCATTTTGAGCTTATTATTTATTTCTGAATATGCACAAGTTAACACAAAATACATGTCACATAAATCATCTGACTGAGTGGCTTTCTTTTCTCTGTCATAAACTGTTTACAATCTTGGCTCGCTAAAAGTTTAAAAAAACTTTCTTTAGTCCATTCGGTGAAATCTATCGACGAATGTCATAAGAAAAAGTGACCAGTCACATGGAGACAACACCAGGATAAAGACACAAATGTTTTTTTATAAGCTAAGAACTGAGGTTCTCTACAGTTCTGGGCTGGCTGAAATTGTGCGGTTTGATTTTCGATTCTAATCGGCTCGAAGGGTTTTTTGTTTGTTTTGAATTTCGCGCAAAGCTACACGAAAGCTATCTACGCTAGCCGTCCCTAATTTAGCAGTGTAAGACTAGAGGGAAGGCAGCTAGTTATCACCACCCACCGCCAACTCTAGGGGTATGAATACTGGGATTGACCGTTACATTATTATTATGCCCCTACGACTGAAAGGTGAGCATGTGTGGTGTGACGAGGAGATGGAAAGGACGAAAATGGTAAGTAGCAAGTACACATTTTGTGATTTTGCCTTTGGTTTAGTAAAGACTGTGACTGGTCTGTTATACCTAGGCTCAACTGGTATTAATTTAACTTTATTCTGTGATGAAGATATATTGTTGAGTTTCTTGTTAAACGGACTTATTCTCCGAATGTTTAATGTATTAATGAATTTTACCCGAGAATACCATAACAACAGTTGGCCACGGACAATCTACTGTACAACACATTCAAATCTTCTACCAGGTAGTGACAAGCGTTTGCTTGTTAAGAAAATGAAGAAAATATTTTTTCTAATGCATTTACTGTTACTATGCTACATCCAGTTTGATCACGTACGAATAAACATTCCCTTTTAAGAATACGCCATCTATTCTCCATGAATGTGACCACTTAAAAAGAGCAATGCCATATGCAAACTGCGTTTCACCTCCAAGAATGTTTGATACTATTTTTGTCTGCATTTTAAATATTCAGTCGTTGTCAAATAGCAGAGCTATAGGAAAGACAGTGAATACGAATTATACCAATCAGCTGTCGGAATCTAGCTGAGAATATTTGTTGCAAAACAATTAGTTATCCAAACTGAGGATGAGGCTACACTGTATTGAAACAATGACCACTATGACACAGTTCTCTATATTACTACATATCCAGATCTTTATGCATGTCAAGGTATGAATACAAGCTCCTTAATATTTTTTAATATTCTTGTAATTTTCTTTCGGCTCAATTCTGGTTATAACCATTTCATTTGGTTTTAATTTTAGTTTTAATGTATGTGTATAACTTAGAGGGTAAGTATATTCTAAATAAATTTATATATTCATAGTAAAAGATTGTTCCAGATATTTGTGGAAGACTTCTTAAGGACTACTTGCTTTCTAACTTTGAACTTTAGATTACTCTAATTCAGTGGTTCTTAACCTGGGTCCAGTCAAACCCTAGGGGTTCGGTAAGTCAGTTCCAGGAATTCGGCAGAGGTCAAGAAACACACACTGTGTGTGTGTCCGTTTCGTTCACCCCACTCGTATGATTCGTGACGTCATGCTACACTTGGCCATCATTGGCTGCGGCTGATCACGTCACATCACTTGGCCCTAATATCTGTGCTACAGAGAACTTCGTGTGCTTAGCAGTCGACTTGTGACTGTAGTCATCGTGCGTCATTTGTGATTTTTTTACAAGTATTTCAATCCCTTCATACTAACTATGTCGAGCAAAAATAGAAAGTGGTCGGACGAATACGTACAATATGGATTCACGTGTATAACGGAACATGATGGGAGTCAGCGTCCTCAATGCGATAACATCTTGGCTCAAGTAGTTGCAGATCTGATTTCAAGCCCAGCAAAATTCAGTCTTCAACTCGACGAGACCACCGACGTTTCCAATCTAAGTCAGATTGTTGTATTCGTGCGCTATGTGAAGAACGACGTGATAAAAGAAGATTTTTTTATTTTGTAAACCTCTTACAACAACAACTAAGGCAGCCGACGTGAAGAAACTTGTAGACGACTTCTTCAGATACAACGATATTTTGTGGGATATGGTTTCTGCAGTTTGTTCGGATGGAGCTCCAGTCATGCTGGGACGAAACTCTGTTGGTGCGCTGGTGAAAGCCGATGCACCACACATCATTGTAACACACTGTGTTCTGCACGGGAATGCGTTGGCAACAAAAACCTTGTTTTCAAAACTGGCAGAAGTATTAAAAATTGGAATGTGTGAACTTTGTGCGAAATAGTGCCCTGAAGCACCGCATCTTCAAAGAGCTGTGTAATGAAATGGGCTTTGAATTCGAGGTACATCTGTACCATTCTAACGTTCGGTGGTTATCCCGGGGAAAGGTGCTGAATCATGTTTATGCCATGCGTGTGGAATTAAACCTGTTTTTGCTAGAGCATCAACATTGTCATGCAGATTGCTTCGAAAAATCTGAGTTCATTCTCATTTTGGCGTACATGGCCGATATAGTCAATGCTCTCAATCATCTCAATCAACAGATGCAGGGCGGTGGAGTCAACATCATCGACGCGGAAAAAAACCTGAAGACTTTTCAAAAATAGCTACCGTTATGGAAACGACGAACAGAGAATGATAACTTCGCAAACTTTCCCCTGCTGAACGACTGTGTAAGTAAGATCGAAGATGTGTCTGAAATCGGAGATATTTCTGTACCCAGGGAATTGAAGCAAGCAATTGTCATGCACTTAGATGAGCTCGCAAAGTCTCTCGACGGATACGTCCCCACCAGAGACTCATATCCAGCATGGGTGAGACAGCTGTTCACGTGTTTAGTGTTGCGACAGTAGTTGTCAGTGATGAATACCTCGACGAAATCATTGAACTTCAGCAGAGCCAGGTTCAACAGCAACTTTTCAGAACAACAACGCTCTCAACGTTTTGGTGTTACCAAATCGTAGCATACCCACTTATTACTAAGAAAACCCTTGAGATACTCATACCGTTTGTTACAACGTATCTTTGCGAGCAATCCTTTTCGAGGATGGTAGACATAAAAACAAAGAAAAGGAACAGACTTTGTTGCGAAAATGATATGAGAATGGCACTTGCCAAGGTGAAGCCGCACATTTCTGAACTTGTCTCTGAAAGGCAACAGCAAAAGTCACATTGGTTTGCAGCAAATATCCATTGAGTTATGTTTTTGTTTTTGAGTGAAATTCATGTTCTGTTGGTTTTGTTCTTTGAACACAGTGATATTGTGTGCAACTGATTCATGGTTCATTTTGTGCACTAATAATATATCTACTTATGTTCTGAATTTGAAACAATCATATTTTATTTTTCCAATTACGAAGGGTTCAGTGAATGCAAATACGAAACTTCCGGGGTTCAGTATCTCCAACAAGGTTAAGAACCGCTGCTCTTATTGAACAGTGGGATTTGACCGTCAATCCTATAAAGCATCACAACTTTAAGACGGAGAACACGATTTTGTTTGTTTGTTTGTTTTCGAATTTCTAAATTGCGTTTCGATACTCGAGTGGGCACAGTAAAGAATGCCCATTTTGAGGCTTAGTAACAAAGAAAAAGGCAAATCAAAACTTGCTCCTAATTTTATATTTATTTACTATGGTTTAGTAACCCACTTTGTAGATCTAGTATGATTATCATATATTAGTTTTTACTTCTAATTTATTTTCGCTTTTTTATGTACTCATAAAATAACCATTGATAAATACACGTGTGTTTGTAAAAGAGTCTATTCTCATTTTGCCTTCACATAAATACCTTTACCTATTTACTTCTACAGCTGTAATTTTTCCACAATCTTACTTTTAGTACAGTCATGGAGAACTTTTATTACACTTTTCTTATTTTGAACAGGTGTTTCGGACGGCACCAGCTAATAACTTGTGTATAATAAATCTTTTTCTTTATTAACCGTACGCCTGACATATACAAATTTAACACTTTGGCGAAATAACATTTTAATTTTCCAACATTGTTATCGCACGTCAGGTCGTATCCTGGATATATATAACAGTAAAAACCAGCTTTTCAAACATTCATTTTGTATACAAGTTGTAAGACCGCGAGTAGCTCCATTACCATTGCCAACCAGCGGAACTAGCTATCATTAGCTAGAAATGGGCGCCAGGAGTCCGATATAATCAGTAGTGTCAGTGTTCGCGGTTTATTAGGAATAATTGAGAATTAGTCATTACATGGCTGTATCACTCTAGCTGCGTTGCCGCTTGAGTGTACTCAAAGAAGACACATGTGGTTCGCTCAGGATTTTCCCGCCATTTGGTCCGCTATTTGTTAATAATGCATCAACTGACACGCTTGACAGGGATCAATATATATAGTTTTTCCTGTCAAAGTAATACCCTTATCTAACTACTCATAATAATCTGGTAATCCCAATATATACGATACCAGCGTATTGTTTAATATTGAATAACTGGTATTAGTAGTATATAAAAATAATGAGTGTTTTGAAGAAAAAGAAATTAATAAACGAGCTCTAGTTTCTCTAGAACATAATATATCCAATAGTAATAATTACCTAATTAAATGTAATGTAGCATATAATCTTTTTAAGTGGGAATACCCCTTTAATGCGGCCAGTATTGAATAGTTTCGCAAGAATGTTTTTTCTAATTCATTTATTTTGAAATAGATCTCACAGTAAAGATTCCACAATTCGCTCACTCAGAGAAAACACTAACCACCCCGTCTTGATTACGAATTTCAAAGTCATCTCATCTTGATCATCAAATACTGAACTTTTCATTGAAAAAAGTTTGTCTATTCTAAATGATCCCCCAAATTTAAATCATAACACGACTTCATCACAACTGAGTTTGTTCCAAGTTCCTGTACAATATTGTTTTATTGTTCTATTCTTTGTTTATTTGAATTTATTTTAATTTATTTCATATTTTTGTGCTGTATTTCAATTACTTTTATAGAGTTTTTGAAACTTTATATGCTTGTTCCTAATAGTGTACCATGCTGAAGATGGAATATTTATATCCCGAAAGTTCCAAGAATTAAATGTTTGCTACTGTACACACACACACACCCCTGTCACACCAAACATGCTCGCCCTTTCAGCCATATAGGCCTTATAATGTGACGGTCAATCCCTCTATTCGTTGGTTAAAGAGTGGCCCAAGAGTTGGCGGTGGGTGGTGATGACTAGTTACCTTTGCTCCAGTCTTACACAGCTAAATATAGGGACGGCTAGTGCAGATAGCCCTCGAGTAGTTTTGCGTGAAATTCAAAACAAACTACACGTGTCATCAAGTTATCGTTGTTGTTACAGTCGTCCTGTTATTCATATCAAACTTCGATTCCCGTCGACTGAATTCACGTGGTGTAGTTCTTAAAAATAAAATAGTCCGTTTCAATTTTGGTCTAACAAGAGAAAAAGGATCTCTAAAATATTCACGCTGATGCTATAAACTGTTACACAATTATGTAATGATGTAGTCTAAACGTTTGATTGTATTTCTAAAGGTTTCACGTTTATCAAACTAAAAGTTTTTATGCTAACTGCAGGTGATCAGTAAATCACGTATGTCTTCATTCGACTTGAAAAATCAAATTAACGGTTATAAAATGTGGTTTTACTACGTTTTTACTTAAAAGCTTTAATTGTCCAAAGCAGTCACGTACTTCACATTCAATTACACCGTTTCATTAAAATTGACCCCTAAATTTTTGTAAGTTCCTATTCACCATTTTTTCTAGTTTAATTAGAAGTTTTAGGTTGAACTCAGCGTAATCATGTTCATGATTATTTAGAAGCTTTGAATGTTATTTCATTATTTCTGCATAGATTTGTTATGCAGAAACAGTCATCCAAAAAAAAAGAAGTTACGAATCCTAGAGATAAACAATGCCGTAGTTTTAATCTCATTAGAGTTTCCAGACCTTTGTCTAGACCAATGTTTCTTAACTACTTTTGAGTCACGGACACTTTAAGAATCTAATTCGAAAGCTATTGGCTCCCTAAAACAAATGCACATAAACATGTATGAACACACATGCACTCAAAATAATGGAGGAAAAAGTTCAATTTTTTTACCCCAGTTTAAAACCACCATAGACCACCTTTTAAGAACCTACCGGCTTAGATTATCTTACATAGATTTAGTTTAGTCTAAAATGAGCTTAAAACTTCTGTGTTAATTGTTTCTTTAATCAATTTCTTACATTTTCAGGCCGATTACCAATTCTTGATGAAATCTGCCAAAATATTTACCAATAGCAACAATTTACTTAAAACGATTCTGAGCTTCTCCATTGTTTAGACACTTTGTCACATTTATTCTTGTGTATCGAAGTCTCCTTGAACAGGTTCTTGTCGCTGTTATACTTTTCTTTAAATAGACCGATTGATTTTTCTTTTCGCTGAAATCAGTGTCAACTTCCGTCAGAACAAGCTACCTACTTATAAGAAAATTAAAAATCAACATGGTAACCTCCTTACCATTTCGAGAAACGAATGTTTAATACATATAATTGCTCTTTCAACCTATTGCTAACGCACTTCAGTTGATATATTTGCCTAAGACGACAACTTCATGACTGCTGACAGGCTCAATAAACTTTGATTTATAAAGAAATACAAAGGGCACAAGAAGTCGTCACGTGACCAAATAACAAGTCCCTTTTTAGAACTACCAGAATAAAAGGTCAGTAACATTGAAATATCTTGAACTAGAAAAGTTTGTAATGAACAGATTGAGGCCTTTTTTAGGTTAAATACATTATTTCTAGTTTGTAATGATATATACAAAACTAAAGTCTTGTTACTTAAAATGTATATGTTAAATATTTGTTGAAAAATCAGAAATTATCTTAAAGTTAACAACTACATTTTTCAGAAATGAATATAGTTTATAACTGAAAAAGAGTTGACAAACACAATCTTGAAAGAAGCTTGAATTATAAATCAAGTGATTATTCTTTCACATTTCATAAATCCAATAGATTTGCTGTTTACAATTATAACAACTGTAAAATCACTTGAGAAGCATACTAAAACATTTATCAACAAAACTTCAAGATACATTAATATACTATAAATATCTTCTGAATTAGCTTTCATATGAATATTGTACATTATGTTCCTGTTACAATTAGAGTTTATATATTTTACTTGTGTAATATTTTGCGTAAACAGAATTTACCACGAGACATCGCACTAAAGATATGTAACTTTATAAATGAATAAAGGACTCAAACAATTGTATTATAGTCAAACATAGTTATTTTGTGACATCAGCAGTATTATTTGTTCATAGTGCATGTTCAATGCACTGATTTCAATTTGTAGTCACAGAAAAACTAATTTATTGACAAATTCAAAACAAGTATTTTTCTCACACAGATTTTGAAACAATGTTTTGGTAGCATATATTGTCTTTTCATATACGAATTATATAAATCTTCAATTACAAATTAACGTGTAAACTAAAAATCAAATTTCCGATAATCACATGTCTAGTTTAGTCTTTTATAACAAATTGTACATCATGATTATCTGTTTCTAACAAGTATGTTTGAACAACTTATACAAGTCTCCATTTACATTTCTGATGTAAAACTAATGTTTCATTGTAGCCCAATATGCCATCATTAATACATATAAGCAAAATAACACACTTAAGTAGCATATTGAAACATTTGTTAATAAAATGTTAAAATATGCTAATATACTATTTACGAAAACTACAAATATGTTAGTTTATTTAAAAACCGACCTACGCATATGTGCTTCAACAAAATTTATTACACAAGAATGCAGTATAAAAATATTTTTTTCCAGAACATTTTATTGTTTGTCAGTATCTGAAAACTTGGAATACGTTTACCATATTGATTAGTTATAATTAAGTATAGCAGTTTTATTGATTTTCCGGAGGTGTTTCAGTTGTTTTTTAATCAAACTTGTAAATTTGTTAAAATTTCATTATTTACGATCTTTTGTTTCTCTGTCTTTGCTCTTGTTCATGCCGATACTTTTTATTGAACAAAACCTAGAACTGCTGTTCAAAAGGAGGTGAGAGAGAAGAAGGGGATAGGAAAAGATAAATAAACTTAAATTGGAAAAGCACACAAGAGACGTCTTTATCAGTGGCCCCTAAAGATATATCAAAATCGATTTTAGCTAATGTCATCAATAAGCTTCAGGTCTATCATGTAAACCAGGAGAAAACCTGTTTAATTTTCGAAACCCATTTAAACAGAAACAACACTCTTTCGGGCGTTCAATTAACACTGCTGACCTCTGACATAATCTTTTGACTCACTTTTCCTACTTTTAGTGGCATCAGGTTTCCTTAAACAATTGCACAACTATGATTTCAAACACAATTTCTATACAAAATTATTATTTCACTGTTTGTTTTATTTTTCTTTGTGACCTATGTTGACAAAATAAAATTCGATTAGACACAAAAGTAAACCTATCAGTCTATAGGACTATTAAAAGTTCTCTAAACAAATATTTATTAATTAATATTAATAACACAGTCAACAAATTATTTTATTCTATTAAAATATTCCAACACATTTTGCTGCAAGTTAATGAGTGGACACTGTTAATATGAGTACTGTGTGATTTATTTATATGGTTACTGACAAAGATATTAGGAAAGTACTTGATAATTGAGCTCATAGTACTATATCATGTAATAACACATTGTAACAAAATTTTTACTTTTTCTTGTTCCTGAACAGAAAGTGTTATTTCCCAATTGCTTATGTCTAAAGTAAATGGAAAACCCCTATTTTTCTCTTCAAACTTTGCTCTTGTGATATGGGAGCGTATAACGAAAGCATTATGGGAGACTATATTATTTGGGGCTGATACGTGAAAGTGATTTACATTACAGTCGCAAAACTCGAAAAACTACTCACTTTTAAACATTTTTGTATAACTTTAGTATAAATACATGTAAATCTTGATTCATATGTTGTTTTATTCAGACCTTATGTAAATGAAAATGTGCAAATTTGCCCGTTTTCACATAGAAAATAAGTTAATTCCTAAATTTCATTATCCAGGTCACAAAAGCAAAGTTTGAAGAGAAGAATGGCCATTTTCTGTACTTTTACAACATAAGCAATTAAGAAATAACACATATTATCCAGGAGCAAAATTTGTGTTACCTAGTGTAATCTAATACCACAATGAAATTTTGTTGTCACGTTACTGTTCATTTCTCTAGGCAACAAACTGTTTATTTTAATTGAAATGCAATTCCCAAGCTATGTTGATGAGAATACAAATACTTTACTCGATTTCCAACATTTAATTTGTTTCGAAACTATTCTCAAACTCACGTGAAATTGCTTTAGTACTTTCATAGATTTCAAGAGTTCCTGAAGCTATTTTGAAGTCAGTGTAGAAATGTAATAACCACATAATGGTCATGGGTTTAAACATAATTCTTATTATGTTTATTTGTTTGATTTTTGAATTTCGTGCAAAGCTACACGAGGGCTATCTGCGTTAGCCGTCCCTAGGTAGCTAGTATCACCACCCACCGCCAACTCTTAGGCTATTCTTTTACCAACGAATAGTGGGATTAACCGCGACATTATAACGCCCCGACGGCTGAAAGGGCGAGCATTTTGGTGCGACGAGGATTCGAACCCGCCATGCCGGACCATAATTCTTATTAAAACTTTATAAATAACATGTGTATTTAATCATTAATCGCAAATATGTATAAGCAAAATGTCAAATATTATATTATTTTTTTTAGTTATTTTGCACTTTTCCTGAAACTCAAAGCTCAACTACAGAATAGGCCTTTTTACCAGCTTTTTATAATAGTCATATCTGTAATATTATCTACAAGGCTTTTAAACAGTAGTGTGTTATTATGCAGACAATTATCAACAATATGTACTTTTCGACAGACCGTTTTACGGAGAACGTTGATTTTGTTTTCTTGAAAACTAATAAATAACACGAGTTATTTTGTGAAATTCTTTTTGCCTAAAATTAAAAACAACAATTTTTATTATTCCAAAATTCGAAAAACAATAAGAAGAAATGATACAAACCATATACAGGTTCTACCGTTAGGAGAGTAGTATCGTCGAATATCATTCTTTTATTATGTTTTTAGATTACTTTAGATAAAATAATTAACATACCGAATTTTATATCTCCTCAGTAGTTACGTCTCTATGTTAGATATATAACGATAGCAATTTGTCTTATGGTAAAGATATGTGGCATCTGAGCCTAAAAGGGAAGTTGTAATATAGCATTCTTCTCTCACAGGTAAGAAATGCAGCATTCTTCTACATAAAAACGTGCATCTTTAATGCTTGCTTAAAGATTTAGAAGCCATATATAGTAAACACGACAAAAAGATTTGTCTTGAAACATACTAAATTATTTGATTGTGAGATTTTTAACATGCTGATTTGTAGTATTTACAAAAGTTAATATTTACCAAATGATAAATATTATTCTTATTCCTTGTCATTCAATCTAAAAAACTATTTGCACTTTGTTCATCGTCGTGCAAAACTGTGGATCCGATGGACCGTTGTTCATTCTCCCTTTCCGCAAAAGTACGCCCTGCTCTTCCGTAACGTAAGAGCATTACGAGAGTAGCGAGCTAATCCCGCTATATAATTACAGTAGCTCAAGAGCTGACAATGGGTGATGTTTACTAGATGCATTCTCTTTAGTCTTTCAGTTCCAAATTAAGAAATGCAAATAGGAAATAACCCTTGAGTACCACTGAGTGAATATTCCAAATAAACAAACAAGTATACGCATTTAAGCCTGTTAGGATAAGTAGTAGGTTAAACCTATAGTTCAGTTGGTTAATCTCTTCCTGGTGTACAACAGGGGTGTCAGGAGCGAAGTATGATTTGTTTTAGAAATATAAGGAGCGAAATCACTGAATTATTAAAACCTATCAATGGTATATGACATCCAATTTTAATAATATATTCCTTCAGTTGTTTTGAAAATTGTCAAGGAATTCATTATTATTGACGTTATTTGTTTTACTCGATACTCTCTTCCTTTTCTCCATGGCTTAGTGGTAAGACTAAATATCGGGCTACGATATTCGTGGTTGGAAAAGCACTTATAACTCATTCTGTAACATTGCGCTTGACAAAAAACAAACTTGTTTTCTATAGAGTTTATAACCGTCATATTATTACCTGTTCCCTGCTGGTACAGCTGTAAGTCTATGGATTAACAACGCTAAAATCAGGGGTTCGATTCCTCCTCGGTGGGATCAGCAGATAGTCCGATGTGGCTTTGCTATAAGAAAACACAACAACACATATTCTTACCTCAGTTACTAGTAAACTAAAGTACATCACTAAATTACCGCAAGAGTAAGTTATCATCCCTAAACAGAAACAATATATAATAATACTCGCGAGAGAATAGGTTATCATTCCAAAAGAGAAGAAAAGAGTCATCAGGAAAATATGCTGTCAGGTAATATATGCAGAACTCAATCAACTCAGTTACTTCTTCTTTCTTAGACATAAGTTGACTGAAATTATTGAATTATTAAGAAATTAACCGAGATACCTTATTGACATAAATCACTCAAGAAAACAGTATATTAAAATTAAGAATATCCTATACAGAGGAATAAATTATTGACTTTCTCATTCATTTATGACTGTATTGTAGCCTGATTTTTATATTTATCTAGTGTCATATTCTTCATGTATTTCATTCTCATTAACTGAAAAGATGACCCTTCACAACGAGTGAGGGCAACCTCAACTGTTGTCTAAAACAAATACTCATTTATTTTGAATCTCTTAAAAAGGGAATAGATCTAAATACCGGAGCAAATAATGATTGATCGAAGCCATACAGAGCCTTAGTTTTAGAAATAATCGCTTTCTGCTAGTTTATAATCAATCTATCATTAGAAAATACTTGCAAGATAATTTCTAAAAAAGAAAGAAAGAAAATTCTCATTACGTTTACTCAACATATTTCCGTTTAATTCTTGATTACTTTCCTTATACGTAACCTAAGCTATTCTGACCTGGCCTTTGAGACCACGCATAACATGCTTTCCAATTTTAAACTTCCAATTATAGTTATATAAATTATAATGAATTGCAATTGTTATATACATTAGTAGCGGGCCTACTATATCTTTAAACTATAAATTGTTTACCTACTCTCTCAAGGTCTTTAGGACTTACAACGCTAAAATCAGGGGTTCGATTCTCTTGGTGGATTTAGCAGATAGCCCGAAGAAAAACACACGAAATTTCTTAAGTACTTCAACACATCGAGAATTCGTAATAATAGTATAGCAGCCACGCTATATTTGCTATATCCGTTGCCGACGACACGTTTCGCTCAATCCTTTGGTTGGCTTGTTACTGAATTTCACGCAAAGCTACTCAAGGGCTATATACGCTAGCCGCCCCTAATTTAGCAGTGTAAGACTAGAGGGAAGGCAGCTAGTCATTAACACTCACCGCCAACTCTTGGGCTAGTCTTTTACCAACGAATAGTGAGTGGGATTGACCATTACATTATAACACCCCCACGGTTGAAAGGGCAAGCATGTTTGGTGCGACGGGGATTCGAACCCGCGACCCTCGGATTACGAGTTGAGTGCCTTAACCACTTGGCCATTCCAGGTCTCTCTCAATTCAAAGCTATTCGCCACGATTGAGATACAATAAATATAGTACTGGTCTGAACACTAACATCAATAACTGATACTTTTTTGAAAGTTAGATACTATTCATTTAAATGCAAGAGAAAATATAATATATTGCAGTAATATGGATAACAAACAACAATAATGTTTCACTTGTTCAACACACTTATCCCCTGTTGTGCTTTAATATATTCTGGCTACAGTTTGAAACGAGTCTGAAAGACTCGTGAGATGAAACGATTTTTCGATAACTATTGAAGTAGTTAAGTGTTTCCAATACTACCGACACCTTTCAGGTCTGTTTCCAAAAGTGAACAGCGCTCACCGAAAAGAGCAGTAACTATTGGTAAAACGATTTTACTTTGCAATAACTTTAGAATTTTGCCAATATCTTGAAGTGGATTAAGTTGTCTTTCTTTTTAACACAAGAGGTAATCGATTTATACAGTTTCGTCGACAGAGTTTATTCACAGAGGGCGCGCGTTGTGTCTTATTCTACAATATCAGAAAGTTAGTTTTAAACGAGAAGGAATCTTCAATAGTCGTGGCATTTGAAATTATTTTAGGCAGGATTTAAATAAAGTATTGTAGGTGACCTTTTATCCATTTTTATTAGTTATAATTATTTGTTTGCCAGGAATACCAAGCGTGAAGCGAGCGTATACCTGGTTCTATTTTATAACTCATCTGAATCACTGAAATTCTTTTAGATAGGATTAGAGTAAATTAATCTATGAGACCTTGGTCATGGTCAAATACATCATAAAAAGAGTTTGACCTTCTGAGTCCAAAACTGTAATTAGATCTTAAATCAGTCAAGAAATGATGGAGCTATGAACTAACAGTTTGTACTTGAAAAAAACAACAACAATAAACTCAACAGAGTCATTTTAGAGTCATTATGCCGCGGTGAAAAATAGCTTTACTTGCTTAGAAATTTCATAAATTGCATACTTTCATTTCTCAGGACATTATGGAAAGTGTTATCAACTTTAGATGAAGGAAAGTCGATAATATGTTTTCAAGCATTATTCCTGTAGACAAAAAAAAAAGTGAGAAAAACTTACTATCCTCAGCGTAATCCTACCACTTACACTACCAGAATAACCAGTTGTTATCGTAATTTCCGATCAAAAGGTGATTTCCATTAAAAACAAAATTAAACTAGAAATTGGTTGATGACTAATATTTGAGTTTTATGATACACTAGGCTTTTCTTTCTGCCCCGTATAGCTAGTGTTTGAAAAAATTAAACAAACAAACATGAGCGTGTTTACACCTATATTGTTTGAATTTTGACCTTTTTTTGTAAAGCAAATGCTTCTATCTTTGTCATTTTGATTACTGCGTGCTTATTGAATATCTGGTCAGATTAAAGAAAATTGTTGTTGTTGTTCCTGATCATGTTATTATAAACTATATAACTAATATTATGCGCAGTGAGAAGAAGCCTGTCTCATGTAAATCAATTGTAGTAAATATTAAAAACATTGCGCCTTCCAAAGGATTATAAAAATTGCAAATAACAGTACGGTTTTAACGGACGAGTTTCACAAGATTGTCAACTTTTCGAATATACAATCCGAGACTTGATTCTTACAGGCACCCCCCCCCCGCTAGTACAGCGGTAAGTCTACGGATTTACAATGCTAAAATCAGGGGTTCGATTCCCTTCGGTGGGCTGAGCCGATAGCCCGATGTGGCTTTGCTATAAGAAAACACACACTCTTACAGTGGGCAAAGTACATGTATTTCATTGTGTAGCTTTTCGCTCGAAAAACAACAATAAATTCGCCATATTATCACGATTTCCTTAGATCTGTTTGTTGAAGCAAATATAATAAGTTTGTGGAATGAATTTAATTCCTCTTTATGTTAATAAGGAATGAAATACATCTGGTAAAGTTTGCCTTTCTTTTCTTTGAAGTTCATTTCGCAATATTTCTTCCCAACAGAAGCTTTCCTGCAACTCTTTGTTTCAAACATTATTGCCTTTTTCCCGTCACATCAAACATGCTGACCCGATCAACTGTGGGGTGTTGTATTGTGAGGATCATCCCACTATTCATTGGTAAAAGAGTAACCCAAAAGTTGGCGGTAGGCGGTGATGACTAGCTACCTTCCATGTAGTCTTACACTGCAAATTTGGGACGGCTAGCGCAGATAGCCCTCGTGTAGCTTTGCGCGAAATTCAAAAACACAAAAAGCAATTTTTCTATTTTTTAAGAAAACCGCCATTTTTTATAAAAGCAGTTTTTAATCAACTGTAATAGTTTTGCTTCAAGCTTTTTTGTTATTGTTGCAGATTCTCTGTATCCTGAAACAACATTAATTGATGATTAATCATTATTTTAAAAAAAAATTATCAAGCATGAATATTTAAAATATA
The DNA here is from genome assembly GCF_004210375.1 of Tachypleus tridentatus. Taxonomy (NCBI): domain Eukaryota; kingdom Metazoa; phylum Arthropoda; class Merostomata; order Xiphosura; family Limulidae; genus Tachypleus; species Tachypleus tridentatus. Next base: position 124,308,404 of record NC_134826.1, on the reverse strand, counting down.
TCTTGAGTCAGAAAAATGTTCTTAATACGTGTATACACCATTTCCTATGATTATTAAAGTAACATTGAATATTATAAAGTTAGAATTTTCAATTCCACCCACTAACATATATTCACCAGTGTAGAAAATAGAGCTGGAGAGTAGTCAAACCTACGAAACCAGTTCGCCAAAGAGAATGTAATTTTAGTTTTATAGGTTAAGTGTGTGTGTTTTCTTGTAGCAAAGCCACATTGGGCTATCTGTGAGTCAGCCGAGGATTTCAAGTTGAAATGGACAATAAGACAATTGTTGCGTGCAAACGTCCGGCAGTTCCTCTATGAACTATAGTGTCCAGAGGAAGTGAAATATGTCTTGTTAAATTATTGTTATTGCGCCCATCTGGTAGAGCGATATGCCTATGGAGTTACAACGCTAAAAACCGAGTTTTGATACTCGTGGTGGGGAAACAAAGATAGCCCATTGTGTAGCTTTGTTCTTAATTCCAAACAAATAATAATTATTATGCTCATATATACATATATATACGGAGAGAAAGCAAGAAACAACGCACATCTAGTTAAAACTTTTTCGTAATAAATACTATTCTCAAATTAACCGAGAACCATGTTGAATTAAAGTACGTTTAGAGAGAAACAAATATTTGGTTCGTAGTAAGGCTTATCAAGTGTTGAAAAGATGGGGGAGATTATTTGGAAATAGTCGTTCATTCAAATTATTTAAAGATCCTAACTTTCAGGAAATTAAAAAACGCAGTTTCCATATATCCAGTAAAAAACGACGGCTCAGTTGTAAGTTTGAATAATCATAATGCATAAAACTAGGTTTCAATACCTGTGGTAAACATAGTACATATATCATTTTGAGAAGTTTTGTGCTTAACAAACAAACAAACCATACAAAAATATAGTCTGTTGACTAACATACTGAGGTCATAATTCATTTAAGTCAATTCTGCTGTGAATATGTTTGTTACATCTAAAAATAAAAGGATATTATAAGATATATTACATCAGTCAAAAAAAGTGATGTTCATGCACCCCATTCACCAGTGTACCTTAACCGAAGCCTGTTTATCTCTCTTTAGAATACCCAAAGTGCAAATTTTCAACGCCAGTTCAAATCCTAATTTCTGTTATTAACAAATCCAATCAGTGATGTTTTCATTAGCTGAAGAAGTTATTCAAATATAATTTGCGAACCTTCAGCAATGAAAGAATTCTTTACAATTGAACCTATTAAAAGGTTGAGCTCATGAAGCTTCTAATCAATTTTACTAACAGCCTGAAATTTAAAAGATAAACAGTCATCTTTTTATATGCCTCTTGCAGAAATCAGAGATTTAAACCTGTAATTGGTAAAGTGACAAACGCGTTCACAAAAATTATGTATTTAAACTAAAGTATCGAGTGTAGGTAAGTTGTTAGCGTTTCTGGATTGTGAATTCGATCTTTCACGGCTCATAGCTTCTTGTTTCGAGAACGCTTTCCGTCCGAAGATCCAAAGTTTGTATCCTGTTGCTGTAAAAATATGTCTGCAGTTTGTAGTAGCATGTGTGCTACAAAAGTGACGATCAAATCCCACTATTCGATTAGGGTAGCCCAAAACTTGGCTGTGGCACTGTTGAGTATACATATATATATATATGTTTTTTCTAGTCTCTCAGCTCAAAATTACCTATGAGTATCAGTCCTTGTGAATCTTTGAGCAAAAAGTTTAAAACAAAACCAGCAATCGGACCTACTCATCTTACTTACCACGACTTTATGATAATCAAATCTCTGAATCTCAAGATGTCATTAGTAGGGTTTCGAGGATGATTTTGTTTTCTGTTAAATTTCACGCATAGTTATACGAAGGCTATCTGCACTAGCCGTCTCTAATTTAGCAGTAAAAGACTAGTCATCATTTGGCTACTATTTTACCAATGAATAGTGAGATTGAACGTCATACGTTTCACGGCTTACAGAGCGCAGATAACTGGTGGGACGGGAATTGAAATCCGTGACCCTCAGATTACGAGTCGAGCGTCCTAACCACCTGAACATGCCGGACCTAGAAACGTTTCAACTCTGACAAATTGATAATGATTTTATTGTCGTTTCCATAGAAAACTTGTTATTATAAACTATATATTAAAGGCTTTGGAACACTAAACTTAATTGTTGTTTATAAATACATCATACTAAATAAATAAATATATCGAAAAATCAGTTGCGTGGCACTGAAGTTTTAAGTAGTTATCGTTTAGATTAACATAGAAATAATTATCGTAAACATTTATTGAAGCTGGCTTCTTCTTCTTGGTCGTAAACATCTGTAAACAGATGTGTTCAAAATAAACTAATAAAAATAAAGGGAGTTGTTGATTTCTGAAACTTGTAAAGAAGGACATCTACGCAGGTGTTATTGAAAGTGCGTGCGTTATGATCACATTAACAAAACTTTTACGACTAATTATATTTATGAAGATTTTTTTTTGTTTTGTTTTCAAAAGCAAAAATAGATTTCTTTCTTAAATAATCTAAAAATATAAGAAAGATTCGAAATCTCAAAAGGATAAAGAAAAAAGTTGTTCCTATTCATACTCAAACTACACGAGATTCCTATAAAATCAAAATACTTCTGACATTGGAGGCTTAATATCGTGTCTTCTCCCTTACCTTACAAATCTTTACTTCAAACCAATTCACAAAATTCATTACTCGTGGTTAATCACATGATGTTTTATTCTGACTAAAGTGTTCTGCATATTGTATGTAGGCTTTGGTACACCTGAGAGATACTGTATGTTAGCTTACAAGACTCGAACTTCCGAACTTTGAGCAGTGTCATGTTTTACAATTCACGCTCTTTGTTCAACTCGCTAATGTTCCTAAGTTACAAACCAGATAGTTAAAAAAAAACTGTATAGTTCTGCTGGTTTCTAGATAGCCATGATAATGTTGACAACAGCAATTGTTCGTTCCCGAATTTTCCCAGTAAAACGCTGAATGAAGCCACGTGACTTAATTCATTCGATGTCGAAAATACAAGTGCTTTGACGACGTCTTTTCAAATGTAATGACCCGTATTACCATACATCTTTCATACTGCCTGGTCTTCAATTGAGCCTATACATATGACTATGTTTTCTCTGTGCATTTTTATTAAGGATGTACATCTGCTTCAGTTGGAGTTTAGGAATACAAAAACAAAATTCAGACGTTAATAATCTCTAACCCTGCAATACAACTTACCGAAGTCGCCACTGTAGTGTTTGTTGCTTTAATTTCTGGACATTTTAGTTACTTGAATATTTAAATACTTAAGAAGAACGTAACAAAATAATAGCAGTCATTTCACGATATTAATTTTTATCACGTGTTACTCTGCGAACACTAATAAGTCAAACATAAAATAATATTATTTTTGCTTAACCTTTCTTTGCCATAAAGTATAAAACCGCGTAACGAGATATTAGTGCTATATATATCCCTTACGAAAATCAAACCTTGAATTTCAAATATAAAGTTCCCAAGCTTATCACTGAGCCTCTAGAGGACAATTAAACCGCGTATTTTCATATTAATGTAGAACGTAAAATATGTTTGAATTAAAAAATATAAAAAGGAAAACTACCTAATCATACAGTTTGTTTGTTTGTTTGTTTTGAATTTCGCGCAAAGCTACACTAGGGTAATCTACGTTAGCTGTCCCTAATTCAGCAGCTAGTCATTACCAACCACACCAACTCTTGGGCCACTCTTTTACAAACGAATAGTGGGATTGGCCGTGACAGCTGTGACACAATAACGCCCTCATGGCTAAAAGGGTGAGCATGTTTGGTGTGACGGGGATTCGAACTCGCGTCCCTTTGGATTATGGGTCGAGCGCCCCAAACTCCTGATTATGCCGGGCCCTTATCATACACAAATTCTCTATTGTAACATTTTTTTCATACAAATCAAAAATACCTTTTTTCTATGGTATTAAATTTTGTAGATTTTATTCTTATTAAACTAATTAGACAAAATTTAAAGCCTTCCATGTTCCCCCGTAATCAGCGAAAACTTTCTGAATTGCCAGTGATAAAATCGGGCGTTCGTTTTCTAGCGATGAATACAAAACAGCTGATCTATGGTGTAGCTTTTTACTAAAAGAAAAAAAAAATCCTTCTCACAATTAAGTTCAACTCGATATCGCAAACTCATCAGGTAGCAAATATAAACAATAAATTTCCATTATCATAAAACAATTTGAATATAAAGTCATGAACTTAGTTTCATTTTTATTCTTTATTCTATGAAGTTCGTGAAATACACACATAAAAAATTTCCATCATAAGATACAGAGAGTGTATAAGATTGTTTTTAAGTATATAAGATTGTAATTCAATTCGAAATCACTATCCTAATTTGTTCATTATATACTTATATTGTCTGCTTCGGTTTTAAGTTGTTCCACGTGTGCAGTTCACATCGTAAAGAGATAATGTAACGAAGAATCAACAATGTTCTCATCATTATCACAACATATTTTGATGTAAGAATCTTCTACCTATAGAAATAAAATCAATTTTGAGGCATCTCCACAAGCAAATATATCACAGTACCCTTTGCAATTACGAATGGATTGGTTTTCCAACATGTTACCCCAGCTAGGATGATTAAATTCAAATTTAGAACTAAGATATATATATATATATATGAACATGAATTACATAGAAAATAAACATAAAGTTTAATGCAAAAATAAAACAAATGGGTATTCGTTTGACATTTTACAAGTCATATATTCTGTTCTTAAACCCAAACTGAGAAAATTACTTTGATTGAAGCTATCCTTGTTGTTTCGGTTCCGCCGTTATTAAAGACGCATATACACAAGGCTTCAAGAATAAAGCGTTTATTCTCATAATACTTAAAGCACCATATGTCATTACTTTTTCTTTTGCTGAATAAAATAACACAGCCATACTCTTCTCTATTACAAATTTCTCTTTCGATAACGACCATTGCACACCGTTATGTTTAGCGAACATTTAATGTCCCTATTTTATTTGTTAATATTTTAACGCTGATCTGAATGTAGGTCATTTTCATCTCCCTCTGCAGGCTTATATATGTATCAATGTTATTCGTTCAGCCCTCTGTCATTCTAACTCGTTTTCCATTTCTCATTTTCCGTAATCTTGGTTAATTATTACGTATACATATATATATATATATATTTAGTTTTATCTTTTGTGTTGCTTTACGTTCAGAGACTTTATTCGTAACAACGGTTTATCTTTAAGCGCAAAACTGCACAACTGAGTAAATATAATGAGCCAACTACATGGTACAAACCTTGATTTTTCACGTTATCATCTCTCGAACTTACAGCTGAGTTCACATGGTGGTGGTAGGGTATACAAACGAAAGAAATTTATACCTACTGCTGAAAGTCACAGGAAGTCTCTACTCTCATATCTACTGATTTTAATTGAAGTCATTGTTTAATAAATACGAAAGTTCAGTCGAAAGATCAAAAGTAATATCCAAGTGTTTAATTTCCCTTTTATATATTGTATAACTGTCAATTTACTTGCTTTACTGTATTGTGTAAAAACTATATGTAATCTTGGTTCTCTGTAACTGGAGAGCAATATAACCGTATCTTATATCAATTTTTGTGGCTCTTTAGTGAAAATAATTCATAACTATCTATACTACATAAATTGAAAAAATATGCAAAAGATGTCGCTATGTGTAGTAATGTGTAAATAAATAAAAAAATTTTTTGTTAATTAATTTTGTTAATTTTTAAGCACAAAGTTATAAATTGTGCCATCTTTGCTCATTTTGAGTACTTAAACTTGAATTTTAGTGTTATGAACAATAAGATGTACGGTTGAGAAACCAGGAGGAAATAAATTTAGTTTCCTCTAATTTGATTAACGATCGAAGAATGTTTCCCAAGAATTAACTAACAGTATGTGTATGTTTGTTTACTTAGAGCAAAGCCACATCGGACTATCTGCTGAGTCTACCGAGGGGAATTAACTAACAGATGTAATATTTCATTAAATTTGACAACTAAAATTCCTGATTCATTTTTATTTATTTAATATAACCCACCAGTGGCACAGCGGTATGTCTGCAGACTTCAAACTTTAAAAACCGGGTTTTGATGCATGTGGTAAGCAGAGCAAGATAGCCCATTGTGCATCTTTGTGTTTATCTAACAAACAACAATAATTATTTAATAGATTGTTATATATAAAATGAGCTGGTTTAGAACAATAAAACAAATTTAATTCGTACACATAGGGTCATACTTAAAGCAAAAAGTGCTCACTTATTTTAATTGTGTTTTGAAGGAATAAAAGACCACTTCGTTCAGATCTGGCTTCCTATTGTTAAATTTTCTGTAGCATTCTAATCCCGTCCAACCAATCAACTTTAACATGTCGGCGTTCTTGGTTCCTTGCGCGTTGATCAATAGACTACTTAAGCTAGCAGCAGGAAAAAAACTCCCCTTACAAGGTAGCCGATCAGGCCAAAATTAAGTGAAGAGCATACTCCTTACTTGCAGCAGCCTCATCTGAAATATTCTTATCCCGAAAGTAAATGACATAAGACTTAATTAGTTTAACCTCATTTAAAAGTTATGACAAAATAGAGACCGTACATTCAATCCGTTGTATTTGAAAACACACAAAATTTTACTTTATAAATAAGATGTTTAGTTTTCCTTTGAACGCTATCTAATTACAGAACAGAGTGGTATTTTAACGTAACGCTCTTTGTTTTCTATAGTAAAATATAATTATGCACAAGAAATTTCTCTCTTATCCCGTTTCAATTGGTTTTGCAGTAAGTGTTATTCCATTAGAATAATTGGCTGGAATAAACATTAACTGGCATTTCCCTTGGAAGAGAATAACAATAGTGCAAAAGGTTTACAGCAGGTGTTCCATAGTTCACAATGAGCTACATGTCTGAAATGACTACTCAGCACAAGTGACGCTATAAACATCTCTACGTGCAACCAAGTGAAAATCGTGGTACTAAATAGAATCTCATTCAATGAGGTAGAACAAATACACGATCTGGATTTTATGTGTGACTTCAATCATTGAATGAGAGAAAGTAGTATTAGCTCTTACTGTCGTAAAATTGAAGTATAGGTGAAAGTTTTTTTACTAAAGGCTCCTATTTCGCATCATGTAAATTCAAGTATTATTATAGTTTAAGAAAAAAGGGTCATCAAATATACCTACAATATTCTATTCTAAAATCTCTATTCTCAGCGATTTAAAGTAGGACACCATAAAGTGAGGAACTCTTCAATTTGTATTCAAAGTATCAAGACAATTATTTTAATAACGACTAAATATTTTGATTTAATTCATAAATAAGGTCACTAATTTTTTAAAAATATTTAGGTAGCCCCCACGCGCCAAAATTTAAACTGATATGTGTACTTCTGAATATGATGTAGAGATAAGCTGGAGATATATATATGTGCAATTTTCAGATTTATGTCATTTTTGAGGTTCTTCTGAAATCAAGCCATTCAAAATAATTTGCAATGTAAAATGTTGAACAAATTGTTCATTCTATGTCTTTTTTTATGTTCATGGAAAATTATTTATAGCTAATTGTATTATTTTAAGCCAGATTTAAATTCGTGATTCGTAAATTAGTTTGAATTAATACATTTGGCCTGACACATTTACTTAAGTTGTTCGATCACATGGATTACACCCCCCCCCCCCAAAAAAAAATCACACCTTTTATAGTAACTTTTTCATCGATTCTTTCTAGGGTAAATGTAGGGTATGCTAAATTTAGAATGCTTTTTGAAGTGCCTGCTTTCTAGTGGATTACATGAATAGATAACTAGTTTATATAATTTCCGTCGTATGTGTCTTTTCTATGAATGCTACTAGAGAAGACTCGGGGTGATTTAGTCATGTTAACGCTTAAGAAAATATCGTATAATTATTTTCAATTTACACTATGAATTGTATGTTTTTATGTAAGGTATTTATGTCTTGAAAAAATTTGTTTTTCATCTTTAACACTAAATATCAATGCTTCACTAACGTTGACCAGTTCCCCATTATAGTACTTACAAAAACTATTAACGAATTCAAAGTACACACAAACAAAAGACACTTAATAAACACACAAAATAAAATAACATCTCACAAAGCAAAATAAACTTAATGACTTGCACTGTCCCGGCCGGCATGGCCTAGCGCGTTAAGGCGTGCGCTTCGTAATCTGAGGGGCGCCCGAGTCGCGCCAAACATGCTCTCCCTCTCAGCCGTGGGGGCGTTATAATGTGACGGTCAATCCCACTATTCGTTGGTAAAAGAGTAGCCCAAGAGTTGGCGGTGGGTGGTGATGACTAGCTGCCTTCCCTCTAGTCTTACACTGCTAAATTAGGGACGGCTAGCACAAATAGCCCTCGAGTAGCTTTGTGCGAAATTCCAAAAACAAACAAACAATGCACTGTCCCAAGCCCCCGCTAGTACAGCGGTATGTTTCCGGATTTACAACGCTAAAATCAGGGGTTCGATTCCCCTCGGTGGGCTGAGCAGATAGCCTGATGTGGCTTTGCTATAAGAAACACACACACGCACTGTTCCATAAATAGAAAATATTAAGATACCCCTAAGTAGCTACCCCCTCTCTCGCATGTTACGTCGAAAGAGTTCGCCAGATATGTGTCAAGAGAAGGGAGAGGGGATGATATCATCAGAGTTACCGAGTTAATAATACAAAGTTTTGTCATTAGATGACATGTCGTTATGGACGCGTTGATAGATCCCCATGGCATATTTATGTAATTGTAACACAAAGTAGAGAATCTGTGTTTAGGCCACCATGACTCATACAATATATGTCTCGTCATATCGATAATTAATTGTTAGTTAATTAAAGGCCCTAAAATGTTTGCACACTTATTCACTTACAACTAATTCGATCTAAAAATATTGTCTAACACTAATTAGTTAAATCACTTATAAGTAATCGTCCTAAAGAAGATACTTAACACTAATTAATTGAATCATTTATAATTACATTGTCGTAAAAAGGAACACTTAACACTAATGTATTTATAATTAGTTAATCCTGAAAAGAATAATACAATAATTAAAACTTATTGTTTAAAATATTTTAGTACTAAATTTTAGTTAATTAATACAATTATAACTGATTCACCCTCAAAAGGACAAAACAGTAGCTAAAACTTAATCAACCAGGTATTTTCAATCACATGAAATATTATTTATTGTAACTTGATCACAACATGCATTTTACCAGACACATAATACATGCCTGTAGGTTCAAATAAATAATATGATGCAAAAAATAGCACTTATTCAACAAACACCTTATTAAAACGTTTATTAGTTTGTAACAAAATACTTTACATATGTTACACGAAATATCCACATGTCAAAACCATTATTTTGATAACTGTCCATAGATAAATCTTTAAAATTTAGAATTAAATAAGTTAAAACAATGAAGCCAAATAAAAGTAATAAATAAGTGACTTACTTCGACCATTTTCTATATAACCATTGATCACTGGTGAATGTACACTGCTTTACTTTCACAAATCAATCATATTATAACCAATAACCACCCTACAGCTAAATATAATAAACAAATGGCTAACTGATTATTAATATTCAAAATGGCCACTATCATGAAGCACACATACAGATTTCGACACGTAATTTCTATTATAATTTTAAAAACTAATGAACCCATATCTGACGCCAAACTAGAACACACATGTAAACAGTTACTGTGATAACACGTAATTAAATATAAAGCTTTCCTCTATGACACCTCGGAAATACTGACGTCACAAATAAACAGTTTACAAATACTGACTCATTCAAAGACACTGACCATCGTGGTTATGAAATACAGAAGTTTAGAACAGTCATCAAATTAGAATTGTCAAACCTTGATATTGTTTAACTTTACTCACATGCATACAATTTGGTAAAGACTTTTAAGAATTACATGGGTTAGCAAGTGGTCTCATACACACACATATATAGCACACAAACACACTACCGAAATACTGATTTCATTATTATCTATACTCTAACAACCTAGAAAGAGAGGATGGTCACAGTATGAAGTGTTTGATATTCAAGGCAACTGAACATCTTTGTTAAGAAAATGTACAGAATTAAAAAAAAAACATAATGTTAGAATAGCCAAGTCCATTTCACAATAACAGGCTAGCTAGTATAAGGGCCATAAATTATAAACCAAATTATTAAAGTTTTTGGTAACATTAATTACATAATTCAGTGTTTGTTTTGTATTATTATACGTAGAAAACATTAGCAATCATAATAGAAAAGTAAAAAACAACTCTACATAAGATTAACACTCACTTTTGCAGATTGATAAATATATTCAATTAAACAGTAATTATAATTTTTATCTTTGAAAACTAAAAACACCATGCACTTTACTTACAGTTTAAAACTGACCTTCAATATACAAATCAAAGTTTCTAAAGAGTCACACGTTAGGAAAATGTTAAATGTTTATTTATATGGCAGTATAGATAAAAAATCTATCAGACATAAATAGAGAGGAAATGCACCATAAACAACATGTATTTCGATCATTTATACAAAATGGACAAACAATCTACAACTTCTATTTCAGTATCTTTTAAGTTTGTTATAATAAAAGAGAATACATGCTTTTTCTTTCACGTTTTATATATCCAGTATGTTTAGAATCCAAGTAAGCTGTTATGTCCATTGTACTGAGTTTTGATGTAGAACTCATGTATTTGTTGTTTAAAGATAACACGCATAGCTAGATGCACGGTTTTAACATCTTGGAGGTGTAATCATTAAAGCATATAAAGAAACATCAGTTTCGCACATCTTACACTTTGAACAGTTTTTATCTGACACCATAATATCCTCAAATGAGGATGGTTCAAATTAGTTTTCATACTTCTTTCGCTACTTAGAAAAGTCAGCCTGCTTAGAATAAAGTGAAAGTTCTATCTCCTTAAATGTATGACATTTACAACATTATTGCCATGTACATATTAACAATATGTTTAATAATTACATAAAATGTTTATTAAAAGTAAATTACAATACTGTCTCTATCTATGTATTCAGAATGTACTTAGAATAGATGGTTCACTTTACAAAATTTAAATATTTAGTGACACATATTAGTTAAAGACAACTTTTACGTTTAATTTAAACTGTACGTTTTTAAAATTTAATTATTAATGATGAAACATCAATTATAGAATACAGGGTATGGCATACAACAAATGGTCAGACTACATCAGTTGGCTTAGTACGTGCGATATGTGCAATCATATCTTTCTCTTTTCTCATAATTTGATGGGTCCTAAAAAAGACCTTTAATTTTTTATACATTTGAACTATTGTTTTCTTGAGAAGAATAGACTTCATCTTCACCATTTTCTATCTGAATTATTATCTAACATACATCACGTCTACATTATGTAAATGGCTTAGTGAAGTAGTAACTGGGGAATATTTAAATGTTCAATCATAGGACTACGTAAATAAAATACATCTCAATAAACAAAACAAATAGGATACTCATCAAAATGATTAGCTCTGAGATGCTGACAACAGGATTGATTGGGTTTGGTTTGTTTTGAATTTTGCCCAAAGCAACTCGAAAGCTATCTGAGCTAGCCGTCCCCAATTTAGCAGTGTAAGACTAAAGAGAAGGCAGCTAGTCATCACCACCCACCGACAACTCTTGGACTACTCTTTTATCAACAAATAGTGGGATTAACTGTCACTTTATAACGCTCCCACGGCTGAAAAGGCGAGCATGTTTGGTGTGACGGGGATTCGAACCCGCGACCCTCAAATTACGAGTCGAGTGTCTTTACCACCTGGCCATGCCGGACCCATATGATTGAACATTTAGAAAATATTCTCCACATAGAATACACTCATAATCCATGACTTTGTCTATTTTTGTTTATTATTTCACACAAAAGCACACACACGTATATATATCCAGAACAAAGAAACTTTCTGAAAAGAGACACCAAAGGATGACCTTGTTCATTAGTCACACGTTGATTAATATCTTATTTAATAATGTCGGCTGGAAATAACGCATCTAAGCTTAAGTACCTTAATAAATTATGTAACGTTAATAACAGATATTGTGTTATCGCATCTAAACGTAAATATTTTAACAAATGATGTAACGTTAATAAATGATATTAGGTTTTGACATACATTTTGATTGAGAAAAACAAATAGTTCGTTCGTATTTTTATAAAACTGACAAACAAATCAGAAATTCTATTTTCGTATCTTTTAATCTTAGTAGGATTAAAAACGAGGAATATTAATATACTCTTCAAAAAAAGAAACGCAAAAGGTAAAATTTGAGACGTATTGTTAACAAGTTTATTCCGGGTAGTTCTGTATGACATGTGTGAAACTTTGCACATTCACTGCTGAACATCCAAAGTCTGCAAAGGCGAAGTCCACGCTCACCAGTTGAAGTTTAACGTCACTCAACGTCAATAACGAGTATGACCCCCGTGAGCATCAATAACTGCTTGGCATCTCCTGCCCATTGAAGCGATGAGATGACGAATCACATCCTGTGGAATGGCTGTCCACTCAGCCTGCAAAGCTACTGCAAGCTGAGGTAGAGTCTGCGGTTGAGGTTGTCGCCGTCGCAGACGTCGGTCCAACTCGTCCCAAAGATGTTCGATGAGGTTTAAATCTGGTGATCTGGAGGGCCAGAGAAGAACGTTGATGTTGTGGTATCTCAAGAAGACAGTGGTGAGTCGGGCTGTGTGAAGACGGGCGTTGTCATGTTGAAAAACATCGTTGACGTTCACCATAATGGGTTGCACATGGGGCCTAAGAATCTCGTCGACGGTTGCGTACGGTCTGATCGTAAATCCTACGCAGCCCTAGTATGGTTGAGGCAGTAGACGTCGCAGTGGTGGTCCTATCCCGAAGGTGACGTAACCGGATGTAGCGATCATGTGCGGGCGTGGTCACACGAGGTCTGCCAGATCGTGGACGGTCACGAGTTGATCCATGTTGTTGGTGACAATTCCATAGCCTTCTGATGGTGCTTGGGTGGACATTCACAGCTCTGGCAACATCTGATCGAGATTCGCCTGCTTCCAAGTGACCAATGGCGTTGTTGCGTTGTGCTTCAGTCAGTCTTGGCGTAACTGTATTGCGTGTCGGTGGCTTAACACTGAGCTGTGGAAACCGAGAACCCGTTACTTTTATAGAGATTTTGCACATGTTGCACTTTCAGAACATGCAGATCTCTCAAACAAATTTATTAGACACGAATGCGTTTTGGCGAAAAATCCGATGTTTTCCTCCGTTTTCAAAGTGCACAACTTTTATTGTCATTTTGGTCTGACAATCAGTGCCTTAACACGTGTAACATCACATACTCTGAGCTTGTAACGTTATTACATATATTTCTCTTTAAAATAACAAAAATATCCCTTTTGCATTTCTTGTTTTGAAGAGTATATATTTTATTACACATTTTATAAATCCAACATGTTTGTATTCCAGACAAGATGTTCAGTTAATGTACAGTTATTGCTTACTGTGCCCAACATACAGTAAATGATCAGACTGTGTTTTTTGTTTTTTTCTTATAGCAAAGCCACATCAGGCTATCTGCTGAGCCCACCGAGGGGAATCGAACCCCTTATTTTAGCGCTGTAAATCCGGAGACATACCGCTGTACCAGCGGGGGGCAGACTGTGTCATTCAGCTCAGAATAATTTTCAGAGTAAACGATTGGTTCAGTTCTCATTTATAATATTTACTTAGATTGCAGTAACACGTAAAATGTGTATGATTTAATTATACATTATGTACTTGTGTGGTAATAGAGCTAGTTGTTTCCATGCAGTATTGATAAATTCATTCACAAGTTACAGTTGACAAATATAATCGCAAAAGAACCTTTAGTTATAAATCAAGTTATTATTCTTCAACAGTTAATACTTCCTCACATGTGTTTTAAAATTGTCATTCATTTACACTTTATTAAATGTCTAAAATCAACAACTGCAAATAAGATTTCAGTGATTCTCTTATATGAAACATTATTCTCATCGTAGACTAATATATTATATTTAGTATATATATATAAAAACTCATACTTAATTTATCATACGTATTGAAATATTCATTAACCAAACTTCAACATACACTAAGACACTATTTACGAAAACTTCTTAGTTATAAATAATTGTCAAGCCTAGTATTTTATGGTTAAATTACACACCACGAACATTAGCTTCTAACAAACCTTATTGTGACAGACAAAAACTTATGCTTCATCATAACTCGAATTAAATTAGTTATTGTATGTATGTAAAATCGCATATTTAACAAACTTACTCAAAACTTCAAGATATATTAATATGTTATTTAAGAAAACTCCTTAGTTTATGAAACGCACCTCAAAGTAATAACGATTGTTAATATAGATTACCATAAATGAAACATAACGGACAAGAAGTTAAAATTTCTTTATTTTAGCCATTATACAAAAGATTTCGTAGATTTGAATATAAACTGCTTCTCACTTGCTAACTTTAAACACTAGGTTGATAATTTATGGTTATTAGACTAGCTAACCAGTTATTGTAAAATAGGCTTGGTCATTCTAATCCTAAGTTGTTTTTTTTTAATTTTGTATATTTTCTTAATCAAGGTGGTCAGTGACTTTGAATATCAAACACTTCAAACTGTGACCATCCTCCCGTCATAGGTTGTTAGAAGTGTAGATAATAATGACACCAATATTTCGCTTTTTGTGTTTGTGTGCTATGTGTGTGTGTGTAACCCACGTAATTCTTAAAAGACTGTATCAAAATTGTATGCATGGTAAACTATACGTTGGTGACATCAATATCTCCAAAATGCTGTAGAAGAATGTTTTACATTTAATCACATGTTATCACGGTAACTGTCTATATGTGTGTTCTAGTTTGACGTCAGATAGTTGACGTCATTGGTTTTTGAAATTAGAGTAGAAATAACGTATAAAAATGTGTACGTGTGTTTCATGATAGTGATCATTTTGAATATTAGTAATCAGTAAGCCATTTGTTTATTATATTTAGCTGTAGGGTGGTTATTGGTTATAACATGATTGATTTGTGAAAGGAAAATAGTAACTGTTTTACAAAACATTGAAAGAAGTTATATATTTCATACTTTCACAAGCTTTTCAGTACATTTTTCAATAATCAATGGTTATACAGAAAATGAACGAAGTGAGTCACTCATTTATTATTTTTATCAGACGTAATGGATTTTAACTTAATTAAATCTAGATTTTGATAACTTTGTCTGTGGACAGTTAATAGAATAATGGTTTTGAAATGTGAAAACCTCATATGACATGTGTAAAATATTTTGTCGCAAATTAATAAGTTTTAATTTTACATAATAAATGTTCGAATAAAGATTTTGTTGTATAAGTGTTATTTATTGCATAATATTGATTTAAACTGACAGGCATGTATTGCGTGCCTAGTAAAATGTATGTTGTGATCATGCTAAATAAATAACATTTCATGTGATGGAAAATAATTGATTGATTGAGTTTACTTATCATATCATTCTTTTTAGTATTAATTAATTATAATTGTATTAATTAACTAATAATTTAATACTGACACTCTTTAAACAATAAGTTTCATTTAATTATAAATAAATTAGTGTTAAGTATCCTTTTAAGGATGGTTTATTAATTAATAGTTAATTATCGAGATTATGAAGCATGTACTGTATGAGTCATGGCAGCCTAAAAATACGTTCTCTACTTTGTGGTGCTATTATATAATCATTCATCATGGCGCCCTAGAAACGCGTCCCTAACGACATACACCACTCCCTCGACATGCGTGTGGCGCTCTCTTTTGATATTCAGTGCAACTTTGAGGGTAACTATTCCCTTTTTAGAAATTACGAAAAGACTATGACATAATATAATCTTAACATAACTCTTAAATTCGTTTCCACCATTGGAATGAAAATTAAAACGTGCTAATGAGTCACCCTACCCAAAAAAAAAGTTAAATGTTCATTTAAATACCAAAATTTTATATACCGTTAACAATTGTGTAATTGAGAATGATCGCAGCAGTGATTGAAACGTGTTAAATTTTCCTGTGGCACAACAGTATCTTTGCAGACTTACAACGCAAAAAACCTGCTTTCGATACCTGTTGCAGGCAGAGCAAAGATAGCTCACTGTGTAGCTTTGTGCTTAATTCAAAACAACAAAAACTTCCTGTGAAAGCTGTAACTTGCAATAAAATAAAAATACTTTGTTTGTTTGATAAGCTCAAAAACTGTACAAGGGAATATTTGTGCTCTACCTATTTCGGGTATCGAAACTCGAATCTTAACGTTACTTCTGAGTCATTGGCGCCAGAAAAGAAATAAAAATTACACCGATAAAATTTTACGGAAATGCACGAACAAGCAGTAAATAACTACAAATGTTTGATTAGCTATCATCATGCTTCCTGTTAAGATCATGGATTTAAGGAAACGAAGTAGTAGGTGAGAAAGCTAGGCTTGCCTCACATTCTACTGTAGATAGTTTGGGTTACTTTTTGTATATTATTTCCAAGTGAAATATTGAAACTCTTAAAGTTCAAGAATATATATATATATATTATATAAAAACAGTTCCTATGTAACTTTTGATTATATTCAGTTTGTCTTATATAATAATTACTGTTTATTATTGTTATTACAACCAAAATTATATTCTGAAGATATCTGTTTAGTTTCTGATATGTTGTTACAATTGCTGATGTTTTATCATTGTTTGTAACAGGACTGTGGCAAAGATAGCTTTAAAATTATTAGAATCCACAGTTGTCAATCGTCTCAGTCCTAATACCGACTTGTATGACACCTTGTACTTGGACTTCCTTCCCTTCAATTGTACTATACTAAGGGACACACATTTTTGCATAGTTAAGAAATGTGAAGCATTAAAATGTAACAGAAGTACAGCAAAAGATAATTATAATATTTACATGAAAATGACAAAATAAGTAAGAAAGTAAAGTAAAAAGTTTTACGTCAGAAATATTCTTACGCAAAAAAATACTCTTTAAGTGTGCTTTTCTTGATCAACAAAAAAGGGTTATTTATGTTTTTTTCATATAAAATGTATTTTGCAAATTGCTCAGAACATTAGATTTTTCATAAGTTCGATATTACAAGCACAATTAAATGTTTCACATTAATCTGTTTACTATTAACAGTTTATATAAAATGAAAATAAAATTTCCGAATACAGAACAAAAGCCTTTACAATTGCTTGAGATAAAACAGCAAAGTGTTTGAAGGATTTTTTTGAAACACCTGAACAGATTTTATTATGTTGTTTTCCCGAGATTATTCACTTTTCAAGTTCAGCTAATACTAATTTACAGCAACACGTGTTGGAATATTTTAGCTGAATAAAATAATTTGTTGACTGCGTGGTTTATTAAATGGTTATTGACAAAAATATTAGGAATAACTTTATAATAGTACAATATCATGAAATAGTTTAATATAACAATGTAATTTAATGTCACGTTACCGTTCATTTCTCTAGGCAACAAACTGTTTATTTCAATTGAAATGCAATTCCCAAGTTATGTTGATTGGAATACAAATACTTTGTTCGGCCTGCCATATTTAATTTGTTTCTAAAACATTCTGAAACTCACGTGACATTGCTTTAGTACTTTCATGGATTCCAAGAGTTCCTGAAGCTGTTTTGAAGTTAGTTTGTTTGTTTTTTTTAATTTCGCGCAAAGCTACTCGAGGGCTATCTGCTTTAGCCGTCCCTAATTTAGTAGTGTAAGACCAGAGGGAAGGCAGCTAGTCATCACCACCCACCGCCAACTCTTGAGCTATTCTTTTACCAACGAGTAGTGAGATTGACTAACATTATAACGTCCCCACGGCTGAAAGGGCAAGCATGTTTGGTGCGACGGGGATTCGAACCCGCGACCCTCAGACAACGAGTCGAACGCCTTAGCCCACTTGGTCATGCCAAGCCTTTGAAGTTAGTGTAGAAATTTAATAACAGTGTAATAATCATAGATTTCAGCACAATGCATATTAAAACTTTGTAAATAATACAAATGTATTTAATCATTGATTGCAAATATATCTAACCAAAATGAATATGGATCAACTTGGAGCACCAGGATCATGCACAAAGAAATGTACAATAAGTCGTGTCCCAGTCGTAGTAAAGTGTAGTATCGTGTGACAGGTGAGAAGCCACAAACATGAAGATCAATGGCAAAGTCCATCCACACACCCAAGGCAACAGTATGTAGCATAATAATAACAGTAAAGAACCTCTGCCAAAGATGAGACACAAGTCATATTTATACAAGCTGCCACCACGACATAGCTATTGCGTTGTCGTTTACCTTAAGCAGATGGAGAATGAAACGAGTTTCTGTCGTATTCTATAAAAAGATATACTGTCCAGTTCCAGATGAGGCGCCTATGTATTTCTGTGTGAGTAGCCTATTGAAAAAAGGCACTACAAAATTGCCATCCTTTCTATATTAGACAGCTGGAAAAGTGGTCCGTTTTGGACGCAATAGCCTTTTGCAAACAGAGATTATATTGCAGGAGTATTTTCAAGATTCATGGTTGTCATGTAAAGCATAATAGGATTGTAATGATATAATGAGATTCCAAAATCATTTTAATAACTCACTTAACTTCTTTAAACTATGTGTCACCTTATTTTTTGAAGGTTATTCGAAAGTTTAGCATATACCATTAGAACAAATTCTCAGTTTTGCTGATTCAACTGCTCATGGGCAATTTTTAAGTAAATTTGAATAACATGAGAAACAAGTGTCACTATTATCTCAGTATCCAATAATAACAATAGAATAAAGTGATGTCCAAATGCAGTGACAACAACTCATATATGTTCAATCGATATCTTAATTATATGGCAACAATTCCTGCGTTAAACGAACGTTTACGTACCATGGCAACTACAGATTCTTTGGTAGATATTAAAGTAGCATGGTAACAGCACTTGTGTGTGTCAATTGATGCCCATGTCTTCAGTAACTGTTCAAGAATCATGGAAACAACTCCTGCGGATTTATAGTATGTGTGTGTTTTCTTATAGCAAAGCCACATCGGGCTATCTGCTAAGCCCACCGAGGAGAATCGAACCTCTGATTTTAGCGTTGTAAATCCGTAGACTTACTGCTGTACTAGCGGGGGATAGGCTTATAGTGATGTCGAAGTGTTTTATTTAAAGAAGTGATTGAACACTTTAAATATAGTGGCAGTAAACTGATTTTCTTTCGGGTCAGGACCAGAAACCATCTTAAAATGTCCTTACGTAAGAAGGAAAATTGAAGGGTACTAACCAGTTCGAAAGGAACTTGAAAGCTTATTGTGACGAAAATCTTAAAACAAAACATTGTTTGTTAAATACTTCTATTTATTTTTGATTATTTAATGATTGGTGTAGGTTAATGGGTAGAAAATAATAATGGAGGGAAAATGTAAGATAAACAATGCTTTGGAAATTACTGTTTATTTGAAAAGTGAGAGAGGAGGGTCGGTAAGCGTTAAAAAAAGAATGTTTTAAAATTATATGCGGAGGGATATCTATCAAAATTAGCATTCAAGAAATAATGGGTACTACACAGAGAGAGACAAATGTGTAAATAATGTTGTAACATTGTCCTTTTAATGGAAGGGTTTTCTTGAATGGTTAGGTGAAAATAGTTTGAGCTCTAGTTTACGTAACGATAACAAATTACTTTATTCCTCCCTTGACGATTATACAAACTACCGTCATTTGTAGGCCTAAGGAAATATCACACTATTTGTACTATCTAATGTAAAAATAAACTTACTTGTACAGTTTCATGACTGATTTATCAAATAACTGAATATACATGTTCACTGACACGTATCCAAATACTTCACTGAATCGTAACTGAATTATTGAAACAAAGATAAAGTCAGTACTCGTTCTCTATTCATTAGCAACTGAGAGAAAAACTTAAATACTTCAGTGATTCTTGTGCTTATAACTTATGCTCGTCTCTCGACATTCTTGAAATCTATTAGTTTTCCATGACATAAAATTCATAACTTTACAGGCATACTCTTACGAAGTTGCTTGAATATAACATCACACTCCCTTTAGCTAACATCCGAGTTAAAACACTAAAAATATGACATGATAAGTGATTAATGAAGAAATCGATATAATATAGGAATTAATTAGAACAAGAACAGATTGATCTTGATTCATCTCCGTTATCGGCAAAATATTGTCTGTTTAGTTAGCTTGTTGACTTCATATGTCTGTAAAGATATATTATGAATTGTTAACGACGACTAACATATGAAATTGAAGAAGAGAGATACGTTTTCACAGTTGAATTATATTTGCTCCATCAAGAATTCCAGACATTAAACCAACAGCCAATGAGATAATCTAATAATTGTGAATAATTTTCAGGTGTTTTCTTACAACTGCTATAATCCGAGGCTACAATTCAATATTTAATCGAATTGCTGCTGTCAAAGTTTACTTTTTCAGTTACAGTTTTTAATCTTTAGCTCAGGCAGAGTACTGTAAATGTAATTAGATAAAACGCAATAACCAACACTTTTTACTTTGAGCGTAAGCATTCCACTTCTCTTCTGCACGTTTTGTTCTTTTATGAGTTATATTTCTTTCAGCCCAGGCTTGGAATATTATTAATAATAAAAATTAACTTCAGTTCAATAAAATGAACTCAATATTTCCACATGATAGTTGGGTGCTTATAGCATCCACTGTGACATCAAACTTTTTAATCAAGTGTGTTAAGGCATTCGACTCGTAATCCGAGGTCGGGGTTCGAATCCCCGTCGTACCAAACATGCTCACCCTTTCAGCCGTGGGGGCGTTATAATGTGACGATCAATTCCACTATTCGTTGGTAAAAGAGTAGCCCAAGGGTTGGCGGTTGGTGGTGATGACTAGCTGCCTTCCCTCTAGTCTTACACTGCTAAATTAGGGACGGCTAACGCAGACAGCCCTCGAGTGGCTTTGCGCGAAATTCAAAAAACAAAACTCTTACAAACATCCAAATTTATTGTTCTTTCATTTTATATCACTGGATTGGCGAGAAGTTCGATTTAAAAACAACATAATGCATTATCGTATTTTACTCTAGTGTCAATCTTAATTTCTTAGTGACAAAATTTAAAAAGTATATAGAAGCATTATCTAGTTAATGATTACTATTAAAGGAATTTGTTATAGTAGTACATTTGTCACTTATAGATCGATATATATGGCTTCACACTTCGTGTTTACTTTAAGCAACGTGATGACATCATGTTAAGATTAATTATAACTTTAGAGGTTAGCGTGTTGTCAGGATAATGTAAAAAGAAAAACATTTCTCGCTACAAAGAACTTTCAGTCACTTTCATCACTCACGTCCATATATAGATTTGTTTTATTCCAATTGTCATACAGTTTCTTACTTTCATGTCCATGGACATGACTTATTTTTACAAGGACTATCCGGACTATTGTATTAACAGCAACTTTATAATAGCCATAAATTAGTTAGTACGTGACCAACAATACGTACTGTTTTTACTTACATAACACTACCATAAAGAGTATTTCCAACCACAATCGAGGTACCAAATTGTAGCTAGTTTTAAATTAATTTGGAGCTATTATAGGTCACTTATACTAGATTTCCAGCTGGATAGCGCTAAATATTTTTAATTCCATATGTCTTCTAATCAATTATGTTTTTAACTGTCTTGTCTCTTTTTTAAGTAACATATCCAAACGGTGACCATAGTCTTGAACACATCTTTTCTACTTTAAGCACAAAAATTTCTAATGTCGATACATTTATCCATTTAGATAGACTCTTGACATAAGCCAGCCTCTGTATTGTACGGTTCTTTCTTTTTCCTTTCCAGTTATGACCAAAATTTCAATTTTTTCTTTCCTCACAACGTGTTCGAGAAACTTCAACTATCTTTTTTTCTGATGATAGACAACAGCTTCCTCCTGCAACCTTGACAAAATATGATGTGCGACTTACCTAACATGCCTTCAAGATGCGTCCTAAGTATCGTAACTCAATTGCTTCAGTTCTGTTCCTCATACCTGAAGATATTGTCAAACATTCTAATGCATATGTGACAATTAGCATAACATAGCAATTTTCAACTTTTTAACTTCTTCCCCGTAGAAGTATTATTATTTATCAATAAATTTCTCATTTTCAGAAATGTGTTTTTTGCCATTCCTATCTTCAGTTTTATTTCATGATCACATTTACCATATGACGTTATTCAGCTTCCCAGGTAGTTAAATTTATTGACCTGCTTTATCTATTCCTTATTTACTTTGACAATGAATACAGGAATGATCTTTGTAATTACCATACATTCTGTTTTGCTATAACTATTATTGAAATCCTTCTTCTCTTTCACTAACAGCTCTGTCTAAAATCTTTTACAGCTTCTCTCCTGAATCAACTATTAAAACTGTTATTAGCGTAACGCAAGTTGTTCAAATCCCATTCGCTAACGATCATCTCCGATAAATCCTCAATCTCCATCAGGATTTTCTCACTGTACAAGTTAAAGTAAGGTGGTAAAACACAGCCTTACCTCATGTCTCTCTTAATTTGGATGAATTCATTTCATTTTCTGTCTTAACTGCTAGAGTTTAGCCCCAATATACCTTTCTTAAAATTCTCAAATATTCATTATCAATCTTCAGTTTTTCCCGAATTTTATTAACTTCGTATGCTTGACTATGAAAAGCTTTGGTATAATAAATAAAAGACGACGTATTGTTGGGGAGCCCAATCAAGATGGATTACTGAGATCCTTAGGTATTTCCCCACTTTCATAAACCTCATTGATAATAGTTGAAACCTTTCTATACCAAATTCTTTTATTTGTTCTACATCAGTTTATCTTTATCTAGGGATTTTCGGTTTCTTCTGCCTTAATTTTAATGAAATAACTACCTTGGCTGTTTCAAGTAGCGCTTCTTTAAAAGAAAAATCCTATTTTGACATATTTCATTCATTTTAAACTTCTTGAAAAGGTGTTTAACTGCAACTGTATACCTTTCTTCAATCCGATGTTTTCGAATTAGAATTATTTAAGAGTTTCTTACTCTTCTATGGCTTCTTAAAGTTCATGAATCCTATCTTGATGTTTGTTTGTTTTAAATTTCGCGCAAAGCTACTCGAGGGCTGTCTGCGCTAGCCGTCCCTAATTTAGCAGTGTAAGACTAGAAGGAATGCAGCTAGTCATCACCACCCACCGCCAACTCTTGGGCTACTCTTTTACCAACGAATAGTGGAATTGACCGTCACATTATAACACCCCACGGCTGAAATGGCGAGAATGTTTGGTGCGACCAAGATTCGAACCCGCGAACATCTTGATATTCCATATTGCAGCGAGTGGTCACTCCTGCAGTCAACTCATGGATAACTTTTTGATCGTTTTCTTGCGTTACTGAATTTTCTACTGATAGCAGAGTAATCAGTTTGGTTTCTAATATTACCTCAAGGACTCTTCGATACACGTCTCCTTCGCTTTATCAAGGATTTCAGAGAAACGATAGATGTCAGTTGTTTTGTCATTTTCAACCGTTGGTGCATAGTCTTTTATTATTACAATGATGAAAGGCTTAGCCATTATTTTAAGAAGCATCGCTGTAACAGATATTGCCCCAAATCTATTTAAACACTTTGAGATTTCTTCGTTTAAATCAAACTTAACTCCTCTTTCATACATCGGACCTCTTGGATAAAATATATAACAATAGTTCCATCTCCTTTCCTCATTTCTACTAGAGACCCCTTTCATGCCTTTGTAATTTTTTCTTGGCTATTGAAAGACCATA
The DNA here is from genome assembly GCF_004210375.1 of Tachypleus tridentatus. NCBI lineage: Eukaryota > Metazoa > Arthropoda > Merostomata > Xiphosura > Limulidae > Tachypleus > Tachypleus tridentatus. Next base: position 124,284,396 of record NC_134826.1, on the reverse strand, counting down.
TATGTTTGGCCAAATAATGTAGTAGGTTGTCATTTGTTGGTGTAGGTTACAGTGCTCAACTAACTTGAGCAGACCTCTATCGTTGTCCTAGTTGCACCAGACTAGATGTTACACTGTTCTGTGACCAAAGTAGCTTCGACTGTAACCCTAGTAATGGAGACTAATGGGTGCTACTCCTTAAGTAAGTAAATACTTGTCTCATTGTAACGATAAGAGATAAATGTCCTATTGCTGGATACAGTTTAACGTCACACAAGAGAAAATGTTTTGCAGTTTCTGATAAATATTATATTACCTTAATATGAGATATCATAAGCCCCGGGTGGATCAGAAGTAAGCTGAAACACTTATAACACTAAAATCCAGGGGTTTGATTCCCGTAGCGAACAAGTAAATAGCCTAATGTGGCTTTGCGCTAAAACAAACTTAGAATATATAACCTATCGAGGTTCCGAGTAAATTCCATCTCCAACTGAGATTTTAGTGTATTTTAATTTGTAGAAACTTTACTATCTCTCTCCCACGGATACAGCGATAAGTCTACGGATTTATAACGCTACAATCAGGAATTCGATTACCCTCGGTAGACTTAGCAGATAGCCTAATGTGGGTTTGCTGTAAAAAAAAAAAAACTCACCATTTACCATCTTCGGCGAATTAATTGTTTTCAAGTTAAGTTCGAAGTAAAATCAACTTTAATTTGATATTCTGAAGTTTATTCTATGTTTCATTATTGAGATCTTAAATAATTTATGAGCAACTTTTGCATTTTATATAACAGAAATTCTGATGAGTTAACAGTTTTACACTTTTGTTTTAAGTAGCCGACGTTGTCTCACGCCCACAATAGGTCAGCGATATATCTGCGGACTTACAATGCTAAAAACCGGGTTTCGATACCCGTGGTGGGCAGAGCACAAATAGCCCATTGTGTAGCTTTGTGCTTAATTCAAAACAACAACGTTGTCTCGTGGATAGAGTTTCCTAATAATTTAAAACTGACAGTGCCAATTTGAACATTACACGTGGTATGTAAGTTTTATCAACGTTGAACTAGTAAATCAAACTATTGCTACCTGTTGGAGTGTTTTTGAACTACAATAACTGACACTATATTATTTTATTTATAATATTCCGTTGGTTTGTTCTTGTTTGTTTAAACATCACTGAATACATACGACAAAAGTATGACTTACCTCGCTTATTACTGGCTTATTTCAGTACTTTATGACAACTTTATTCTTGGAAATTATAAAACAAAATCTATAAAGTGGATATTTTTAATAAGAAAAATATCGTTTAAAAATATTTTCTTTAAATTCAAATTCATGCAAGCTTTCGGTATCTTTTGAATATTTCTCATTACAGTAATTATGTTTGAGAAATTAACTCAATACTAAAAGCTTTTAGAAAACATTCTCCCGAGAAGCCCAGGATGACCAGGTGTTCAAGTCACTCGACTCCTAATCCAACAGTCGCGGGTTCGAATCCCGTCACACCAAACATGCTCGCCCTTTCAGCCGTTTAAGTGAAGCACAAAGCTACACAAACTGTACTCGGCCCAAGTAACAAGTCCACAAGTGTTCTGTCCCAGTGGGGTAGGGGAAATGTTTATTATTGAATTAATAGGAATCAGGGAATAAAATGAGACTTCGAAACTATCTTGTCTAAACCAGTTATTTCTGTTCTACACAGTAAGAAAACTGCTAAGGGTTTCCAAGCAGAGTTATCACCATAACCAAAAGATTTATGTTACTACATTCCCACCATCAAAAAACATGCTTATCATTGAAGATAAGAATACTATTATCTATAGTACGAATAAAGCACTCGGCAATTTTAAAAAAGTACAAAATCTTTGATACAAAATTAACGTTTTCTTCGTGAATGTTATGCATCAAAATAACTAAAATAATCGTGATGAGAGATGCTAAGAAATGTATCGTTAAGTCATTAAAAATAAGAGCACAAAAACACAGCAGATCGGAAACAGTTTCTGATAAATATTGAAAATACAAAGCAACTAATTGAGGCTATATGCAATATTTAGAGTAAATTATATTGTCATACAATAAAGACAGTTTCACGTGAAGGAGAAGTACACAGGTCATCGATTAAGAATAGAACGACAGCAATAAAAGATATAGATCACTATGTTGTCTACACAGGAAGAAACTAAATGCAATTTCATAAAACAGCGACACCTCAAATTCCAGGATATCATGGTCAGATTTGACATCACAGATCTATTTACCAACGTTCCAATCTCAGAAACCCTTGACCCACCAGACAACGACAACTGAATGACAACTCTTTACCACACAGAACAGTTATGATAACAGACGCCATGATGGAATTAACCATTTATCTACAATTAACCTATTTCCAATACAACGAGGAATTCTACGAACAAACAGGTGGTCTAGCAATGGGATCACTATTCTCTCCAATTCTAGCAGACATTTTCATGGAAGACTTTGAAGAAACAGCCCTTTTATCCACACCGACAAAATCAAGTTTCTACAGACGTTATGTCGACGACACCTTCATGATTTGGCCCCACGGTCATGAAAACTTACCAGCCTTCTTAGAACATCTCAATTCCATAGACAAAAAAATCCATTGCCCCTATGAAAATAGAGGAACAAAACAGTATTGTTTCTTGAAATACTCATCAGCAAACCAACAAGACAAATAAACAATTGTATACAGAAACCCCAACCACATGATGAGATACCTAAAATTCCAGTCCCATCATCCAACCCCAATAAAACGTGGTATAATCCAATGCCTAAACAAGAGAACAGAAAACATGTGATAATATATCCATCGAAGCAGAACGCCAAAAACTCGTAGTTTTAAACAGAATGGTTACACTTCCTGCTTTATCAAAAACACCTTGAAGAAGACTATGACAAAGAAAAATCAGAAAGTCACCAACACCATTTACCTGTCATACCTACAACATTTCAGTGAAAAACTCAAACGCATAGCCAAACATTTTCAACATAATTCTGGTGGATTTTCTACTATACTTTAAGGTCCATTCTGGTAAAAAAACAAGCTGTGACCTACCAAGTAGAATCTCGAAAACGTCATCTATGAAATGCAACGATGCATACATTTGCGAAATGGGAAGAAAATTCACAACAAGCATAAAAGAACATAGATTGTACAAGAATAATGAAAACAAAATTCAGCCATTGCAGAGAATGCCATCTCAACTGGACACAGAATAATCTGGGAGAAAATTAGAATAATCGACACAGACAAAATCTGGAAAACAAGAAACAAAGAATCATTTTATATTAACACTTAAACCTTCACAGGAGAGATTCCAGATTAGAGGTGAGTAACCTGTGGCTGCCATTGGTGAACATACAAAAAATCTCTCCTCCAACCAGAAACAGTAATAATCCAACCAATCACAACACGTTTTCCCACAATCCACAAAGATACAATAGAAGACCGTCAGCAACCACACACACAGAGAGAAAGCCGACCTATTAGCAGACTACTACAAATCCTCCTTCAATTACCTAAAAATCGACCGACTTTGACACACAACACCAACAACATGTTAACTACACACATACAAATCGATCTTCCTTCACACCATAATTTCTCGGTAAGATACTAGAAAACTATTCAAGTTCAATAAATAGGAAAATCACCACCACAGAACTCAAAATCAACATTAAAAACTTAAAAAACACTTTCCCCGGATATGATCAAATACCTAATATTATTCTCAAAGGTTCCAGTCTTCTATTACAACATCTCGCAAATATCATGAACATCTCACTAACAACTGGTTATTACCCCGACACATGGAAAGAACCATTATCACCACGATACCAAAGAAACAAACAGGAGAAATCGTGATAACTTCCGATCCATCAGTCTGTTAAGTTGTCTTGGCAAATTGATAGAGAAAATATCAAATCGCCTCCTTCATTTCTGCGAAATAAATATCCTTCCGAATCTCAAAACGCTTCTCGAGAAAACAGACAAACAATAGATCACCTCACACGACTCACTGAATCAATTTGCAAAGCATTTAACAACAATCAGGTAACCATAGGTGCATTTTTATACGTTAAAAAAGCATTTCAGTGTTTGGTATAACGCCATTAAATATAAATTAACTTATCTGAAAATAAATCACTGTTACTGAATGGATATTTCTTAACTGATAGAACAGCCCAAGTAAAGGTCAATAAAACTATCAAAATCTTTCAATATAACTGCAGGAGTGCCCCAAGGATCCGTCCTGTCGCCACTCCTGTACATTATTTTTGTCAGTGATATACCTTCCCCAGTTTAACGTACACTTACAATTCACAGACGACATTGCAATCTGGAGTATATCCAGAAACCCAGTAATGGCCATATCTTGCGTTCGAGAAACACAATAATGTAACGAGCTGGAACAATAAGTGGAGAGTAGTTTTAAATCTAAGAAAAACGCAAGGAATCACTTTGTATAGAAATTTAAAAAGACAAACTGACAAAAGTAAGCATCACACTTCGCAATACGCCTATCATCATGAGCAAACATCATATTCCTTGGCATCATATTTGACAAGATTAACACGGAAAAAACATGTCAACATACACTCATCCATCAAAAAACGCATTTCACATGTAATGACCATATCCAGCAAACATTCAAAACTGCACACCAGAGACTATCCGCCAAATATACAAAGGCTTACATCCGCCCGTTAATAGAATACGGATGTCAAGTTACATATATATATCTAACAATACTACAAAAATTAAGTACAACAAATTAAAATACTAAGAACAGCAGACTACAATCATATACACCCGTAAACTATATATACCAAATCAGTAACCTAGCAACTCTTAGGAACAGGTTCAAAGAAATATTATACAAATATTTAAAAGCAGAACACAGAAATCAACTGCATTGTTATGCAAACTAGCCAGTGCACCTACAAAATACATTTCATCATGTAACATTTCAACAATCACAAACAAGAGATTCATGTTTATATTTTTATTTTTCAGATTCGGACATAGGGCAGGTAAAAACTTTCGGCGCCCGTCCTGTGAAAGTAGGTTTTCTCGGGGCACTCCAGTTCCCCCCCACATCCAAATCTTAGGCATTGGATATTTAGATCCCAGCCAAGACTATTGCCCAGCCCTGAATCGGGTCCTTTTGTATTGATATTTGCATTGACGTCTGCTTGTCTGGCTCTGGCCTGGCTAACTTCTTCGGTGCCGTCTTTGTTTCGCTTTTTCTCTCCCGACAATTTTATAAATGTCCCATTTTCACTTAATATCTCAAACAAGCAAAAATTAAACACAGGCAAAGTTTCAAGTACATCAATCTATCATGTGGTAATCAAGAAAAGGAAAAACATTGCAGTATCTGACCTTTCTTGTCCAAAAAGGGACTCAAATAGCAAGTGGCTGACAGCAACATCGAGTTTCTGCGGATATCAAGACTTATGTTGCCATTTCCACTAGATAATGTTTTTAATGAAGTATCTTATAAGGGTGAACAATCGAAAAAAAATCTCTTACCAAAGGACATTAAACCTATTGTTGGAAGTGATTATACTAATAAATCAATGTATAACAACTCGCGTAACAACAACACCGTTCAACATATTTAAAGTTTTACCGGAAGTGTTTCTACAGAGCAATGTAGATGTTTGAACATAATAACAGAAACAATGAAGGAAAAAGGAAACAGAAGATTGTGCCATTTTATAATATACATGTTTATTAAATTTAAAAATGCAAAAATGTTTGTTAAAAGTCAATATAATTAGTATTTTTAAGAGTATATGCTTAAGGTAGAATTTGTGCTATTTACATGTTTTATAATTTACTTTCTAAAATATTTAAGCAAAGATAACAGTAAATAAAAGGTAAAATATGCTTCGTGCCTGAAGAAAACAAATTATTATTACAAATTGAAAAACATGGTAAATGAGCAAGATTAAGCTAATTTAAATTATCGTGAAAATGTGATGATAGTTATGAAATGATACGCAAAATCCATAGCGAAACCTAATATCCAATGGATAGAAAAATCTCTTATCAGGATGCTCTTAGCTATCTAAAACCACCAAAGCCGAAAGTTTAAGATGAGTTAGGGGATTCACGGTGGCTTAGCTTTGTGCTTATTAAACATTAACAATTAAAACGAAATTATAATTATCACAAAAGACGCAAAAACGCGGCCTTGTTTTTGTAAACAGAATTTTAAACAAGCGGCTATGATGACGCATGCTGAGCAATATTTATTTAACTAGGTGATTTAGAAGTAAAATAAGTTACAATGGCTCGTGTTAAGTTTGTTTATATCACAAAGACAATAGTTTTTATATTATTTAATACTTCTTAAAAAACGCGATATCTATACATTCTCCCCCTTTGTATATATTTTTGCAATTCCAGTGAATATGTTACTGGAGACATTTTCCGATTTTAAGTGTAGCTATGGGAAAATGTGAGAGACGGATATATAGCTTATTACAATTCTATTGGTTCTAAGTTATATCTTCAGTTCCAATGGATATTGTACGAACCTTTATTAAACAACAGCTTTAAGAAAATATCCCTGATACACATTACGATACTACTGTATAAAAAGACATAATGGCTTAAAATGTACAGGTTAAGGGAACTGATATCATAATAAAGTTAACTAATGTTTTCTTAAGAATTTGAAAAGCTGTGATTAAATTATTTCTTGTTTAATTACCCTGTCTAGTAGTGCAAGACTACGGTACCGATAGAATTTTTTTCTAAACCGTTTCCATTGTTATTTAATATCTCTGAATATAGATTACAGATTATGAATAATTTCATTTTGTCCGAGAAACAAAGGGCTCTAGTCTAAGATCGAGTTCTGGAATCAACACAGGTATCCTGAGTGGTACAAACTGTGTTACGTTTCTAGAAGAAATCCAATCGGGATTAGAATATAAAAGAAACTGAGACTGATGAAGAAAACCAAGTTCATGAAAGGAAACAGTTACTGATCACTGTAGTAGGTATGGAATGTTCATGACACCAAAAACTATAGATATAGTATACAGAGGATGAAAACTGAAAGAAACAAAAGTCATGAGCCATACAAAGACAGAGCTTGTACGATCTTGGGATCTTGTTTCGATCCTTCCTGGAATTCCTGCATTGATAGCTTGTTGTCTTGATTCTAGGGTAGAAATACAGATTTTATCCTTGTTTGAAAAAACGCATTATGTGAAGGTTAAAATCTTATAAATATTAAGTTCAGATCCAATGGTAAATTTTCAAGCATATTTTACGAATATTACTAAGAAATAGATCGATATTATGCTTACCGTAAAATACTTATTTTCGTTCGTTCAAACAATATTTCAAGATATATCCATGAAATACACGAAACATCTAGCCTTAACTATTCACACCCTCACTGAAGTAAATCAACGTTTCTTCTACTTGTATTTTCTTGTTTTTATAAAACAAAATTTGAATAAATATTTGTCATCCTACTGGAGTACTTTATCTTGAAAATATTACATGTAAAGTTAATGACTAAGTACGACGGACTTGAGCGAGTTTAGATTTTTATGTTGAAGTCTTGGTACCTTTGTTCTAGAAAATTAAGTCAACTCGAGTTTACAAGAGTTCTTTTACAACCACAGATTTTAAAAACATTCTTGGTTTATCCGAGCAGCAAAAGTGTCATGATTTAATGACGCAAATCAATAAAGTCCCTAATAACAGGCGACAAAAAAGGAGATTTTTTTGATCAACCAAACCAACATATATCAAACGTTTGGAAACATAACTGTACTTTGTAGTGTTCACGTATTTCATGGCTGGTGTTACTTCTCTTTACTTCATTAACACACATGTTAACACATCAATAAATACACTTAGTCCTTCGTGTTTTGTATAAATAGGACAATTACACCTATACAGTTGAAAATAAAGGTAGTAAGTTTTCTATTAACAAAGTATGGTAGAAATGTTAAGTACTCATGTGTTTTAAAGCGTAAAGAATTTTTCTTGTATTTTCCTTACCTTATTCAGAGCCACATTCTCTATTATATACTTACCTTGTCAAGCTGTTCAAATATCTTGTCTACTCTTCTTTTAGGGTTATCTTCATCGTCTTCTGGTTGAGTTGTGCTACCCTGGAAATTGTAAGTTTTGTTTGAAATAAAGATCGAATCAATTCAAAAACGTTTAATCGAAGCTTACAGCTCTACAAACTTGAACTCGGATAGCTGACACCCTGCAAACAGTATGTTGGTTTTGCAGATAGGCTAAGAAACAAGTCACAGAAATAAACAAATTAAGTTAACTAACGAACGATAACACGATAGTGAAGCAAAAACAAATCACTGATGTTTAATAATCTCTAGAAACCCTCAAGCGTTTTGTAAGATGTCTAAATACTTCCAATGGTTTACAAAACTGAACATCAAATTATGGGTCAAGTAAAATATAAATTAATTCTCAAGTGAAAAACAATAAAACCACTAGGTGGTCTAGCTTTTTATTATTTGAAGGGAAGGAATGTGTCAAGTAACTGAACTCCCAAGTAAATAAAAATGCAATTGGGCAGATGCTTCGGTCAAGTTTCCAGGAATTTACTCGAAAAATAGGGAGAACTCTGGGCGATCAGAAGAGTCACACTTATCTTCCGTGAGCAGAATGAAGAGAAACAAGGCTTTAAGAGGAAGATTTGGGTTAGATGATGTTTGTCATTTGATACAATCTCTCGACAGTTATTTAAATCGTGAATGGGTGATTTAATAAAATTGTGATTACATGCGTGTTTACATGAATCGAATTATATCAAAACAATTCCAAAAGCTGTGTATGCAAGCCGGAAATAGGACAAGAAACTGGAAGGAAGAAGTATGTTGTTTGCGAAAAGAACCAAGGCCATAATAAAGGTAACAAAGTAAACACGCGATCTGCAAACAAAAAGTTACAAATTTGTATAATTTAAATTTTGTGAAATTCTGACATGACTGAAGTCCCACTTTCCAGTCAACCGATATTTATTCTAAATATTATCGTCAATATATGAGAAGGGAAAAAAAATCAAATCCCTCATACACGCCAGAAAACCAACTAACTGATTTTATAAGGAGTTATATTGCACAGACAACAGAACACTTAAAAAGGTATGTTTAACACTTAGAAAACTTTGTATACCCTACACTTGCTAATTTTCAAAAGATAGCGTCAATGCAGTGAACAAACTGCATTCAGATACTTACCAACATCTGATAGATAGCGTCTACGATACTGTACATTTCTTCTCTTGTAATGAATCCGTCACTATCGACGTCATACAGCTTGAACGCCCCTGTCAGGAAATATTCAGGTTAAATTCCACAAACATTTTCTCTTACGAAAAAAAAATCTTTGCATAATCAAAATACTTGATAAACGTTGTGATTTCAGAGAAATTACTAGTACGCCTTTTATAGTACTTTGAAATCGTTTGGGCTCTTATTTCAACATTCGAAAAAAGACGCTGCCTTATGATAAATAAAAACACTACTGTAGATGGAAAACTCAAGTAAAAAAACAACAAAACAGTTTTATATAATCAAAGACTCATTTACTTACACACAAGTTTCTCATCCAAGTTTCCTCGTGATGTCACGGAAAGTGCCCGGATGAATTCCTCAAATTCAATGGTGCCATCCTGAGAAGACAAAGTAATAAAAAATGTATTTCAATTCTGATTAAGAAGTCTGCACAGAGGATCACAAACGTTTAAATGGTTTCTGAAAGACCTAAAACTCAAGCCCTTTCGAATAGTTCACTATTACTATTCTTCAGATGTATTTCAACTTGCATAACATTTAAAGAAATATGTAACTGTTGGAAAACATGGAAGAATGTGTGCAATACGGTCGATTGATAAACCATTTTGTGTTCACACGTTAGTGACAGATAACATTTTAATAAACCCTTACATTTCATTCGTTTTTTGCTAATTGACTGTAGCTGTTTTATCGTCTTTGAGATTTCCTGAAAATATTCTATTTTAGGCATTTGAAGTTAACAGGAAATCCATTTTATTGCTTTAAACAGAATCGGATTTCTACTCTATTATAATAGTCTACAAACTAGAGTGTTGTGAAGTCTCGATTTAAGTAAAGGAAAGAGCTATTAAAAGATTGTTTTGTTTGTTTTGGAATTTCGCACAAAGCTACTCGAGGGCTATCTGTGCTAGCCGTCCCTAATTTAGCAGTGTAAGACTAGAGGGAAGGTAGCTTGTCATCACCACCCACCGCCAACTCTTGGGCTACTCTTTTACCAACGAATAGTGGGATTGACCGTCACTTTATACGCCTCCACGGCTGGGAGGGCGAGCATGTTTAGCGCGACTCTGGCTCGAACCCGCGACCCTCGGATTATGAGTCGCACGCCTTACGCGCTTGGCCATGCCAGGCCACTATTAAAAGACAGATACCTTTAGAATAAGAGAAATGAGATTCAAATTATCTCAACTGTTTTAATCCAACAACATTAAGAATTTAATTTTCTACGTCAGTACGTTTGAAGTTAAGACAGTAGAATAATGTAATAATAAAACTGTTTAATAAAAGTTTGTATAACACTTGTAAAAAAATTATATACTTCCGATAAGAATTGTATAAAAGCAGATGGCGCTACCAAAAAGTAGTTCATAATGTAGATATAAAAATGTCGCACACATTACACGAATGTTGTTTTCAGTAATCCTAATAAAGTAACGTAGTAAATAAATTACATATATCTAAACCTCGAGTAGAAAATGTTAGGAAAAAAATACAATCTTATAAAATTTGTCGCAGATAGGAACCACTAAATAATGACATTTTGAAACTCAATTTAGTAGACACAGCATATTGAAAAACCGTCAAACTCTTATAGGACTATTAAACTACCTGATTCTTTGTGCTACTTATAGTACCGAAAACAGGCCAATTACATTAAATGCACAGTCAGTCTTCAAATCTTACCATTACTTAAATTATTTTATTTAGTATTTTGTACAATTTTAGAATAACTAATTTAGCTAAACGGCTAGAAAGAACAAATTTTTCTAAAATATATTTTAAGAGCCTTAAAACTTCCAAACATAATAAAAACATGGTCCAGTGATTACACCTATAAGTTAAATCCGAGTGCTCATGGTTCGAGATTCACCGCCACAAAACCGTCTCTACGCGCTTGTCACTTTGAAGTCGTGGTTGCGTTATAATAGTGACTGTCAAATCCAATGCACTATTTGAACGAAAGGATGGAAGAAGTGAAAGTTTGTGGGCTAACTTTCCCTCTACTTCACCTGTTCAAAATGAAGGATGATTATGCGCAAGTAGGTCCTGTTCAGCTTTGCGCTAAATTTCTGAAACAAAGTAAATAAAATCGAGTAGTATAAATATATTTTCATTTTACAAAAGTTCAATAATATTAAATCACTAAAACCCGTGAAATCATAAAGATAGCATATACTCAAATTTATAACATACTAAAACACGTAAAATTATGTTATAAAATCGTTGGGAATAAAAAAAATATATAACTTGTTTCTTTCTCCTCGAAGATGTCACAAGTATAACACTAACAAACTCCAGTTATATCTCATCTCGATATAACAGCGTGTCGTATATGGGATCACAGTACTAAAGATGTACAACAAAAATCACTTATTTTTGTTTGCTTGTTTTTTAAAGCGCAAAAGTATACAATGGGCTCTTTGTTGTGCGTATATAGAACCTCGGATGTTTGCGTTATAAGCCGTCCCCCGCTAATACAGCGGTATATCTACAGATTTACAACGCTAAAATCAGAGGTTCGATTCTCCTCGATGTGCTCGGCCGACAGCCCAATGTAAGCTTACTGATGAGCAATAAGAAGGATAACCTCTTTCAGCATGTGATTTATCTATCCCTCGGTGACTAGCATATTTTTCTCAATACGCATGTGGAAACCTTAGAATGTTTCATAAGGAGACATTAGAATGAAGGGCGTTAGACAACGCAATAATTTAAGCAAAAAACATACATGGATCACAAGAAAACTTAACATGGATCAAACATTCAACTGCACATTTAAATAAATTTCTTCAATTACTGGTAAATGTTATTGTATTAAACAAACGGCTTCAGTATGAAGTCTCATTATCTGATCGTCGTGTCGTTTTCTTCACATCCACTGACAACAACGGCAAAAAAGACATTAAAGATGATGCAAGTTATCAAAGAATTCTTTATCCAACTTTTATTTTACTATAAACTGATACTATTCTGTCAGGCACAAGTTTTTACTGTTCATATTATTACCAAAAACTGGCAACTAAAAAACGACTTTTGCAAATATTGTTTCTTCCACATTGGCTCAACGTCAAGTTTGAGGACATAAAAGGCCAAAAATCTTGCTTGAAACCAGCAGTGAGTAGAAAAGATAGCTTATTGTGCATCTTTTTTACTTAAGGACCAAACGAACAAAAGACGTACATCTATGAACATTAACAATAAAAACAGCAAAATAATTCAATTTCTTTACGTTTTAGGGAAATAAGCAGCTTACACAAACAATATCCACATTTCAAAAGGTTTTGGTTTGGTCAACAGACGACCAAATAGATATAGCAAAAACTTGAAACCAAGCAACACAAGTGGAACAAAACACATTGGCGCCAGAATTAGACAAAACTAAACATTGTTTTTCCTTTTACAGACTCAAAAGCATCACAATACAAAGTGGCCCAAAACAAATTGTACCCATCCTTTAAGTTATGCAACTTCTGTATATCGATTCTAAGTTGTTTTTTTATTCTTATTTTCTGTATATCGATTAAGTTTTTTTTATTCTTATTTCAAATAATCTGGGGTTGTTTAAAACTAAGCCCCAAACCATTGAAGTAAAGTAATATGTTACCGAACGTTTTTCATCAAATCAGGATTGAATATTGTATGTGTACAGCCAATTTCTATGAAATATTCATAAGATACGTTTGCTGGTCTGTGGATGCGTTTACTATTTATTGTCATTTCAGCACTCGAAATATGGATACGCTTTGTTGGGGCATCTTGTATAGTCACAAGGCCCAAGTTCTACAAAACAATGCAGTAATAAAATATTGTACGTAAACTCCAATGCCACTTAATGTAGCTGGGTCAATAAGAACCTATAAAAAATAAGTGACCATTCAGAAGTCCCAGAGAAAAGTCCAAGCAACAAACTGAGAAGGTCAACTTAAGTTACAATGCCACTGCGACCCAGTAATTAGACGACGACTGAGACACCCTACAACAGTGACAAATAACTATTTCAAAGATATTGGCCATTAATTATAGAATATTCTAAATCCAGTTATTTCTACGTTTTATCTAATATTCCTTAAAGATATAGGGCAGTTAATACGATATAAAAAGCTTCCTGACATATTATAATTAGCGTTCCTGTATATTATATAGTGCAAGTTATAATATATACTGTGTTTTTGTGATTGTTGGGATAAGGATTCTTCTACAGTGAGTCACTTGTTGGTAGTAAATTAGAAAAAAAAATCAAACAACTTTCACTTATTTTGAAAATATTTCTTCTGAATTAGGTAAAACGTATGAATAGCTACTTTACTATATAGAAAATTATAGGTATGTCATAAATACAATACATTTTTCTTGTCAAGAAATCCACTCAGACATATTCAATTACTTTAGAATTTCAGTTGACAAGCCGACCTATTTCACTACATTACCATCGCTAAACTAACCGAGTATGTGAACTCGCGTTTCATTCAGTTACCACAGTTGTGTCATACTTCTAAAAGTGTCTGCTCCTCTTTCGTATTTTACTGGAAGTGGCCTGAAGTCTTTTTCTCAAAGCCCCGCCCCCCATAGGTAGGTTCAGTTTGTTTTAACTCTGACAAATAATTTTATATACACATGTTAATCGTTCGGCCTTCCTCTTTCAAAAAGATCCTTTTACGTGAACTTATTTTGTTTCTCGTCTACTATTTGTCTGTCTGCTGTTATCACCTCATACTTATGTTCATTACTAAATAGTCTGCTCGCTATACATGTTCGATATCAAAATTTATACGAAGTTCTATAATCTCCATATTAGCGAGTTAAACACAATGTACGACTCCTACCGAATTATTCAACTAAACTTGTCATAACATTTACTTTAAATAATTGCTTCTACCTCTCTTGTTATGAGCAAAATTAATAAAATATTAACTAAGTTAATAATATCTACACTAAACATTTACCATCCAGTTGAGAATACGTTCTCTAGAATTGATAATGAACCAAACAAAGTTAAGCCATTAAGGAAATCATTTATTCATTTATAAGAAACACGTCTAGAAATATAGTCTTTATTAATGTTCAATGACAACAATGGTCTTTTCAAAACTGCACACTTTTTTTTAACAAAAAAGTCAACGTAAGAGTATTGGATCATTCCCAGTAAACTTGGATGCCCATAAAAAAGATTAGAATGTGGGTACAAGTTTGAGAAGCTAAAGGGTGTAGCCGTCGTTAAGTTTCCTAAATTTGTAGCTTACAATAAACATTTTAACTGCTTATCTGTCATAGTATGTGTAGCACTAAGTGCTAACAACACCTGACGTGTTACGAGAGAGAGGACTGTACTAACATTTTAAACATTAAAAAGAAATGCGTTTTAAAAATTCATAATTTGTCCTTTATACCTAGTAAAGGTATTTTGTTCATAACGTTTCCATATACTAACAGTTCATTGATAAATTAGTTTTCCCAATCACTTAAACAGGTGCTTGTAGATTAGAATCATCACAAATTAACTTTTAAAAAATAACGTGAGAATCTATCATGAAGTGATGATGCCAGGTAAACCTGGTAAAACATTGTAAACAATCATTCTCGAAAATTGCTTATCTTCGAAATCGTCTTCCAGATTAATTATTCAACAAAAAGCAAGCCGATTAAAATATGTAACAAATTATGTAAGAGTTTGGACTTCAAAACTGATGGGAAATTTAATGTTATACAAACCAAGTACAAAAGTGAAGATAAATAATTCAGCAGTTATCCAAATAAAAACACTGCTTAAAAGTACGAGTAAAAATCTAAAACTACTAATCAACTTCTATTGCACGACCCCCCGCTGGGATTGGATTGTTTTAAATTTGGCACAAAACTATATCGGATCTGTCTGCGCTAGTCATCCCTAATTTAACAATGAAAGACAGGAAGGCAGCTATTCATCACCACCCACCACAAACTCTTAAGGTAGCGTTTTATCAACGAACAGTGGGATTTCGTTAGCTCTGAAGTCAAGTTCTAGATGAACAGTTCACTATATTTTAGTTTTAATTTACAAACTCAAATTCCAGAAACTCGCAACTTGCTCACAACCTTGGTATCTGCAGCTATGTAAAGCCACTAAGCCAACACCCAAGCTGTCAACGCCACTTTGCAAAGTCAACTATCGTTTTATTTTTCTCTTTTTTCGTCCTACAGCTTTCTCCCAGTGCTGCACAATTTTAGTTTAGACAGCCTCTAACACCCACTTTATCAAATAATAAAACTCTATGCTCAAGAATATCTCAACTGATTCGGTATGCATCATACCCACCTATTAATTTCAATATTTTTCATACCCAATAGAACCAACCTTAATTCCGCGTGTGGGGCTGAAAAGACAAAAGGTTTTTAGTGCCTCTGGTTGTTTCTCAAACTCCTTCGGGGTTGGTTATTAAAGCCTAAACCATTTCTAATTACTTACTACTGACTGTCACATTATAATACTCCCACGGCAATCAATATTAGGAAACTTAAAGACATTTCATTCTTTGTTTTGATAAACTATTTTTTTTTATAAACTATTGCTAATCACATTCCGCATTTCTTTACATCATATCTAACGAACAGAAATTAGAAAGTTTGTAGCACTTGCATCGAACTTTTTATTATTATTCTGAAAATAGTAATTAAACGAAAGCGCTCGAGTTTTGGATTTCATATGAAAACAATGTGTTATTCACTTCCCATGCAGTTAGTATAACAAAAGTATTAATGATTAAAAACATTACAGAATAGTCCACAAAATTGTGAATTACAGACTTTCTTGAAGTGCAGAAAAAGTAATATGAAGTTCATAACTTATTTACCTTGTTTTCGTCGAACACCCTAAACACCAACGAAGCAAAACTAGCTGGGTTCCCTTGGGGGAAAAACTGCTTGTATATACGCAGGAAATCCTAAGAATAACAATACAACTTAGTATAAAAGGTCATTATGAGCCAGATGTTAATGTTGTAAGTTATACTCTAATACATTTATACAGACCTAAAATATTTGGTTACCATGACACCGTAGAGCGTGTTCATATATTTGTTAATAAAGCAAGTCAAAATTTGCAGTTACTGTTCCTTGGGTACACATTGCAATTGCTAAGTGCATAATATGCTTCAACGTCTACAGTATTCGTCTCTTGACTACAGAAGTATCGGTTGACAGGTTATGTTTAATAATAGTGTGA
The DNA here is from genome assembly GCF_004210375.1 of Tachypleus tridentatus. NCBI lineage: Eukaryota > Metazoa > Arthropoda > Merostomata > Xiphosura > Limulidae > Tachypleus > Tachypleus tridentatus. Next base: position 124,267,875 of record NC_134826.1, on the reverse strand, counting down.
ATAATTTACTATATCTATTTTAATATCGATGTTTAAATTTTATTTAGAAGTTTGCATAACTTATGTTAAATCTGTATTACGAAATCAACCTATTTACTAAAAGTTGAAGATTCGAGTGTAAGTATCAACAGTATGTGTTTACGTAAACACTAGTGAAACGTCAAGAACGTTTATAAGTTTCGAACATTACAAGTCATTTAGCTCCAGCAAGTTAATTTCGAGTTCATTTTGGTATAATTTATTTAACAGGGAGCTAAGCTAGCTTTACGTTCTTCGTTCACCACTTGTCGAGTTCTTCACCGCTAAAGGTATATAATATCTTTGTAAAGATACTAATGCTAAACATGAATTTGTTAAATTGTAACTTAGATTTAAGTTAAATCACTCGATATGTGTCCAATTTATGATACTTGCCGACAAGATTATTAAAAAGAAACCATCGCAAATGTATCTTAATGTACAAACGGTAACAAAATTAACAGTAACGGTTATTACAATGTGTACAAGTTTTATAAACTTGAAGTATCGAGTGATTTAACTTAAATCTAAGTTACAATTTAACTCCGTTTCAGGCTATCTGAAATTGCAATACATAACAGAAGCATGTACCTGACAAATATAAAGACAAGAAAGAACAAAATGGCAAACATTTATACGAATATTAAATTTAAATTAATATTTTGAAAAATACCCAGTGACAAAAATTTTAAACAAAGAATACAGAAGGTGTCGCTAGGTGCTTAAGTTCGGGAGCTCGAGTCCATAGATAAGACATTTTTGGTTTAGTATCATGTCGATCAGATTTTAATTGAACTGGAGGCAATTAGCATCTAAAATGACCTTAAAAGAATTTATGTTTACAAAACTATAGTTAAAAGATTTTTGAAAAAACAATTTAGCAGAATTTGGTTACGTCGCAGGTATGACGCGAAAAAGATCGTACTTGGTTTAGACTGTGCGCGGAGTGAAACGAAGTTACAAACAGGTTTCAGCCTCCGTCCCTTAGGTTCAATTGAGGGACTTATTGAATGTTACAGCAAACTGAATATGCGAGTTTCGCGATTCTTTGAAGGAGCAGGTGAGCGTAGAAATGAGGTAAAAGTTGTGCAAATAACTACAATTACATGAAGAACAAATAGTGTGTGTGTGTGTGTGTGTGTGTACACCGATAAAGTCAATGTTTCAACTTATGAGAATGTATGCATTGTATCCATTATCCCATCTAAGTAAACTCAATTACACAGTATAAATATATTATACTGAGTTGGTTGCATAGTATATCACAGTGCTGATAAATTAATCACATTAAGTAGTTATTGGAGTAATTTTGATTGCCTTTTCGAAATCAACACCAAACTACCTCGAATGATCTGAGTTTTCTCCAGTAGCAAATGTTTATGTTGTCTAGTTGTATTTTTGCTGTATGCTCGTGACATACCTATTCCATTGTTTTTGTGAATACATGAAAAAGAAACTGAACAGTTAAATATGTAGACTTCCTATATTTTTCAACAAAGAGTAGGAGATTAAGACAAAACACTGTTTATGAATGTTTTGTAACTTTGTCCAAAATACTTTGCGTAAAATTTCTAGAACTTATCACTCGGTTGGTCATTTTTAACAGTAAACATTTTAAAGTATGCTTACTTTTCTCTGTACTGATTCAGAATACACGTATTTTGGTTCAATATCCGGAATACTGACAACAAACAAGTATCAATTCAACCAACCTGTTCTGTTAGCTGGCCGTCAGGACAGTCCTTAAGAAATCCTTTATACCTGCAACCAAAACTAAAATTTAATTTTGCAATTACTGCAGACATTGGATTTGTTAAAGAGCTTTTCTAATTTTTCAAAGTCTAAAAATTGAGACGTAAGCTATATTCCAACATATTAATAAATCCCATATTTGGCATTTCTTTTAATTATAAATCAATCTTTATCGAAGGCCACTTGCTGGGGGATTTGGAAATTTTGCAAAGAGCAAAAAAGTGTATATTCCTAAACTGGGACCTTAATTGCAAGACAATGTAAATCCTTAGTGGAGGTTTGAGATGTACTTAGCAAATGATTTTGACATACAGGTTACGAGTATTTGTTGTGCTCGTTTGCTTTTTCGACATCTTATTGCCTCTCCCAAACTATTCTTCCCTACAACTGTAGGGCACATTCTATTCATCTGTTAAATTATTTTCAACGTAGTCCCCACGACTGAAATCATGAAAGTAGCCTAAATTAATAATGCTAAATTTATGTTAGGGCTTGAAGTTTAGTTTGAAAGGCTTGCATGCTGTATATTGTAGCTTGACGATTCCTCACATTTAAAACAACGTAAAAATGTTTGTAGCATTTATTTTGTATCTAGACCTTACAAAATAGCTCGACAAGTACTAAGCATATATTTAAGATTCGCTAAGCATTAACTAAAAATTATAACCGAAGTTTATTTACAAAAGTTACATAGAAAAACGTTGCAGCAGTTTGTATCTCAGAACGGCTGGTATTGGTATTAACACTTATTGATAAGTAGGTAACAACGTTTCAAGAAGAATTGGCTGGTTTACATAGATTATATATCCGGACTCAACCAATCTTAAAAACACTAGATGAGTTGTCCTATCAAAGTAGAAGGATCATTAAAATAGACGTCAACTGCCATGGTATCCAAGTGCAGATAGATACAGTCGTTACAGCACATGCTCGACTTCCATAATTGATAGAAAGAATATTACTTGGTCCTAATTTCCAATATTGAATCTTAAATCTGAAGTGGTCGGTGATAGCCAGCCAGCAATTTAAACGTAGGTTGTCTACGCTAGTGGTCCTGAAAACACGTTACAACGAAAGCAAAAAGGTTGAGAATTTTCTCCTAATTAGACATCCCAGAAGTCTTAGAATTTATTGCTCCATTCAGAATGTTATTTTACGAGAAATTTGGCTCTATAATTCATATAGTAATTTAGTTCATATTGTAATTTTAAGGAATTTACATAGCTAATGCCTTTAACATTGTTTTGAACACAGGGAACCTCTTACCATTGAACTGAATATTGTCAAATCCTGGCAGGTTGCTGCTTATTTTTTCTTACCTTAACTTACTGCTGCATGGGAGGGGGGCATTATGTATGGCACTATCATTAATACAAATGTTTTCTTATGGAGGCTAGGTTTATATTTTATATCTATGAAAAAAGGGTATTCCTTCACGTAACTTTTCAAAATTTACTAGTTTCACATAAGTAATGATATCTTGAAAAAAGTGTATTTCTTTTCCATTGTACACCTACAAATAAACCAGTAAATGGAAAACTGTCCATAAATACTCAATAGTCAGAGCTAAATAGTTCCTGAACAGTAACAATTGACATCTGGACCAGGTTTTACAAAGGTATTAACAGCATCTACACTTAACGCAGTCATACTAGAATTCATATACACAGATCATTTAAATTAAAATTTTCAAATAAACAGTCTACGAACAACAATGCGAACATCGGTTTAAACGTTATTAGAAGGAAATTATAACCATTCGTAATACTTGTTTTATATTTCTTTCCAAATATGGCATGATTAATTCGTACTTTGGATTTTGGAGTATTTCGAAATTTACAAAATTAAAACCATAGTACTGGACAATGATGTGGACATTAAGTTCGTAAAAAGAATTATAGTTTTTCAAAAGGAAAGCATAAAATGTTTACTTTTCATCGACAAATGCAAACATGTAACACTTGGTCTGTTGTTCTCTCAAGCTAACAGTCTAATGCATGGTACCATCAACTGCTGCGGTTTAACGTTAACTTTTTGTTTTTTAAGAAGTTACCTTAAATTTTGCATTGTTTAAACATTAAATTAATTAATCTTCAGAAAATACTATTGTGCTATTTCAGTGTTAAGTCATACTACAGTACACTGGGTTATCCAGTATCTGAAGTTGTTAAGTGTTATTTTACATTATTTAAACATTAATCTATTCTGCAGTCTTTAGAGTAATGTTTCGTATCTCATTTTTGTGGCACATATTTGGGGGTATGAAAGACGTTAATTCTGAACAAAAGACCTACATCCCAAATTTTTATGGGTTTTTAACCGGACACTAAAAGTTGTCCTTTACAACTTCTCCAGAAGCTTGCCATTAAAAGCAAACATTCTCTAACTGACAGTTCAATTGGTTTTTTAAAAAGGAATTCGAATCGATTCTACACCATGCGTTGACATTATGTAGTAAAGTTTATGGTTGGAAATTGAATTTGTTCTTTACAGTAAAAAGTTCCTACTGAGGATAACAGTAGAAATAAAACGTTAATGATAAAAAAATTGCACATTATTCAAATGTTAACCTTTGTAACTGTTAATCTGTTATCGTAGTTGTTGGATGAAAATACCTTTAAAAGTCATTTATGTGTGTAATTCATGGTTGTGTTAAGGATTTATACATAGAAGGATATATTCATACCAAAAGTTATTTAGCTATGATTAGTTCAAAGTGAACCTGTGTTTCACTCACGTTGTAAAGTTACTACATATGATGACAAAAGCGTGATGGAGTTTATTAGAATTCTTCTATACAGTAATTGAAGATTTGGACTGTCAGTTGTTTTGCGTTTTCCTGAAGTAATGCGAAATGTTGAGCGTCCAATAAAAGGAAAACAAAAAAGGCTTAGCGTTAAAGTTATTTCTGGAATAACTAAAACGTTAAATTGTAATTCCTAAGGTCACGAAAGATGTTACAACTGTTTAAACATTGTTAAGTCGAACTAATCTTTAGACGCACAATTTTACACTGTTTAAAAGTCAAGACTTCAAGTTATTCATTTTATGTTTGAATAATTAAAATAATGTGTAAAGTTTAATGTTAAATTGTACTTACAAATAAATATCTCCAACTTCGGTACATTAACGTTTAACTAAATATACTGATTGTGCATATTATGAAGCTAAAAATAAACATGGTACAATACTTATAGGGTTAAAAATTAAGTTTTATAACATTTAGAAGTTACTTTGGATTGCATACGGAGTTTAAAAGGATAATTTCATTGAAGGTTAAATTATTGGTTATACAAAATTGACAGAAAAGTTCAAGTGAATTACTGTAAAGACGTTAATGGTTATTCAACAAGTTTATAACTTAATGAATATATATATGAAACTTAAGATTTAATAGCACTTTAAAAACATTTAATATACGTTCATTTTGCAATAACGTAAACTCAATTTCATTCAACCAGCAAAACAAAAATATCTAACTTACCATTGTTTAATTTCTTTTTCTGTAACTGAAATGAAAACCAAGTCAGTAAACAGGAATAACTCAAAAACTTAATACTACGGATACACAAACTTATATTTTATGTCAATTTATTTAGCAACTCAACGTGTCTCATTCTGTAATAAAATGAAAACAAAATATCTTTAACATGAAATTGAGTATCAGAAAATACTCGGAATTACGCAGATGAGGAAAGAAACGTAACTTTTAAGCTGTTTTATACCCTCCGATAAAAATGCATAAGGTCTAAGGTTTGCCTCTATCACGTAAATGATTTTTGCTTTTGAATGACATGACAAAAAGTTAGTTTGTAATAATCTTCAGCATTGCTTTAATTCTTGAAGTGATATCAGTGGAAAAACACGTACAATTATGCTTTTATATCATTGCAAGTTAATTATACCCAAAATACAACTTTTTTCTATTATAATCATCTATTTTCCTTTCGATTAGTGAAACCAAAAATACAATAATAGCATCACCTTTAAAAAAAACTAACCTAAATAACACTAGTTTCTTCTGCATCACGGTAAACATTTTAAGACTAGATAGCAATTTTTGTTTCTATTTCAAACTTAAATTAATGTAAGTCTTTACTTACAAAAATACTACTAAATTTTCTGTTTCATTGTAAGTTGTTCTCTGCTCACGTTTTAAGGTACGTAATTTCACGAATACATGACCACAGTTTTGCTTAAAATGAAAAAATACATTTGAAATGAATTTAAATACATTTGGAAGCTGAACATCCTATTTAACTGAAGGTGTTGTATAACTAGTTTTAATAAGAATAGTCCCGTATTTTTAAAATATACACCATTTTGTAAATTAGAGATAATTGGTTAAAGCTCTACGACGTGCCAGTAATATAATTCTATTTATGAATCTAGAGAAGATGCGATCTGAAAGTTGTTAAAGCATGTTAGGTTGACGTAATGAGAATTTGTATTTTCCATAACAAAGAAAGAATCCATGCATGACAAAAAGGTCACGTAAGGGTTAAAATAACTTTATATACCACCTATTACCAACTAAACAATCATGCTCATAAGGTGAAGCATGATACTTGATATTTGAACTCGCAAAACATACGCGTTGCAAGAAAGTTGCGTATCAGGAAAAGTAGGGTAAAAGTTATTTGGCGTGTTTTGATATTATCTAGATTAATAATTCTCATGACTGAAACACATAAGCCCAAATAGAACTATGAAATTTTTATAGCATGCAATGTATTAGGAGAGCAAACAAAGCGTGAAACAGACTGGAATGATACAGTGTTGAGTAATTGCAGAGACAATTTCGCTACGTGTTTGTTAAAGTAATTCATTTATGTTCATTCTCCTAAGTATTGTTATAGAAAATTTTTCGTCCGCGATTGATAAATTGCTAAGAGGCTCTTAAAATCTAAAGTAGCTTCATTTTACCAGGATGTTACCATAGCAATATCAAGTGGTGGTTAAAGCACCGCTTATGTTAAGTTAACCCAGAATCGCATATTAAAGTTACTGTTAATCATGAACATTACTTCCCGGAAGAGAACTTCCCTCCCACGGAACGCTTCTATTTCCCATCACTCCACGCTGGTTAATTCATAAGATCCGAAATAAGTTTACCAAAAAAGGCCTTAATCTCCAAAATCCTGAAATTACAAATTCGCTGTTTATTAATACAACTTAAATGTAAAAAAAAAGAATAACAACAAACCCGAAAGTCATTTTTATCCAAAGTATGGTTTTGAATTTGGTCAATGGTGACTGGTAAAATGTCTTAAGACACCTTCAGCACCGGATGTTTGTTATATAAACAAATTGAGAAATAATCCGAAACTAAAATTAAAAAAAAAATGAATTTTTTATTTTACATATTTGCTCTCCCTTTATTTTCGGAAATTAGTTATTCACCCCTTTTTGTACACTTTTTGAATTTTTTCATTAGTTATACATAATTCAATCATTCAACAAAACCTGTCGTTACTAGTGGTCTATTCTCAAGTATTATGTTAAAAGGTCGTTAAATGTTTGGAATATTCGAGCACAGCAACACAAGTCCCTACCAGTCTTAACTTTGAAATAAGGCCAGATATTTATGTATGGAAGTATGTTATGCTAATAAAATTGTACATTACCAAATAGCTATTTATGAGCGCAATGAAAATGTTATATAGAGAACAGAGATGTTTAAATCGAACACACCTGAAGAAAACTTATTGAAAGATTAAGAGGAAGGCAGCTGGTTCACAGTATCCACCAAATATCTGGCTACTTTCATCTGATCGAATAGTTGAATTTCAGTCACTCTTACAGTACACCAAAAGTGTGAAACGTGTTATTTGTTGCTGCGAAGAGATATAAACCAGGCCATCAGATTCACAGTCCGGATACATAAACTAATAGGCCATATTCTGGAAACGAATGGCTGTTTTATCACTCATTCTTACTTCATGAAAGTGAAAAGTGACTTTTGTTTGAAAGTTTCGTACCTACCAAGTTGTTAAGAAGTGAAATCGTGGAAAAAAAACAAAAACGCTATACGATGTGGTTGTTCTCGCTTATCTCTAAAGCAGTACCGTTGATTTAAACTTTGTACTCTCAAAAAGAAAGAAAAACAAATAGTTCCAATACAAATCATAATATCGTAACGGATAACAAAAGAAATATTTTGGCACAACTTCCACTAACATGTAGCAAGTAAATTAGAGTATAGTAGTGTAAAACATGTAGAAGTGTATACCGCAAATTATTAGGAAACCATGGGTTAACCTTAAAGACCTGTACGGGATAAAGAAAACTTTGCGATAGCGCGTTGTAATGCTAAGCACAAAATGTAAAATACGTCTTTCTCATAACTTCATTTATATGAATAACAGAAAAAAACAGTTGAGGAAGAAAAACTGTACTAGTATGAAAAATATGAAGTCTAGATAAATGAAATAAGAAGACAAATTATCCTCAAAGTTAATATAATCACGCTTACATGGATAGAACGCAAGGGAATGCCACTGTGCTGAAGTAGCATTGTCAGTTCCTGTTTGACATGCTTTTGCTGAAGTAAATAGGATTGGAAACAAACGTGATTTAATCCAGTTGTAGGTACCTGGGCACGGCCTTATTGTTACAAAAAACCAGCAAGAGTCGGTACGTATTTATAACAGACTCCCATAAATGAAAAGTGAAATAGGGAAAATTGAAGCCAGATTAGAAATCGCTTTTGAAAACTCATGGTGGAAAAGGAATGATTGATGTGACGACACTTGACATTTCGTTGACTGCAGGAGTAAAGTTTGACTGATGAAGTTTATCTTCAATATACAATCTCTTACAATTCAGAAAGTTCTTAAATATTTATCTTCACGTATATAGCATTAGTTTCACAGGTGTTTGATTTTACAGTTCTAATGTTTTGTTTTCGTAAATAAGCAGTTAGGTTTCTGCAAATAATGGACGTTTGTTATTTTTTGCATCACTTAAAACGTATTTGAAGCTAAATTAGATAAAAAAACAGCCAAATACTTTCTCTAGCAATGCGTGTACGACGTACAAAAGTAATAAAAATACAAATGTTATCGAATGTGAAAATGCAAACAATTTCAGCAACACAAGCCACTGAAGAATAGCAGGTTAAATGTGCAACTCAAATTTAACGTTTATTTATATTGCTTTGTTATATTTAACTTGTTTGTATTTTAAATATGAATTTTACCATTTTGCATTTTTTCGTTATTAATTTAATTACGTATATTTAAGTATCTGCGTAGAAAGAATTTTCTATTGTTTTTTTTTTCCCCAAAATTTTCAATCAACAGCCATTCATATTCCTTCATTTCTTAGCAGACTGATTTGAAAGTTAATAAGGTTATACACGTTCTAATACTACCAAATACCTTTTTCAGTTTTTTGACGTTGACGTAGATTAAGGTATTTTATCCGATCAAAGACTGCGCAGGAGCCAAACATGTACATTTCTGTATTGTTCAGTCATATTTAGAGCAATAAAGATAAAAATTTGTACAAAAACAATTTTAAATTCCTAATACACCGTTATACAAAAACGTTGAATTTCTCCACCGAATCTTTATGGAGTTAGAGCCTACAAAAAAAATATTGGGTCAATTACTCATCTATATTTTGACAAAATAACACGGAATTTAGTACAAGGATAATTTTATATCTTGCATATATGCAAACAAAAATGGTGGATTTGTTCTTTAACTATTATAATAGTTTAAATGCCATAAAAAGCACAAGTTTGGGATTTCATGACGATTTCTCCTCTGTTTCGGTCAATATACAGGAAATTTGGTTTGTTTGTTTTTTTTTACAAGTCCAGTAACTATATACAAAAACGTAGGATATAGCTACTTTTAGTCATTGTAATCTTTTAGTCATTATAATAGATCAAAAGGTCAAATGAACTCGGTTTTCAGAGTTTATCCATGTTTGACCATATTTATAGAATTCCCATGTAAATTGATTGAACGATTCTTTGCAGGTCCAAAAAAAAAATTTCGAAATTTGTCTTTTGACCAATTTATCACCAATGAAAGCACAGTGTGGGGTTGATGAATTATACACGAATATTTCAACGAACTTGCATAGGATTTAGTGCAAAGATACGTCCTTGCCGTTCCTAAGTAGCGATGTAAACAACTCGCTATTTTTCTGTATTTTACACGATTTATGGTGTCAAAATCGGCCATGATGATATTGTTTGATGGAGACGTTGCATTCGCCAACACATGTTAGCCTCTGTCTCGTATGTTTGGTTTGAACTGCACAATATTTAGATAATTATTTGCGAAAACTAAGTTCAGTACGCAAGAGCTTTCCACTCTTGATATGCAATCTTTTCATGTTCTGGAAAGCATATTCATAAACAGATAATTTGAATTAAGTGTGCTTCAGTGTTCCCTTAAGTATCATTCATAAAGTTCCGCATTTCATTATGATACTGGTTAACTCGGGAACCTTGACAGATAAGTAATGAAAACAAACATGTACTCTAAGCGCTAAGTATTATTCTGCAACACATACACCACTGTATAAACCTATTGCTAGTTTATAGCTTAGCTCTCGTGTTTAAAATTTGTTCTAGGCACTGTAGAAATTCCAACAATAACAAAAAATGTTACTAGCTAAATTTCACAAAGAGGCATTGTGGTAATTATGTTTGACGAAAACTACTTTTACAACAAACTTAAACTTAACATAAGTTTTGTAATATAATGTTAAAATAATATCCGTACAAAATATTTTAATTATGGATAATCATATTAAAGTTAGAAGATTATCTCAAAGCATACTTTACGATACATAAAAGTACAGAAGTAGTTGTGAGTAATGCAGCTTCACTTTCTCTGTCAAAATAACAAGGTGTTAAACAAGCATACACAGGTTATCCTCTTCACAGCATAAGTTTAATATTCGGTGTAAACCTATAAGAATTACCATGTTCAATAGACCCATTAAAACGATACAGAAGTTTCCACTTATACCTCACTGGTTATCCATCCTCAAAACTGAATAACTTAGTTCAAGAATTTCGTTCAGAACATAGCTGAAAGATTAATAACTTTGATCGGAATTTTTCATATTAGGAAGTGTAAAATCAAGAGTCTACATAGTAGTAACTTGTCGCTTTAATGAGAATCCTTCAACATTCAATATTTTTTCATTTATTTAATAAATTTCAAGATTTTGCACAAGAGCGTGGAAAAATTTCATTACCGTGTAATTTCTTGATGGTATATATAAAACTGTTTGGAGTTCAAGTGATCACTAGCTTTGGGATTTTACGTTAAGAAACAAGGCAAATCTGACGATCAGCTTTGGTGTAACGCTACTTACTTTTTACAAAAAGTAAGTTTAACGACAGATCAGTGTAAAATTAGCTGTTCTATTTTGATTTTTCAAATATATGTAAATATAAATTTGTTTTGCTCCTTCGTTGAAGTCAAGCATTGCGTTATTCTTAGAGAAACAAGACTGAATTCGTAGGTTGACATCTCATTGGTGCAAAAAAATGCGCTCCGCATTCTAAAACTGTGGGTTAACCATATAAATGATGGGTAAATCCGATTGTTCGTTAAAACAAAAACACAGAAGAGCTGTTGATTTGCTGCACTCTGTTTACCAATCTAATAGGACGGCTATGTGAAGATAGCTTGTGTTGTTTCGCGTGAAATTCTGAAGCAAATTAAACATGCTTAATTTTTCGGCTTATATATCTTTTAAAAGTTGTATATATGACATATAACGAAGAGACTGATTTGGTTTGTTTCGAATTTCGCGCAAAGCTACATGAAGGCTACCTGCGCTACCCGTTCCTAATTTAGTAGTATAATAAAACTAGAGAGAAGACAGCTAGTTATCACCACCCACCGCCGACTCTTGGGACTTCACTTTTACCAACGAACAGTTGGATTGACTGTCATTATAACGCCCCCACGGCTGAAAAGGCAAGCATATTTAATGTGACGGGGATTCGAACCCGCGATCTTCGGATTACAAGTCAAGTGCCTTAAGCCACCTACCATGCAGTACCAATAACGAATAGTTATTCTACGATTTTCTCTCATTTCGATGAAATTAGTTTATGGATTTGTTTGTTTTATCGTTCCCAGTCGCACCAAACATGCTCGCCCTTTCAGTCGTGGGGCCGTTATAATGTGACGGTCAATTCCACTATTCGTTAGTAAAAGAGTAGCCCAAGAGTTGGCGGTGGGTGGTGATGGCTATCTGCCTTTCCCCTAGTCTTACTGCTAAATTATGGACGGCTAGCGCAGATAGCCCTCGTGTAGCTTTGCGCGAAATTCAAAAACAAATAAATATTATACAGTTAGCCTCAGATATATAGAATAGGCTAGCTGCGCCCACCACATATATCGGAAACTATTTTTAGTGTCAAGTCTTTATGACTTAACTCTTAGCCACTAGGGGACTTAATTTAGAGGAAGTTTTATAGAGGATCACTTGATTAAAAAATAGTAGATATACAACATAATTGTAAGATGTATTTAAAAACATGGCTTATTCATATAGTATACGGCAATAGCTTTTTTACTTATGTCGGCAAAAGGTGTAAAAGCATTATAACAAGTTATTGTTAATTCTGTAGTACAGTAAGAACTATAGTAAATTAAGCGATTTTTACACTTGTTTTAATATCAGTGATTATTTATATGCTACTCAGTTTTCTTTGCTGCTGAAGTTTAAGGAAGCCGAATTGCATATTTCTTTCGGTAGTACATGCATGTTTGATTTAGTAATGCAAATATGCTTTAATTAAATTGACCACCCAAAAACTGAATAGATTTTTAAACTGCTAGTGACGTCACACGCCTAACAGATTTTGGCAAGGTTCCATCACTTAGTTCAAGATATAATTCAAGTAAACCGTAAGTCAAAAAGATCGTAACCCTAGCCAACTCGAAGGCAAGCAGAGTCCGCTGGGAACAAAGTTCAACCCTTTGCGATTCTTTGAATGATTTTTCTAGTGAATTATGACGCAATAAAATTTAAATTTAGATGCACCTAGTGGCCGCCAGCTACGAAACATGAATAGACCAACTAAATATTTATATTTAGATGAACATTAAATCCCAAATTGGATAGAGAGGCATATACATAGCCGTTCCCTCTTCCAAACTTCACTACCTATCTACGTCGTTTACATCAATAAACAAACAGAATTCCACTGTTTAACCCATTCTATGAAACAAGTTTTTATTTCAATAAATATGCAAGTTTTAAAACAATTTGATTTTAATTTGAATAATGCAAATAAAAGAACATTTTTTTAAAAAAACTTATTCTACTGTTTGTCAACATATACAGTTGAGTACGTTATACAAAAACAATTTTGAAAATGTAAATCAGCCAGTTACATGTTTATAACTACGTACAATTAAGAGCACGCGAACAAAATTTTGACGCTCATTTCGTACGTAGTATGATGCACCGAAAATTAATCGCCTTTGGAAATGGTATACAACAGCCTCTTCTAATATTTATACATTCAGCTCCTAGAGGCGTGTACATTTCAGATGTTTAACATTTCTTAGACCTATATATTTTTTTTATATATATAACATTGGCAAACAAAGTTATATGAATCAAGTTGGGGCAGCAGGAACATCAACAAATTGTACCTCTGCCGGGATAAACCAAGCGCGGCGGCTTGTAACACAAAAATCCACAAATACACACACATGGCTCAGGTAACAAAACATACAACACAGTCAGACAGAATTTCCGCCTGTGAAGCGAAGCTAATAGACTACTGGCTCACAAGGCTACTTCTCATATCTACCATCCAACTGTTGCATACCTTACGTAGCTTGACAATGAAATAAGAATTCTGACTTTTCCATAAAAAAAGCACGAGCACGTCACCAGATGCAGTGTCAGTACTTTTGTGCAACCGAACTGTTGTAAAACGTTAAGAAACTATTGTCCTCGAACACTAGATAAATTATGGAAAGCATATGGGGAGTTGTGGCGTGATCTGCACATGACAGTTCTACAACAGAGCCTTTTGCTATAAAAGCTACACTGCAGAGCTATTCAAGATCCATGGTCTTTAAACAGCAGAAGAAAGATTGAATAGTTACAGAAAAGAGAAAATATTACAGACTATTGTGATTAGGCTACGATAAAAGCATTATTGGCAAAAAGAAAAAGATGTCAACCCACAGAAATAGCATACAAACAAGCGTGGTGACATGGACTTTAAGATGTGACGATGCTTAAAGACAATTTTAATATAACATGCTAATAACAATAGTACATATCTATAATAAAACAACGAGCGACGTTTAGTGAAACAGACTGCAAAACGTAAGGCAAGATTTGATCCTATAGTGTAGTCAAAATTAAAAAACTGAGAATTAACAAATTTGGTTGTAATATTCAGACAATAGTTATTCATGCAACTAACGGCGCAAAATTTTATCAAAGTACGACGAAATAAATAATTTTATAATTAATAACTGAATGAGCAAAATCGAGCAAAGACTTTCCGTCTCTTGAAAGATATCTCGAATTCCAATATCAGATGCTTAACATTAAAATCTATTTCAGTATTTGGATTCTTGAAGTTCTGATAATACCAGTTTTCACTTGACTAAATCTGCTATTTAGAAAATAAAACGTTATTAATTAAATTACTAGTGAGGCCATGAGGATTTTTCTGCCCTAGGCAAACAATTTACTAATGAACTAATGAATACATACGTAGCAAAACATCTGCTGAAGCACATACTGAGGCATGAACTTACCTCTAACAATAGAGGTATATATATATATATATAGCTCCAAAATGATGCTACTAAATTACAAATAAAAGTAATAATTCCTAATAGTAACAATTCTGCAACCATAGGTTACAGAGCAAAAATTTACTTTGTTAGCATCAACTTAAAATAATTATTCGGCAGTCTCGATAATATAAAAAGTATGCATAAAAAATACTTTAGGATAAAGAGAAAGCATATTAATTCACTGAAATACAAAAGGGAAGGAAACATACTTAAGAAAATTAAATTCAAGAAGCGAACACTTTAAATATCACTATCGAGTTGACGAACAACCAGACTAACCCTAATGTTGATATTTAAAATAGTAATTGATCTGTCCGTGAAGTTGAAGTGGTAAAGAAAAGCAGTTAAAATAATTAAAAACTTCTCAACAATGGTTTGGTAAATAAAAATAACTCCAACGCACAACACCGTTTTTTCGAAAGTGAAAAGGTTTCTGCATTTTCAGACAATTAACATCTTACTAAATATTTAATTAATATGAAAAGAAACACCAACTGCATAGAAGGATAATTAAACTGAGATAAAGTAAATCACTTTTTTAAAACACCAAAACAAGTCTTACTTGGTAGATATTTGGATATGAACAAAAGTGAAGATTGCCGGAAAAGATGCCGTCACATGTTTGTGACTTCAGCTCCATTGAAATGTTTGTAGCGTTTAAAAACGAATAAGGCAGCCACAATTGTAGTTGTATTTATTACTCTAGAACTCAGGTTAGCATAGGTTAAAAATAATTTGCTTGACAATAGAGGTCCTATGCTTTTTTTTTTTTTGGAATTTCGCACAAAGCTACTCGAGGGCTATCTGTGCTAGCCGTCCCTAATTTAGCAGTGTAAGACTAGAGGGAAGGCAGCTAGTCATCACCACCCACCGCCAACTCTTGGGCTACTCTTTTACCAACGAATAGTGGGATTGACCGTAACATTATACACCCCCCACGGCTGGGAGGGCGAGCATGTTTAGCGCGACGAGGGCGCGAACCCGCGACCCTCGGATTACGAGTCGCACGCCTTACGCGCTTGGCCATGCCAGGCCAGGTCCTATGCAGTAAACCTCAAAGAAATACACTTGATTTGCTCAAAAAATCCAGGATCATTTTCTACCAGCAAATACAATAAGCAAGTCTGTGCTTTAAGATAGTTTTAACAGCATAAAAGCAGCCATTTTATAATTTGATTTTCCATGTTAATTTAACTATTTGACGTACTCTGTACATTTAAGTAATGTTTCAATTATTGTATCAGCGTAACAGTGTGAAGTCACAACACATTTGGAAACTAAACATGCTAACGTTAACTAATAACAGTATTAAGTTACAAAAATTATCATTATGTACGGATGCCTATGTAATTACTAATGTTTAAGCCTTTAAGATATCTGTCAATAATAAGTAATAGTTTAAAAACTTCACGACTATCAAAGAGCGTCAAACTGATCGATAGCTCAAGCTTCATCGCACGAGGATTTAATCCTAAGGCTTGTTTGCTCCCAAGAGCCAAGCACGTCATTTTAAGCTGATGCATGCTAATTACAGCTTTAGATTCATCGACCCACTTTGTTTTCACGTGAACACTATTCGAAGTAGAAATTACGATGGCTAATGAAACATCTATACATTAAAATAATTATTCGATACTTAAATTAAAAACAAGGTATAAGAGGAATAAGTCAGTTGAAATAAGATTAAGTCTACTGAAGTATGGCCATTTTGCAGAATTTTTAGATTTAGAAAATACAATTTAAAAAACAGTGAATAAAAATAAAATAATTCAACACTCATGAAAGAATGTAAACTTGGGTGTCTCCTCACATCCTAACCAACCTCACTGAAGTGGCTCTCAGATCCTTAAGTATCCAAAACACTAGAAAATTTGCAAAGTATTTTTCTTAGCCGCTTATACAATAACAGTGTCAGTGAAACAAGACTTTCTTGTAGCTACTTTCGAATATTAGAAAAGATAACACAATAATTAAGTCATTTTCCTACAGCTATAACAACAAATACCCAAGCAAAGCATCCAGGTCTAAGAAACTAACGACAAAAGAAGTATTTTCAATGTTTTTTTTCTTTCATTTGCAGATATGCTAGATAAATTTGCCATACATTTTGATTCGTAACTATTATAGATACACACTTAAGTCAACCTGTATCCAATGTAATAGCCATTTGATTCCTACACAACTTGTTTCAAAACATTTTCTATACAAAACACAGAAATAACTGATACTAGAAAAATGCCATTCTTTCTCTTATTCTAAATAGAGACTGTTTAGAATACCGAAACTGTCAAAATATTCAGATCTTCACAAACAAAATCCATTTTAAGCAAAATTGTCTTAATTTCGAATGCTAATTATTCTTGGAGACAAAGTGTCCCCCATTTATATAATTGAGCATTCTCAAATACTTTCGCTTGTTTGGCGTTTATTGGAGCAAAGAAACTAGGCTATCTGTGCCAAACAACTGGTAAAAGTAATTAATAAAATACGTTAAAAGGAATCATGTTAAATGAAATCAAAGTTCAATTGTCGAATAAAAAACTTAATTATAAAGGCCAATGGTCCTTAAAAATTTCAAAACAACTGAGATCGACAGTGTCGCCGCCAATGGCACTGTCCAACGTCAAGGATGAACATATAGTAAATACAAGTCTAAAATGATGCAGTCACTCAGGGCCGTAACGACGTCACGACATTAATGCATGGACTAATGTGAGTTTAGTATCATATAGACTACATATTGGTATATCAGTCCCAGATTAAAAAAAAAAAAAAAGAATAAATTGACCAATACGTAGCCTAGTCAGAACAATTTCCTTGTTCCGATCGTTACTGACGCAAGTCGGCCAAAGAGCAATAGAAGGTTTAATTTGGAAAAGTTTTTTACCACGTTGCTTACTTCAAGTCGACTGCTAACTGGTCTGGAGCCGAGCCTTGACTACAGGACCAAAGATAGTCCATGTATGGGACAGACAAGACTTAACTGCGATGCCAGCGAGCTCGTTCCCGCGAATACCAATGTGGCTTGGTATCCAGAAAAACTGGATAAAAGATAGAAATAGCCAGTCAGTTTTAAATATCGACGAGAAACAATTTCAGGACAAGTAGAGAGCAAAGCGAGTCGGTATAAATAGTACAATTCGTGTACTGCATAGCTTCTACGTGATTCAGAGCAATAGATGTGGTGTACAATTCAGCACAGAACACAAACTATAGAGGGAATGATGTGTGCAACTAACGAACTATAGCAAATGCTAACAGAGCACACCCAGTCACCTAATTTCAAACCACCTGTATAAATGGGAATGTAAGAATGGTTCAAAATGTCTGGCAAATAGAAGTCAGTACTTCCAATCAGGAGTATCCGCTTTCTTCAGATGACTCAAACAAACGTCACATTTGAAGATAGTAATAAGCCATGGTGTGATGGGCTGACAAGTGGATACAGCAATATTATCCAAGGATAGACCCAATTCATCTAACTATGCCTAGATACAAAGGTCAAAAAGAACAATAACGGACCATCTATTCTGAAAAAGCATGGCCCACTGGAAGAAAAACAACACGATGTAGGACGCTGCAAGAAGGATTGAAGTTTTGCTGGATATACTAAAGACAATTGCAAAAGTACAGGTGGAGAGAAGGTTCATGAAATTCAGTGTACAAGCTCTAGACTGGAGAAGTGCAGAGAATATTTAAGGTCAAGGTCCAAAGACCCATAGTCCAGTTTGAATCAAAGGAGGAAATATGAACAATGATCCGCTCCTCAAGAGGTAGAAGTTAACACAGATGTTCGGTGCCCTTGTACAATCGACACAGCTGCTTGATGTGTAAAACAAAGGTAGCCTACGTTCAAAAATAAGCCCCAAAACTTGCCTCAGGGACGTTTGTAAGTACAACTTCAAGATGGAGCTCAGTATCAGGGTGAATACCCCATTGGCAACAGAAGTGCATGCAAAGAATTTTAAAGCGAGAAAAGGCAAAACAAATCGCTGTGATCCACTTTATTGAATGAAAGCTACAGACTGCTTTCAGTTTACTAAACCTCATGCTCGATGACTGAAAACGTGGAATTCGTCGACATAAAGATAATTTGCAACTGTAGAAGTTGTCCATTGATGGCATTAGTCTTTATAATGAAAAGTGTGGCAGTCAAGGCAGCCCTAAGGAACTCAAGTTCCTGTGGGAAGGAACGGGAAGTGTTGAACAAACATGAACTTTGAATTGCCAATCCATCAGAAAATGGATAATAAATATGAGCAAATGACTACGCAAACCTGTATGAGAGGAGGTCAAGCAAGATGCCATACCTTCACATAGTATCATAAGCTTTCTCTGGTAAAATTACAAACAAGATGTTACTTGAGAAAGGCTTCCTCGATTGACACCATTTCAAATCAGGTGGTCCACGGTAGAGCACTGTTGTGAGAACCCTCTCTGGGTGAGTAAGAGGAGGTTGTTTGATTCGAGGAATCAAAACAGGATGAGCATTCACCATTATAAGATCTTTCAATAAACAGCTCGTCAAAGTAATTGGGCGGTAGTTTGAAGGAATCTTAAGATCCTTTCCTGGCTTAAGGAGAGGAAGGACAATAGAATGGCGCTAAGCATTAGTAAAAACCTTCTCCTGCCAGATCCGGTTAAAAAGAACTAGAATAACAAAAGCAGCAGGAGAGTGATGGCGCAGCATCTTATAATGAATATCATCAGGTCTGACCAATGCATTGTCAGACCAATGAACAGCCATCAAGTTTTACCAGTGTAAAGGGGCGATTAGTTAGAGATAATCAGCCCAAAAGGAAAGAGGCGATCGCTCTGTCTTGATGGCTAGGTACGTGGGGGGGGGGATGAAGCAGAAGTGCTAGATGCACGAGAAAAGCTTTTGCCGAAAGTATTCGCAATGCTCAGGGCATCAGCAACTTCGTCATAAGAGCAAGATCGAAAGGGGTATAAGTATACGGGCTCACTGACCTTTCGAATCTTGTTCCATACGACTTTGAAACTAGTAGCAGAAAAGACGTTACATGTGTATTTAATGCAAGATTTCGCCTGGCTTTGACGTCATCCTGCCAAGCATGTGCACAGGCCTGCTAAAAAGCAAGGCAGTTTAAGAGAGTGAGGTACCCATGAAAGGTATCACAGGCTCATTTTTGAGCCTTCCATGCCATGTGGCAGTCAGAATTTCACCACAGATGAGAATATTCTGAAAAACGTGTCGAGGTATCAGGAATATGCTGAGCCACTGCCTCAACAATACAATCAGTCGCCGCTGCTACTCACTCGTCTATCGATGGCTCACAGACGACGGCTGGATCAAAATACGAGAATAGTGAAAGAATGGTTGCCTTGGTCTAACTTCCATTAAAACACAAGGATCGGGCGATATCGACCACAGCCAGTTTCTTAAAATGATAGGAAAATGATCACTGCCCCGTATGCAAAGCAAGAGAAAAGTGAAGTAGAGGAAGCCAATTAAAGATCAACTGCATTAAAAGACTGACTAGGGGCATCCAAACAAGTATAAGAAACAGTATTGAACAGAAAAAGGTTGTAATCTGAGAGCATATACACTACGACGGGATTATGTCGATTAAAATTCTCCAGGATTAAAGAGACAACTACTCATTGAGGGCATCAAGGTCTTACTTATGCCACTTCAGAACCCAAGTACAGAGAAGAAATAGTGATGATACGACCCAAGAAAACAGATGGTTACAGCTTTCAAGGGTGTATCAAGTGGCAAAGACAGGGTGAGCACATGCTGTTCAACCAGTAGTGCCCACCCCTCCAAGTTGTCCATCACACAACTTGTAAGTTCTATACAAAGAAAACTGCCAAAGGGCTATTACATCAGCAGATTTCAGTAATGTTTCCTGTAAAGAGAGACAGGAGGGTAAGAATAAAACCCTTAATGTCACCTATATTCGAACGAAAACCCCAATAGGTCCACTACATCAAAGCGGCCATTTTATTTATGTGGAGGAGAATGAGGCTGGAAGCCCTTCTGATTTTGACCAAGTTATTTTATTTATTGTACAAAGACTTATCGACCTCCTGGGACGAGCAGGCAAGTTTATGTGAACAAAGATTCCAGCAACTGAAGGCACAAAGGAATAATCGTTTTGCATCTCGGGCTGTAGAGGAGGATGGATCCGAGGAAACACCTAAATTAGAAGAAAGTAGACCTGGGAAGTCACTGAAAGGAGTGATGGAACAGAGATGGAAGTAGATTAGTCAACTCTTAATCACGGAGGGCAAAAGACTTGATACTTTGGAAACGACTCTGCTGGAGGCATGGAAAGATCTGTCTGCACTTCTACTGTGGCAGTAGGACAGAGTGCAGCAGCCTATGTCTGAGATGGAATAGGGAACAATAACTTCCAAGCCTTTGGGTAGGAGATATTGTTTGTAGTCTTCAAGCATTGTACTTTTCTCATCCACCCACATAAGGCAAAAAATAGAGTAAAAAGAGTATGAACTACTACAACTAATACAGTGTGGTTCCAGTTCACCCTCATAGTCATCATGGTCTTTGGCACAACAACGAGCATGTATTAAAGAACAACGACAAGATCTCTTTAAGTGACTAAACTTAACACTGGAGACATCCGAGAGGATTGAGAATGTGTGGCCGTACCTTGTAGCTCAGATAACCTGCTTTGATTGTGGCAGGAGGACGTGATGTAAATGTCTATCAGAACATTAGTAGGCATCATAATTCCATCTTTGCGACTGGAGATTTGGCGCACCAAAGAAACACCTTGGCTGGAGAAACCAGCAAGGATATCTTACTAGGTAAACTAATTCCTCTGATAAAATTCAAAGCTGTATACTCGATGAGTATGTCTCCAATGGCCTTCAATTTCAAGAGGAGTTTAGTATGTTGTGGTAAATCTGTTTACATCAAAATGTCTCCAGGTTAACTTCGACCTAGGGAGCCAGCAAGATCCTCTAATCTCTTTGAATAAAATGTGAGGCATCTGCTTTAATTTCTTGGATTAGGAATAAATAATCAGAAACCAAGGTACAGAATCTGACTGTACAATGGAATCGCCCATGCATTAATTTTCCTGATAATGTTTTTTTCAATTTTTCATAAATGGAAGCATCAACAACAAAAAGGCAATACATGTCAGTGCCCACTGACCTCGCCCACCATGGAGCCCTATGAAGGAATGCAATACAATGCCAAACAAGGACACTGCAGCAACGCTATGGTTTTGAGAGTATTATACCCAAATATTAGCATCAGATAATGTCCACAACACCGGTTGAGAACATCCAACACTGGTATTCGGTTGACTCTAGCCCAAGTGGACCAGCCAACTGACCCTGGGGTGGCAATCCCAAGGCTACTTCTATAGGAATTCAAGGCCAAAACAGTGTGTTAAGGTTAGATCCCTAAACGGCTAGAATCCTCTCATCCCATTCACGAGTCGCTAGCAAACACGTAAGGGAAGTGTACATCCCAGATAAGGTAAACCAAAAGTGCAGAACTTAGTCTGGGAGGTCCCCCACCACATACAGGAATTCACCTTGAGGAGCTTAGTTTCGATTTCGTATTTATTTCCTGTAGGCAAGTCACTGCATTTATGTTTTGAAAGTCTGAAAATGAGGTCTTCAATTTTCACTAACAACAGTGACCAGCCATGTAATTACACTCGGGCAAGTAGGACAACGTTATGGTTTTAGCGTATATAACATTACATTCTATTTCCTGGTAAATCCCCCCCAACTGTAAGAAAAATACAAGAGCTGTCCATCGTTTTCTTGCATTTATCTTTATCTTGTGCTACAACTCAAACTCAATTTTAAACCTGCATGACATTTTCTGCAATCTCTCATTATTGCAGTAATATTATAATATTACTTCTAAGATACTAACTCCAACCGAAAATACCACCAATTAAAGCAATGAGGTAACTTTTTGATGCTGTGACTACAGGATTTGTTTTTGCAGAGTTTTTCTACTTTATGACAGGTACACTGATAAAACTTGGAAATGGTACTTTAGACAAGGCCCTTATATGTCACATACATACACACACACACAAGGAGAGAAGTCATGGTTGGGTGTTAGATTTCAGTTGCAAAGAGTATAGATTTAGAAGTTCTCTATTAGTGTCTGTGCTAAAAATGGCTGTTTGCTACTTCGATCTAGCTACAAACTAAAGAATAAAAACTACAACCTGCGATCTGTAAAAGGTGCTTAACAAAATTCTACCTTTAAATATTACCACTGACTCACAGAAAACATAGCTAAGATCAGCACAGTTGCTTGTCGATCATTTGAATGAGAAAATACAGGATACTTACTGTTGTTGATCACAGCAGTTAAACCTCAACCCCGCCAATTACTACCCACAACCAAATGAGGGTAAAAAGGTACTACCACTGATGGATGAAATTGCAAGTAGGAGTAAACATCAAGTGATGTCGTCGGTACCCCACGAGGCAGGCAGACGTTTTAACTCAGATCTCATGAAGTCCAATGAACCATTTTGCCACGCAAAGCTAAAAGGTGTTTTCTAAAGCAACCTTTCGTTCTTCCAAAGACCAGGAATCAAGTATTCATCCAAACATCGCGAGCCTTACAAAACCTATGCTGTATCCTGACATAAGGGGTTTCAGTCCAGTGGCGGGCGAGACATAACAAGTATCTTGTTTTCACAACACATCTGTATGCAAGGTGAAACATATTTCTTCTTCCATTCAATAGTACAGCCAGGGAGACCCGGGCTGTTTCTTTAACTAATACTTCAGGTAGATTCCTTTTTAAAATTGATTCAGGAACATGGAGTGTAATGACGGTATTGAAATAAAGGGCAAGCAAAATTCCACTAAACACATGAAAGAGATAACTGCCAGTAATACGGTCGTAAGAAAGCTACAACAACGTTTCAATCAAAGGAGAACAGTCATCCATCAGGCTGAGTAAAAGGTTTGTAACAGTGATTCCTCAAGTACCCTGGACACTAATGTGGATGATACAAATCATCCACATTAAAGACGTACCCCATTATGGCATCAGAAGGTCATGAAGATATTATGGATAATTTCAACAATGGACATTCAAGCAAAATAATGTAGCATCACTTTGGTATTAAAAGGAGTTTACTCCAAAAAAAGCAGTGTCTACGATGAGAAGGTTCGAAATGAAAACGAAGTAGTTGTAGTGACCACACCTCAAAAACATTGCCTTTGAGATATTACAAAATGTTCGTGTTTCGCCGAAGGGTATCCAGCTACAAACATATCCAAGTACCACCCCACAGCCCTATAGATACTGGTGGGCAGGTATATCTTACCAGAACCTCCCATAACGGTCCTCCTGCAGTAAATGTCACTAATTCTTCCACCCAGAAATTATTCTGGGGGAGACCCAAAATACCTACTTTGATTGGGAGCTGACAGAACACTATTCATGAAACTGCCCAAATCTTTCCATACAGGAAGAAAAGCTATAACTATACGTTCCTTCTACTTGTTCAGCAGATGAGATTCATGGGCAAGCTTAGCTGCTGTCGTTTTTGTTCTAGAAAGATAGTGAGGCAAAAGTCGAGTATTTCCATCAATCTGTAATATTAAAGATTGAGTACTCAGCTTTGTTTGAAAGTTTAATGGTCAATCAGTTCATTGATGGTTTACTAGTGCATGTTATATGACAATAAAATTACACAGAAATGAGAAAATTTCTGACTGATACCAGTGTCACCAGAACTCTGATCTACTTGTATTGTGTGAAACAATCTTAATTACGCTGCCTGTTTGGCCGGTTGGAACCGACTTCATTCTAAAAAATGGTGATTGACTAGACCGTAATGAAGAAGGACGTCTCCAACAACACACGGGTAATATCACCCATGAGTAGATAATTATGTCAAAATATGGTACAATATGGTGGATTACACGAGTGATTGTTGAAGAACGTATAGTTGGTATTATGTATTATCATCGCCGGCTGCAGTGATGAAACTGGTGAAATGCGCTGTTTCTTACCCACAAATAGGCTGCACTTTTTTGAACATCTGCGAGAGGTGGCATTTTCCCAACAGTGTAGTACAGTAATTATAGATACTCACTTGGCTTCCTACTAGAATGGTTAATGGCATGGTAAGCAAAATAGAACTATGCATAACTAGGGTTGTTTCTGCTACTCTAAGACAGAAAACACCAGTACTATAACACTTGATAATTTGCTGATGATTGTGCAAGTGACTGCATTCAACAGAGTGAGAAGAAATCGGTGTATTGCTGGTTAGATACGTCAATGTGTTCGTAGAACCTGAAAGCCATATGGGTTCAACAATAACTACCACACAGACATGATACACGTCGATTAAATTAACCCTTTCAAAGGTTTTGCTGAGTAAGGAGTACAAGCAGTATGGAGATACAATGGATATTGAATGATGGAATCATATAGCTTTAATAATGTGCTTGATTATCACCAGAGGCAATTTTCACGAAGAACTAAGTTATGCCAATAGCGTTTTGATTTTATAAAAGGTGATGTGATTAGTTGCACTGAATTTATTTATTTATTTATTTATTTATTTAATTTATTTTTGCTTCTGTGAACAAAGAATATCATTCATTGGAAAGAGCCCATTCATTCATCACTTTAGACCTAATTTTCAAATACCGGTAAGGCGAAGTGTACGACAAGTTCCAAACTTCTTTCAACATCCGAAACTGTCCATACGAATTTCGAGTTATGGATGTACTTGCTACTTTCAAAGGGCTTACGAACCATACACTGATGAGATCACAATAGAGTTGACTTTTCTCCTTGCTAATTATTAGTGAAAAAATATCCATCTCAAAAGTCTTCTGAAAGTGTATAGGAGGATAAATAGCATAAATGCAAAATAACTTTCAGAAAAAAATCAACTGAAAATTTAAAAGAAATGTTGATAATGGATGTGGAGTCCAATACATTGAAAATAAAAGAAATATAGGGTTCAAGATTGTGACGTACATAAAAAGAACTGTGCTACCAATCTCTGCAACAGTTCTTCATACCAGAAAAAGAGCATACACTAGCATGTAATAGTGTAAATAAGACACTAACGGATTTATTATTAAACATTTAATATATACGTTTGTTTCAGTTTAATGCACTCAACGAACATCGTTAAATGTGTATTGCGCAAGTTCCGCCTGTTCTCAAAGTTGGTAGAAAATTCTTGATCGTGAGAAACAATGTTTTACAAATTACAAACTGATCTTCGAATACTGTTGCCAAATGAATTTGAGAATCTCGCTTAATAAGTATAGATTTTAGCAATCACAACACGTGGAGAAAATAAAATATTGTTGGTATACTACAGTTAGTAGAAGACTAAGCCTCGGAGAGCACAATTGTGAAATGCTTATTTATCGGAAAACATTAGACCAGGAGTGTTTGTTTATATATTTAACAACCATTCAACTTAAGAAAATTAGCTTCGGACACTAGCATTTCTGCGAGGACATTAGATTTGGTTTCCTCTGCGAAAAGCTTTTAAACAGTGTTTGGTCAAATACGAATAAAAATAGCTAGCATTCATATCAGGTAAAAAAGTGTGTATAAACAAAATTAATTCACGCATAGTGGTAGACCTTGACCGTTGAAATATTCAGTTCTAGGCCAGATAGTCTGAATGTCGTTTGCAAGTTCGTAAAACTTCTATATAAATTTATTTGTAATAACCATTACTATAAATTGTACTGTTTGTATATTAAATATTTGTGTTAATGAAAATTGTGCGTATCAACCTTGGTGGCAAATACCATATATTTAATATAGCAAGATTTAATTAACTTTTAAATTAAAATTTCCGGCTATTTGAAATCCTAATACATAATATAGATAACATAAATTGGAGAGTCGTTCGATATAAATAATACGTAACAGCCACAAGATACAAAAGGGGAGATACAATCCCCTAAATCCACACAAATAACACAAGTTAACATATTCAGCCCATCTACCATGAAAGTTAAAACTTGTACAACTTCACAGGGCCTGGCATGGCCTGGCGCGTTAAGGCGTGCGATTCGTAATGTGAGGGTCACGGGTTCGCATCCTCGTCGCGCCAAACATGCTCACCCTTTCAGCCGTGGGGGGGGGGTTATAATGTGACGGTCAATCCCACTATTCGTTGGTAAAAGAGTAGCCCAAGAGTTGGTGGTGATGACTAGCTGCCCTCCCTCTAGTACATGTTGTAGTACATACTACAACAATACTGACATGCAATTAAATATTATATAATATATAATAAAATATAATATAATATAATCTCGAAATTATATCGGTTGAGGTATTTATATAACAATGTTGCATGCCCTAAGATACTTTTATTTGAATTTCGTATAATGCAGTTAAACACGAAACCGAAATTTTAATTTTATTTATACTTAAGTATTTCTTATGTAATACTCACGTGGCATACATTAAAAGTTTTACGGCGAAAAGCTCTTAGGTAGATTATACATCTCCATTTTCCATCCTTCCCCTAGCAAGAGAGTTCGCCTATAATGGTATTACGTTTATTATACCTTCGCGTGATGCACATGATTACAGTGATGTGAAAAAGATGTTCATGGTAATTTGCGTTCAAAAATTTTGATTGGTCGTGGTCAGTACATAGGGAACATTTTATATAACAAAAAGAATTTAGATTTCAAACACATAAACGACTTTAAATATCCTTGCTTACTTGAGTTTTCAGTATGTTACTAGTAGTGTACGAATTAATTTTAACAAATAATTCGCAAACAATACTAAATGTTGCGTGCATTGGTTTCTAGTTTGTTTTTTAATAGGGCAGTAATTCATAGTTTTTGAGAAAATTAAAGTAAAGTAATGTATAACTGAAGATAAGTAGATAAAAGCTTCGTGCTATAAACGACATGATGTAAAACAGAAAACTGCATTCGCTGAGTCATGTGCAATTTTCCCGTATTTTCAGAACGGTGGTTTGAAAACACTATTAGAATAACAATGTTCCATGTGTCACAGCAGCACGTCTTCGGACTTGCAACCCTACAAATTAGGATTTGATAGTCCATTGTGTAATTGTGTTTAATTACGAACAATAATGAAATTATATTAATAGAAGTTATTCTTTCCTGTACTTACAGTAATAACTAGAATCTCGTACGGATGATTTAATACGTTAACGTTACCCCTTTACGCGAGAGAAGGTGTACCTCACACTGAAGGGGAGAAAAAAAAAAGTCAAACTTCTTTAAAAGTTATATTGTAGATGAAATATTAAAAAATAAGTTTACCATAATAACGTACTGTCGGAAAGTCCTGTAAAATTTAGCTTAAACGGTTGACCGAAATA
Source organism: Tachypleus tridentatus (assembly GCF_004210375.1). Classification (NCBI taxonomy): domain Eukaryota; kingdom Metazoa; phylum Arthropoda; class Merostomata; order Xiphosura; family Limulidae; genus Tachypleus; species Tachypleus tridentatus. The sequence goes on along the minus strand of NC_134826.1, from coordinate 124,239,950 downwards.
TACATTTCATATTATTCAGTTTCAGATAAACGAGGTAGATCAATCTAAGAATTTTCTTACATATATACAAACATGTTACTTTCATGGTGACATTTACCCCGATCCTGAACTCCGTGTAGATGAAATTATACTTCATGAAGTCCGTGAAGCAAAATTCTTATCTAACCATAATCTCACTTTTATACCACACGGCTACGAGTCAAAGGTACAAGAGCACTGAACATCCTTCATATTCTCTCCCACCTCTTCAACAGATCGATGTTCTATGCTAAAATTCTATTGTGCCCTCCATTGAATGGACTATGGCTCTGCCAGAACCTCGACCTTGAAGATGCTGGATCCCACTCATCATCCGGGGCTTTAGCTCTGCACTTCCCCAGTCCAGAATTTTTTACAATCTCATTAATCTCCTCTACACTTCAACCATTTGCAACTGTCTTTACTGTATGCGTTAAACCTTCAGTTTTTATTATAGCATTCCACCTGGTGTTGTTTTCCTTCCTCAGTGGGCCATGCTTTTTTGGAACAGACGATCAGCCTTTTTCTTTTTGGCCTTTTCCAGGTGCAGTTTGATGAGTGAGGTCTGACCTTAGATGACACTGCTGTATCCACTGGTCAGCCCATCCAACACTGCTTATTACTATCCCCAAATGTGACTCAAGTCATCTGAGAAAAGCAAATACTCCCGACTGGAAGTACAGTCGTATTGGTAGAAGATTTTTCAAACCATCCTTCCATTCTAATTTTTATGGATGGTTTAAAATCAGGCGACTCTTGACTGCCATGGTTTGTTGTGGTTCGGTGGATGTACACAGAATCACCTCTACAGTTTGTGTTCACTGCTGACGTTTATGACATCTCTCTTGCCCTGAAACACAGAAGCTAAGCAGTACTCAAACTGCACTATTTATACACACTCGCTAAGTTCTCTGGCTCTGGAATGGCTTCACGTTAGTTCTCACCTTGTTCTTGCAGATAGTCACAACCGACTGGTCCCTTTCTATTTAGCATCTACTTCATTCAGTTCTTTTGGATACCACACCACGTTGGTACTCGCGAAAACGAGCTCGCTCACACCATAGTTAAGTGCTTGCTCTAGTACTACCACTGCTTTGCATGCTACACATATGGACTATGGCCCTGTATTCAAGGCTCGGCTCTGTGCTAGTTAACTTAGAGTGAGCAACATCTATTGGACAGATTCTTTTGGTTGGTTGGGTGTTTTATGCTGCAAAGCATCTAGGTTATCTGCATCAAACATCCAGTAAAGAAAAAGTTAATTAAGATTCGTAAAACAGAATTAGGGTAAAACAAAAAATTAATTTCTGAATGAAAAACATAATTAGCATTAAATCCAACGTTTATCATCTAGTTTACAGCATCAAGAGAATAAATACAGTAATACACGTTTTAAAGGACTTTCTGCAGCATAATTTTTAATCAAATCACAAATTGCCAGGAAAATTAACAGGTAAGTTAAAACATTTAGTCACCTCAAGTTGACCCTTCCAGTCCTGGTTATTTGATGTTATTCCCATTTCCTAGTTTCAAATCGATCAAGTTGTACTTTAATTCTTCAAATGGAATTATATTAGAAAGGTCTAATTTATGAATTAAAAACAAATAGTGTTAAAAGGTAAATGGTTTTTAAAAAACTAAAATATTTGTAAAGTGGACAATGTCACCATCGCCAATGACAGTCTGACGTTATGGGTAAATCTTAAGACAAAACGTGTAAACTGATGCCATCACTGAGAGTTAATGACAGCAAGACAGCAATATGTGGCTTATTGTGATCCGAGTTTCACGCAGACAGCACATTGGTGCATCAGTTCCAAATAAAAGAAAACTGAGTTAAAACTTATAAATGTATAATCTAGTTAAGACTACTTCCTCTTTCTGATCCTTATGGAAGTAAGGCACCCAAAGTCCAACAGAGTTATTTGGAAAAGCTTATCACGACGTTGCTCACTTCAAGTTGACTGCTAAATGGCACAGAGCCGAGCTTTGAATAAAGGACTACAGTCCATGTATGGAAAAGCCACAGAAGTAATAGTGCTAGAGCAAATAGATTTATCTGTGGTGTCAAAAAGTCCGTTCCCGCGAATACCAATGCAGCCTGGTATCCAGGAGAACTGAATAGAAGTAAAGTTTAAAGAGAAACGGGCCAGTCGGTTTTGAATATCGGTGAGAACAGAGTGAGTACTAACGTGAAGCGATTACAAGGCCAGTAGAGAACTAAGCAAGTTAGTATAAATAGTGCAGTTTGAGTACTGCTTAGCTTCTATGTGATCCAGGGCAAGAGAAATGGTGTACATTTCAGCAGTGAACAAACTGCAGAGGGGATTCTGTGCACAACCACCAAACCACAACAAACCATGACAAAGCGCACAGAGTTACCTGATTTTGAACTATCCATATAAATGGGAATGGAAGGATGGTTCAAAGTATAACAGTACTTCCAATCGGGAGTATCTGCTTTTCCGAGATGACTTAAAGAACGGTCACATTTGGGGATTGTAATAAGCCATGGTGGGATGAGCTGACCAGTGGATACAGCAATGTTATCCATGGACAGACCCAATTCATCCAACTGTGCCTGGATACGAAGGTCAAAAGGAACAATGATAAATCGTTTGTTCTCAAAAAGCATGGCCCACCAAGGAAGGAGAAAAACTCTAGGTGGAATACTGTAGTAAGGATCGAAGTTTAGAAGCATACAGAAAAGATAGTTTCAAATGGCAGAGGTGTAGGTATTGTTCATGAAACTGTATAAACTCTGGACTGGGAAATATGGAAAGCCCCAGAGAAGAGCAAAAGTCCCTGATGATGAATGTGGTCCAGTATCTTCAAGGCTTGAGGTCCTGCCAGAGCCATATACCAGTGATCTAAAGTCTAGTTTTGATTGTACGAGAGCACTGTACCTCTTTAGCACAGGACATCGATCTGATCCCTAACTGGTGGGGGAGAGGACACAGGATGTTCAGCACTCATTTGACTTGTAGGTTATTGATGTGTAGTATAAAAGATCAGCTCATGCTCAAAGATAAATCCTAAAGAACTTTGCCTCAGAGACCACAGGTACAACTTCACCAATATAGAATTCTGAATCAGGGTGAATACCCCGTTGACAGCAAAAAGTGTGTGCAAACGGTTTTAAAGAGAAGTTAAAACCATTATCTGTGGTCCACTTCAGTAAACGATTCAGGGTAGTCTGTAGCTGCCACACAATATACCTAATTTTCAACGACTGACATGAGGTGTGAAAGCCGTCGACTTAGAATTCACTTGCAATAGTAACAGGGAGTTGTTCAGTGATGACATTAATCTTTATACTGAGAAGTGCGATACTCAAAACAGCCCTGATGGACTCCAAGTTCCTGTATAAAAGAATGGGAAAATGTCGAACTTACACGAACATCGAATAGCCTGTCCATTAAAATATTAACAAAAATTGGCAAATAACCAAGTAACCCATATATAGACGTCTTACAAAATTCCATACCACCATGTGGTACCATAAGCTTTCTCAATGTTAATGAATATTGATGAAAGATGTTTGAGAAAAGCTTCTCTGACGCTAAGTCGAATCATGCGGTCGATCGTGGACCACTGTCATCGGATCCTACACTGGGTGGGTGAAAGGAAATTGATTTGAGGAACCAAACAAGATTAAAATTAACCATCCTCTAAGATTTTTCAAAAACAGCTCGTCAAAGTAAATGGACGGCAGTTGAAAGAAATATTGGAATCCATCCCAGGCTTAGAGAAAGGTAAGATGGCACCAGGCATCAGGTAAACATTCTCTTGCCAGATCCAGTTAATCAGAAGAACAGCAAAAGAAGCAGGAGATAGGTGGTGCAGCATCTCCTAATGTAATCATCAGGTCAAACCAATGTACTTCCAGACCAATGAAGAGATAGTTTGAGCTACACCAGTGTAAATAGGCTATTACAGTCAATCAGCTTGAAAGAAAAGAGTTCATTGCTCTGACGGAGTCTTAAAGGCTAAGAAGGTGGAGGATGAAACTGAAGCACTAGATACCCAGCAGAAGCTTTCACCTTGAGTATTGGTGATGCTCTGGGTATCAGCTACTTCATGGCCAGAGATCGAGACGGTGACAGTTATATTGGTCACTAACCTATTGAATCTTGTCCCATATGACTTTGGAACTGGTGGTAGAAGAGATGCTGGTTTGAATTTTATCCAAGATTCCTTGTCTTTGATGTCTTACCCACCGAGTGGGTGCACATGCCTGTGGGAGAGTGATGCAGTTCGAGAGTGAGATACCTACAAAAAGTATCCCAGGTTCATTTATGAGCCTTCTGTGCCATGCGACAGGCAGGATTCCACCATAGACTAGAATATTGTGGAAATGTCGGGGTTTCAGAAATACATTGAGCAGCTTCCTCTATAAAACAGTCAGTTACTACTGCCATGCAATCATATAACGATGGCTTACAGATGATGAGAACCAAATTCAGTGAAAGAGGGCCAGATGGCTTAATCTGGCTTCCACTTCGACACACAGGTCAGCTTGCATCGACTACAGTCAGTCTCTCAAAATTATACGAAAATAATCACTGCTTCGTGGGTTATTGTTAACCCTGCATGAAAAGTGGAAGAATAGTGAAAGGAAGCAAACTGAGAAATCAATAGCAGTAAACAATTGACGAGGTGCATGAAAATAAGTATAAGAACCAGTATTGAAAAAGAAAGGTTGTAATGTGAAAACACGCACTCTACAGAGCAACCCCTCATCAATATCAATACTTCCTCAGAAGGGATTATGCCCATCAGTCTCCCAGGATTAAGAAAGGAGATAACTGTTCAACGAGAGCATCTTATTGATGCTGAGTATCTCCAGAAGATGGGTAGAGAGAACAAGCAATGATGGTACAACCAAAAGGAAACAGATGGCTACGGCCTCCAAAAGTGCATTGAATGGCAAAGACAGGTTGAGCACATGCTGACCAACCAACAGTGTTACCCCTCCATGCACTCGTCCATCACACAGCCTGTCATTTCTGTATAAAGTAAACTGCCGAAAGGTTACTGTATCGACAGGTTTCAGAAATGTTTCCTGCAAGAAAAGACGTACAGGATGGTAGAAAGCAAATCAGTGCTTTGATGTCATCCAAATTTAAGTGTAAACCTCAATAATTCCATTGAATCAAGGCGACAATTTTCATTTATGTTTAGGCGAATTATGTGGAGAGCTCTTCTGCTATCGATCCATCTTTTTTATTTGAAAGAGGTCTATGGAACTCCTTGGATCATGCCCTGGGTCGATTGGGCAGGTCTTTGTCGTTAGAAGAGGATTTTAGCAACTGAAGATGTGAACGAATTTGCATCTGAGGGCGTGAGAAGATGTACCTCGGGAAATAACTGTACCTGAAACTAAAGGAAGTGGATCTTTGAGTTTGCTAAAATGAATGTTAGGAGCAGAGATGGGGGTTGACGTTGATTCGTCAACTTTAACCATGGAGGTTAAGACTATGATTTGAGAACGATTTTTTTAGAGGCAGAGATCTGTCTGTACTCCCACTGTAGTACTGGAGCCTCAGGATAAGTAATGTTAGAATCGTCTTCAAAACACTGCACCTCCTTTTTCCTACCACTTAGGACAAGAACGAAAGTAATATGGATGAGACACATTGCAATGGACGCAATGAAAGTTTGTTTCATACTCAAGCATCGTGGTCCTTACCACTACAACGAACACACGTCAATGAATCACAATATGATGTCTGCATGCGACAACTACTGACACTGGAAACATCCGAGTTTGGAATGTATGATCGTACCTTGCAATTTAGATAAACTGCCTTGATGGTGGCAGCGAGACTGATGTAAATGTTAAGATGAGGATACTGTTCAGCATCATAATTCCATCTTTGTGAGTGGAGATACACCTCATTGCAAAAACTTTTGGTGGAGAAACCAGCAAGAATCTTCCGACTCTGGGATGTTCTTCAAATCCCTCTTAACAGTAACTCCTCATAGCGAATTCAAAGTAGCACGGGCGTAATCTCTATGTGTACATCCCCAATCGCCTTTGATTGGAAGAATTGACTGCATTTAGATGTGGATGTTACTGCCAATATCACCAGAGCAATGTTTTCTGACTGACTTTGGAGAGTCAGCGAGTCCCTTTAATCCCTTCTGAAGATAAGGCATTTGCCCTAAAAATTTGTCTTAAAGAATGTAATAAGAAAATGAGGTACATGTCACGAAGTTGAAGATTGCTGATCTGGATCTTCAGGACATAGGCCTATGAACTGTTTTACTATTTATTGAAATTTATTTGGAGGATCCATAATAAAGAATATTCCAGCACCCACTGACCCCACCCACCATGGAGCCCTACGAGAAGACGCATTATAATGCCAAAAAGGACACTGCACAAACGCCAGGGTTTCGTAAGCACTCTACCCAAACACCAGCAGATACAATGTCCACAACAACTGTTAAGCACATCCAACACTGGTACTTGGTTTACCCTAGCCCAAGTGGATCAGCCAATTAACCCTAGGGGCCCACCCCAAGGCCGCCCTTGAAGTTCTCCCCTTCACGAATCACCACACACGACAGACATTGGGGTAAATGTTTAGATCCCAGAAGAGGTAAACTGAGAACAGAATCTTCCCTCGGAGGTTCCTTTACCAGGTACAGGAATCCACACAAAGAGGCTGACATCTTTTTCCCGTAAAGATTGGAAAGTTGTCCTAACTAGACCATGCATTGGTCAAAATATATATATTTTTTTATCTGGGTCTAATGCGCCAGTGTGGATGTGCGACAGTCAATTCACAATAGTCCACATTTTACTGTCATGCCGTTGTCACGACTCTCAGCGACGGGGCCATTTCAGATACGTTTTGTCTCGAGGTTTACCCCCTGATGTTAGACAGTGTCACCATTGCCAAATTTTTAGTTTAAGGGCCATAGGCTTTTCTAATACTACACGTTTTCAATTCAAAACTTACCGTTTTATTTTAACATGATTCCTTCATAACTATCTTAATAATCTTACTTTACTTTTAAAATTTTTACCAGTAGATTTGAGTTTTACGGCGCAAAGGAACGACGCTATCTGCGCGAAACAAACCAATCAAGCTTCTCTAGTTCAGTGTTGCTAACTCCAAAGCTACACAATATATCAGAACCAGTAAACAATTAGATTGAAGACAGTTGTAGCCAGTTAAATAGAATTTGTACATTTATTTTAGCTGAACTATGCCTAAATACACACACACACACTCGGAACTATTTAAAAACATATGAATCAGTTTACGTACAGTCATGTGAAAAAGTTAAGACACACTATAAAAACGTGTGTATTTTTGTGACATTTTTGGATATATAGATATTTAATCTCACTTTCAACAATACTGAGAGATAAGAATCTAACTAAACAATTAAAACTGAAGAAATGACTAAGATCACCTGTAAAGGTAGTTCTACAAAAATGCATATTCTAACTGAGGAAACTTTAGGACACTTTAGGTTGAGCATGTGGTCTCTTGAGGCTACCCGACCCCACGCCTCCTCGCAGCAGCGGCCACCGACATCCGACCATCGTCGCTGCACGCGAGGGACATCCGGACCAAAGTCCGGGAACATAACGGGCCTGCAAGGTCTCCGCACCTCGCCACTGTCCTCACTCAATCCAGAGAGACAGGGAAAACCAGGGAAGTCCAGTATACTCATGAACGAGCTTGGTGACAGCAGCTCGTCCAATGTCGGGGTCTGAACCTCGGGGGAAGGGGCTGGAACAACCACCAACCCCAGAGCCAGTGCCAAGGATCCCTCATAACCCCCAGCCTCAGCATTACCAGCAGTGGAAGCCACAGACTCCTCAGAGTCCCCAAACAGGGGCCAGGACCCTCCACAGAGGGAACCTCCCCAACACTTATGGGGCAGTTGGATCTTGGGCACCCACACAGCCCCAACCCCCACACCACCCGACAGGGAGGCCAGAGCCCCCACAGAGACGGGAGACGCCTTGGGGTTACCCGAAGCCCACCCTGAACCCCCACAGGGTCCCGAAGAATGGGCTGAAGCCCCCTTAGAGGCCCCCACCACCCGATCAGCACCCAAAGCACCATCCTCCACCACAGAGGACACAGCCTCCACATCCTGGGTGAGCGAGACACGGACCCCTCAGAGGACTGACCCTCCCCAGACGCTGCAGCTGTCGGGACAGGCGCTCCCTCGGGGACTCCACCCACAACTGCCGCAGACGACGCGGGAGGAAGAGCTGCCGCCCCAGCCCGCTTCGCCCTTGCTTTCTTGGGCCGCGCCACAGTCGGCAGCCCTGCAGCCACTGAGGCGTTTTTCGCCACTCGCCTCCGACATCGCGAGGGCGTGTGGCCACCACAAGAAATACTACACTTAATAGCACACGCAGCATCCACGTGTCCATACGCCAGATATAACCCGCAGTGCGGGGTCTGGCATTCGGCCAATAGGTGGCCCTCTTGGCCACAACAGTGACACATTTAACGCATTCCCGGGTAATTACACATGACCCGAACCCGTTCACCACAGTAAAGTTTGGGACCGGCGTCCGCATGTCCAAACATACACGCCGGTTCCCCGTGCAAACACTTGGGCGAGACTGCTACGCCTCATGTTCTATTTTCCTGACAGTCTCATACGCCGACAACACGTCCTTGTCGGCGTCATGGGACATTTCAAATGGAGCTGACTAGAGGGGATCCACTTAATTTTCTGCCCGACTGGCTCCATGAGCAGACGCTAGTCCCCCAAGGGAAAGTCCCCCTGGTCTAGTAGGCGACGGGCATGAGAGGACGACGCCAGCGTCGCCACCTAACGCCCGCCCCCAAAAGAGAGGCCGACGCCAGCGTCGCCACCTAACGCCCGCCTCCAAAATGCTGAAGGCATTCAGTGTGCCTACCCCCGACAGCGGCGTTCGAGGCGTCATAACCGCCGACGGTAGCGAAGCCGCGGGCACCACGAAGTGGATAGACTGCGACCGAACAGGGTATGGTCGGATGGCATTGGCCATACCGACCTACACTGCACAGTCCACGCACACACACGAAACGGCTGCAAAGCAGCACGGTACCAGCACACCACACGACCAAGACACATGGTCGACGGTAAACACGATACAGCACCCGGTAACAAAACACAAACACCCGTAACTGGGACGGCAAACCACTCAGTGAGCAAGAACAAAATAACAAGACGTGGCGCTCACTCTCACTTCAACAGGCAAGGGCACCAAACTAAATTTCTGAGGTTTAAATGGGGCAAACCCCATTCAAAATTCTGAGTAACGATCTTCTAATCATGTGCACCAAGTGTGATACACCTGAGTGCGAGTTGAACCATTTTAAGTGGGAATAAATATGGGGGTGTCCTGACTTTTTCCTCAGTATATATGTATTTTTGTAGAATTACATTTACAGAAGATCTTGAAAAGTCTTCTCTTCGGTTTTAATTTAGTTATACAGTATACCCTCACCTGTTCGTGGTTCCCCATTCGCGGCTCCGCATATTCGCGGGTTAGGCTCTTAACCCTATCGCATCGTATGACGGTATACCGGGCTAGCGTCATAACGTCATAAAAACGAATGCTCGGTAAACCGGGTTTTTGTAGGTCATAGAGACTAAAAGCGCTTTTCGAGGGCATGTCTGTATTTACTCTCAAGCAGTTTTATCGATTGACGTCTTTATCGAACAATGGGCTGAGCTGCTATTGGCTGACTGCCTCAGCTTCCCCCCACAACGCAAACGGCAAAGCAGAGCCGGTAACGCACTACACACGCACACACAGCGCTCGGTCCCAAGGAGGCTAGGAAATAGGTTTGAATTTAGCCAATGGCTGACAGCTTTAGTTTCTCCTTGCTGATTGGCTGCATACGCGTGCTGCTGATCAGCTGTTTCTCTCTTTCATTCGCGCGTGAATTTTCAACGTGGTTTTTTGGACTGTAAATTCAAGTGTTTATTTTTACAATATTATTTACACCCTACAATGCCATTCAAACGCCCTACACCTCCAGCTTCTGGCAAGGAACCTAAGCGCCAGAAAAAGGTTATGACCCTGCATGAGAAGGTACAACTGCTTGATATGATAAAGGAAGGAAAAGGTTATGCTGCTGTAGGACGCCATTACGGAGTGAATGAGAGCACCGTGCGTTACATAAAGAAAAATGAACAAGCAATCAGAGCTAGTGTAGATACGAATTTTTTGTGGAAGTGCTAAGATGGTGAATGTTGTAAGAAACAAGGCAATTGTGAGGATGGAATCTGCCTTAGCATTGTGGATACAAGACTTGCGAAAGAAAAATATCCCTTTGGACACCAAGATCATTCAAAAGAAGGCATTGAAATTATATTCTCAATTCACTGAAGGACAACCAGGACCATCAACAGCAGCTTATGCCCAAGAATTTCATGCCAGCAAGGATTGGTTCGATCGTTTCCTGAAACGTTACCAACTACGATTTGGAAAATCCCACGGAGAAGCTGCATCCGCAGACACAGAAGCTGCAGCAAAGTATCCTGAGGCCTTTAAGAAACTCATTGAGGAGAAGGGATAGAAGCCAGAGCAGGTCTTCAACATGGACGAGACTGGGTTGTTCTGGAAAAAAATGCCTTGCAGAACTTTCATCATGAAGGACGAACTGAAAGCTCCAGGATTCAAAGCACAAAAGGACAGAGTGACACTTATTATGTGTGGCAATGCTGCTGGTTGGATGATGAAACCCGGCCTCATTTATAAATCTGTAAAGCCCAGGGCTCTGAAGAACAAAAATAAAAACACTTTGCCTGTCTTCTGGATGCATAATTCCAAGGCTTGGATTACGAAGCTCCTGACATCCAACTGGTTTCATCAGTGTTTCATCCCTCAAGTGGTAGAATACCTTTGCAAAAAAGAACTCGAATTTCGAGTGTTGCTGATCATGGATAATGCTGGCGGTCACCCTGTGGATTTGTATCATGAGGGAGTCCAGATCGAGTTCCTCCCTCCCAACACAACATCCCTCCTCCAGCCTATGGATCAAGGAGTGATTCGTGCCTTTAAGGCACTTTACACTGGCAACTGTCTTCAACAATTAGTTGATGAAATAGTCGAGAATGAGGACTTCCAGTTGAAAGTGTACTGGCGCAATTTCACAATTGCATCGTGCCTGACAGTCATACACAAGGCACTTCAAGACATGAAAAAAGAAACATTTAATGCATGTTGGAAAAATCTGTGGCCAGAATATGTTCATGATTACAAAGGGTTCTCACCAGATGAAATTCAACATGAAGCTGTCAACAAGTCAGTTAAACTATCAAAGTTAATCGGTGGTGAAGGCTTTGATGACATAACTTATGAAAGAGTTCAATGACCTGATTAACGCCCACTCTCAGCCTCTAACGGACGAAGATTTGGCAGAGTTGACGAAATCTGCCAGTGAAGAGGAAACAGAGGGCCAGGAAGAACCATCACAAGAGGAAGAGGGTCTAACTCTAGAACGGTTGGCTGAACTCATGTCAAAAGCAAAGGATTTGCAAGAGACTGCCAAGTCATGGGACCCTTACATGGTTCGTTCGCTGAAATTCTCAAATGCAATTAACTCTACCATGTCGACCTACAAAATTCTATTCATCACTGAAAAAAACAGCGTAACCAGCTGCCAATAACCATGTTCCTAAAGAAGGTACCCAAGACGTCAAACTAAGCCACACCCGAAGAAAGTACGACACCTCCTCCTGACTCTCCTAAAGAAATGGAGCTTTCTCCTTAAGTGCCTGAAGAGGAGGAGTAATTACCTAAAGTGCTGTAAAGCAGCAGCTAAGCTGTGCAATACCGTACATTAGTGTTATTATCATCATCGTATGGCACAACAAATTTCATCATCATTTTATTATCATTCATTATTGGTGAGTGCACAAACAATATTAAATTTTTTTCAATTATTATTGCAATACAGTACGTATTTTTTTTATAAATGCATACACTATGTACAGTGCATATTTTTGTGACCGTGTATTAATAATGTTTTTAATTGCATATTATTACTGAATTGTACTGTACTGTTACTATTACCTGAACTGTACGTACTGTATTTATCTGTCTAAGTTTGCCTTTAAATTTGTTCCACTTTTTGTCAATTCTAATACACGTGTTGTACGCATAGAAAATGACTTTACGGTACAGTAATACAGTATGGGTACTATACTATACTATACGGTGTTACTGTCCTCTTGTACTTACGTTTCTTTTTGATTAAAACATTGTTGCAGTACAAAATTAAAATGTGTTTACATTATCATTACTACATCAGTGAAATACATGACTGCATGCAATATTACTACATTATTACTGTATTAATGAGTAAGAGTGTCTTTAGAAAGTGTCTGGGAAGCATTTAGTACCGTATATAATCTCATACATAGAAGTTTTAAAACTGCATCCAATATTCGCGGTTTTCGCTATTCGCGGGGGGTAAAGAACGTAACCCCCGCGAATAGCGAGGAAATACTGTATTCCTATAATCTCAGTATTGTTAACATTGAGATTAAGTATCTATACATCCAAAAATGTTACAAAAATATATAGGCTTTCGTAGTGTCCTAACTTTTTCACATGACTGGAGAGATCACTGCATATCAAACACTACGATTCATTTTTTACTTTCAAAAATATATTAGGACTAATCAATTGCTGCAGAATTTCAGTTGACGAGTAAACTATTTTTCTCTACCACTATATAATAATTTTGACAAATCCTAATGGGCATAGCGCTTTAGAGGTAATTCTAATCTTTTTGAAATTCGAATTACTTGAAATTTACACCTAAAATTATTAATTTAACAATGTCTTGTAACATTTCTGATACTGAATTTTATAACAGCATAAAAGTTAATCCAATTAGACAATGTACTCTAACTTAACACGCAATTTTCACATTGATCATGATCGTTGAGCAGGAACACCATCTAATTACCTCGAAATTTTGGAAAAACAAACAAAATAAAATGTAAAATTACGCAAGGAAAAAATGTTTCTCTTCCATTTTCAAAGAATTAAACATTTGAAAATGATCTCGTCACACACTTCCCGTGAAAGTTTCCTTTGTACATGCATCATTTAGGCCAGGCGTTGTCTGCTTACTACCATGTCCAGACTTTAAATACAAAAATTCGTGGTTCGCGACCTATTCCGGTGAAAATACGCTTTCAATTGCGGCCAATAGTACTATAAAAAGAGTAAAATTCCTTTATTCTGCAAGACAAGAGTATCCCAAAAAGTAATGATTAATACTCTTGACTAACAGCTTTTCTTCCTTATGTTTTTGTTCATAATTACGTGCTATTTGCAAATAGATAGCGTTTTGGGATATAATTACGAACACACGTACACTGATAGATTATGCATGATATTTATTCTTACCACGATAGTTTAGAACTGCAAATATTTATTCAGTACTATAAATAGAGAGAAGATATTTCACCTTAGTTTCAGTAAGTTTACTTATTTTCATCAAAAAGCGAGGAAAATTAATATTTTATAATAGTAATTTGACAGGATCAAAAGTGATTAAAAGATGTATGGCTCTTTTATATTTTTCTCGTGTTTTTGAACACAGTTCAATAGTGATCAATTGGCAATTTCATTTTTATCAGATTTATAATGATTAAATTATTTTAAGATATACTTTGAACGTTGTTGGTCTAGTTTTATAGTAGTGAAACTTTCTTTCGCAGTGTCTGATGGAAAATATAAGGGTTAAACATAACGTTACGCAAGTTACTCAAAAAGGGCATAATGAACAACTACTAAAAGTTCACACAAGGAAATGTTATTTATTATTTTAAACCTTAAGTATGTTCATAGAATTTCAAAAAATCATTTAATGTTAACCGAGTCGTTTCGGATCCGATTGATTCACGAAATGAATAGTAAAGCAACTAAGCATAGAAACTAGAAAGTCTAGAATGAGATTTATTTAAAGCAGGGTTTTTCTTATTTGAAATAGTTTACCTAAGGGAAAAAAGGGTAGGAATTCGGTTAAAATTTGCACAATGTTTATGCAATCATGTAGCCTAACTACACTAACTTTTTCTAACTTCACTTTAAAAAATCGCCTGTCATGTTAAACTGCCAATTAATCAGTCTACACATGTCTAATTATCTCACGTAACTTGTACTCGATTGGTCACCCACATAAGCATTGCCAAGTGAGGACTAGAACTTTCTACAAACTGCTAAGACACTGATGTAACATTATTCACTTAAGGCAACGAAAAAATAAAGGTTAGATTAATATGACGTCAATTTACAACTGAACTATACAACGTACGACTCTTAGCGAGTTACGTAACTAAATTTTTCATAATTTTCGCTTTTGAAATAATTAACACTTGTAAAATCTGAACAATGATTAAATATTAAATCAAACTTATTTTATATAGTTTTGTTTATCCAACACTATTTTATAAAACTTTCCCTATGACACAACTGAGTGACATGTTTATCGAAATGGCGTTTTGAAATTGGAATGTACAGAGTCTGTGCCTAGTCTCACATTAAGAGACTATTTTAAACTATGTAGCGGATTTACTGTTATACGTTTATTTTAATAACTACACTCGTTTCAGTAGTTTTTTTTTCATGGGACGTGTATTGTTGGCTGTGTATTGCTTAAGTCCTGCCTGTTCTCTAAATTTTCCACAAATTGGATTTTCGAAAAACTCTTGTGGAGTCGTATAAAAGCGGTAAGGCGCAAAACAGTAGAACATTATTAGTAATCTGCTACCTCGGAAGCTATAACTGATTAATGCCTATTAATACGAAAACTAAAGACTTACCAGGAACGTTTACAAATTTCGAACTGTTTACAAACTGTGTACAAACTGTTTAACTTCTGCGAATTATTTTGGACTTTATTTCTGCGTGGGCATTGGATATTGTCACCAATGAAACTTGCGGGTGAATCAAGCTTAGCCAGCCATCAAAAGAATAGTACAGGTGTATTAAAGAATATGCTCCTCGTGAACCTGGACTGTCAAAAGATTTAGTTCCAAACTATATACAAGACTTAGTATTGTTCGCAAGTTCGTAAAACTTGCACATAAAACCAACATTTGTAATACCTATTAATAATAATCGTTATTATAAATACTATTTTTTGTATATTAAAATACGCGTGTGTTAAAAGAGAAAGAAAATTGTGTACAATCAATTTTCTTGGAAAATAAACTTAAAACATTAATATCTAACTTTTAAATTCAAATTTCTGAATATTTCAAATCTTAATGCCTACTATACGTAATATAAATCCGAGACTGTTCAAGATAAATTATAGTACGTAACAACTAATTTGACAAATAAGAATAGTAGAACAACATGCAAGTGCGAGTTCAACTACTTTAGAACACCCTTTGAAAAAGAAAATTATTATTCTCTCTTCCTGTAATTACAATAGAAGCTGTGAAACTCACGTTAATCATGGATAAACTCAAAGTTAGACTAACTCTTTTTACTTTAAACTTCTAGCGCTAACGTAGTCACCTACATGTATGCATAAACGTCTAACTTTCTGCAAACTACGAGAGGTTATGTTGTAACACTTAAAACAAAAAAGTTTGAAAGGTTCGACTAACGTGACGTCAGTTCATAACTGACTTGTAAGTAGTTACGTAAGCAAACCTACACAAAATTCTCGCTTCTATTTGAAACAAATATAAACAATCACATTTTATAAAAAACTTACCCAACTCTTAACCCCCATATTAAATTTAAATGAAACAAACACGTACATCTAACACCTAATTAAAATATAAAACGTAATCTTTATACATCTAGTTATTCGTTTATTAGCTAACACTATATTAAGTAATGACCATTTAATGAAAATTTTCAGGTATTTACATTGTATATTATCATTCAGTAAATTTTCTTAACATTAACTAAAAGCATGAGCGTTCGCATACATTTCTTAGGAGCGGGGCAAATTATTGTGAAATCATAAGATGGCCTTAAAAAAAACTTAAATTCATACAAGTATGACAAATGAATAAAGTTATTTTTCTAGTTTTCCGGGAAAAAGTGTCCCCTTGTCAGCCCGAGGACCACGACAGGAGGGTTTATTCCCTTTGACGAACGATGTACAGATCACTCACCGAGTAAAAACAAACATTTACCAAGCTTTTTATTTTTCCCTTGAAAATGGTGCATTTTTTTCTTCGTTCTACTGACTTATATTAAACTAACACTCTTCTTCAGTTTAACTGTTTACTGGTTGAAAGTATTCTTGTTTTCTTTACATTCACAAGTAACTAATTAATTACTAAAACATAACCTCGTTTTCTTAAGATTGACTACGTAATATTTTATTTATTGAGGTCGTATTAAAAAGTTTGACGCTTCAAGCCGACTCGAACTGTACAATTATAGGGTGCATAAGGTAACCTGGTGTATTGTATGTAAACACAGCCGAAACATGATTTAAGAAACAGTATTGTTGTAAAATGCCATTCTTAGAAAACGAGATTGAAATTGTTACCTGAAAGAACAGAATAACGATAGTGACTACTGTGCGCTAACAAAATCTCATGATCAAATTTGAAAGTTCTTTTTTATACACTCAAAGTCAAGAACATTAACAGATACATTTTATTTTTTAAGCTTTGAAACAGTCCAGATGACAAATTCTGTCTAAAACTATAGTGTAATCTCGTTCACATATTTCTTCAATATTATTTCACAGTTCGACTACTGTATGCAAATTTAAATATTAGAATAATACTATGCAACAATTTTTACTTTTTCTTGTTCCTGGGCAGAAAGTGTTATGTCCAAATTACTTATGCCTAAATTAGAAAACACCCATTTTTTTCTCTGCAAACTTTGCTTTTGTGACCTGGGTAATGAAATTTAAGTTTACCCACTTTCCAGAACACTTCAGATAAATTCAGTACTGAGTAGCTGATAAATTATTGCAAGTTCGAGAAAATTCTTTCTAAAATGTAGAGAAAGTAAGAACCTTTTAGAATTTTCTAGAACTTTCCGTAGTAATATAATTAATTAATATATTATTAATATATATATATATTAATATTTATTTATTACACACACACACACACACACATACATACATACAGGGGATTACCATTCACCATTTAAGTTTAGGTCTAGCTGCCTAAGTGAACACAGACCTATCTGATTTTATCAGAGATTGCGTCAAGAAGCTTCAAGTATTCTCCAGACGCATTCTGCTATGTATATGGCTAATTTATCAAGACAAGAGCGAAAAAGTACTTTGTGACAGCATTTGTCTTGAAACATGATGAGCATGTCTGGGAGGTTACTGGGGACTTCAAAATGGTGGCATTCGTGATGGTTCTCCAAGGAGGATTTACCAAGTTTCCCTGTTATCTTCGTCTTTGGGACAGCAGAGACACCGCAGCGCACTGCAACAGGAAGCACTGCCCACAACAGACAAAGTTCTCTGTGGGGAGGCACAATGTCAGGTGCGAGCCACTAGTGGACCTCTAATAGGTGTTGTCATCACCATTGCACATAAAATTGGGTCTTCTGAAACAATTTGTCACAGCTCTTGATAAGGACTACAAACTTTAAGTACCTTCGAGACTTTTTCCCTAAGCTGTCTGAGGCAAAGGTGAAAGCTGGTGTCTTTGTTGGACCATAAATAAAGAAGTTCGTGGAGTGCACAGAATTTGCCAAGAAGCTCAGTGGGAAGGAAAAACATCTTGGGGCAGCTTTATCGCAGTGGTTCAGAGATTCTTGGACAAAAGGCCAAATATTATGTGGAACTGGTTGAGACTACTGAAGAACTACGGCAAAATGGGCTGCAGGATATCCCTAAAAGTCCATACCTTGCCATTGATCTTGATAAATTCAAGATAATGGGAGCATACTCAGAGGAGCAAGGCGAGAGCTTCCATAAAGATATACTGGACAAAGGAGCGTAGAACGAAAACATGATGGGAGATTATATTTGAGGGCTGATACGTGAAAGTGATTTACATTACAGTCGCAAATCTCGAAAAACTAACCACTTCTAAACATTTTTGTTCATTTTAGTATAACTTTAGTATAAATACATGTAAATCTTAATTCATATGTTGTTTTATTCAGACCTTATGTAAATGAAAATGTGCAAGTTTACCCGATTTTTACATAGAAAATAGGCTAATTTCCAAATTTCATTATCCAGATAACAAAAGCAAAGTTTGAAGGAAATAATGGTCATTTTCTGAACTTTTATAATATAAGCAATTAAGAAAGAACATACTATCCAGGAACAAAATTTGTTACATAGCCTAATTAGCTTGAAGCAAGTTCTCTGAAAAAGTCCAAAACTGTATAATGTTTGTAAGTTACTTTACATTTACTTTCTTGATACAAAGTTGAAAGAGTTTAATTTATATTATGTAGCTAATTAAATCATAAAATGATTGCTACAAGTCTGAAAAACTTAATTCATCTTGTTCAATATCGCACCATAAGCACTTAGCCTTGCTCATTACCAGTAAGTTGTCTTTAGGTTATACAAAGTGGAATCATTTAATGTTATCTACTTACAGTAAGTCTCCTTAGCGAGTGTTTCGACTACCTCACTTTTCAATTTGCTGTGTTTCTTCCCCATTGACGGAGCCAGTTATGCTGGTTGATAGCAAACTTAATCTTACCGACAACAGATTTCATAAGTTTACTCTTCCCTAACTCTCTCACCTTTAGGCAATTACGTCAAGAACCACACTCGTCAGCATATATACCTGATATTTATTTGCCTGCCATCTACTGGCAAGTAAGAAAGATAAAATTCGTTTTGAACGTTTAATTTTAAGTTTTCGATAAAACATTTGATATGATAAAGAAAAAAATACTTCGACTGAAAAGTTAGAGATGTAATGTACTCAACATACAAAAAAAGACCAAGAAACGAATAAAAATACAGTATTATAATAAATTACATTTTGTTTAAATGTCAATTTGTTGGGAGATAAGAAGATAAACAAGACGAGAATTTACCATTATTTGTTTCAACATGTTAAGGCTTCATGCAGAAAAGCTCTCCTCTCACCCTACTTTTTCGCTGCTTCTGTGTTTCACATTCAAAAGTGGTTATTTGTTGTATGTTAAGATACTACATGCCATGAAGAAAACTACATCTTTTAAAAATGCCCCTAGTGGCTCACCAGTAACTTATAATGCTAAAATTGGGTTTCGATACTCGTGGTGTGAAGAACACAGACATATCCCTATGCAGCTTTGTGCCTAAAACCAGCCCAATGTTTTCTAACTTTCCATTTGGTTTGTCTTTATAATGTTAGTGATCTATATATACTTTTTTCTTCTTTTTTTACAATATCAGTTTTTATAAAACTATTTTTTCCTAAGTTTGTATTTTTGCTTTTCTCGCAAAATTAAAAAAAAAATGTAATAGGGTATTTTCATAAGATCCAAAGTAATAAAACTCAACAAGACAATTTAGTAAGTCGATCTTTCGCAATGGATATTGTGACCTGTACAACACTAAGGATAGTGCTCCGAATATTCTGGCATCAGATATATAGCCATTGTCAGCACTTTTACTACTGCTTTGTGGTAATTCTAGTCCTCCTGGTTTAGGCATAGTCACTTCAGCAGCACACAAATGAAAGAATAGATTGGTTTGCATTCTCTTTTTTTTTTTTTTTCTTTAGCTCCATATAAAACGTCCGAACAGATTCAGAGACGAATTCTATGCTTATTTCGCCTACCACCACACTGGAAAAGTTACACAAGAAATGGATGGATAAGAGACTGAAAAAACATACAGACTCATACATACAGCAACCCCATAGTGCTGTGTTGGACGCTCCAAGGAACTATATTACCAAAATAGTCATAAACAATTCGTTGACACGTAATCTTGGTAACTCCTAAGTCACAGCATCGCCACAAACATCCTCAAATCAGAACTGACAAGAGGTTTGAGAGTCAATTACGAAACAGTTTGTCAGTAAACTTTGTCTTACAATTTCTATGTATGGCAACTACATATACGGGTGTGTTCGGCTGAGGATTCTTCTACAGTAGTGTCTGCGACTTGTTGGCAATAAATCTAAAAACCAAAAAGATGGCACTCAATTTTTATTTTTTCAATATAATAAATACACAAACGTTCACACATATTTTTGGAACTATTTAAACGTATGAACAAAGTTTTCACAGAGATCACTGCATATCATAAAACACTATGCGGTTCTTTCCTCACTTTTCAAAAATATACTAGGCCTAATGAATTGCTTCAGAATTTCAATTGACGAGCTGAACTATTTTTCTATACCATTATACCAAACTATCCGACTACAATTCACTTACTTTATCATCGAGTTACCACGTTTAAAATCGTCTGCTCCTTTTTTCTTTCTTTGTATTTCTAAGAATCAGTCTACCTATTTATCCAAGTCCACTGGGGCTAGTTTAATAACTTTAGAACTCATGCGAAATAACTATTATTCTTATCTCTTACCGTTAACATCACTCTAACATATCAACCCTCAGGCCTTTCACTCCCACGACGATTAACTGAGCATTTTGCTTTTCTTAGGTCTAATTCATCTTCTTCCTCCTCCACTCTGTCTTTTCCTTCCAACAACCCCTCCTACCTTACGCTAGTTATACATTGATTAACCCTGCTTATTATATACTCGACTATCGATAAGCTCGACATCAATGAGTTACAAACAACATATGACTAAACACAATGTACAACTCCTGCCGAGTTACGTTATAAACTCAATATCAGGGAGTTAAACACAAGATTTCCGTGAAAAAATCGAGTACTCTTACAAATGACGCAGTTTACACATTACTAAGTAATAAAGCAGTGGTTTTTATACATATTGCATTGTAAACTTTGCATTTTTATGTAATATACAACTAATTGATTACTTCAATTGAGTTTCCGTTGGAAATGGTTTAAATTAATAATCAATATTATATACATTACAATAATTTATTATTTTAATAGTTTTCCTATAATTATAAGGTTTTTAAAACAATCAAGCGTTTTGGTGTATCATTTCAGTAAAAGTTATTTATTGCTGAACCATTTGTATAAAAGTATTCTACAACTATGTAAATTTCAACCCAATAACAACACTTACGATAAACATTTACGAAAGGTGAATCCTGTCCCGAAGGAAAAACTGTACCATTGTATTAAAACAATTAGAAGAAAAAATTTGCTGCTTTCCACATATTTTAAAGCACTTTAAAGTTGGAAGATTTAATCAAAATGTTTTATTTAATTAAATGTATACATAAATAACTTTTAAAATCGCAACCTTTGATTTGTGGTTGATTTCAGAAAGCTACAAAGGAAAACATTGATGTCTACTCATTTTCTGAATTTTTTTTCTGAAAATTATATGACACTCACAGTCTCCCAAGAGGTAAGTAAAACAGTCTCCCAAGAGGAAAGTAAAAGATTTTAGCAAAATAGCACTAATTTGAACATTGTAACTTCAATACACTGTATTTATATCTATTTTTTGACAATCACAATTTCCTAAATTCAGTTGTTATGGGGAAAAGAAATTGCCTGTATCTCACCTTTGTGGACCCGGCATGGCCAAGTGTGTTAAGGCGTGCGACTCATAATCCGAGGGTCGCGGGTTCGCATTTCCGTCGCGCCAGACATGCTCACCCTTTCAGCCCTAGGGGCGTTATAATGTGATGGTCAATCCTACTATTCGTTGATAAAAGAGTAGCCCAAGAGTTGTTGGTGGGGGGGATGATGACTAGCTGCCTTCCCTCTAGCCCTACACTGATAAATTAGAGACGGCTAGCGCAGATAGCTCTCGTGAAGCTTTGTGCGAAATTTAAAAAAAAAAAAAAAAACAATCTCACCTTTGAAAAATAATGTTTATGAACAACTCCCACTACAGTTACACCTCTGATTTTTTTTCAGAGCTTGCTTTATTATTTTGTATTTCATTTGAGCTGTAATACTGATGGAAAAATCGGTAATTTAAGTCTACAACAGTGAAGCATTTATTTCAATTGCTTGTTTATAAAAGCATATTACAACGAAATATTAAATATTTTAAAGCTACTAATTCGCCTACATATCATCCATAAAAATAAAATGTTTTATTTTTAAAGGTTACGCAATCCATAGAAAGGTCAATTCAAGTTTCATCCATTATTGTTTTTTAATACAATAAAACAAACACATACAAGAAATGCATTACATCGACCCGACATGACCAGATGGTTAAGGCACTCGACTCCTAATCTGAGGGTCACAGGTTCGAATCCCCGTTACTCCAAATATCCTCGTCCTTTCAGCTGTGGGGAGCGTTATAATCTGACGGTCAGTCCCACTTTTCCTTAGTAAAAGAGTAACGCAAGAGTTTGCGGTTGGTGAGGATGACCAGCTCTACTCTAACACTACTAAATTAAGGATGGCTAGCACAGATAGCTCTCGTGTAGCGTTGCGCGAAATTCAAACCAATGCACTGCATCGACGCATAAAGACGTTTTAAAGTGCTTAAAAATTATTGTATGTATTTGTTTGCTTACTAACTGTACGAGGAATGAAGGTTATAATTATGACAAGTACTGAAAATCAAGGCCTTAGATAACTTGAGTAAATAAGCGTGATGATTATTATGCCCAAGTAGACGTAACATGACAGGTGCATCTTAATGGCTTTATTTTCATAAAAGTCTAGGAAACGATGTGATGCCAAAGAGAATGAGTTAAGCTACAGTATATTGATAGTTTATTATTAAATTAGTTAGTGAAGTCTGTTGATGATCAGTTATTAAGTATCTTAGTAAGTTACATTGAATCTGAATAACTAGGAGAATTGATTCAGCTTGGTAGTCAGCACTGTGATTTTTGTGATTACGATAAATTAATAGAACTTCGTAAGAGTGTCGTTTGTCTGTGATTAAGCACAAAGCTACGCAATAAACTGTCTTTTCTCTTCCCGCCACGGGTATCGAAACCAGAAATTTAGCGTTGTAAGTCTGCATACAAACCGCTGTGCCACTGGAAGTGGTGTACGTAAATACGACAAAGAATTAGCAAATAAGTGGAATTACTGTCTTGGCATTTACTTTTAGAAATTGTCGTGACTATACGTATACTCTTCAAAAAAAGAAATGCAAAAGGCAAAATATGAGACACATTGTTAATAAGTTTATTCCGGGTAGTTCTGTATGACATGCGTGAAACTTTGCACATTCACTGCTGAACATCCAAAGTCTGCAAAGGCGAAGTCCACGCTCACCAGTTGAAGTTTAACGTCACTCAACGTCAATAACGAGTATGCCCCCCGTGAGCATCAATAACTGCTTGGCATCTCCTGCCCATTGAAGCGATGAGATGACGAATCACATCCTGTGGAATGGCTGTCCACTCAGCCTGCAAAGCTACTGCAAGCTGAGGTAGAGTCTGCGGTTGAGGTTGTCGCCGTCGCAGACGTCGGTCCAACTCGTCCCAAAGATGTTCGATGGGGTTTAAATCTGGTGATCTGGAGGGCCAGAGAAGAACGTTGATGTTGTGGTATCTCAGGAAGACAGTGGTGAGTCGGGCTGTGTGAAGACGGGCGTTGTCATGTTGAAAAACATCGTTGACGTTCACCATGATGGGTTGCACATGGGGCCTAAGAATCTCGTCGACGGCTGCGTACGGTCTGATTGTAAATCCTACGCAGCCCTGGTATGGTTGAGGCAGTAGACGTCGCAGTGGTGGTCCTATCCCGAAGGTGACGTAACCGGATGTTGCGATCTTGTGCGGGCGTGGTCACACGAGGTCTGCCAGATCGTGAACGGTCACGAGTTGATCCATGTTGTTGGTGACGATTTCATAGCCTTCTGATGGTGCTTGGGTGGACATTCACAGCTCTGGCAACATCTGATCGAGATTCGCCTGCTTCCAAGCGACCAATGGCGTTGTTGTGTTGTGCTTTAGTCAGACTTGGCGTAACTGTATTGCGTGTCGGTGGCTTAACACTGAGCTATGGAAACCGAGAAACCGTCACTTTTATAGGGATTTTGCACATGTTGCACTTGCAGAACATGCAGATCTCTCAAACAAATTTATTGGACACGCATGCGTTTTGGCGAAAAATCCGATGTTTTCTTCCGTTTCCAAAGTGCACAACTTTTATTGTCATTTTTGTCTGACAATCAGTGCCTTAACTCAGAGTAACATCATATACTCTGAGCTTGTAACGTTATTACATATATTTCTCTTTAAAATAACAAAATATCCCTTTTGCGTTTCTTATTTTGAAGAGTATATACACAGGAACTTAAAATTAATAATAAATGTCGTAAATATACAAACTGATATATAGAGATGGATAAGAAGCTTAATATTTTATATAGCAATCTCTTTAACGACCAGGTTAATTATTCTTGTCATGGCTATTTTCATGATAATGATTATAAACTTATTTATTTTATTGTTTCTGGCAGCTCCTCGGTAAGCCTGAGGATTTATAACGCTAACTGCAGTGGACAGAATAAAACAGCTTATCGTGTAACTTTGTGGTTAAACACAAACAAACAAAATTATTTTCGTAATATTTTGTTTTTTAATAAAAAGTTTGATTAATGAGTACCAATTCTAGTGAAATTATTAATCCTTCCTTTTAAATCTAATTTATGTTGGATTTTACAACATTGGATTTTCAATTCCAATTGGTTTTTGTTTTGGAATTTCGCACAAAGCTACTCGAGGGCTATCTGTGCTAGCTGTCCCTAATTTAGTAGTGTAAGACTAGAGGGAAGGCAGCTAGTCATCACCACCCACCGCCAACTCTTGGGCTACTCTTTTACCGACGAATAGTGGGATTGACTTACATTATAACGCTCCCACGGCTGGGACGGCGAGCATGTTTGGTGCGACGCGGGTGCGAACCCGCGACCCTCGGATTACGAGTCGCACGCCTTACGCGCGCGGCCATGCCAGGCCAATTCCAATTGCAAACTAGCCCTTTACAAAATGACTCAAGTTTTTGTTTATATGCATCTCATACTTTATAAGTAAAACTTCGCTTATTTAGCAACTATGGTTTGCTCAATATATCTGCTGAAAGTAAAAGTGTTTATGTAAATTAGTAAAAGTCATTCTTTCTTCAATAATTCATGATCTGAATTAATAGTTGGGTAACATTTTTCCTGACGTTTTGCGTAGCACTTTCAATTTAGTGCAGCTTTAGCGTGAAGTTTACTATGTATGACATAGCTAATTGCAAAAGTTTCAAACCATATATTTCAGCAATGAAAAAATTAGTGTTCTCACCAAACCTCGCCGATATTTAGTATTTTAAATACACATTTTTGTATTTTGAATATTCTTTTGGTATTAGGTTGTTTTCCATAGTTGGATTATCAGATGTGTTTGAAAGTTTCATATTTGAAACAGCTAAGAATTGTATCATTCCATACCTAGATTGGAATATATCTTAAGTCATATATGGTTAGGTAATTCTACACGTAATATGATATTATTGTTAAATGAATACGGAAAGGTAATAAACATGTGCTAATTCTTTCTCTTTGGTGAATATTGCAAAAACCAATAGCTAGAAACCCATA
This sequence comes from Tachypleus tridentatus, assembly GCF_004210375.1. Classification (NCBI taxonomy): domain Eukaryota; kingdom Metazoa; phylum Arthropoda; class Merostomata; order Xiphosura; family Limulidae; genus Tachypleus; species Tachypleus tridentatus. The sequence continues at coordinate 124,214,348 of NC_134826.1, read as the reverse complement.
ATACTTTGGCCCTGTCTCTGTTTCCCCTTGGGAAGTGAGCCCATCTCAACTGGTATACTCATATGTGTACAGATTTGTATAAGTTAGGGTTTTTTCATTCCATAAAAGTTATTTGGAATAGCCAGTAACGTTTTAAGTATTGGATTACACTTTAGAATTCTTGCACGTGACGTAACAAAGAGTTTCATTCAACGCAGGTGTATTGGACTTTAAAACATTTCCTTCTATCAGTCAACAACAATCCATATAAATACAGCATTCAGTAAAGCTTTACATGTTGTCGATGGCATACATATCGACAAATGATAGAGATTTGAAAATCCACTGCTATTCAGTTTCTTGATATATCTTTTTATATGCACATCAGTGTAATGACTTATAGCACCTAATATTAGAAGACGCATTTGTTACTTTTCACCTAAGACTAATGCAAAATCTGTATATCACATTTTGAAGTTTTCGTTGAATTTGGGTGGTAAATCATAATTCTTTTTATTTCTGTCACATGCAGACAAGTTGAAAACTCTCCGTTCCTAGCAGAATGTTTATGTATAGCTAAAAAGTCTGACATTGAATAAAAATGTTAACACAATCATTATAAATAAACATTTTGGTTGGTTATTGCAAAACACAAAACAACACAATAAGCAATTTTATTGTGTCCATCACCAATATCAGAATCCAATCTGAGCCAACGGAGGATTAAATATTTTGTCTCTTTCATCCATGTGTGGTTGTTTCTTTCCTTTATATCAGAGTTTGCAATCATTCACTGCAATACGTTTCCAGAAAATGCATTCCTATGAATGAGTTTAAATATACTTGGTGGAAATCAGTGTACCTGAGAAACAAAAGAGATGATGGGGTGCTATCACTGCAGTTTTTTTTTCTGAAATTTTATTTTTTGCAGATTTCTACAGTCAGTAAAATTTATCTTAGTTGTTTGTGGTGAATTGTGCAATTTCAATTCAAGTATATAATTTGTTGTATTAAGCTATTTTTCCAATGTTTTTATTTCAGATTTTAGGTAGAGATTGCATGAGTTAAGGTCGAGAAATGTAGACGAATATTCAGATATTGGTACAATAGTTATAAATAGAAGTAGGTAGTAAACTCAGTAAAGTATCCATTGAGTGATAACTGAGAGTTCAGTGAAATATTGAGTTTGTGAAATATGGAGTATCTATCGATTAAGAGATGATTTACCGAGTGAAATTAATAAGTACGTTTAGTCTGTTATCAATCGAGAGTAAATTTCGGTTGGACATTATTACCGCATTAGGCTTTTAAGAGTTTCAGAATTTGTCGAAATTGTGTTTGTGAACTTAGGCCTACTACTGGCGTCAAAATCAATGCAACCTGTAACGAATGTAATTGAAAAAAACGTATTAATTATTTATTGTAAGGTGGACAGAACTTGAAATTGCTTTTGCCAGAAAATTCAAAATTGTCCACCCAAAGATAAATAAGGTACAAACATGTTTATACGTGAAAGAAAAATAGTACCATTAATAACACTGAGACTTTTGATTTATCATTTAAAGCGTTAAATTGAGTATAATTAATTAACTTGAATTACTTTAATTCGAGCATAACGTGTATATATATATATATATATATACATTCAGAACTATACTTGTTTGTTTGTTTTTCTTATAGCAAAGCCACCTCGAGCTATCTGCTGAGCCCATAGAGGGGAATCGAGCCCCTGATTTTAGTGTTTTAAATCTGTAGACTTACCGCTGTACTAGCGGGGGGGGCCAGAACTATACACTGTATATTGACTGGAAAATACGGGAATAAATTATATCATTGTACATTTATAAATGCAAAATTGTGTTTGAATTACATTTGCTTTATTTTATCTTTTATTTTCATTTCATCGTATTAGACTTTTTTTTTTTCGTATAAGATATTTTAACTTATATTTATTCATATTCAGAAAAAAGGATAGACATTTTTTAGATAATGTTTTTTGCCAATAATTAAGGCATTGCGTATTTAATTTTAAATATATGGTAGCTATGTATAATCTTACACGAAATTATTAAATAACTTGTTTCTGGAGATTTTTATCCCTCTATCACATGGCAAGTAAAGGTGCTGTACATGTATATTGTTTTCACTTGTTTATCAAAGCAGTCACCACCAAAAGGGTATTAATTATATTCATTGGTTGTTAAGAATTTGTAAATTATAGTTATCAACGTAAATATAAATAGTTACAAAATTAAAAAATCTGCCTATTAATTTCTTATACTATATGTTGAGTTGTAGATTTGTAATGCTGGTGAGTGTATTTATATTTTCGTGCACACATTGACCAATAAAGTAATAATATTAATGTACTGTACCCGGTACAATCACTGGTGTTATGAATATTATCACTGTTATTGATACCGTAAGTATAAGATGAACAATTGAAGTTGAAAGATGATTTGTCTTTTATTACATGTATTTGCAATTTGATGTTGTTTTTGTTGTATTTATGAACAGTTGAAATATTAGCATTTTTTACCCTTTTGTTAGATAGTAGTATAAGCAAATAAGATCTCTCGCACTAATTATTATTAGATATATTGCTTTACTTAATGTTTTAAGATCAAGTCTGTAATATTAGTTACAAGCTATAAAGTTACTGGAGTAAGTTTGTAAAGTAAATGAAACTGTCTTTAATTTTGAGTTAGAAATAGTTGGTCTAGTTATCAGCAATGAACTAAATTTTTAACTACTCATTAAGTTTGTATATTGATATTTGTCACTTTCTTCAGTCCTGTTTTCACTTTATGCATTTCATGTGATGTTTCTAATGATATTGTAAACTTTGTATAGTCATGTTCATTAAACTAAAGAATTTAATAGATGGTAATTAATTCTATAACCACTCCTGTCTAGTATATTTAGCTTGGTATTAAATTTGGCAAAAATAGTTTATTCATTTATTTAGTTTTATATACACATAAAGAAATATATTTGATCCTTTGAACATAAGAGTGTGCAAAGTAACAAAAAGTAATTTGCCTTGTAAAGGTTACCCTTTGTACCTACCAGTACAACCATCCAAAATTAAATGTAGCCTTTACACACTTAACAAATAATAGATTTGAACACATTTATTAGTTTACATCACTTCATCAGTAAAACAATTGTCCTTGTTTATAAATTTCATGGAGAAATAATTGTTACACCAAACAAAGTTGTTTCTAAATTTTTAGATTATACCATATGCTTATCATTCCTACTATTGAAATATACAACTCCAGTATTTTATTTTGCTGTTTTTTTAATGAATTTTCACAGACAGATTACTTAAGTTCTTTTCAGTTTTACACTTTTGAATCAGTTCTTTAATGCGTAAAGTTCAAGACATTTTTTAAGAGGACAGAAGTTGAGTGTACAGTGTGTGTGTGTAAGTTATCACACAAATGAAGAAAGATGTGGAAAGACGCTGTAGGTTCATATTGATAACACAGACCATTATCCAAATATTATAAGTTAGAAAGGATAACAAAGTAACAGTAGTGTAGAAAACTTCTTCGGATGAAAAATGTAAAGTATATATATGTTTAATAGAGGAAGTAACAGTAGAGTATTCAGTTGTTCCAAATGGTTTGACCAAACTGTACTTTCAGTGGGGTACTTTAACATTAAGTATCCCTTAAAGATGGTTTGTTAAATTAAAAAATCAGTCTTAATCATTAATGTAGCCTTTATTACCTGTGTGTACCCTAAGCATTAGCAAATCTTTAAAAAAAAAAGTTCACAGTAAAAACATATCAGTTGCATAAATCATTCAACCAATGTGAGAATTAACTTTCAAACCCTGCTAATAACAGCTCATTTCTACTAATAACCAAATTATAAACAACTGAAACAAAAAGTAGTGAAAAAAAACATGGAACCTTAAATTTCCACAATGTTTTATATTCATTAATTACGTGAATTATTTTTGAAAAACAGAGAACCTTATTGGCCCTCTTTGTTCCTTTTTTGTGTACTTGTATGTTTTGTTTATTTAGATGTTTTCTAAAAAATTATAATTCATTAAATGCAAGATCAAAAATCTTTTAAATCAAAACTAGTTTTTTAGAGTTTTAAACTGCTATTATTGTAACTTTATTGCTAAGAAAAATGAAATAAAACTTTTTTTCCTGTTCCTGTAAATTAGAGGGACTTTGTTGTAATCTATTAGGTCAGATATTTTGAGGAAAACTAATTATTAAGGTATTAGAAAATGTGTTAATGGTAAGTTGAAGATGGTGATATTGTTTTTTCAGGTATGAAATTGTTTTGTTGGATATCACATAAAACAGTTTTTAAACAATAATGGATTATACTCCCCCATCAGTTTATTTTAGTTATTTAATGTCCTTTTATAGTAATCTGGATAGATTTTATTTTAATCATATATAACCTAATAAAATATTATTGTAACTTGTTTCAAAGAAGTTTAAATGACCTCAGAAAAAAACAATCTTTATTTAGTATGTACATTTTTTGTAGCCATATTGCATTTACAGGCAAGTCAGGCATATGAGTGGTAGTCTTATACTTGTATGTTAAGTCTTTGATTCAAAAGGAAAAAAAAAATTTTTTGATAAACAATGAATAATTAATATCTGTTTTACATTACACTATTTGTTCATGCACTTGCCTCTGTTCTTGTTTAACTTTTGTTCATAAGTGATTTTTTTAATGGATAAGGTTTTATATTAAAATAAGTAAATATTATTTGTTTATATATACTGTATTAGTCAATGTGTGGAGTTATTTGCTAAATAACCAGAGTCCTGGTGTAACATTGGTGCGAGATCACTAATGAGAACTGGGAAACTACACTGGCATTCAACTTGTGACATAAAATTTTGACAAGAGAGATTAATATGTACATTTGTGTTAAAAAGGGACTGTAGTATTTTGGTTGATCAACCTCTTAAGCCCTCCAAGCAATGTGCTTTTGTTAGTGGCAGGACATGTAGGATTTTAGGTTTTATATATAAGAAATATTGAATACAAGCCTAAAATAGAATAATTTCATTGGTTAGACCATACTTGGAGTATCATGTTCAGTCTTGGGTGTCTTACCTTAAGGAAGGGATTGAATTGTTGGAAAGAATTCAGAGGAGGGCTACTAGGATGCCTTGGATGGATAAGAAAGAGTTAAGAGAGGATCTGATTGAAGTGTTTAAAAGTGTTAAGGAGATTGATAGTGTTGATACATAATATTTTCTGTTATTAGTGATTAGAATGGTAGGACTAAGGAATACACATATTTTGTCAGTGTATGAGCCATCCTCAGCTTTGACAACTCTATTTTTGTAACAGGATAATTGAGCTTTGGAACAAGTGGCCTTCAAGTGTGGTAGATGCAATTAATTTAAGGGAGTTTAAAGGAAAGCTTGATAAATTAAGTGATAAGAACTGTGTTTTAGTTTTTTACTCTTGAAATTTAATGTAATGTCCTCTTGTCATCCTTAAATTGTGTGTGTGTGTATATATCTTGGATTCATAATTACACAACATGTAGGATTTGAATAATATGGTTATACAGTAGTGGCTAAGAATTATGCTAAAATAGATTTATGTGTTAAATACTGGCTGAACTCAGCAGCAACTCAGTCTGTTGTCTCACTGTTCTGTGGACTAATAGTGATGGTCTTGTTATTGTCTGTTTTAGGTCTAGGTACATTACAAATACACATGTTCATATGTTTGTTTTTATAAGTTATATGTAGTTTGTCTTTCAATTAATCTGATCTCTTTATCATTCACTTGTCTTTAAATTAACTTTACTTTTATAAATCTTGCATATCCTTTATTTTTATATATGCATGTCTACACACACACACACACACACACACACACACACACACACACACCATTTTCTTTTTCAGTTCATCATCATCTTCTCTGTTATTCCAACAGTACCATACATCTAGCTTATAGTTGTTCGTACACTTACATTTCCTTTCATTTGGATGTATGTTCATTTAGTTATCTCACTTGCCTTTTGCAGGGTATCTTTATTTTTTATGACTTACCATAAACATGTTTAAGGAAATTGAATGAAATACAATGTGACTATTTCATCTTATTTACATAGCAGCCTCGCCTCTCTTTCTAAGGGTTTTGTCTGTTTAAATTTAAGGTTATCTTATTTTCTGGATAAGCTTTTTACCATTTGCTTTGGTATGCAGACAATAAATTTTGCCTAATCAAAAATACCAATGCTATTGAAACCTGGCTGATTGCATTTGAAATATACTGCAAAGTTCATTATATACGTGCATGCAAAAAAACATTAGCTTCTGTTCATAATATATTAGTTTTAATATTGTAGCAGGAGAGATAATTTCAATAGGCTGATTTGACAATTTGTAATCTTAATCTTACACTTTTCATATGTGCACCTCATACCTTAACCATACTCTTAATTTTTTTATTTAACACTTCAAAGAATCTGCATGTTATACATGCATATACATGTATTTTGTTAATATTTCATACAATAATTCTTGAAAAGTATTATTTACTTTTATAAATATAGTTACCAAATTTTTTTTTTTTAAGTGCTTATCATACATCTATGTTGTCGAACTAATCGGTAGTTACTAACAACAAAGATAATGGTACTAGCAAAAGGATATGTCATTTATTGAATCATTCAATGTTTTTCTTGTTTGGTGTACTGGAAATAAAGCTTGTAAGATCTCATATTATTTAATTTTATAGAGTTTAAGAAATGGAGTAATGGTTTCTTAATTTTTAGCATATATTCAATAATTAGGATGTTACTAATGTCTTTCAAAATGAATTAAATGTGATTGTGTTACAAAATAGGTAGTAAACATTTATTGCTATACTCTGTGGTCAAATGCAGTAACATTGTATTGTACAGATGTAAAGTGATTTCTATTAAATACTGAATTTAGAACATTGAATGAATTATTAAAATTCTTCTGACAGTGGAGAAAAGTTAATTCTTCATTTTCTTTACATGATGATATTGTGCTAGAACTAGTATTTGTGAGTACTTTATTTCAGGATAGTTTATTACAATTATATTTTATGATAGTGGTTCCCAGTATTTTTTGCCAATTACTCCAGTAAGTTACTCTTTGAATCAGCATTGTGTTTCTGATACACATAATTTCTTAAAAAAAACCAACAAAGAATGATTTGTATTAATGAAAAGGTAAATGAAATAGTTATCAGACAACAAAGATGAACATTGAATGCTGACTAATGGAATATGGTGGTTCTCTCCAATTTTTACACATGGGGATTATTTTCTAGGGATACAGACAATGTCTCACCAGGTTTTGGACAAAAAAAAAAGGGCAGTGTGTCTCACCCAAATATTTTTATATAGTCTTTATTTTTTATTGGTTTTTTTAATGCATCTTGAAAGTTTGTTTGCAATTTTAGGTTTGTTTGATTCAAAGTGGGAACTTAATTATGTCAGGAAAATTACTTAGTGTTTGTTTTTAAGTCAGAAACTAATTAGGTAGGTAATTTGGTAATTATAGCTTGTATTTTTCAAGATGAGAAATGATATATTTTTGCAAAAAAATTCAGCACTTTGTTGCATCAAATTGGTGTCTCATTAGAAAGAAATTGTTCTATTTCAATAAAACAATTGTGAAACACATTTTCTAGTCTAACACAAGAGACAAGTTTTCAAAAAAGATCAGAAAATGCAAGAGACATACAACAAAATTGTCTGAACACAAAAAAAATTAACAATTCGATTCATGTAAAGAAGAACTTAGAACAATTGAACATTGCTTTAAAACTTCTTGAATATTTATAAAAATTAGAGAAATGTTGGCAGGCAGTTTCATTTTGATTACTGCATTCCAAGTCTTACAGTTACAATTTTTCACAAAGTATGAATCTTAATTTTTATCAAAGTAGTACCAAATTTTTGTTAAACTCTGTACTTATGAATAGGAATGCAGCATCAAAAGTTTGTTTTAAAACAAGAGTCAGTGATTAGAGATAAGACATTGTCCTTTATCCTGTTTTCTTTTTAAAATTTTCAGAGGTGTAGTTTTTAGAATATACTTAACATTTCATAATAATTAGAAAAGATAAATGGTTGCATTATTTTTTAAAGCTTGATATATATTTGTAATAAAATAAAAATTCAGAGTAACATTTCATAACTGTAACAATTATTACAGGGAAAATAATGAAACGAATTAGGCTTGCAACTTTTGATGTTACCAATACATTGCTTAAATTTAAAATTTCAATTGGAGAAGAGTACTCCCAAACATCAAATCTTTATGGTATTCAGAGTGATGCAGCTCAACTAAATGCAGCATTCAAAAGACAGTGGAAGATTTTGAATGAGCAACATCCAAACTTTGGAGCTACTTCAGGAATAGAACCACAGACTTGGTGGACTAATATGGTGGGAAGAACATTCCATGATGCTGGATATGATTATTTAAATCAAACACAACTTCAGACGTTAGCTCGTCACTTGTTTAAAGCATATAGTACTAAAACCTGTTGGGAGATTCAGCGTGGAACACACACACTTTTGCAGAATCTTGCAAAGGCCAACATACAACTTGGTATTATTTCTAACTTTGATAATCGCTTACAAGGCATTTTGTCTGAGGTGGGTCTTCTACACAATTTTGATTTTATTATTGACTCTTACTCAGTAAAGGTCAAGAAGCCCAGTCAGAAGATTTTTGATTTGGCCCTGAAGCATGTAAAACACTTGGAGATTTCACCAGACCAAGCTGTTCACATTGGAGATGACTTGGAGGATGACTATCTAGGAGCTAGAAATGCTGGTTGGAATGCCCTTCTCTTGACAAAGAAAGATAACCTCTCATCAGAACAACTGAAATTTGTTAAATCAAGCCATATTCTAAATGACCTAAGGGAAGCTGAGAAGCACATCCTGGAAACTGATATTTGAGCAACTAACTCTTATTAAAGATTGATAGCTCTGATATTTCTCTAGAAGACAAACTACATGCTTGTATTTCTTTTGTTTATCTTTATATTTTTGATGTGAAAATTTGGATCAATTTTTCCCAGTGGCTTTGTTCATGTAAGCACAACTTATTGATTACTACCAGAGTTCTACATAAGAGAACCAACCACCTTAAGCAGAACTTATCAGTTACTACCAGGGTTTGTGTAAGAGTGCCAACTTTTTCTTTCTCTTTAATACTATACAGGACCAATTGTTTGACAAAATATTGATGCTATTTGTTACTTGTATTTTTAAACTCGTGTGTACAAAAACAAGACTACTATTCATAGTAGTACACCTTTAAATGAAGAACACTGTAGTTTTATAAAGTCCGAGCAAATTATTGCCAATTGAGATATAGGTACTGGCAATTCTAGTATATTTACTATTTGAATTTACAAGTCAAGATTATTTACATTATTAAGGTTTAAAATAATTACAGTAGTTACTACAGAGTAGGTGTGAAATTAATTGATATAGTATTGGTAATCTTAAAATAGAAATATAGATACCTTTTCCTGTTATTTTACAAGAATATCATTAGAATTATACAATTTTAAAATCGCGTATGGACAACGTGCATAACTTTGAAATGTCTATTTGTTACAGTAAAACTATATTTATCAAGAAAAAATGGAAAGAAATTTTAATAGTATAAAGTATCCATAAGCTAAGTTGTTCTAGTTTTGAAGTTCTTTACATGGTGGTTAATTATCAGTGGCTTTTTTATATAAATATGGATATCTCTTGTATAACAACAGATAGCATATATTCTTACCATTTGTATTATATAAGAATGTTTGATTTTGTTATAAAATAGAAATTAAAATTGTACATCTTAACATTTGTTTTCATAAATGCTTTTAAATAAAAGTATTGGTAAAAATTGTATGTATAATACCATGTAGTTGAATCCTGATCTTAAGGAAGTTATGTTTAAAAAAAACACAAAAAACTGTACCAAATTCTTCAGAAATATTTTTTTTAAACCTAATTTCTTGCAAAGTGTTTTTACATATTTGAAATTTGTTTCTTTGACATGGAATCCTGAAGTTAGCATATGACTTTATGATGTTTATTGTTATTTATGTTTCCCACATTCAACTTTTAATAAAATGTTTTGATAGTGAATAGTGAAGAACTAAAGTTTCATTTAACTCTTTCTGGATGATTTCGTGCAGTTTTTTGATATTCCGCGTTGTGTATGTATATTTATGCTGACTGCTCACCTTGTGAAGAGGTAAACATTAAAAATTTCTTTAGGAGCAACAACAATAGTAATTTTGAAGAAAATGTCAATCGTTTGATCTAGTTACTTCGCAGTTTAATATTTAGTGTGTATGCAGTTTTGTCAGTTATACTTTACATGAAAATTAAAATGTGTTTACACTTTTATAATTAACATCCTTCATTCAGCTGGTTTCTACGATTTACATTAAATCTAAAAATGTTTTATAACCGCAGCCTTTTGACGGTGATTTGGGTCAACTTTCATAGTCATTAGTGTTCAATGACATAGTGCTAAAGAAAACCTTTTAATTCAACACTCAGTACAAATTATCTAATACATCGTTTGTGATTTTGGACAAATAATTGTACGTGGTTATAGCTGAGGAGTAGTTGCAATCGCTGATGCAATAAAGATGTGCACCAATTAGAATAACAATATTAGTATTGATGAATGTACATTCACGCGCAGTTAGTCGTACCATAATAAGATTTGTCGAATTACTTTTATACTTTCTTGCAGTATCTTTCTTATTTCTTTGAGTCTTTACTTAAATTTTTGGCAGAGGTCGTTTGGCAAAACAAAAAACAAACAATATTTTTATAATTTTTCACACAACCAGATGATGGACTGAAAAAAGGGTTCAGTTTAGTTATTTGTCATCTGTTTGTGAGCTTATTTCTTTTTCTGGCCTATTTATCTACCATTTGTTTAAAATATCCATAATCTGTTCTAAAAAGTAATTTTATTAAAACGTTATTGTTTTAGGGTATTCTAGACAATATATCAATTTTCAAAATATGCGTCCTTGATTTTCCTTACGATGCTTAGAAAAGGAAATATGTTAATTTCGTTGTGTAGATTTGAGTTATTCTATATCATAATAAACCTTTCAAAATTATTTATAAATATGTTTAGTAACAAATAAAGCAAAAGGGTGAGCTAAATAGCAGACGACTAAATCCCGAGGTCTGTTACTTGAAACCCAGGCGTGGATCAAGTTATTATAGTGCATAGATAATAAATCCAATATTGAGACGACCCTTTGAATAAAAATAAGTGTGTTAATCATTCACTGTGGAATTCCTTTACTCACCAGTAAGAAAAATGTGTTCAAGGATAATATTTTCAGTTTGGCTAAAACGCCCATAAGTTATTATGTTATGATTAATAAATACGAAACAATAAAGTGTGGTAGCAATAGAAATCGCTGTTTAAAAGGTAATTAGGAAACAGATGAACAAAAATTACTGTAATTACATATAGCTGAAAATTGTTATAAAAATGTTTAATGAACGTTTGGTAATAATTTCAAGTCGTGGGTTCGAATCCTCGTGGCACCAAACATGCTGGCCCTTTCAACCGTGGGCGTTATAATGTTACGAGTAGTCGCACTGTTCGTTGGTGAAAGAGTAGCCCAAGATTTGACTGTAGGTAATGATGACTAGCTGCCTTCCCTTTAGTCTTGCACTGCTAAAATTAGGGACTGCTAGTGCAGATAGCCCTCCTGTAGCTTTGCGCGAAATTAAAAAAAAAAACAAAGCAAATAATTTCGATAATGCTGAACCGCAAATTTTAAGATAAGTGCCAGTATTTGTGAATTTCAACTAATATATACTAATTAGAACTAACTCTCGTGTATATGTATATTGTGTATGCTGTTGGCGAATTACAGAACTCTTGTAAATATTCAAAGTAAAATGTAAAACTACACGAACTAGCAACTTTATCAGAACCCCTCTACACACTTACCAGTATCCGATTAACACTTTTTGTTTTAATACAAATCTATATTTATCGTGGTGCAGAATTTCCAAGATACTTGAATGTATTTTGCTCTATAAGAGGCTGATAAAAGTTTATTGAAATGATTTCAGAAACGTCGGTAAGACAGGTTCGATTCCCCTCAGTGGACTCAGCCTGATGTTCATTTGAAGTAAATGTAATTTTGTCTGACGGAATAGTTGGCATTCTCTTTGTTACATTTCTGGTTATTAACTTATCAAATCATAAAAGTATATAGCAGTGAAAGTTGTGAAAGCAATAACAATAGAAAATAAGAAAGAAGTTATCTAAAGTTAGGTTCGATATTTGCATGTAAAAGTAGTAGCAAAATACATTCTTGCTAAAAATATAACACTATAGTAGAACGTTAAACGATATGAAACGTTATCACTGTTCCCGTTTCTGATGTCTCTGCGGTAAACGTAATAGGTTATAAAGGCACAGTTCGGATATACGATACCTGCTGTCGACGCAACACAGATGATCAACTGTGAAAATCCGCGCTCACCAACAAATACTTAAAATCCTCTCGTGATTGGTACCGAATGATAAGATAAATCTCGTGGACATGTTCCATCGATTAACAGAAGTTTGTGTTTAATGTCTTGTTTACACGGTATCTTTTGGTCCTTGGACAACCGACCCACATCTTAAGTGTACGAAGGTTGGTAATGCAGGTGTTTTTGACAATTTTAAAAATAACTACCTTTATCATAAAGAATAAACAATTGTTGGTTGATGTGTTTTAAAAACAAAAACGGGCACATTAAGAAGAAAACTTTGTATGCTAGTGTATACACCTGTTCGTTCTGGTGAAATTCGGAAAGCGAATGTTTCAAACTTCAGTGAAGTCCAGAAACCTCTGTACAATTTCTAAATATAAATACATATTTTATGAAATGTAAAAAAAAAAAAAAAATCAGCTATTGAGACAAAAAAAAAGAATTCCAAAAAACATTTTCATTCTTTCATGCTGAAAAAAGTGTTCATTTATGTGTGTGTGTTAATAAGCACGAAGCTACATAGTAAGCTATCCGTGCAGTGATTAGAACAGAAATAAAAGTCCTCGGGCTTACCATTGTGCTACCAGGGGTTCTTGTTTGTGACTTGTTAGTTTATTGTTAAGCACGAAGCTATATAAAGGGCTGTATTAATCGAAACCTGGTTTATAGCCTTATAAGCCTTAGGACTTACTGCTAGGCTAATGGAGGTGGGGTGGAATCCTTGTCTGTGATAAAAAAATTAGTCATATTATTAAGTTACGTAACTATCGATCATAAGCACCAATATAAAAAATACTAAAGAGATGAAAAATCAAATCATATCGATTGTTTTGACCACACAAAGAATTAATATCAGTTTATGAACATTTCTTACTACTGAATTAAATATAGTTTCCGTTACTTGTTTGTTGTTGTTGTGTGTGTCTTCTTAGAGCAACGCTACATCTGCTGTACCCACCTGACTTTAGCGTTGCAACTCCGAAGGCTTTCCGCTGTACCAGCGGGAAACTGTCTCTTATTAAGGGCAAAAAACAACAACAACAAAAAACTATATAATGGACTGTCTGTGCTTTGCCAGCCGTGGAATCGAAACCGATTTTTAATATTTTAAGCCCTCAGACTTACATTTGTAGCCTCCTCTAGTACAGTAGTAAGTCTGAAAACTTGTAACTTAGAAAAACTGCTTTGTGTCTATCATATGATAGACACTTTTAATCCTATAGTCGATATCTTACATTTAAATTTATGATACTGAGCAAAATGTGAATCATAAGTACTTTCAAAATCACTCAAGGCTCATGTTTTGCGAAAAAATTAACGCCATTTGTCATACATTAAAAACAAAAATAACCTAATCTTGTATATATATATATTATTTATTTATTTCTAATTGCATTAATTTTAATTATTATGCAAATTATAAAACAATTTATTTTAGTTTTGCGTATATATATATTTCATAGCTGATAATTATTACTGTGAACATTTCATTGTTCTGGAACGAGAACAGTCGATCCCTTTTGGTGATTATAGCGATTTTCGGTGTTATTCGAACGTACAGCTGACTTGTTGAAAAGTTATGTCATTAATCCGGTTGTCATCGTGTTTGGCGAGAGCCACGTTTTAGTATCAGCTTTTCTAAGCCCATCATAGGGACCTCGAATGCCAAAGAAACCATTAACGCAATGCCGTAGGACCAGACAAGGAAGGCAGTGAAGCAGGAAACCTGTAAGCAACAACAAATTAGTTTCAACTTTCAAGTTATCGCCATCTTTACCCACTGTTCGTTACAGGTGAGTTTTATTTATTGCACCATGCTGAAAAAATCTTATGGATTTTAATGTGTTACAAAATTCAATTTCAAACCGATCAATAACAATGGGTCATTTTTTAGGTGAAGTACAAAGGAGACCTCGACTATAAATAATAGGATTAATTACAGTATTGATAGTATTTTTGTGTGTAATTTATATGTCATTAGGGACCCCGTGACAAACACTTATGACCTCACAGTAATAGCAAAGCAATTTGACGTATAAAAAAAATAGATAAAATGTGTATAGGAAGAGGTATACGGTCTCCGTCGGTAATCATAAAATTAAGCCTATCTGTTGAAAGCAGATAAATCATTTCTGGCAATATCTGAATTGTAAACTTACAGACGTATTAATTTTGTTCCTTTCTTTTGTGATATAATACTTACGCAAACTTTGGGAACAAAAACAACATTAAAATAAAAATGAAATGGCAGTTAACTAGTTGTATAATATTTGAAAACATTTTTTTCTCATCTCCCTGACCAGAATTTTAAGTAACTGCAGTAATAAGGCTAAACAATATCCCTGTTTTACCAGCGGGATAAAGTGTCATTATATTTCAAGAAGAGGAACCAGTATGTTGTTTGTATAGATTAACATTATCAGACATTTGCAACTTAAATCGCATGATTGTCCTGTGCCACTAAAATCTCTCTCTTTTTCGTGTGTGTGATTACAAAAAAAAAATATACTTTTGAAACAATTAGTTTTGGTTTTAAACTCCATTATACCAGCAGATTTGTTTGATGTAAGTTTTTCAAAGGATATTTGCAATAACATTTTAAATAACTCATATAAGAATGTTCATTGTTTGGGTGATTTTTAACAACAAACAAAACTTTCAAACATGAAGTGCAAGCCTTCGAACAAGACTGTAGAATCTCTAATAATAATGATGTTTTTCACTTCTATTTGGCACTAGTTATATAAATGTTTTGTGACTGAAGAAACAAACAATTATTTTTTTTAGTTTCGTCATTATATTATCTACAAGTTGTAGATATATCGTATTCCGGGTAAGCACATCTGTATAACAAAGAAAGAAAATACATTTTACTTACCATTGTTTCGTGTGAAAAATATAGCAGTGAGTTTCTGCTTTGAAAGTACCAAAATAATATCAATGGATGTATCAAATAAGCGCAATAAGACAGGCGACTTAAAGGAATCCAAAATCCCCAAGACAATATAGTGTTGATAAAACCTAATGGAGAAAATAAAAGGTTGTAGTCATTAAATGTTGTCACGATATAAAACTATAGTATGACAATATTTGGAATATGAATAAAACTTCAGAATGGTGTCACTTCTTCAAACTTCATAAATATTAAATTATGAGAGAGGCACGGCATGGCCAAGTGATTAGGGGGCGCTTGACTCCCAAACTGCGGATTGTGGGCTCGAGTCCCCGTCACATCATACATTCTCGCCCTTTCAGCTGAGGGGGCATTATAAGGTTACGGTCAATCTTACTATTCGTTGGTAAAAGAGCTAGCGGTGGGTGGTGATGGCCAGCTATTAAATTAAGAATCGCTAGCACAGATAGCCCTCGAAAATCTTTGCGCGAAATTCTAAACAAACAAAAGTTCCATAATCACACTAACAAGGATTATCATAAAACCTCGAAGAAGAAAAGTTTAGATAAATTTAAAATTGTCAGTCAGAAGAATGCTCAAAAAACAAAATACTTAATAAAATTCAAACTGGTCCTTAACAGAATATTAAATTATTTTTGTAATAAGTTGAAGTTTGAAAGTATTGAAGTATTTTAAAAATACATTACCATATAGTAAAAAAACAGTAAAAACTGGCACACGAATGGGTGTTCTGAAGGGGCGGGTGTGTTTTAGGATGCAACTCCCTATGTAATAGCAATAAAAGTGATTGAAGATAATGATGGAACGGGATGGTACATTGGGTCCCCTGTAAATCATGAAGGGATTTTGAATGACGCTGGTAGTTTGTGTTAATTGCAACCACATAGTCAAGTTATTTATCATTAAGAATGCATCTTTTTTTTATACTACATAATTTTTTCAATGTATGATTGTGAAATATCGTTCCAAATGTTCTGCACTACTACTCGTAGTTCAACTAAGTTCTTTGATTTGCGTTTAACCTCTTCAGTTTCCATTTAAGCCCATGAGGTCTGATTGATATTAGCATCCCAACTTTGTACAAGCCAAACTATGGTTATGAGTGCTCCATCGGCCTCAGCGGTAAGGCAAAGAGCTTACAATACTGAAAATCGAATTTCTGTACAAGCGGTGGGCACAGCAAAAATTTGTTGGGTGTGTAGCTTTGCGCTTAACAAAAGCTTTTTCCTTGTAGGTTTCAACATTTTCCTGAGAGACTGACACGATGAAAATAAAATTGCTGGTATTTGTTAGCAGTCAGGAAATCATTAAAATTCAAACCACACTTTGCTACTGAATAAATTACCATGCATTGTTTTCAAACAATTATAAAAGTTAACGTGTAGATGACCTAGAAAGGTCGAAATGTTGTTGTCTGCTTAAAATTGTTAATACTCATACCAGCCGTTCTGGTAAGTGAAATAAAGTTCTCCGTGACAAGAAACGAAGATGAAACGGGAAAGTCGTGACCCTATTGTAAATCTACGTGCATATAAGATAAAAATTTCGCGAAGTTGGGGATTAAACAACGCTAATAAGAAAGTTTTTTTCCAGTATCATATAAGCAAGAGTTCCATTATAGTATGGTTATGCTGATATGGCATTGTTTTATTGGTTTGATGGAAGCCAATTACAGTGTAAACTATCAACATGGTGCTTTACTCTATGCAGTTCATTTTCACACAGTAGAAAGAAGGCAATATTTCAGCATTTTATTCACCGTTTCCATAATTTTATACAACACTGTATGTCACAATGGGCGTTAACAAAACAAAGTAAAGAGAGTGTTGAAGCCAAACATTGCAGGATAATAATATTATAGTAACATGTAAATACTCAATGGCATGTAAAGTAATTTACACAAATGGAACAACACCGAATTTAAAAGAAAATTAGTCGTTTCACATGTTTTTTCCAGTCCAACATAGAGTCCAATACAGATAGTTTTCCCGAAATAATTCATCCATATATTCCGAGAGGGAACCAAAGGAACTTCATGCGTTAGTTGGGCAAGGTTTGTTTGTTTCTACTTTAAAACTACACTATGGGCTATCCGCATTCTCAAGGCCCGGCATGGTCAGGTGGATTAAGGCGTTCAACACTAACTCTGAGGGTCGCGGGTTCGAATTCCCATCGCACCAAACATGCTTGCCCTTTCAGCCGTGGGGGCGTTATAATGGGATGATCAATCCCACTATTCGTTGGTAAAAGAGTAGCCCAAGAGTTGGCGATGAGTGGTGATGGCTAGCTACCTTCTCTCTAGTCTTACGCTGCTGAATTAGGGACGGCTATCGCAGACAGCCCTCGTGTAGCTTTGCGCGAAATTCCAAATTCAAACAATTTGCTCTCTCTCAACCGCGATATTCGACACAAAGATTCCATGAACCGTGGTGTCTGTCTGAATGTTCGTCTCTCTCCCATTTGAAAAGCTGTGCACGCAGGCGAAGCTCAACATTCACTTTTGAATTGACGGAAGAAGAGTCGTGAATAATGCTTATACTAAATTGTTTCGCATGCAGAATATTCTACACAACGTTTTTACGAATTAATAACACTACCATTCACATTTCAAAATGTGACGTAACTTATAGAATAAAATGTAGATTTACCGTATGTTATTGTTGAGCGGTTCTTGGTATGACTGAAATGCTCAACCATTTCCTCTTATTGTATAAAAAATAACTTACTTAGTAAAAGGTAATTTTATACAAGAAAATTAAATAAAATTCAGGAAACTGTGTAAGTAATGTTTACGTTTTTATGTACGAGAAAGTTAGTGAAATTTAAATCCTCAAACGCGTTCGCCGAAAATCCCGATTTACCTATCAGATCATGAGAGTTTGAGGGCCCGCATGGCCAAGCGCGTTAAGGCGTGCGACTCGTAATCTAAGGGTCGCGGGTTCGCATCCCCGTCGCGCCAAACATGCTCGCCCTTTCAGCCGTGGGGGCGTTATAATGTGACGGTTAATCCCACTATTCGTTGGTAGAAGAGTAGCCCAAGAGTTGGCGGTGGGTGGTGATGACTAGCTGCCTTCCCTCTAGTCTTACACTGCTAAATTAGGGACGGCTAGCACAGATAGCCCTCGAGTAGCTTTGTGCGAAATTCAAAAACAAACAAACAACTTCCTTATTGTTAGCTTATAATTTTCCACAAGATGTGGTTCCTTTATTTTTTAATCTAAGAATGTCGACGAATCTTGCAAGAATTTTAAACATTTCTGTTGTATCATACACTTTTATCCACTTTTGTATTATTTTTGTCCCAAATGAACATCCCCGAAAATTTGAAGCAAACTTCGAAAAATTGTAATTTCAAATAGCTAATACAACTGTTTAAAAAGCAATAGGTAATATGCTCAACATTATTTATTTTTACTAAACCATGTACAAAATCTTCCTATATAGTAGAATTAATTCGAAGTCAGTGATTTCTCATAATGGAACTACTGAAACTTATACCTTTGAAGTGGCAACAAACGAAACATTTTTATTTTCAGTCGAACATGGTTTATCTCTTTAAGAAAAGTGAAAACTTTGTTCTCCCTGTTCTACTTAACGACATCAATAAAATAAACAAGATGTCTTCCATACACGCACAAAAAAACCTATTATATAGTTTCGGATGGAAAATTAAAAGTAGTAAACCAAGGAATGCTTATACCAATGTCAATAAATCCACGAAAGAAGAAAGTGTTGTTTAAACAAGAAACGAACAACACTTGATGATATCTTATCTTTACAACTCTCCAGTAGACAAGCTATGGTTTCTTGAAAACAACGCAGATAATAACGTATGTAAAGAATAGACACGTAGTCTGTAAATGAAGGTAAAAGCATTTTGTTTAATTTTCAAGAACACTTGGTGAGATATAATGTTAGAAGAAAGGGAAAAGTTTAGATAACGTGAAACATGACGAAAATATTGTGATTAATAACAACAACTGTTTCGAAGGCAGTCGCACGTAAATATGTGGATCGTCCATAAGACACCAACAGTTACGTTAATTTCAATCGAAGAACTATAACATAAACTCGAAAAGAAGCTATAATATATGACATGAGCAATCGAACATTCCAGCTTCTCTGATTCAACAAATAAAACCTTCGTATAAGCGAATACCAGAATCTTATGATCTCCCAAAGACGCATAAACTCAGGTTCCTTGTAAGGCCCATTGTATCAGTGTGTGAATCAACTACAGAGAGTAAACATCCATCATCAAACTTTTAAAAAAATCGAAATGCTAAAGGTAATCTCGAATTATTGACTGATCTAATGGAAGCAGCCATCCGTCGTACTCTTCCTGACATTTACGTCTGCTCTGAAAATGATATTTAATAACGAATGAAAGGTATATGTGTGAGTAATAAGGTTATGGTAGTTGTTTCTTTTGTGTCCATGAACTTTCTTGGAAAGGAAAAAAAAAGCCATGCATGACTAGAAACAAAAATTAACATTTGTTCTAAAGTCTGGTATTATTATTATTATTATTACGAACACCGAACTGATTTACACAACCATTTCAATCAAATGCACTTCAGAATTGTCTTCACTCTTGAAATCTCGATAAATATGGTCAAACTCACCTTCCTAAACATTCTGTTAATAATGGAAGATAAAACATGTACACATTTACACAGCAGAATATCATAAGAAATCGATAATTATAACATTTTGAATCAAACCATTCGCCTTCTGTAAAGATTGTTTGTTTAGAAATAAGCACAAAGCTACACAATGGGCTATTTGTGCTCTGCCTACCACTGGTATCGAAACCTGGTTTTTAGTGGTGTGTGTCCATAGACATACCTCTGTGCCACTAGGGTGCCCTTCTGTAAAAAAAGCAATGATTATGAAATACCTATATAGGATAAAACTAATATACTCGAACACGGAAACACATTATGATAAAACGGCTAACCTTAAACAAATTCTTCTATAACACAGTTTTCCAAATACACATATAAT
The DNA here is from genome assembly GCF_004210375.1 of Tachypleus tridentatus. NCBI lineage: Eukaryota > Metazoa > Arthropoda > Merostomata > Xiphosura > Limulidae > Tachypleus > Tachypleus tridentatus. The sequence continues at coordinate 124,193,910 of NC_134826.1, read as the reverse complement.
ATATTTTTAACAATTGGAAGAAATAATTCTTCAGCTACATGAACGATACATTATGTCAATAATAAACTAACCAAGCAAATACATAAAGCTGTATAAAACATTCGATCTCTTATTTAGATTAATACAGAAACTAAGTTTGGCATTAAAACAGAATAGTACTCGATGTGCTTTTTATATTAACTAAACACTTCAAAATGAAAGTACTGTTTCGTAAATTCGTCAAATATGAGATGATATGTTTAACAAATAATGCCGTAAACTAAATAGAATGCATAGAATGTAAGATCAACTACATTGAATAACGGGAAGCTCTTCCATGAACATATCAATGAACGTACTTGGGACATAAGGAAAGTTGAAATGAGAATAAAGTGAAGTTGCTAAATATTATATCTTGAATCAAGATATACCAAAGACATGTAAAATCTCACAAGATCCAACATCATCTTAAATGTGAAAATTAGAGAACCACTTCTAATGAAAATGAACAAATATAACAGGCTGCCCCTCTCTTTAATGTTACTAAATTACTTTTAGATGATAACTTAAACATTACTTGCTCAATTTCTTTACTTTTATTCACCTTTCCCATATAGGTTTCCTTGTTTGCTTTGTATTTTTTTTTTGATAATATATAGTAACAATTATTTTCTCTTCGTAACACTCCCTTTGTCTATAACGCTTGGCTCTCTGTTGGTGACGTTCAACTTGGCTCAGTCGTTTGTTTCAAGCTAATGTCTAGAGTGGAAATCTCTGTCTGACGTTCACGGTTTGTTTAATTTATTCATTATTACATGTAGTATAATCCAGCCAGGATAACCTAATTTGAAAAATGTAAAAGTATTTATAATATATTTTAACCTACCTCCGTGACCTGTCACACAGGCAAAAATCAACCAGGCTAAACCAACTGCCCACATAGTACGTGACACTGAGAAGTAAAAGGCACTGACTTTGACCCCTGGATTAGCATGGTACATGCCATACAGAATACACATACATATTCCTGTAGCTAGCAACCAGCCGACAAGAACCAACCACTAGAAATAGTTAAAGTCAGTAGAATTTTATACACGAAAAATGAGCCAATCTTCACAGACATCAAATGTTATATTAACTACAATACTTTGTATACTAAAAAGTTTAATTATTATTATCATTTTTGAGTCGAACTTGATCATTTGGAGAAGAAATTTTGTTACTTTAAAAATCGTCTTAATGTCAATGAGTCTTAATTTGACTCTATAGAATTAGTATTTATTTTATACTAGCACACATAAATTGTAATAAAAATATATTTTAAAGACAAATTTCTGGGGACAGTGCAGTAATTATTTTTAATTATACGATATTGATATGTCAGGCTGATATAATTATCAAATCATCCTTATGTAACTTAAAAGAGACAATCAATAAAGGGTTAGAAAAGAGCGAAATTTACTTCTTTTTTTTTTTGGCTGTGGGCCTTTTTGGTATACAACCAGTGACAATGTACTATTATACCTTGTTAAGGAAATTTTTCTTCTTTTCTAATCTGTACAGTATGTATCCGAGTAAAATGCCGACCAGATAAGCACCAATCCGACACCAGGGCTTTTGGTAAATTGTATTGAAGTAGGCTTCTATAAGACTAAAGATGGGTTAAAAGTAACACTGTTTTGTTATTCTATTTCACCACAAATGCAACAGCAAGTTTCACTGAAGACAATTTAAGAAGAAATGCTTACAGAAAATCTGTGTGTTTTATTATTAGAGGTATTAAGCATGGGTAGATTATTGATTATAGAATAAACTCAAAAATCAATAATGTTCACCATTAGTTTACTAGATTATATAATTCGTGTTTTAATGCATCTGCTATTATGCGAAATTACATTATTGTATTATTGTCGCATTTGTAAATGATCACTTAAGTTAAAATTTTAAACTCTTAGTTGAACAAACAATTAAGGGGTTAAATTACCAAATATTATGAATTTTTGTCTTAGCATAAAACAGTGTGCAGTTAAAGAAGATCCATACTAGGTGTAATTCAAATGAAATAAACAAAGTACATTTGGTTAACATTCCCCTTCATCTCTAGTTGGAATGGCAAGTATATAAACATAGCTCGAAATGAGAGTGGTTCTTTATGACCACATATAGAAATAAGACCCAGAGTTTAATGCGATTGCGCGGAAGCAACATGTTTTTAATAATTTATGTATGACTGCATAAACAATGGTTGATTTTGATATTTTTGTCGCCTATGTGGTTTTTAACTATATTTGTCTTTTTAATATCAAATGTACGTCAGTTTTTCCAGACTTATAACTTTTGACTTCGGTCTTGTTCACTTTATTTGTTTCAATACGGTTCGGCTTTTTGAAGGACAACGTGAACAATAAAGTTCGAATGAAACCGAAATGAGTCTACCAGAGAAGATCGTCTCGGTTCATTTTGTTTGCTTATAACACTTTAATGTGAAAAGTGAGAAGTCTCAGTAAATGTTAATAAAACACTCCCATCCCCGTACCACAGTGGTATGCCTGCAAATACATCCGTGGTGGGCAGACCACAGATAGCCCTTCGTGTAGCTTTATGCTTAATACTAAACGGAAGTAACAGCTAACAAAACAAGAAAGTGAAACATAATTAAGAACTTCTGTTAATTTCTAAATGAACTCGACACATTTGTAAATAAGGCATATGCGAACAGTTAACTCACTCGTTATAGCAAACGAATAGAAATGAGGACATTAGGAACAAACGCATTGTGAATGCTGCCTTGGTTACAAGTTAGTTTATTTATTGTTGCTTGGAGAATGGTATTCACTGACCTGTCAAAATGCTTCTAAAGTTTAAAAGTGTTTATTATTATTAAGAATAACGTTGATGGTGTAATTGCATTAATAAAGCCTCACGTCCTAGTAAGTGTTCATTGTTTTAAGATGTTTACTTTAGATAAGGTTGCATAACTTTCATTTTTCTGCATAAATAGCAATTTTATGGTGCAAAATTTCAAATTGACAACTGGATAATTTTATTTTTGATGCATAATAATCAAAGTCCTGAACATAAATAAATATTATAGTTGTTTATTTCGTCACTTATAGTTTCGTGATAGTAAGCTAAACAAGACTATGTGCTCTTTCGGTAGTTTAACAAAACTGTTTCTTTATTAGTGTCTTAAGACAAGTAGTGAATTCTCTTATTTTAGGGCCGAAATTAGCCTGTAGTTAGCGTTTCGGGCTGCGTATTTGTAGTTAGAAATTTCGAGTCCACATTATACCCCTAAAAACACTGCACTTTCAACTGTAAAAATGGTAAATCATTCCGCTTTTCTGTTAAAAGTACCAATATAAGCGGTAGGTGTTACTTATGAGCTTCCCTCCCTTCGATGTGCCATTTTACATTGAGTACAGCTATGTCTGATCCTTAAGGACCCAGACTTTTTTTGTCATTTAGGCAGTGTATCGCTTAAACTGTTGTTTAAGTTAGAAATATTGAATTCACGCATGAGTTTCAACTGTGCCCTCGAATCTTCTGGTCAATCTTCATGTCAAAACATTTCTAACAAAATTAATTATAATTTTATAAATAACAAGGTTATCATATTCGCACAGAAGTAACTGAAAGGTATTTCTTCACCATCTTTTCAGTATTTAATTTTCTCTTTATAATTCACGTTTTATTCGTTTCCGCTTTTCTGCCACGGATATTTATTGTATATTTCTCTAAGTATCTTGAATACCTATGGTATGCCTTATAAGTTAATTTAAATGTTTGGCTTTATTTTTACTTAACTTTAATGATGAAATAACAATTACAATTTTCAATATTTCTTACGCTGCTAATTTTAACTGCTCATTGGGTCCAGACTGCCCTCCACGTGGTGGTGACGCGAAGAATCCGTATTTGATGGACAATAATCCCGTTATTGTAGAAGAGCTCAAAATCGACGCACAGGTAAGTATGATCCCAAAAAGGGGTTGACTAAAATATTTAAAATAATCGAACTATACCTGTTATGTTTGCACATATAAAAACAATAATCAATACAAAAACAGGTCATCAGTTAAAGCTTCAAGTTATGCTTTACTTAGAAAAAAATCACGGTGGTTTAAAATTATTAGAAGCAATAACAAATTCATCTTATAATACACCAGGTATACGTTTTTAAAGTTTCTTATAATGTTTGTGTATCGTTGTGAATAAAACTACATGTATGAAACATCTGGTCCACCTTGAAACGTAGAACTAAAGAACTTACTAGAAAATAGAGACAAGAAATATGGGAGAAACCAGATACATTTGCATGTCGTTGGCCAGGTACCAGGTTGGACCTAAACACTGAAAAGACAAATGCAAAAGACTGCTTTAAAAAATAAAGGAAAGTGGTAACTTTCTGTCAGTACGTAATTCTAAGTTAATCTATCCCTCACAAATTCTTAACACCAAAACATGCAGTTTATTTTTTAATAAAGAAACATGTACATTCAATCTAATCATTTTCGTACTTGCATACTCTAATTAATTATAACATTATAATGGTAAAATAATAAGTATATTACATACCTAATGTAGTATTTCTCTTGAAGCGTCGCGTTATAAATAGATACACAAGCATATTCAACATGGGCTCTCTGTTGAAATGGAATTGTATAATACATACACAGAATAGCTAACATGGGCTCTGTGACTGTAGAAATACAAGATATCTAACCTGTTCTCCCTGTTTGTTGAAGTTGTTAATATATAAGAGGTTGTACCACCAATTCTTTTTACACTTCTCTCCATCATATCCATCCTCTGACCAAAAGGGTCCCGAACTCAGGTGTTTCCAGAGAACTGCATCGAACGCTAAGACCATCATATAAACTGGTGTTAACCTGAAAGAAAATGAAAAAAAATAAGATACAAACGAAAGTTGCATTCGATGTTTGAATAATTTTATGGAGGTCAGTGTAAAGAACATCGGATGAAGTGAGAAAGGTGGGAAGGCGGAGGACGTTTGGTCAGTTCTTATGTGGTCAGGGAACTATAGCAATAAGTCGTCAGAAAATGATGAACAAAATAGCAGATTTCATTGTTTAGCCGCAATGGAAATTATAGATTTGTTTCTTTTTGAATTTCGCACAAAGCTACTCGAGAGCTATCTGCGCTAGCCGTCCCTAATTTAGCAGTGTAAGACTAGAGGGAAGGCAGCTAGTCATCACCGCCCACCGCCAACTCTTGGACTACTCTTTCACCAACGACCCTCAGATTAGGAGTCAGGTGCCTTAACCATCTGGCCATGCACTTGGTTTTGGAAAAAGGGATATTATTACATATAATGTAAAAGATGAGAGAAAGAACTAACTTAAAGATGAGGGAGTAATATGTTGCCGATTAGTATCAAAATTTAGTTTGAAATATGTGTTGTTTGTTACGTTTAAACTGTTTTTAGTTAATTCCTGATAACAACTTGTATATCATTGGTATAGATTAAAGGAAAGTGAAGTATAAATATAGCACAGTCTACAACAAATGGTATCAATATGTGATCGTAACAAAAACTACAGTGACTTCGTGCTTTATGTATGTCAATGAAAACGAAATGTTTTTATATAAACATTTAATTTCCAAAGTTACATCTGAAAATAAAATTCACCTATAAGTTACAATTGTGCAAGAACAGCGAGTAATTTACAAATATATTGGTGTCGCCACTTTCCAAGTTTCGACAAAGAAAAAAGCAAAACCAGGTGTATTATAGTAAATTTTAAAACTTACTAAGATCAGATTAAATAATTTAAATACAAGCTAGAAGTTCGAATAAGAAAATGCCACTAATGCTAATATTATATAGAACAGACACAGCGAATGAGTAGAGTGCCAGGTTTGTGAATCGAAAAGTTCTTTGTTCGTATCCCCTAAGTGCCAAAAAACAAAAAGATTAATATCCATGAGTATACTACGACTGTAATAGTCAACTCCCAGTATTCAGTCAGGCAAGAGTTTGGGTGTTTGTTGATCTGATCCATTCCCCCCAGTCGGTCAGTTGTAATTCAGGGAGGCTGTTGTTTAATGTGAAAATTATAATGACACTAACAGACTTAGATTGTATTTTAAATACCATTGTTATTGGCCAAACCTAATAAAAGGCTGGTAATATTTTCAAACACAATATTTCAGTAACCATGAAATAATTAATGAAGTTTCATTTATTCTTTCTTGTGCTATAGTACAGTAAGCTTATAACCCTACAATGCTGAAATCCAGGGCTCAATTCCCCCGGCAGAAAGAAATATGAAAGCTAACTGTACAGTTTTGCACTTTAAAAAACGTCATTTATAATTAAACAAATACTTTAACGTTTATTTAAAGTTGCTAGAAAATATTCAAAATGAAAATTTTTATTTATATGCTACTTAAAAGTTCAGCTTACCTCCATATCCGGTGTATATAAAAATGCACCCAGTATGAAACAGTTTTTCTATTTCCAACCGAATCTTTGAAGAACAAATAGGCCAGCAGTAATCCACTGAAGAATAAAGGTAGAATTAATATCTATTCAATTAGACAAAAATAACACAAAGAGAACGATGGGAATTTTAATAAACGAATAAACTGGGTATTGATAAAGGTAGAAAAATATATTTGTCGTTGAGCACAAAGCTAAACAGTTATCTTTCTGTGCTGTGCCCACTACGAGTACCAAAACCCGGTTTTTAGTGTTAGAAGTATTCAGACTTAACGATGATCTAGTGAGGGGCGACAGAAGAACAGAAAAATAAACTAGAAAGATTAGAGGTCGCTGGAAGATAGTGTCATGTTTCTCTAAAGGACACGATACAAACATAGCTACTGAATACTTGTACAGTTACTGTAACGTTCATTGTCATATTTATATAATTAAAGATCACCTTAAGAGGAAAAACGAATCCACAGAAAAAGAGAAGTTCGATACAGCTGTGAAGGCGAAAGAGTCTTTGTCCTTAACCGCTTCTAGTACGTTTCCTAGGAGAAGATAAAATGTTAAATATTACTAAGTAATAAATAAAAAGAAGGTAAAATATTTTTCTTTATGTATGAAAATTAGTGGAATGTATCATTTCAAGTGTATTAATTCTCTTACATTAAAGCATGTCAGTATAATGGAAGCTTATTCTTCTTAATATTATACATAGTAGTAATATTTAGTAAGTAGGTTGAATAATAGGGGAGTTAGGCTAAGAATTCTTCTACAGTAGGTGTCTGTGACTTTTTGACGATAAATTCAACCATAAATGAACAGGCACTCCACTTGTTTAAAAGTTACTTTATGCTTCATAAAGTATCATGTGCAGGACTTTTAATTTTTCTTTTGTGGTATAAGAAGTACTAAAACAAGTTTACCAAGGACATTATTAGTTCTGCGAAAGAATAACAACAATATACTTTTCATATTATTAAAAACCCTCCGTTCTTCATTTGGTATCTTTGCCATTTTTAAGCTAACAAATATTTAAAGTCATATTGTAAACATATCTGACATAGGGTCAAACTGGGGCGTAACGGTTCGAAAGATTCGACCCATTAACGTTCCTGATCTTCTAATTGGAATGTCAAGATTGATCATAACTGTATCTGACTATTAGTATTATTACTTACTAGTTTATTGTAATAACTTATTTTGTTATGAGTTAAGAAAGAAGAATTTAAAATATTTATTATTGTACATCAAGAAACAATCTGAAATATAATAATCACATTCTACTGTATATGAGCAATAAAGAAATGAAAAGAAATATTTGAAATATTTAAAAGAACATTTGTGTTTACTTAAATATTGATGTTTATCATATAATCAGTAACGATTCATAACACTGAATTTAAGAACGATGTTCTATGTATTTTGCTACCTATGAAACTACTTCTTCGATTGTCTAGCTAGTCAGATAACTGGGCACCATAACGTATATTGTAACACATCAATACAAAACTTCTCCAAACTATAAAAGACATAAAAGTCTATTGGAGCTGCAGCGGAAGACATGGCAGGTGCGTAGTCGAATGAAGTTGTTGTGAATTCACTTGTTCATTTCTTCAGTGTGTTTCTGAAAACTTGAAATGTTTCTTTATCATCTTGTTTAATAGGCTCAGCTTCGTCGCAATAGATTTTAGATCTGAAATTATCTTTCTTAATCACATATTTCACTTTGCGAATGGGTTGCGTTACTTTCCTAAGTGTTCTATTGCGATAGTTTTCTGCTCTCTCTGAAGAACATTGAAGCATATTCTTTACAAAACGTCTCGCCCTTTAGCTCTACTTCGTGTAACAACATCAAAAGAATAATATAATTCATCGGAAAGAGTTTTGACGTCCTTCTCCAGTCGATTGCTTGAAAGTTTGCAGTGAAACAAATACTTCAAATCTACACAGAAATGTCACTGTATCAACACATGAAAATCATTTTAATAAATTGCAACTAACCTTCTTCACTTGCAGAAAAATACAAGCATCGATGTTCACTAGATGTTGGCAGACAAAATTATTTTTAAAGAAACATTTAGCTAGTCATTAAAAATTGTATGAAATCTAAAATAATACTAAATAATATTTATTGCGTTTATATCTAAGAAACATATATTTCATTATATATCATTACTCTTTTTACGTTCTAGTGATATTGAAAATTTATAGCAGAACTAAAACAAAGACTACACGTGCAGTGGGTGTGTTATAGCATGCGTGTTATTAATATCAATCTATCTATACCTATATATACATAATTATCATTAACAATTACATTAATGTCGTATAATGGCATTTTTATACCTTAAGGGTAAAACATGACATGTGGTTTCGGTTTTCCGACTACAAAAAAGTATGTGTGTGTGCGTGTGTATGAGAAGAGGGGTGCTAGATACCTCGTTTTGTTTGTTTTGTTTGTTTTTTTGAATTTCGCACAAAGCTACACGAGGGCTATCTGTGCTAGCCGTCCCTATTTTAGCAGTGTAAGACTAGCGGGAAGGCAGCTAGTCCTCACCACCCACCGCCAACTCTTGGGCTACTCTTTTACCAACGAATAGTGGGATTGACCGTAACATTATGACGCCCCCACGGCTGAAAGGGCGAGCATGTTTAGCGCGACGGGGATGCGAACCCGCGACCCTCAGATTACGAGTCACACGCCTTAACACGCTTGGCCATGCCGGGCCCTAGATACCTCGAAGATGGAGTATAAATTACTTTTATCCTGCAAGAAAAAAACAGATAATACCAATTATTTTTAGGCATAATTAATGTTAAGCTTTAGTCCAGGTATAAAATGTTTCTGAAGTTTTACGAAACAAATCACTATATTATGATTTTCAAACGATGGCCATTTGCGTAGTGTTTTAATCTTGTTACCACATCAAAACATTTCTTATTTTCAAAACTTTTTCATAAGATCAAGAAAAGGACTTGAAGCTGCAAAAAAGTGTATATTGGCTGTGTGAAGAAATTTAATTTATGTATAAGTAAATCTACAAAAATCCAATCCATATTTTATTTACTTTTATAATTAATGCAACTAAATTTTTACCAACCAAATCTGTTTCATCTAGATTCAGTGCTACTGTAAAGTTCAGTAGAAGAACTATTGCTCTGTGTCGTTTTGGTTACTTACCAACAACCTGCATTGAAAATCTGTAAGTGTGGCCCAAGATAACCCAGGACATTGTTAAGAACCGAATTCCATGAAGGCAGTTTAACTGGCCCTTGCCTGGAGTGGTGTCTAAAATTCTGGCCCCATTTGTATAGACAGAGAAGCACATTAGAAATTTGGCTTGGTTACCTGAAACAATAACAACTCTTTTGACAAATATTTTTCAGATCTCCAATAATCATGCAAAATACAGACACTTATTTTAGTTGTTAAAGGATAATAGTCTCTCACAAAAGAGTATCTCCATGCAAAATTTTAAATGAAGTAAAATATCTAACAAAGATTAAAATCGTCACAAACATGACCCTAAACCTGAAATGAAACATAAAAACATAATGGAATTACATCATACGTGCGAGATAATAACTTGTGGTTATGAGATACTATCACATTAAAGACATGTCTCTTTGGCATCACCACAAGACAGTAACTGGCACCTCTCTCTCTCTCTCTCATACCAACTAACGTTTGCTGGCAGAACGGTTTAAAAATCTTCCTCTGACATGAAATACTTTCAGTTAAATACTGGCCTAAATTAAAACTGGTTTAGTTGTGAAAGTATAACAAATTTTTGATGTATATATTTAACGTTGTATGTATATTTTTAATATAGCAACACGTCACTTACCTTAGTACGCACGTACGACTTTTTATCGCGTATGTACCAAATAATCCTTTATGTCCTTTTCTTCACGCCTTGTGGTTCAAGGTTTAGGAAGGCATATGTGGAAAAAATCTTTGGGTTTTTACTCATATGGCACAGTATACACTTTGCACGTAGGAGGTCGAGGATTCAATCCAATCTATATCCTTTATATTTATTTATTTTGACTAAATATTGTTTTGTTTTGGGAATTTCGCACGAAGCTACTCGAGGGCTATCTGTGCTAGCCGTCTCTAATTTAGCAGTGTAAAACTAGAGGGAAGGCAGATAGTTATCACCACCCACCGCCAACTCTTGCACTACTCTTTCACCAACGAATAATGGGATTGATCGTACGGTAACATTATAAGCCAAACATGCTCGCCCTTTCAGCCGTGGGGGCGTTATAATGTGACGGTCAATCCCACTATTCGTTGGTAAAAGCGTAGCCCAAGAGTTGGCGGTGGGTGGTGATGACTAGCTGCCTTCCCTCTAGTCTTACACTGCTAAATTAGAGACGGCTAGCACAGATAGCCCTCGAGTAGCTTCGTGCGAAATTCCAAAACAAACAAACAAACAAAACAAAAAACATTATAAACCCGGATGAAAGGACGAGCGTGTTTAGTGTGACGGGGATTCGACCCCACAACCCTCAGAGTCGAGTGCCTTAACCACCTGGCTATGCTGGGCCAAACATTGTTTTGTTCCTCAAATAATTGTAGTACATACATCGTACGTGAAGCACGAGCTTATCCCTTGTTTCATATATATTATAAAATTAGTTGTTAAGATCCTATTTGGAGGGACATCATTAGCTTCCTTACTTTTTAATTATAATTTGGTAATTATCATCATCTTGGAGACAACTAGTAATAACATATTTACTCAATCGGAGAAACTCTTATTACCTTCCATCCACGATGATTTATTGTTTAAATCTATTAGAAGATTGGATGATTTGGTTTCATTGGTCCCGTACGTTAAGTTGTCAGTCTTCCTTGGTTCGGAAGTTGGTTCTCCGTCATGAGCAGCTGATTTCTCTGTTGTTGGCAAGTCTTCCTTATCTCTTGTAATTGGCTCTTGCTGAGCACTTGATTGAATGATAACTGGCAAATCACTTGATTTCCACCTCTTAATGATGTCAAATAATGTACCCGCCACAAGAAAAACTCCAAACAAACAATACAAAAACCTGAAAAACGCATAATATCAGTTTCAGAAAATGATTTACAAATTACAGAGGGAGTCGTTTCACGGTTTAAATATATTAATAACTAAAACCTTTCAAAATACATCTTTTCTAAATAGTATTTGAAAACCTATATAGAATCTTCATATAAATGTTTAAACGTTATGAGAACAAGAGATTGATTACCATTTCTGAAAAATTACTGTCATAATTTTCCTTATTTTTAAGAAAACTGTTTGTAAAAGTTTCTAAAAACGAAAGTTGTGCAGTTTTAAAAAAGAAAATCACATCTCAAGATGTCTGTAGCGTTAAATATCATTTGATAAGTGTATTTACCATTACGTTGTGAAATAATCATTTTCATGGCTTGAAGGAACTTTCAATGTAATATACATATATATTCTAAGTTTATTATACAAGCATATAATGTAATATTACATTGTATATTTGTATAATAAAATTTTTAGAGATACTGCCGATAGAACAAATTTTTTAACGTTTACAGAAATCACTTTTAAAATTATATAAGTGTAAAAAGATCATTTTTTCGTTTGATATTACAAACCAAATTCCAAATCTGTTCTTGTGAAAGAAATCTTTCATGAATGTTTCTTAAAATATGTTTGAAATTATTCAAGAAAAACATAATAAAACTGAATATTTTCAAAAATATACCACTAGAAATTTGTTTGTTAATTATCGTTCTATGAACAAATAATTTGTTCTGAAACTTAACTCAATGAATCTTGTGTGTATTTCTTAGATCTAATTGTTTCGTTTTCAGAAATGTACACTATTCATAAGTATGAAATCACTCATTTATTCTGAAATGTCTTTTATATTCACTGAAAAACTAACTCATTTAATTCATTTAAATAAATTAACAAGTAATACCAAGCAAAAAGCTCTTAAAAACAATAGAGCTGAAAGTTGTTCAGAGTTCGTATTAATTTAAAACATAATAAACCTAAGCTGTTCATTAATGTTGTCAAACTAATCTAGTAAAATAAAGAGTAAAAACATTTCTTAAGAACCACACTTGTAACGGTTAAAATTTATTTTACAAAGCTTTTCATGCAAAACATGTTTTATTGATAAAAAATGTCAGACGTCAGTACTTACAATACGACAATATCTTTAGCTTCCCAAGGAATTTCGTCTGATTTACACTTTATAGAAACAGGAGTTAGACTTCCCACAATAGGCGGTACGACTGTCAATACAAATTATGAATATGAGACCAAAATTAAAAGAGTTACTTAAAAAGTCGTGACACTGAATAAATAACAGAACGAAAAGAAGTAAAAAGACTAAAATGACGTTTTGTGCATCAGGTTTCTAGGGGCATTTGGCCAAAGTATCGATATGAAAAAAAAATTAAAAAGTGATTTTTCGTTAGATCAAGCACACTAATGAAGAATTTTAAAAAGAAGTCCATAAGACTCATTAAGTTATCAATTAACAAAACAACTGGTATCAGTTAAAATCCATACGTTCAACTTGATTATTCATTTAATTATTTTGATATAGATGAGATGAGGAGAAACTGTTGTGAGTTAGAATAAACAAAGAAATGCTGTAAAATAATTATAATGGCTTCTTAAAACACTAAAATAATTACCTTACTAAATCTAATTCAAAACAAAAAGTATCAAATAACGTTAGTTTCGAACTTATGAAATCGACAATTGAATAATAGCTTTTAAAACTTTATTTCAAGAATCTGTACATAAAATAATGCAATCAAAAACAAACAAACTTCAAGATAAATGATAAACATCTGTTTCTTGGGCAGAGAATATCTATAACTAAACCTGTTACAAAAATAATTTTCAAAAAGAAAATCTTTCATTAAAGAAACAACAGAATGTGTCAAGTGCTTACTGAATGAATTGTTATCTGCTAAAAACTTGAGGAATTCTTCTGCTGCACAAGAACTCGGAATACAGACTCCTATCGATACGTCAATTATTTTCTTGTGTATTTAATATAAAAAGAAAACAAACACAGTTTATAACCAGTAGTAACAAAAGAACTAATAAAATTAATAACATTTTGATAAAAGTTTGTAGATCATATGTTTTTAACGCCTTATTTAAATATATATATATATATAAACCTTTATCAATTTACAAAATAATTATAATTTATAACATTTAGAATATGATAAAATGTGAAAGATGAATATCCACTATAATTGCCATAGAATAATCCTTTAACAACGCATTCATTGATGTTAAGGCGTGCAAATTTGGAATTTCATTTCCAACAGCTTTAAGTTTACATCAAAAGATCGAATGTTTGTTTCAAATTTCGCGCAAAGCTACATTAGGGCTATATGCGCTAACCGTTCCTAATTTAGCAGTGTAAGACTAGAGGGAGGGCAGCTAGTCATCACCATCACCGCCAACCCTTGGACTACTCTTTTACCAATAAACAGTGAGATGGACCGTCACATTATAACGTCCCCACGGCTGAAATGGCGAGAATGTTTGGTGCGATGAGGTTTCGAACCCACGACCCTTGGATTACGAGTCGAGTACTTTCACCACCTGGCCGTACCGGGCCTTTACATCAAAAGAACGAAAGACATAAATGTGAAATTCGCACAATAGAGGTGAAAAATACATTCACGTACACGCTTTTATAAACTGGTTCTGTAAATTTTCCCTATTAACTGTCATTGGCGTCCACAGGAAGAAGAAAGAGAGGAGTATTTCCTACCCCTTGCATTTCACAAAAAAATGCACGTCTTATGACGTAAACTTAAAATCGTAATTTGTATTATAGCTGTAAATTTATGTTTGCGTTTAAAGCGCATATAACACATATTATTTTAGACTGTTGAGTTACACGGTAAAAGCTGATCTCATACGTATATATTTTGCCCCTCTCGAAAATATTTCCGTGGACTACCATGTTAACTATCCATTTTTCTCTGACAAAAAAGAAAGATATTACCTAAAACTTTGGTATCTACGGAGTACAAAAGGTGAAAATGTAAATATCGCAATTCTACAGTCGTGACTGGTATTTGGACTAATTCACACATTAAAGTAGATTTACAGATCTATAACTATATGCATTAATATTAATCTTAAGTTATTTCAAAAGTGAGTAAAATTAACATAAATATTGCATAAAAATGGCCAGATCTGAAAGGTTATTTACATTACCAAGTTGAAAGCAGCCAAACATATAATCGAATCATTGTTTTGTGTTTGAGCACATAACTGCAGAATAAGCTATCCTGTTTGTGCCAATCAAAGATATTGAACCCCAATTTTTAGTGGTATAAACTCTCAAGCATGCCGCAACGTCGCTGGAAGCTGTTTATGTATTCATAGACATTAGATAAACAGTGCTTAAAGCACGAGAACCGATGTTTAAAATGAGTATCAGTGAACAAAGATCATATATTAGCTTTATGTTGGAAACTTTTGCATAGCATTGTTAAACCTTTGCTAAGTATCTCCAATATAATTTAAGATTTCTAAATACATAAAAATAAAGAAATCCTAGGCATACAGAAACGGAGTTTTTTTTCGGAAACACTAGGAATCACGTTTTTCTAAAGTCAGAATTCAAGTCATAGCTTATTTGATTATTTTTTGGTAAACGACCCAGTAATAACAATCCAACTGACGAATTGCATATTGTTGTGTGCATTGGATACTATTCAGCAGTTAACGTTCATGCTTTAGAAACATAATATGATATGTATATTTAAATTTAAAACGTGCTCAAGCTATCAGTGGTTGGTCGGGAGGCTTAAGATCCAAAAAATCGGGTTTCGATATCAGTGAATAGTAGAACACAGATGACTTTATGCTTACAAACAACCAAACCGATTGGACAAAAATATCCCAAGAGTTGCCGTTGAGTGCTTTTGACAGACTGTCTACCTTCTAGTCTATAATTCAAAATTAGGGACAGCTATACGCAGATAGCCTTTGTGTGTCTTTCCTGAAAATTCTAAAGCAAGCTAACTCTTTCTTTAACTATTTAAAACATACACTGTTAATAATTACCACCTAAGACTGATTATTCTTTTTCTTAAGTAAGCAAAGTTTCATAGTGAAGTCACAAATTTTAAGATTAATTCAAATGTTTTATCCACAAGTTTAACTACAAATAATATTTAAATCATCTTTCAAAATACAAAATCTATTTTGATCTAAAGACCTATTACTTACCCTAAGCGTTCCAGGATCGTATGTAAATATACATGTGGTGGCTTTAATGCCATTAAATCGGCAAGACTGTAAGCTAATTACACTTACAAGCCTGGAAACACATGGAAATATCAGACAGAACTATTGTAAGAGAAGATGAAAATATATCCCCCCTTTTCATTATAATGACACCATAATATGGTAGATAATGTAAACACCAGTGACGGTAGTAGAAAAATATTAGGTTATAGTAATCTTTCTCTTAAAAAGAGTGGTGTCTAGTTATTTTTGAAAAGCTAGTTTACAAAGCAAGCTCTTCTCATACGTTATTGACATATCCAGAACTGTTTTGATAACTGATGTTTCTATCTCGCCGGGTGTTTTTCGTTTTTGCGATAAATTATTTTATTTCATTGGTGACTTTTACGACGTCTTCGAAAGGTATTTTCTTTAGATTAAAATAATTAAATTCAACAAATGGTTCTTTTTTGTTTTGTTAAACAACACAAAACTGCACAATAGGCGAACTGTTCTCTGCCCACCACCGATATTTAAATCTAAACTTTAGCGTTATAAGCCTTTGAATGTGTGTGTGTGTGGGACAAATGGAAGTTTCAGTTTTTGATTGATATTTTAATGAAACTGTGTGTGTGTGTTTTCTTGTAATAAAGCCATAAGAACTATCTGAGGAGCCCACCGAGGGGAATCGAACCTCTGACTTTAGCATTGTAAATCCCTATACTTACCGCTGTACTAGCGAGGGGCTAGCAAAAGTGACCTTCTTATATGAATCATAACTACAAATCAACCCGGTAATTGGTATAAACAATTAAGAGTACTCTTCTTAGATTCTTGCTTCTAAAGGTTAAAATGCATTGTTTCATCAGTCAGGGAAGCCTTGCTGTTAGCGAATTTTGACTACAACTCCAATAATATCTCTTAAGACTTGACCCAGTTTAGGAAATACGGATTAGTTCTAAATCTACATACTAAGCTAATAATGTGTAAAAATCTTTATAATAAAAAATTTAAAATAATAAGAATTAAAATGTTAAAAGCTTTAACAAATTATTTTAATAAAGTGGCATTAAATCTACAAACCCTGATAATACCATATTTACACTTATGTTTTAGAAAAAAACAGATACGTAAAAGAATACGTTGTAACTCACATTTTTTTCGAGATCTAGTTTCCATTTTGACATACAGTACCGACCATTAAAACCTCCTGGTAATAGTAGGTCTGAATCTGGCTGGACAATTTTTTCTTTATCTGAGGTAACTTCGCTACAGGTGCAATAATTTCCAAACACTGACGATAGTTTCCAGGCCATGTTGTAGCACCACGAAATATAGAACTGGGTGGTTTTCCATAAGAATCTATCACTTGATTAAAATATATTAACTAGTTATTAGAAAAAGAAACAACGTGCCTTGATTATTGCCACTTTAAAACAAAATAAATTGCTTGATTCTGTATTAAATGTCCTTTATAAGAAGTTTGAAGAAAATCGATAAAAGTATCAATTATAAATTCGTGTTTCATTGAAAAGTGTAATAGCTTATAAGAGTTTAAACAGTGGAATTGCGAGAAACAGTTGTATGATGATAAAGATCATAGGTAGAGGTAGTTATTAAAACATTTAACTTATCACTTTTTATTTGCATTTGAGACCTAGTAGATCTAATGGTTAGTGCATTCGACTTGCAATGTGAGAGTTGTGGTTTCGAATTCCATCTCTGATCATGCTCGTTTTTTCAGTTATAGGGATGCCATATGTGACGCTTGATCTCACTATTTGTTGGTAAAAGAATGACCCAAAGAGTCAGTGGTGTGTAGTCTTGACAAGATGTCTTCTCCCTACTATCTCATTTCTAAATTACAGATTCTAGCCCTCGTGTGGCTTTTGCGAAATCTACTACAAATTTATGCACCTGTGAAAATCATAATGCTAAGTAAAGCAACAACGCGAAAAATATTAATATAAAAAGTTATTTGCGCTTAAAACGTAGTAGTAGAAAACTCGCAATAAACTAACTAGCAAGGAATCTCTTCAAACCCACCTCAAAGAAACGCTTTGGCTGATTCTTGACGTTCTATGGAAGCAGTGTCACACTAGGTTAATAAAATGTGGCATTTGCTTGCTGATAGTTTTGTGTGTGTGTGTGACGCAACCATAATTTGAACCTGCAACCTTTGAAATGGTAAAATAGATTTTTATAAATTGATGGAACAAGTACTCTTACTAATTAGAAGACTTCATTACATTTTTTAAATTACTTCTATAAATGTCCCTCCAACTCCAACTTGGTGAATTACGGCTTTACCTATTAAAACTTTTTGTTTCAAGATTTTACTTGACTGTTGACCATTCACATTCAGCTGTTTCAAAAAGTCATTCCGCAGGTGTAATGAGAAGCCTCGAACTCAAACTTACAGTTTCACATTAAAGGCTTGGTTTGTTTTGAATTTCGCGTAAAGCTGTACGAGAGTTATCTGCGCTAGCCGTCCATAATTTAGCAGTGTAAGAATAGAGGGAATGCAGCTAGTCATCACGACCCACCGCCAAATCATGGACTTCTGTTTTACCAACGTCACGTTATAACGTCTCCACGGCTAAAAGGGTGAGTATGTTTGGTGCCATCGGGATTCAAACCCACGACCTTCGAACTACGAGGCCTTAACCACATGGTCATGCCAGGTCAGCCACAGTAAAGGAGTTTAAAGAGAATTCGAGAAGAGCCGAAAAAATGGTTGTAGTCTAGTGTAATGTTTATCACTATTATTATTAAGTATGTAATTTTTATTGGTTTATCGGCTTTTGGTGCTTAAAACTGTATCCAAGCTTAACTTTCAAACAACACACGACTTTTGATCGATATTGTTTTTTTTTGTTTAAAACTGAACTTATCGACATGTCAATTAAAAAATACTGCTACGAAACCGATTGAGATGAAACATTACCTAGCTCTCGAAATCTGTTATCTTAAAAAAGAAA
Source organism: Tachypleus tridentatus (assembly GCF_004210375.1). Taxonomy (NCBI): domain Eukaryota; kingdom Metazoa; phylum Arthropoda; class Merostomata; order Xiphosura; family Limulidae; genus Tachypleus; species Tachypleus tridentatus. The sequence continues at coordinate 124,175,248 of NC_134826.1, read as the reverse complement.
TTTGGTTACAATCTGATACAATATTATATTGTAAGTTTCTAAGAAGAACTGTCAAAAATTAATTTCCAAAAAAACATTATGAGAATTTGTATTGATATAGTATTTCATTGAAATATGAAGGAAAACAATGAATTTTTAACAATGATTGCACGTTAATGGGTTAAAAACAAACAACGTGGTTGATGTTTATATTTTGTCTGAAGAAGTTATTAGTTTGTAAAAAAGACATTGCATCTCAAATACAATGATTATTAAAAAAGTAGTTTTAGCATATTTTACCACTCTGGCTATAAACTAAGTTCATATATATTATAATTCTATTTGAATATTTTGACTTTTTTATGGTTTTGCTTCTGTGCATAAAATAAAAATCAACCTAGTACTGAAAAAAACAACAGGAATTTCGTCATAACGAAGAAAAAAGTTTAAATGTTGAAACAAACAAATAAATATATTCATATTGTATTTCACTGCTTAAAATATATCTAAACAATAGAAGTTGAAGAGAGGTCAAAATATATGAATTAAGGGTCAAGATACATATAGTACTGTACTATAAGAGGTTAATTATTTTCATGTATATGACTTTATATTTTTCTTGTTATGCACTCCATGTTACATTAAATTAACTTTATTTGATGAGGGGATACCTTTAAGGTCATGAAGGTCACTCTGTAACCATGGAAGGAACTATTATTGGTTTTACCAGGTTTTTTTGTTGTTGTTGTTAACTTGCTTTTATGCTTTTATGACTATAAATAACATACAGCAAAGACACCTACCCACCATATTTATATTAACTATAAGAAAGAAGTTTCTTATTAGTAGTATTCCTAAAAATAAAGCATAAATGATTAACATGAAAAAATAAACAAAACACGAAAATAATAGACCAAAACAAACGCAATAACCAAGTGACAATTCATAGTGAACTTTACACCTCCCAAAGTATCCTCAGAAGAAATAAAACTGATTTTATGCAGTATAGAACATAAAAATAGAGAAGAAGAAAAATCATATAAACGAAAACACTTATTAAATACCCAACCTCACCTCGTACATCACAGTTACGGTATCATATCTTTCTAACTACGTTCACATAAGAATTTTAAATCCTATATTTCAATTCCTATTCAACTTGTAATACTTAACTACTCTACTAAGCCATGAAGTACTGTATGAAGGTCTCTTCGATTTAAAACTAGGTCGAATATTCAAACTATTATGAAAATAATAGAGTAATGTGGCAAATAAAGTGGAAATTTAGGCTTTTTTTTTCTCCCGATGGTAGTTTTGTTGTTGTTGTTTTCACAAATAAAACTGTAAAAGGGTAAAATATTGAAATAAAATTATAATTTTAGTAATTTTTTTATACCAAAAGTGACCAAAGCAGGCCAAAAATGACTTTTAATAGTTTCTCGTATCAATTTTATTAAATGTCTATATCACACCACAGCACTCTATTCAGACAGGATGTAAACTTCTCCATTTGTGTTTCTATTGGCCCTACTGTTTGTTTGTTGGGTGGTCTTGGAGCAAAGTAATATTGAGCTGCATGCTGTGACTACCGTGTGGAAACGAACCCCGGAATTTTCTGTCTATTTGTTTATTGTATTATTTCAAAACAGTCTGAGTGATATAGTTGAAAATTTATGCAGAAAATAAATAGAACTGTTTTTTAAACGAAATTACAAACAACAGACGAACCAGAATGTACCTCCATCGTATATGTTCATATAATTTATTTATTTTGTAAGGCATTGGAGTCAAGTGTTAATAGTGAAGTGATTTAAAAACAATTGTTCAAGAATTTGCGTCATTTATAACTAAAATTTTATTTGAATTTATTATTAAATAATTTCTTTTTTTATGCACAAATTGCACGTGTAATTGCGCTGCGATTTATTTTATAGGCCTAAGTCAAACATACCATAGATAACTATTATATGTATGACTTACTGAAGCCTTCCTATCGAATCACGTAATTATAGTGAACAATAGGATTGGAACTTATATTGTACTTAATTTACACACTTGAAAAGATCAGGTGGTCTGACTGCTAAGGGTAACATGTTCTGACTCAGGGATGATATGTATCTTCTAGAGCATTCAAACTTTGTCACTATTTAAATATTTCCGGGCGAAGATAATTAACAGGGACGTCACTAGGAGTAAATTGGAAATATATAGGAAACGTTGTCCCCTTCCTGCTAGTGAAGTTCTTGGGACTTACTCCAAGAAAGTTTTGAACTTTATTTCTGAAATGGCGCATTATGATTACTTTTTTTAATATATAATATATGGTTATAAAAATAACAAAAACTACTGTAAAAATTTCTTCCTATTAGTGATTACTATTTTAGCAGATTAAGATGATTCTGTATATATTTCACGATACAATAAAAACAAGCGATCTTTTTTCTGACCAGGCGGCGCTATTTACAGAAAAGCTTATGTTCATCCGTTAACCTTGTCTTCCCTTAAATATTATTTACATTTATACACTCTAAACAATAAGTATCTTTATCATCAATAATTAACGAAGTTATTAAATAGTAAATTTGTAAAATAAAGTTGAGATTCACTATTATCAAAACTATTATCCCTTTCAAGTATTTTGAGAGGTCAAAAGCCAACACATATTGTACAAAGCATGAGCAGCACGCAAAGTATTTTAATATTATGGAGGTCTTGTGGTATCCCCCTCCTATAAAATTTGTGGTAAATATATGCTATGAGATTAAATCTGGAAGCAATATTGCATGAAATACAGCTGTTCACATAAAATCCTCAAACATCCAATGAAAAGTCAACAAATCACATTTTTACTTCAAGTGGGTTTCTCGTTATCATGAAATCATCATTCTGTTGTAACACTGCATGGGGAGCTAGAGCTAAGTTAGCACAGATATGTATGTTTATTTGTAATAAGTACCGTACTATCTGCATGCAGAGTAATTATTAAGTGTTAAATTACATTACTATTTTAATCAACTCTTTAGAATAATAGTATATCACCTATTTTAAGAGTCATTGGCTATCATATACGTACTTGTATGCACTACTTAAATAAGGTATTAACATGTATCAAAGCTAGAGCACTCAGTGTTTCTCCAATTTGTGTACACGTCAAGTAATTATTCAACCGGCAGAGAACAGATGCCAACTGTTCGCATGAACACACTCGTGTACTCTTCAGTTAAGGCCTGACATGACATCGTGCATAAGAAATTCAACTCGTAGTCTGCTAGTTGCGGGTTACAATCCCTTCACCGACCGTACTCACCCTTTCAGCCGTGTGGCGTTATAAAGTGATAGTCAATTCCACTTTTCGTTGGTAAAAAATCAATGATGTATTGCCAAATACAGAAGTGCCGGGACACGAAATTTACTCCTTTATCATGTAAGGATTCTTTCGAAATAGTAGCGGTAAGGCATTCCGGATTTAAAAAATATAGGTATGTTGTACCCACGCGTTCCCGCTACACGTTTGTAAAAAAGAGTCTCTCAAGAGTTGGCGTTTGGTGGTGTTGACTAACTAGCTTTCCCCTAGTCTGTCACTTCTAAATTGCGGCCAGCGCAAACAGCTTTTGGGTAGCAATTTGCAAAATTCAACAAAACAAACAAGCAATAGTTTCCAGTCCAACAAAACACATGTCAGGCTGAAGAGGACACGTAAATGTATCAAAACTTCTATCCATTAAAATTTGATAATCTTTCATAATAAAGTATCGTAACTTTACTTTACACATTCTTATACATATACCTAACTTACGTGAGACTATTCTAGTGGAGAATAAATAATGAAACCTAGTATTTTTTCTATTATTCTACTTTATGTAGTTTGTTGTTGAACAAAACCTTGTAATTATTTTAGTTTGTACACAAACTCTTGGAATTGCACTTGGTACAAGTAGTTTTCAAAGACTGCTTTGTCATAACAACATAATACCTAAATATCTGACGTTTGCATTTGATATAAAATTTGTACATAGATTAATTGATTAATTATGGAAATGAATTTACTAAACGACGACAAAAACAGTTTAATAGTTTTTCAAAACTTACTTTCTACAGCCCATCCATCAACGTTCGTAAAATGTTCATAGGTGTACGCCAAATCTATTTTACATTGGCTAATGTTCTTAGAGAACGTTTCAACTGAGTCTAACTGACCATCCCGATAATGTAAATTCTCTTGTACAGCCTCCATAAAGGCACGTTTCGGGCACCATATGTGTTTCCCAGAGAAGGTGTTCAGAATGTGTTGAGAAGAAGCTAGATTTAGATCCGTCGGAGCTGATAATAAGGCTAAACACATTTCCGGTGACAAATACGTATTCGGGGATTTTTTTACATCAACATGTAGGGCCACAGATGACTCAGCATCGCTTTGATAAAATCCTTGCTTGTCGTCTAAACATGCGCCAAAATATCGCAGAACCCAAATTACTTGTATTATAAACTGTCTCATGTTGAATCAGATATTTTACACGAAGTATTAGAGAAGAATAATCCCAGTTATACTTGTGGAAAGCACTTCTTCTATGACTAAATTGTAATTGCATTACGTTTAGAAAAACACAATCACGTTTTATCTTCTTGGAATTTATTCTTTACGTCACACACTCAAGAGCTTTTAACAAATAACAAAAAAAAAATCTAACCTTTCATGATACTTGTTAGGTAGACGTAAATACTTTAATCAAACAATGGCTCTAACGGCGAAAAAAATCATATCTAATCTAACTAAAAATGTTTTTAATAATAACATACGCTATAAACCTTAGTTAAAAGCAATAACATAAGATTTGATTCATAGAATAAAAACGAATTAGATCTAAAACTTACCGAATATTAAGTGACAAACAGGGGGCTGAATTCTCATGATGTGAAAAATGATTAACATTACACTTTCCTTGTTACGTGGCAGAAGCAAATAAAACACACACACACACACATATAACGTTTATTCGAGGACATCTTGACGTAATGGACAAAATTCACGAACTTTATTTATATCAATGGCAATATGTCTTTTTACGAAAATATTTTGCCCAATGGTATATATATATATATATATATGTATGCATATATAAATCACAAAGCAAGAAACCTAACAATCCGAGTTTTTTTTCAAAAGGTAGCTAATTTTTTTCTTGTTATCATGTCTTCTAAATTCTCTGGGGTTATCGATTTTCTTTTTTGTATGTCATGTATCTACATGCATTTGTGTGCCTGTCTAAATGTTAACATTTATGCGTGAAATATTAATCAACAAATAAAAAAGCTTATGTACAAGATTTACGTTTCACCTATTTTTTTCAATTAGACAACTATGTAAGACTGCAGTAAATATGCACAATGGACAAGTTCGTATATATATATATATATATGTACGTATACGCACTCTCATTGGCACAGCGGTATATCTGCAGACTCACACTGCTATAAGCTTGGTTTCGATACCCGTGGTGGGTAGAGCCCAGGTAGCCCATTGTGTAGCTTTGTGCTTAATTCCAAACAAATAAATATATGTCTACTTACAAGCTACGCATACCTTTATGTAACTGGAAAAGTTTTTAGAATATTATTTACTTGTTCAACAGATGACGCTGTATGATCATTATCTCTCTATTTCTCTATTTCTATGGTAACTATAGTTACCATAAATGTAAAGTTAGGATTAATCCTGATCTTTCATTCGTTATATTCCACCTATCTAAAGTCGCTACATTTACTCGATCGTATAGAGATAAGCAACGTTGAATTATCAAAATTAGTTACGAAGCTCGCCTAATATGCACTCTTCCTCAACGCCAATTACTCACACACTATGAAATATAGAAAAGTTTCTTACAGTGAGGGTAACTTCTAGCTTTTCTCTTGTTGAAAAAATATATATCCACTTACTATTAACATCACTCCTCATTTTTCTTTATCACAAGAAGCAATTTTTGCACCGTTCATCAAAAATTGGGTCAAACTGTTGTAACTGCAAAATCAGTGTTGATCAACATACAGCTTCTCATCATGATTTGGTTGCTTTAAATAATGTGTTACTTATCTCATTTGGGACAGCTGAATTTTGTTTCATAAATCCAGCTAATTCCTCTTTCCTAATGTATGGTTAATCCTTTGTTGGTCTTTAGATCTAGATTGAACCAAATGCTCATCCTTGGGATATTTTCCTTTTGATGTATCAGCAGCTGTTAACCTCCCACAGTATTAGCTGTAATTACCAAGTCTCCTACCTCTATAATAAATCCCCATAAAGATCTATTTTCTTGTATTTTACTTACTCTATTCTTCGTAACTAGTTGTTTAACTAATCCTTTTAATTCTTGTAGATTATCGTCAGCAGGAGCTGATGTTTCAATAGTGCTCTCCGTCATGATCCATTAACATCGAAATGACATCAATATCTATGACTTTAATGAATTCTAGTTACACCAACAAGTGCAGAGATTATTTTAAGGAAGTACACCTACTTTGCTACAGGCTAATTCTCATGTCCTTCTCTGTTATGGAAACTAAAATTGGTCACATGAGAACAAATCCATAATTTTATAAAGATCATCTGAGTAAAATAATTGTGTAAGCCTTTCAAAATATTTTGTAGGCTTGGCTAATGCCTCTTTTTTCCTATATTCCCTGTTTCAGAATTTTTTCCTGAATACTTCTTTCTGGTTTGTCACTTTATGTTTGTTGGATAATACAACTATCAATGCTTAATAGATATTATGGCTTTTAGTTGTAAAGTTATTTAATATAATTAAAGCTGGTCCTTTTAAAAGAGTAGCGAGATGAATAACATATGTTCACCATTTCACCTGTTCACTTTGGAAAGTATTTCAAACTGAGCATAATATACTTCACACTTTTCATCCTGGTCCTTTGGTTTTTAAATTAAACAATGCTATTGAATTGGCTAACTAAATTATGAAATTAGATGTTGTACTGTCATGGTTGAAGCACTACAAAGAGACCACTTCTGTCACAAATGGCAGTAGTGGTAATAGGTATACCAAAGACATTCTTCTGTTCCATATTTTATTGCTAATGCTATTTTGGGTTGAAACTGACGTTTATTTTTAATTTACTTCGCTTCTTCTTCGTGGGTATTATTTGGGTATGTTGAATTTTTTGGCCCTTTTTTTTCTCTCTTTTATTTTGTTTTTTTCACTTTTACTTTTGGCCCAGCATGGCCAGGTGGGTTAAGGCGTGCGACTCGTAATCTGAGGATCGCGGGTTTGCATCCCCGTCGCACCAATTATGCTCGCCTTTTCAGCCGTGGGGGCGTTATAATGTGACGATCAATTCCACTATTCGTTTATAAAAGAGTAGCCCAAGAGTTGGCGGTGGGTGGTAATGACTAGCTGCCTTCCCTTTAGTCTTACACTACTAAATTAGGGACGGCTAGCGCAGATAGCCCTCGTGTAGCTTTGCGCGAAATGAAAAAAAAAAAACAGCACCACAATAAACCCATTTGACAACAATGTTACAACATTGTTTCTTCACTGGGATCATCGTTTTTAATTACTTGGTGAAAATAAAGCCATATCTAGTCCACCTAATAAAAACAATTCAATTTAATTTTTCCTTGTTTCTTCTACAAGGTGCCTTCACGTATATGCTGTAATAAGATGTAGGTTTAAGTTTACAAATAATGATAAAACAGAAATAATTTGCTTGTAATACTGAGACTAACCCAAAAAATAAACTTGTGCGAATTTTACAGTTAATTGATAATTACAGTGGTGTATTCAGTCAGGAGATAGAGGGAGCTCAGCCCTAGGGCTCATGGTCTTAATGGGGTCCTTTAAAAAAACTGATTGTCTCACTACTTGCTTGCTCGACTATTCTTATACTTTTAACTGATGTCTTTCTTTTATGTAGCCAAGCGTGTTAAGGCGTGCAACTCGTAATCTGAGGGTTGCGGGTTCGCATCCCTGTCGCGCCAAACATGCTCCCTCCCAGCCGGGGGGCGTTATAATGTGACGGTTAATCCCACTATTCGTTGGTAAAAGAGTAGCCCAAGAGTTGGCGGTGGGTGGTGATGACTAACTGCCTTCCCTCCAGTCTAACATTGCTAAATTAGTGACGGCTAGCACAGATAGTCCTCGAGTAGCTTTGTGCGAAATTTAAAAAAATACAACAAAAACAATCTTTTATGTATTAATCTGAAGTTATTCGACTTTAGTGACGTCATCTGGAACATTCTTGGTATTTTGGGATTTACTTAATCTTAGCTAACATCTGAAATAACACAATGAAATTATAGCCTCGATAGTATTCAGCTTTTCAACTCTTTCAGGATTAGAATTTGCTAGTTTATAAGGCTGAGCCTACAATGTTCACGAATTTCAATAATATTGCATATTAAGTTAAATGGCCTGAAAGTTTTCTTGTCTTTTTATATAAATAATTAGTTGCATCAAGTAAACGAGACATTTGAATGTAATGTAAAAACCGGATTTTTTAAGAGTAGAGAATTAGGAGACTGGGAGAAATCAAAACATTTGGATTACTGATGGTGATATTTTCAACGTTTTTACCTCCTCGTGAACTTTATTTAGATTTTATTATGGGATCTGATTTACTTGCTTTACAAAAAGGTTGTGAGAGTGAAGTGTAGAGGCGTCGGGAATTACTTTAAAGATTGGGGTTCGGGCCCATAGGCGCAGGAATTTTCGGAGTTTCAGTTTGATTTTGATAAGGGTTTTCATTCTCGTTTTTCATGACACCAACTAAGGATTCGGGGCACGGAGCCTGTATACCAATGCCCATTGAAGCCTCTGATGGGTTGTTGATTTCATTATTTAAGATGAATAAAGAAGACAGAAGCTTGTATTTAGACAAGAAACACTTATAATTCATACAAGAAGAAATCAAAAGGTGATTTATCCTACAGTGTTAGTAATTGAATTCAAAATAACCTAATTTAAATAGCAGATTAATTTAAAAACAGCAAATCATTGAGTCTGTTAATAAACAGAACTCGCTTATTTTTTTATTCGACTTCAAGTTTAGTCGTTCTTGACTATCATCATTCTTTAATGTGACGGTCAATCCCATTATTCGTTGGTAAAAGAGTAGCCCAAGAGTTGACAATGGGTAATGATAACTAGCTACCTTCCGTCTAGTCTTTGGCCTAGCGCGTTAAGGCGTGCGCTTCGTAATCTGAGGGTCGCGGGTTCGCGCCCGAGTCGTGCCAAACATGCTCGCCCTCCCAGCCGTGGGGGTGTTATAATGTTACGGTCAATCCCACTATTCGTTGGTAAAAGAGTAGCCCAAGAGTTGGCGGTGGGTGGTGATGACTAACTGCCTTCCCTCTAGTCTTACACTGCTAAATTAGAAACGGCTAGCGCAAATAGCCCTCGTGGAGCTTTGCGCAAAAGTAAAAAAAACAAACAAACTATTCGTTATCGGGATTTTAATCTTATAGACCAGTTAAAGTAATGTTCACTTAGACTTGTTTTTCACCAGTAGGTTTATAAAGCAGTTTTAGACAATGAGTCACGTTCAGGACAAGCGCAGAAAATGTAACTAACTACAACCTTGTGCAAATTAATTGACACAAATGGTTATTTTACAATATTTTCAGCATGGCGGCCGATGTAGGCTCGCTGGACTCGCTGATTTCCTTTAATGGTCATTTTTTCACACAGACGGCGTCATTAGCTGTGTTTTGCAGTACGGTTGATCTATTTTTGGGGTATATGACGAAATTTTGAGGAATATTACGTCATTCCAAATTGAGTTAGAAGGGCAAGGAGACCAGTCAAAAACAGCTTTTTACCGACTCATTGAAGAAAAAACGGTATCAGTAGGGTCTGAAATACAAGTATTGGACGCAATAACAATGGAGGAAGGTGTTATTCAGTGACGAGACTCATTTCTTTGTACAGGGTCAAAGAAGTCTGCATGTTCGCAGATCTCCAGGTGAGAAACTTCGAGAATCTCACATCAATCAGTTCGTAAAACATCCCTTGAAGAAGATGTTTTGGGGCTTTTTCAGCTACTGTGGCATCGGAGGCTTACATATCGTAGAAGGTATTATGCGAGGACTACAGTACATCGAAGTTTTGCAGAGAAGAGTCGTTCCAGAATTGAAAAAGAGATTTCCAGATGGATCTGGCTCCGTGCCACACATCGAAACTTGTGAAGAATTTTATTACTACAACGTGAATAAAGGTGCTGGACTGGACTGGAAATTCTGCGGATTTAAATCCTATTGAAAATATTTGGGTGATTTGTAAAGAAAGATTTCGGGGAAAAGACTGTACTACGAAAGATAAGCTGATTGAGGCCATAATTGAGGTGTAGTACCGCGATCCAAAAATTAGTAAAGATTGCAGTCAACTTGTGGACTCTATGCCAAAGCAGATTAATGATCTTCTGAAAAATAAAGGCGGTCATATCGTGTATTAATTTGTGAGTAATTTTTGGACTCTCAGAAATAAAACGCAAAAAATTGAAAAAATCGTAATTTTCCGTCTTGTTTCAATTAATTTGCATGAGGGTGTATTTCCATGCGATGGAAGTTACTAATGTTTGTATATCTTGTAGTGTAGTCAGATTATATCGTATTTATGCTGTATTTCTAATACCTATTGCTATAAGTATTATTGCTGTTAGTTAAACAAAGTTTGTTAGTATTGCTCTAAATGTAAATGAAGTTGTGTTCGATCATACCAAGAGAGATAATTTGAAAGTATATTTATAGGCCTATAAACTGTTTGCTAAACGATAAATAGATACCATGAATGAAAAAAAAATGGCAGTGAAATTGTAAGTGTTTTGCTTATTTGCCGAAAGATAAAAGTGTTATAAAACTTAATAACAGGAATACTAAAACTCAAAACTTTCGTAAAATCAAATATTAGGGATTAGGGTTTAACTTTACATTTAATAAATGATATGAGAGGTTAAAAATTTTAATCGTATTAAAGGCTAAACTTCTGTCACTAGAATGTTCTTACCCTTTTAATGTTTTTTTTTTAAAAAGATCAATGTATGTATGTGTATATATGTTTGTCTTATCAGAGAGAAAGATAGGTGTAATATACTTCTCTAACTATAAGTGTAGTATTTACTGTTTTATTTAAAAATAGTTTATTTTTCCAGAGTAGGAATACAAGTTTTTTCTTGATTTTCTCAAACTCTGAAATTACATACATTATAACATTGTAAAACAATGGCTTTTAATGCTAAAAATTAGGTTTTGATTTGTGTGGTGAGCACAGTACAAATAGCCCATTATGTAATGTTGTGCTTAAAACACAAGCATGTGAGCAGACAGGCATTGAAGAAATACAAACTACCAAGTTAAAAATATTCCACATAAAGATTTTTGTGGTATGTGTTCTCTATAACTGTCTTATATGAAAATTTTAATTCTACATTGGAGCATCAGTTTTTCTGTTTATTTTCAGAATTATCTCTTAATATTATCTGTGAGCAAGAATAAAAATTATGGCTGAAACATGGAAATTCTCACCATGGAAACATCCTCCAAAGTTTCAGAAAACAATACTTAACAATGGAGTAGGACTGAACATTCCTCAAGAAAGAGCTGTGTGTAGTGTAACACTAGAATCTCAAGATGTTGTTTTTTTACCTCTGGTTAGAGGAGGTGGCCCAGAAACTGTTGTGTTAACCATAGGTGAAGCTGATACTGAGATTGAGCAAATTCTTCATTCTTGTGTTCAAACCATGAAAGCTGGAGAAGTGTGTGTACTGCAGTTTTATTTAGACGATGACATAATACGTAGGAGAACTGGAATGCAACAGCAGTGTCCAGTTGAAAACACAGAAGAAAGTTGTAATTTAGATTTTCCCCATGCAGGTCATATAAAGTTAGAGAAATTTACAGAAGTTCCTGGGATTTGGAAGCTTCCACCAGAAGAAAAGTTGCAGCGAGCAACTCATCACAAAGATGTTGGAGTAAATCTATTCAAGAAACAAGAGACCAAGTCTGCATTCATAAGATTTAGTAAAGCAATGAAATATCTTATCTCTCTAGAACATGATTATTCATCACAAAAGCAGCAATTTTTAAGTGATAAAGATTTCAAAAATTTAAAACTGTCATGTTATTTGAATATGGCTGCTTGTCAGTTAAAATGTAAAAAATTTGAGTTGGTAGTGAAAAATTGTACAGAAGTGTTGAAAATAGACTCACAATGTGTTAAAGCATTGTATCGTAGAGGTAGTGCTCTACTTCAGTTACAAGACTTTGACCAAGCCAAGAAAGACCTTGAAAAAGCTCATGAACTTAATCCAATAGATACTGCTATTGTGAGGCAGCTAAATGCATTAAAGATAAATGTTAAAAAATGTGACAATAAACTTGCACATGGATTAAAAAAGTTATTTTCTTGATAATACTATCATTAAAAATGCTGTAGAAATATGTATGTAAACTTTCCTAAGTTAAAGAAAAAATAAATTCTGCAAAGTTTTAGTTTTTAGGAAAAATAATGCATTGACTTGTACCACTAACTGTGTTTAGAAACAATTTTCCAATTCAAACAGGAAGATTTCTAGAAAAATTGTGTTTATAGGAATAAACATTGTTCCAAATAAATAAGGGATAATCAGGTTTCTTTATATTAGCTACTGTTATTAAATAATGTCAGTGGCACCTCCTAAATTCATGTTTAGGTGAAATAAATGTACAGTAACAGTAATGTGATGTGATATGTACAGTTCAGTTGTACATAAAAGTGAAGGAAAGTATGTATTCTCAAAAATTTGAACAAGAACAGTATAGGCATAGAGAGATCTGAATTGATGGGTGGAAATACCAAAACTCGAACAAAGATACTTGGACAATTCAGTGATAATGAAGACAGTAGGTTGGCTATAAACTGGTCAAACAACATAGGTCATTGCTGAATGGATACAAGTTTTACATGTTTTGGTTAACAGGGTCTAAACTTCTACTTAGCCAAAGATCTGGACAGAGTAGAATACTGTCATTAACTCCACTAGAGGACAACTATTTGACAACATAGTATGAGTATCAGCTCTCAAACTGAATAAACTGTTCAGAATTGCAAATATATAACATATAACCATGCCAGTGGACATAAACTGATTTCATAAGGTTTGGTCTATTTTTGCCAGATGATCAGTAATGAGGATACTCTAACTCATTGTCACAGAACAACTGAGTGCCTAAAACTAGACCCAGCTTGTACTTCAGAGGAAAAAAAGCATAGCAGTGATAATATACTAGTTGGTTTGCAAGCAGTACTGGAAACCACACTGATTTTTATGTGCTACAGTCTATTCTATAACATGGTATTATGAATGTAATAAAATTTAGAGTTTCAGATATATAAGCATTACTGTTGCCATATGCAGGTGTAGTTGGTCAGCAGTTTCTTTTGGTGGATATTAATGAGTACTTTTGTTTTCCTTAGAAGCCTTTAAAAAGAAGATATATTGATTGGCAATCATGCTTACTTGATTTCAGTTTGATTGAATATACGTGAAATGTTTTTCAAGCAGTATGGTATCAAATATAAACAGGTTTATCACAACATTTTTGAAAAATTCATAAAAACAAAAAAAATAAATAAATGCGTAAATAAATATTAATTAGTTTTGTGGATAGGACTAAGATTTATTGTCTTATTGCTCTCTTGGTGTACAAACACAAGACATGACATCATGTGATGCTTTAATGACTGCAGATAACTTGTAATGAGTCATTTTGGGTCAAGTTTTCGTGAAGTAGGAGAGGTGGTTGGTGTACCACACAATATATTTATTAAATTCAACATGCTTTTGGTGAAAATAGGTTGTGAAACTCTACTCCAAGAAAATGCTTGGTAACTTGTGATTCACCCCAAAGCTATATTGATAAATTGAAAACAAGTTTGGAAGAGATGTAAGCCTTATTACCCTAATAACTCATTGATTCAATCATTTTAAGTTTGCTGCATCGCTGTATGTCATGAAATAGTATCTGAGGTGATCTTGCACCTTATTGTTTTTTGGTTTTTTTATCAGTTATTTGACTGCAAAGCCTGTAGTACCAAAAGATCATTTGTGAATATGGACTTCAGTGGTAACTCATTTATATACCAAATAATGTGACTGGTCACTTCACACTTGGTTTCCAAAAAAATAAATTGGGGATGGTATTGACATTATTTAATAACAGTAGATGTTCTTTATGATAACTAGACAATAGAAAACTGATTACCCCTTAATAATTTTGAATAATAATTATGAATTAGTTTAATTCATATTTGAGAATTTTGTAAGATCAAAATATTTGTTCCAAAATCTTAAAAATTACTCCATGAATCATATAAGTATTGTCAGAAAATTGTTTATACTGGTCAGAAAGTCGAGCATTTTAATGCTTTTGAAAAAAAAAAATGATAAATATCATTAAAGTTCAGAACTTTTAACAGTATTGTATCTTTTTCAGACATTAGTTAATAAATAAGTTAAGTCTGTAGTTAGAAAATGTTAAAACTTTTTTGTTTCTAATTTCTTATTTTGTATACAACAAGATAAAATTTTTAATTGGAAACCTGAAAGTAACGCATTTGCTTAATTTCAAACATGCTGCTGAATGTTAAATACAACTAGTAGGTGATTGTGATGTTTATAATGAAGCAGTCTGTCCATATCATTATAGTTGAATGTGCTAAATTATGTAGTAAATTACTAAAGGGTTTCATATATATATACATTAATAAAATGTTTACTTGTAAGTAACATACTGTACATGTAAAAAGCTTGTATATTTTACTTATTTTGGTACCTAGCAGTTTTTATCAGAGGACACTGTTGTAACTCATACTGTAAGCTAACTTCTTAAGTATTTTTTTCAGGTAGTTCAAGTTACTGACACAATATTTAAAGGCATCAAGTACTGTATAGGTACTGTTGGATCAAAATAGTTAGAAAAATACTGGCAAAAAGAGTGTTTTAATACTTAGAGAAATATGTTCAGAAATACTAAGTTTTTAAAATAGTTCTTTTTTCAAAATACTTATACTCTAATGGGACAATGGTAAATATTCAGATTTAAAATAATAAAATGAAGAGCTCAATTCCTGTTGGTGGATATAACAGATAGATCTATGTGGCTTTGCTATAAGAAAACACACACACATGCACACTTGAAATACCTTTCCATTATAGTTCATAGCCCCTCTCTGGTACAGTGGTAAGTTTACAGATTTATAACGCTAAAATCAGGGGTCCGTTTCCCCTCAGTGGACTCAGCAGATAGCCCAATGTGGCTTTGCTGTAAGAAAACATTCATACATTTATAGTTTACAGCTTAAAGTATGAGAAACACAAACTATGTAAAAAAATAAACATATCTAAAGTATTTTAAATACTTTTTAAAAATACTTCCAGTTGTGTGTATAATAGGCCCATCCAAGACTTAGGACAGAGATATCTAATGTAAATAAGAGTAACAATTTGTTAATGTTTAAACAAGATCTCATTTATATTCTACTGAGATCAACAACCACAATTTGATACCACCTGCTTTAGAGGTTTGTAACATGAACATTTTCTATGAAATGACCATTTTGTGGTATACCTGTTTATCTGGTATCAGTTCACATTCATTTTAATGTTCTTCTTGAAAAATAAATTGAATTATCATGTGGTAAGAAGATGTTCAACAACATTGTAAAATAATGTATATATACACACACACACATATATTTGTTGTAAAACAACACTCTGCCTTTGTTCATTAATTTACTGAACAAATACAGCTCAACTTTGTACTGAATTCTAATTTACTAGTTAATTTTCTTTTCCTATTTTTGTGTACAGTTTGTCCCCCATTTTTTTAATATACAGATATCTTTCAAAAATTCTCATCCAAACATAAGATATAATATGGTGCAACACTTACATTTTTTTCCATTTGTACTTAAATAACTGGTCTATTAGCTAATTGACAATCAGGAAGTTAGATATAGTGCTATTAGTGCTACAAGCAGTGAATTTAACTTTAATTAGCCTACTCTACTGAGCAACAAGTTTCAGCCCTAATTTCTGAAGCTGAGGAAGTTTTGGAAGGAAAAAAACCCCAAAAGGGTCAGAAATGGATGTGAGTGATAATGTTATAGGTGACTTCTTGGCAAGTCATGTGGATAGGATTGTCTGTGGTGTAAATAGGGAGAAAATAATCAGATTTTGCTTCCCAGGTACACAGATAGAGGATATAACTGACAGAGCAATATATGTAATATATAATGTAATGATGCAGTTTTTTATGGTGCATGTAGGGTCTGATAATGTAAGGAAAACTAATACAGAAGAGTTAATTAATAAATGCAAAGGGTTTATAAAGGTATTTAAAGAAAAAGGCTATAGCTTGATTTTATCAGGAATACTGCCCAGAATTAACTGTGGAGATGAAGTTATAATTATGTCATTAGGGCTAAAATTTAGGCTTAGGTTAGTATGTAAAGATTACCATATTGGCTGATTGGGCCTGTGGAATTAGCTCAGTGGAGCCCCCAGTAGCTAAGCGATATGTCTGTGGACTTACAACGCTAAAATCCAGGTTTTGATACCCATGGTGGGCAGAGCACAGATAGCCCATTGTGTAGCTTTGTGCTTAATTGAAAAAAACAAAGTTCAGTGGAAGAAGGGAGTTTTTTGAATGGATTGTTTACATTTAAATAAAAAGGGAGGTGCTTGTGTGCTGTGGCTGTTAAATCAGCTTTAAGGGAAGTTTTAAACTAGGACTAGACAGTGGTGAAGGCCAGGAAAAACTAAATGCAAAAAAGAATAATAGGCAAAAAAATAAGTTTAGCATAGGAAATGAGAAAAGAAGTAGTTACAAAGGTAAGTTTAATTGTCACTATTGTAATGCTAGAAGTATAAAGAATAAATTAGATGATCTTAGAGCACTAGTAGGAATATAGGATTTAAATATAGTCAGAATAACCGAAACATAATTACATATAGATGATTTTGAGAGCAGAAATTTCTTTGAAATACACTACTTTAGTGCTCTATCCCTGTATTTAATAGCGATTGAATTACTAAAGATGGAGGAATTTATATGTAGAATGTGCATTACATCTTGTTGAAGTTGAGGATATCAAAGATAATGGCAAAGAAATTAAATTCATTTGGGTGTCTGTTAGTGGTTATAAAGGAAAGATATTTTCTGAAAATTTGTTACAGTTCACCAAATGATACAATAACATTAATATAACAGTTATTAATGAGGTCATAATTATGGGTGATTTTAATTTCAAACATATAAATTCTATGCTAGAGTTTTTTAAACTGTTCAAGATGACTTTCTTGCCCGATTATTTAAGGAACCTACTAGAATCAGTGCTATTTTAAATTTATTGTTAACTTGTAATCTAGAAATGATCTAGAGGGTGGAAATTAGGTGACATCTTGGTGCAATTGATCATTTCTTTATTAGTTAGGTTTAATGTTTGCAAGATGTGAAGATCAGGAATATTGGTATTTTGGTTACAAATTTCAAAGAAAGCTAATTTTGAAAGAATGGAACAAGAATTACCTGTTGTGAATTGGGCAGCTGAATTAGTTGGAAATTGATCAGATATAAAGAATTTAAAAACAATAATTTTTTAAATATTCAAAATAAATATTCATTACAGAAAAAATAGGGTAGATGCATCTTAAAAATCAGGTTGGCTTACAAAGACTATAAAAGATTAAATTAAAGAAAAGCATGATAAATTTAAGAAATTTAAATGGATTGTTAAGACAAAAGATTTAAAATATTAAAGGAGATCAAGAAAGTTGGTAAACCTGAAACTTTGAACTCCAAAATGATGTATTAGAAAAGTTTGGCTGAAAATGTTAAAATTAACAGTAAGGAGTTTTTTTTTTTAATACATCAAGGGTAAACTAAATCTTAGGATGGGGATATGAATTTTGAGGGATGACTAAAGAAAGCTCATATATAATGATTGAGGTGGTTAGGTTATTAAATTTGGCTTTTTCTTTGTTTTTTTACAAACAAATATCTAAGCACTATTCCAAATATTGAACAATTAATAGATGGAAACAAGTTGACTGCACTTAGTCTGAGCTAGTTAAGAAAACATTGGGAAGTTAAAAGAACAGTAAGGGTCCTGGACCAGATAATATTTTTCCAACAGTTTTGAAGGAGTTTAGAGATTGGATATGTGAGTCACTTGCTACAATATATTTTCAGTCTTTGGATAGTGGACAGGTACCAGAGAATTGGAAGTTAACTACTGTAACTCCTCTTTTCAGATGAGATGAAAATTATCCTAATACTTAATTACACTATGTAACCCAAATTTTGTTCCTAGATAGTTTGTGTTATTTCTAAATTGCTTATATTGTAAAAGTACAGAAAATGGCCATTATTCCCTTCAAACTTTGCTTTTGTGACCAGGACAATGGAAATTTAGAAATTAACCTATTTTCTATGTAAAAACAAGCATTTTCATTTACATAAGGTCTGAATAAAACAACATATGAATCAAGATTTACATGTATTTATACTAAAGTTGTACAAAAATGAACAAAAAAATGTTTAGAAGTGAATAGTTTTTCAAGATTTGCAACTGTAATGTAAATCACTATCATGTATCAGCCCCTAAATATAGTCTCTTATCATGTTTTTGTTGTATGTTCCTGGGTCACAAAAGCAAAGTTTGAAGAGAAAAAAATAGGTCTTTTCCATTTACTTTAGATATAAGCAATTGGGAGATAACACTTTCTGTCCAGGAACAAGAAAAAGTAAACATTTTGTTTCATAGTGTTATAGACCCATTAGTCTTGCATCAGTTGTAGGAAACGTTTTGGAAAGTCTGATAGAAGATACTTTGAAAAGTCATTTAACAAAGTTTAGAATTTTATTGGATAGTTAGCATGGTTTCAATAGAGAAAAATCTTGCCTTACAAATCTTTTCGCATTCTTTGCAAAGGTTACTGCACATTCAGATAAGGTTAACAATGTAGATCTGGGGGCAGGTAATTTCAGTACAGTGGCATGGTTCCTTTGAAACCAGTATATGAGTCATTCATGCTTTGTTGCAAGAATAAATAACTTAGAAACCACACTTGAATAAACTACCTCTGCACCTACTCACTCTTGTCAGTAACTCATTGGTAAGTAGGAAGACTTATAATGATACAAATAAGGCAAAGATACCCATGGTAAACACAACAGAGCACTGTGCTTAATAAAAAATACTATTCCTATATGTTGACTTTAGTTTCTAACACACGTGCATACAACAGGTTTTTCCACAGTCTCTGTATCGTAATGCTTTAAACAAGAATAGAGAAAATAAATGTATTTAAATAAACAAACAAACAAAAACTGAAGGTGCCACACTTATTCGGTAAAGAAACGTACTGGAATTGAAGGTTACATCTTATATGTTTAATTTCTTAAAAACAAAAACCATTTCTCAATAAGCATGGGTATTTATAGAGTATATTATAGAGGGGAGGAAGAGCAATATGATATCGGAGATCTAACTAACTAGGGAAATGCAAAATTGATCCCTGTATCTTACTCGTTAAGTACAATATTAGTGAAACGACTATGATGCTAAATACTTTTGGTACATGTAATTTTTCATACATTTTAACGATCAACTTCACTGAAGCTGAATCTATAGTATTCTGAGATGCAACTTAATTGTCGAATAAGTTATTAAACCACAATAACTGGAAATAAACAAAAACTTGGCACTTCTTTATTTAATAGCTAAATATTCTGTAGTTAGGACTGAAGTTTAAATAGATCCTTTCAATAATTAGGAACAGTAGAAACTTGACATTAGTTAGCAAATTTCACTACTAAAACGCCCCCACGGCTGAAAAGGCGAGCATGTTTGGTGCAACGGGGATGCGAACCCACGACCCTCAGATTACGACTCGCACGCCTTAACCCACCTGGCCATGCCGGGCCCTGACTACATGTTTGAAGGCGGTTGTGTATTTAAGTGTAGGAATGTAGAGGGCGTACTTAGATGTTGGATATATTTATTAATATATAGGTATAAAGGTGTTCCTTTGTATTGGTTTATTTTGGACTTGAGTTGTTGTATAAGTAAAGCTTCTCTAATTTTGTGTTTGTTAATGTTTCGTTTCTTCTTTATTTAGTATTTGGGTGTTTTCTATGGTTATATTGTGTTTATTTGTTTTGCAGTGTTCGAAAACGTGTGAAGGTGACTTTTTGTGTTCTTTGAGTCTAGTTTCCATTTTTTTACTTGTTTCTCTAATATAGAAGTCGTGGCAGTTATCACATTGTATTTTATAAATAATGTTGGTGTTGTGTTTGTCAGTGTAGTTTTTACATAGTATAAACCTCAGTTTTGTGCCTGTTTTTTGAATAAATGTGGTATTAACTGGAATATCATATTTTGTAACTAGTTTTTGCCAAATGTTTATTTTTCTGCTGATGTCGGGAATATACGGTATGCAGCAGTATATTGTTTCATGACCTTTTTAAATCGTGGGGTATATTTACTTTTGTTAGTTGATTTTGTTTTTGTCTAGGTGTGCGCGTATAATATTTTCTACGGCTGGTGGAGGAAACTTCTTGATGTTGATGAAGTATTGTTTTATTTTGTCTAGTTCGTCATTAATTTTATCTGGTGAGCATAGTTCTATGGCTGTGTTTATTTGGTTTCTTAGTGTGTTGAGTTTTTGTTTTGTTTTATGTGTTGAGTCCCAAGGAATGTATAGTCCAGTATGGGTGATTTTTCGGTGGATTTCTGTTTTAAATTGTGCATTGGTTCTTGCAATTTTGAGGTTAAGAAATGATATTTGATTGCTTTCTTCCTGTTCACATGTGAAGTTAATGTTGGGATGTATAGATGACCGAAGAAGGTCAAAAGGTTGTTCGCTCCTCCAATGCTTTCTCTACCCATACCAGTCGTTTTAAAATATATAATGTATTTTTTTGATTAGGCTGATATAAAGTAGTATAAACTATAATTATTTATGTATTGTATATTCTTATATTTTGTGTAATTATTTACCTTCGTGTATATGTAATTATTGTATATAATGTTATGTATATGCCTTCGTACTTCATTATGCCAGCTTTTGCTGCCCGACATTCAGCTGACTAGATCTGCAAAGATGTCGTGTTGGACGTAAGATATACATATAAAGTGTTGTTTTGTGCATTTGTTTATAAGATTGTTATAATTAGCATATACTTTTTATATATTCAATTTAATTTTATGTAAAATTTTAATTTAGAAGTAATGTTAAATGTTTTATTAAATTTCTGAGCTGGGCAACGCCAACAGATTCCTTTCTTGGTTAGCATGTTTCAATTGATAAATACAAGATATTCTTATAAACCAGCAAAATATTAATTTATATAGGATAATTAATTAAGAAAATCCTAGAGATATACATTTTTGTGAGTTAAAATTTTCATTTTTAACACTATCCACTGATAAAAGAAAACAAATCACGTCAAATGTCAGTTTCAAAAGTATCGATAGTAGTAGCGATAATAGCGCGTCATTGAAGGTTGTCCAGAAATAAATCTCGTAATTTTCACGATGACATTTAGAAGCTGAATATTGAGTAACTTATCATTGGTTGGTTGGTTTAATCCAACGTTTGTTGGTTACAAGGTAAGACACCTTAATTGTCTGCTGTTTCAACTCTGCTCAGAGTAAGTTTTGCAACCCCAATGCAGCATGGATAAGGACTTTCGTCTGATATTTCTCTGCGATTTCAAACTTGAACGAAAAGCTACATGAAACATCAACGAGGCATTCGACCATGGATCTGTCACTGAACGTATACAGTTCAGCATTGGTTCCAATGGTTTCGATATGGAGATGAAAGTCTTGAAGATTGTGGAAGGAAACCATCCTTAGATGAAAAGACGTTAAGGGAAGCAGTTGAGACAGACCCTGGCACAACAGAATGTGAACTTGCAGAAAAGCTAGACACAAGCACATCAAGCATTTTAAACATTTTAAAATGTTCAAGCACTTTGACAACTTTTTGAACAATAAATGTTTTCAAAACCAAGCAGTTATAGAAGAAGCTTTCAGGCAGTTTATTGACCACATAAACTCTGATTTCTACAGCACGGGCATAAACAGCATCGTTACACGTTGGCAAAACTGTATTGAAGCAAATGGTGATTACTTTGATTAAAGCATGTTTTACAACACGAGTTTATACTTTTCCAAACTTTGCAGTTCGAAAACGACATTTATTTCTGGATAACTTAATAATTAACTGATACAATAATTTATGTACCTTAATAGACGTTTTTCATATAGTTCATTGGAAAAACTCAAATAAAAATAGCGCAGTTAAAGACTGGACACATATTTACATTAATCTAAAATAATGCAGATTTAATTATAAAATTAAATTATATAAATAGATATATTTATGTACAATGTTATAAAATAATATTTCCATATGACATAACTGAGTGAAACGTCAATCTCTAAATGCGGTATTTTGAGTTATGGGCAAGAACAGACAAAGTGCCTGTTCGCCCACATTTCTAGAGAGATATTTTTAAAACTAAATTTTAACATATTTGGTAAAGTAAAGAAAAGGCAGAACAAGTTATGCACATGTAGATCGTTGTCATGTTGCTGGTAAGGAAAAAAATTATTTAAAAGTATACTATATGAGTGAGTCATTTTTGTCAGTTTCTATTAAAGAGAGAATAACGTATATACGCTCATAACAAAAATTAAGCTCATTATAGCTTTGCCTAAATACAAGCTAGAAAGTAGATAATGTATTAAATTTCTCCGTCATTTTTGTGTCTTGGCGTTAGAGTTCATATATTGCAGACGAAACCAGACTTAACTACTGTGTATATATTAACTGACTCTGCATAAGGCCTTTTTATGAACCATAATCCCTGAAAAAGGCTTAAAATGAATAAATCCAAATTTTTGTATGTCAGTATATTGAAGAAAAAATTATATTTTGATAATTTTCATCTTTATTGCTGTAAATTTGACACCACAAACAAAAGTTTAAAATATGCATTTGTATGCTGTTTAATATTTGATTGCATAAATCCTTTAAAACGCCTAAATCAAAAAGATAAAAATAAATCTATGCATATTGGATTAAGGTATAACCCTACCAAGTTTCAAATCAATTCGTTGAGAAATGAAACAATGGAAGTTGGTTGAAAAGTGTTTTGTAGCAAAAGAGACAACAACAGGAAAACAGTATGTTTCTCTGCAAAGTCGTAACAAGAAAGCCTTTGCTTCATTGGCGACTAATCAGACTTCTTTCATTATTCCCATCAGTGTGGATTCCTGTACGTGGGCTCCCCGCTAGTGAAGCGGTATGTCTACGGAGTTACAACGCTAAAATCAGGGGTTCGCTTCCCTCGGTGGGCTCAGCAGATAGCCTGATGTGGCTTTGCTATAAGAAAACACACATACACTCCTGTACGTGGTGAGGGGACCTTCAAGGGTAGGTTCTGTTCTTTCAGTATACCTCCTGTGGGATCTAAACATTCACCCACGTGTTTGCCTTGCATGGCTACCCGTGAAAGGGAGGAGAAGATCTTGATGGTTCAGGGGTTCAACACTAATGCACCACTTTGGCCTTGAATTCCTGTAGAAGGGCGGCCTTGGGGTGGTCCCCATTGGGTCAAACGGCTGGTCCACTCAAGCTAGGGTAAACCAAGTACCAGTGCTGGATGTTCTCAACAGGTATTTTGGACATTATATATGATGCTGGTGTTTGAGTATAGTGCTCACAAAACCCTGGCGTTGCTGCAGTGTCCTTGGTTGACATTGTAGTGTGTCCCCTCGTAGGGTTCCATGGCGGGTGGAGTCATTGGGCATCGAAATTTCCCTTTCTTTATTATGGATACTTCAATTAAAAATCTTAATAAAATAGTGAAAAACAGTCTATAGGTAAACGACCATGCCTTGAAGATTCTGAGCAGCAATCCTCATCATTTGTGCCATCTGTTGTAACCTCATTTTCTTATATTGCATTCACTTTCATACAAACCTTTAGGGCAAATGTCTCTCTTTTTCATTCAGAAGGGACTAGAGGGACTTGCTGGCTCTCCAAAATCAGTAAAGAAGCTTCGATCTGGTGACATATTGGTGGAAACATCCACATCTCAACACAGTGAATTCCTCTTGCATTCAAAGGCCATTGGGGATATACCTATTGAGGTTACACCTCATGCTACTTTGAATTTATCACGAAGAGTTATTGTTGAGAGGGATTTGAATAACATCCCCGAGTCGGAGATTGTCGCTGGTTTCTCCACCCAAGGAGTTTCTGCAGTGAGGCATATATCCACTCGCAAAGATAGAATTATGGTGCCGACCAATGTCCTCATTCTCACATTTACGTCACCACGTTCGCCTGCCACCATCAAGACAGGTTATCTTAATTGCAGAGTATGGCCATACATTCCAAACCCTCTCCAATGTTTCCAGTGTCAACGTTTGGTCACTCAAAGACATCGCGTCATGGTTCCTTAGTGTGTGCTCGTTGCAGTGGCAAGGACAATGATGCCTACTAGTGTGAAACAGACCCTCATTTCATCAATTGCAATGGCTGTCACCCGTCCTACGTTTGTTCTTGCCCTAAGTGGTTGGAAGAAAAAGAGGTGCAGCATTTGAAAACATTACCTATTCCGAGGCTCAAATATTGCTGTGCTCAACCTCATCTCGGACGTATGGTACTGCACTTCGTTTCACAACTACTGTGGGAGAGGAGATAGTGTACTTCCTAAAGAATCGTTCTCCAAACAAATGAAATGTCTTTTGACCTCCATGGTTAAAAAAGATGATAAATCAACTTCAACACCTATCTCTGTCCCTTATATACATTCCAACAAACCCCAAGATCCACATCCTTTGATACCAGGTACAGGCTTTCCTCAGATACATCCTCTTTTCCCACCTCAAGATGCAAAACAATCATTTTTTCACGTCCTCAGTCTCTGGAATCCTCTTCCAACGGCGAAGATCTGCTCAATTGACCCAAGACAGGATCCATGGAGGTCGATAGATCTCCTTCGAATGAGGTTAGTAAGGAAAAAAGATGTTGTCGTAAACAGAAGGGTTCTCCATCCGTATATTAAAATGGCCACCCTGATACAATGTAACTGTCGAGGATTACATTCTAATCTGGATGACATCATACTGATTACTTCCTACCATCCTGTTTGCTTTTCTTTACAGGAAACATTTCTGAAACCTGCTGATACATTCACCTTTCGGCGGTTTTCTTTGTACAGAAATGACAGACTGTGTGATGGACGAGTGCATGGAGGGGTGGCACTGTTGGGTGATCGACACACCCTTGGAGGTAGTAGCCATTCGTGTTTCCTTAAGTCATACTATCACTGTCTGCTCTCTCTACCTGACGCCTGGAGAGACATATGATCAATCAGACCTTGTTTCTCTCATTGAACTGTTTCCATCTCCCTTTTTCATCTTGGGGGACTTTAATGGGCATCATCCCTTCTGTGGAAGTGCTGATATTGATAGGAGGGGTCGCTCTGTAGAGTGTATGCTCTCTGATTACAACCTTTCTCTTTTGCATTAATTGTATTATTAATTTTTGTGTGCTTGTATCTTTTTATAGCAAAGCCACATCGAGCTATCAGCTGAGCCCACTGAGGGGGATCGAACCCATGATCTTAGCGTTGTAAATCCGTAGAGTTACCGCTGTACTAGCGGGGAAGGGGGCTGTCGTATCTAATAGACAAACAAGAAAAAATCCTGAATCGACGCGTCTGTAAATATATCTTAAAACTACGAACTGCTGGGTTGCCACTAAAAAGGAAAAGTCCTATGTAAATAATACTAATTAGACGACTAGGTTCCAAGCAATGAATTGCCCTGGTGGTTAATGCGCTAATCTCGCAAATTGCAGGGAGTGGGCTCGAACTTCATTACTAAACATACTTGCTATTTCATTTGTTTGGCGTTTAATGCAACAATCAATTGGTTAGAGTAGCCCAAGAATTAGCGGTGAGTGGTGTTGACGATAGCTGCCTTCTCTTTAGTCTATCGCTTCTAGATTTGAAATGGATAGCATGGGTAGCCTTCGAATAGGTTTTCGACCTAGACGAAAAGGAAAATCAAATAACAAAAGTAAATATACCTCACGATTTAAAGAAGTCATGAAACCATATACTGCTGCATACCGTATATTCCCGACATCAGCAGAAAAATAACCAACATTTGGCAAAAACTAGTTACAAAATATGACATTCCAGTTAATACCAAATTCATTCAAAAACCAGGCACAAAACTGAGGTCTATACTATGTAAAAACTACACTGAAAAACATCACACCAACATTACTTATAAATTACAATGTGATAACTGCCACGACTTCTATATTAGAGAAACAAGTAGAAAAATGGAAACCAGATTCAAAGAACACAAAAAGTCACCTTCACACGTTTTTGAACACTGCAAAACAAATAAACACAACATAACCATAGAAAACACCCAAATACTAAATAAAGAAGAAAAGAGACATTACCAAACGCAAAATTAAAGAAGCCTTACTTATACAACAGCTCAAGCCCAAAATAAACCAATACAGAGGAATACCTTTAAACCTATATATTAATAAATATATCCAACATCTAAGTACGCTCTCTACATTTCTACCCTCAATTAACAACCGCCTTCAAACATGTTTTCAACTATCGGTCACTTACCTTTTTTTCTTCGTGAGCCTGACGGTGACTGAAGAAGGTCGAAACGTTGTTCGCTCCGCTACATAGTGCTTTCTCTATCCATAACAGCCGTTTTTTACATATATAATATGTCACCAGCATAACTCCGTTTGTTCGAATTTTGTTTCTGAATGAACAGCCCTGAAAAATTATCTTCCTGTAAAAAAAAAGTTATGTAAACAGATGTTTCATGACTTTCTTAATTCTGATGAGATCACTTAATTTATTCCTATCTTCACTGCTGAAGTTTGTTCCAAATAGAGGTTACTTAAAATCGTGAAGTTTAATGTTCTGCTTTCCAACATTGTCATTAACTCCACGTGCTTACCTCTATCAAAAGCAGTTTTGTGGGATTAGGGGCTGATAATTTTTGTGGGCCCTACATCCCACGAAATTTTACATAGAATAAAATTATCAATGGGTCCCCTCTAGACCCTTCATAAGTACACCACTGATCAAAAGCTTTGTCGTAATCAATAAAACACAAGAAAATGTTCTTTTTTAAAATTATTGCGCTGTCCAAAATTAATAACATCATGAAGATAGCTTTTCTTGTACTATGATTTTCAATAAATGTACACTGAACCTATAACTTTCTGGTCTTATTCAATTTCATAGCTCTCGTCATCAATATTTTTAATAAGATCTTTGTTACGTGGCTTATTAAACTAATGGTTCAATAGTGCTCACATATAAGAGCTCTAGCTCTTTTGGTGAGAGCAGTAAAGATCAATTTACTGATATCTTCACGTGTATCACAACTTTCATAAATCTCATTGGTAACAGTTTACTCTTCTGTACCAAATTCTTCCAAGCATTTTGTTTGTTGTCCCACTACAATTTCATCTGCCCCTGTAGCTTCATTGGTTTTCATTCTGCGAATAACTGTTCTTCTGACTTAAGAATTTTTAATCTTCTTAATAGATGACTTTATATTACGATTGTCGTAAAATATAATCTTTATTATATCCTATTCTCAACACTTATTCTCATTTATCACCATTCTTGGCTTTTATATATACATACACATAATTCTATTTTGACAAAAATACCCTTTCAAAATAGATGTACGTGTTTTTTATTTTGGAATTTCGTGCAAAGCTACACGAGAGCTATCTGCGCTAGCCGTTTCTAATTTAACAGTGTAAGACTGGAGGGAAGGCAGCTAGACATCACCACTCACCACCAATGAATAGTAGGAATGACCGTCACATTATGATGCCTCCACGGCTGAAAGAGTGAGCATGTTTGGTGCGATAGGAATTCGAACCCGCGACCCTCAGATTACGAGTCGAACGCCTTAACCCACCTGGTCATGCCGGGTGTCAGATGTACGTCTACACTAAAGAGTCAGCTTGCCTAGAACAGTGGTTCACAGAATCTGTTAGTCTGAAGCAGCCTTGATGTGGATATTACAAACAAAAAATTCCCCTTCCTCCACTACTTTAGCATGACGATTGGAAAAGTTGTGTAATATAAAATAACATCTCCTTTCGACATACAGTATCATTTAATTAAACATAAATTGTATAGGCATATTTTTATTAAGAATTAAAATAAATTCAACATTTTTGGGAAACGCTGGCCTAGAACTCAGTGTTCTTAACATTTAAGAAAATTATATGTGCAAATCCACTTAGTTTCATTAGAAACTCTAACGCTTGTGTATATAGTTGAGAAAAAAATACGGTTATAACTTCAAATACAGTACCACAAGATTAGCTTTCAGAAAGTTAGAAACAACAAGCTGACAATATGGTTACGTACTACTCAAAATAATACATTATCATTATGTAAAGACAACGCTCATATATGTTTTCATCACAGGTTTGACTACGAAAGATACTTATTTTTTTTCAAATAAAAATAGCTTATTTCAAAGTTTTGTTCTAAAATGATTTCAATGAAGTTAAAGCAAATTCTTGTTGACGATCCAACACAGCAAATTTGTACATATATACAATTTTGAAATTACCATTCCACTGAAACGTGATAGGGATCGCTTTTTTAACTTTTGTACCAACAGTTCCATCAAACGTATATGCAATTCGTATTACTTCGGTTAGTAATGTGGATATAAGGTAACTTGTGTACAATGTAAAATCATTCTCATAGTTATACCAGCTGTTTTTCACACATACAATACCTATTTTGTATCGTAATCTCTTTTCGAATTATAAAATTTCGCTGATTTCAGCCATTTTTCCTTTCAATTCTCAGAATTGTTTGTAACTAGACTATTTCCAATAATTAATGCAAGCGTTCTTTACATATATAGTTGGGTGTCCAATTTCTCTTCGGAGTGTGGAATGTATAAAGGTTGTATGAGAATTTTAGTGTACTTTGTGGTTTCAAAAGAACATTTATACATAATTTAAAGTTTGATGTTCCAGACTGTAATTAGCTTCATTTCTGGCAGAAGCAGTCCTGTTACATTCTTATAGCTGTACTACACAAAACACACTAGGGTGATGCATAACAGTGAACAAGTTACAGTTTATTTTCTTTATTAAAAATCGACTTACTTAAAAGCAAAGACTTATGATGATTATACAGATAATGTGGATTTTCTTCCTCAATTAAAACAACTCTAGTTTTCATAATAGTTCTGAACCAATATTCACGTTTCTAGCTAAATTATGCTGAAGGTCAATTCTCTTGAATTGAAAAAAGTGTTTCTTTGGTGTACTTGCAATTTTGTTGTTGTTAGAAAGTTGACAATTATTTCAAATATCTTTCTTTTACATTTTTTATTTTATACACTGTTACACAAAAAGAATTTAAGCTTTAACAGCATATTTTCTCATTGGCCAAATCCTCAACTTTCTCTGCTCCTTCTTGGTTTTCAGATTTTTTTCATATGATGTGAGGGCACGTCTCATAGCCCTGGTCTTCTTGGGCCTCAGGTCCTTTGGCTTGTACTTCTTGCCCTTGTGAAACTTTCTCAAATTTTCCTTCTGCGTTTGATGAATGACAGTCAGTACTCGAGCAATGGATTTTCTCACAACTCGGCTGCAAAATAAATTTCACTACATTAATTATTTTATACAATATGAAACACAAGTTAAACACATTATTAGAGCATATCAGTCCTATCGATCCATTATTAATCCATCAGGAATCTGTCAAAAAGTATACTCATCCTCCATGCTCTAAAAGTATTTTGTTTAAGAATTAAAATTAGGTTTGGTGTAGTTCAATTTCAGTTAACAAAGAGAGGCACTGATAAATCACATACATTTTTTACAATGCATTTTAGAAAAAATTAAAAACTTATGAATTGCAAACATAATTTCTAACTGCTGTTTATATTTCACAGTATACTCACATTTTAGAAAGTTTAGAAGCAGCTCCACCTGTTACTTTAGCTACACGTAAGGCTGCAAGCTCTTGTTTCAGTTCCTCAAGCTTTTTCAACAATTCTTCTTTCTTTTTTCCTCTCAGATCCCGAGTCTTTACTTTCGACTAGAGAAAACCAACATTAATACATAGTCATTACAGATACTGAAAGTATTCTGACTTTAAGATGGAATATTTTCAATAACAGATACAGCATCTTGAATTGTTAATTTTTTTAAAAGTCTTTTCTCCATTTTAGCTTATACACACCACCATAATTTAGTTTAACAATCACTCGATATCTGCCTATTCATTTCAACTATTAGATTTTAACATATATTTAAATGATTCATTACTGATCTTTAACCAGTAAGTATACAGTTTGACTTTTATGATTTGAATCAATCTTGAATCTAAGAATTATACAGGGTAGACCAAAATTCTTTACTATTTTAAAATTTAGTAATTAAATAACTATGGAAACACAAACATGCAGTTTTCAACATCTTGTAGCTCAACTCAAACAGTTAAGGATAACATGTACATGGAGCTAAAGACAAGGACAATGGATGCCACCATCACTGTAACTGTAGACATGTTCAGCAAAAGGGAAAGGAAATCAAATATTGGTTAGATGTATTAATAACCATTAATGATTGACACATATGAGTCTAATGACAGGTCAATAAAAACTGTTTAAAATGAGCAACAAGATGTGGAAATTAAATAATAGATTGAACAATCTTGGTGCTATCAATGAAAAACAAGGGGCAAGATTTTATCAAAACATCAGGGAAATGGGTAGGAGTTACCAGGGAAAGTGGAACATCAGCATGATAACTTACTATTGCTAGTGACTGAAACAATATGCTCCACAATAAAAGTTTATAGAAACTAAAAGATGTACACTTCATACACACACAAAATCAGGATGAAGGAGGATGGACATTCTTTTGACATCAGTGTTCTTCCCCTTTCTTCAGTTTGCATTTTTGTTGATAAACATAATAATAAAATGTTTACTGGTGTAAACTAAATCAATTTGATGTAAGCAAGTTTTTCTCTGCCGAGTATGTAAAAAATAAAACTAATTTTTAAAATTTGCTTAGCTGAATTACAGGAAGTTTGTTATTAAAACCAATATAACTTTTATAAAGTTCAAATTTGCAGACCTGGGTAATCAATTAATCCTTGGCACATATGAGACCTTGAAAGTTGGAATAATCAAAAACAGTAGCAATTAGAAATTTCACGTGATTAGTTAATCATTTTTGTGAGCTATTATACAAATCAAGAGAAACAATCCCAAATTAAATCAAAAAACGAAAAATTATAACCACCCTATTTTGCCTACTTAGAATAATTGAAAACAATATCATTTAGTTGACTATTTTTTATGCTCATAGCTAATCAAAGTCTTACAAGTTAATTGTCCAGATCTGTTTACAAAGGTTTACAAGGTACAAACATAGCAAATTCTACACCCAAGAGCACATCAATTCGAAAGCAATCACTTGGAATTTGAATAAAATACTGTGTAACATGCTGGACTTTTGATGCAACTTTGACAATTATTTGCTAAGAAAGTTGTCAGCAAGTTAAATGTCATTATTCAGCATAACTTACATATTAAAATCTAACTAAAGTATTTGAACAAATATGATTTTACATGACAATGAAATGTGATGCTGGTTTAACCACTTAAATAGGCCTACGTTTTTACTTGTTCACATGAATAACTTGTATTATGCATTCCTCCCCAAAATATTTACTGAAACTGAAGTTGTAACTTAATCAGACTTACTTTTCACATCTCTTTTTAAAATTCTAAAGAATAACTAAACTAAATATTAATTGAAACAAAACAGTTCATGCAAAACTAATTGTAGCAAGATTACTATGCTTTAACTAGTAGTAGGCATATAAACACTGGAACATCATTTACCAATGCATCCAATATAATTCACATACACTGCTGGCCAAAATCTTAAGGCCAATGAACATAAAGAAAAAATATGCATTTTGCATTGTTAGACTCGACCACTTATTTGAGTAGAGCTTTGAAAGATGAAAATATAAATAAACTTTTTTAGCATTTAATAGGGAAAATGTGAACACTATGAAATTAGCCTAAATACTAGCTGGTCAAAAGTTCAAGATCATACCAAAAAGAAGACCTAAACAGGGTAGGAAATGTCTAACAAGAGGTCTCAGTAGTGAGTTGCACAGCCGTCATTGCAAATAACTGCAAACATTCACTTTGGCATGGTTGATATAAGCTTTTGCAGAAAACTGGCCGGAATGTTATTCCAAGTGGTGAAGATGGTTTCATGAAAATCATGCACTGTTTGGAATTGATGTCCATTTCTATATACTTCCCTTGCCATCTACTCCCAAACATTTTCTGTGGGGTTCAGTTCAGGCAAACATGCTGGATGGTCCAAAAGAATCACATTATTCACCATGAAAAAGTCCTTTGCCCTGTAGGCATTGTAGATTGCAGCGTTGTCCTGTTGAAAGATCCACTCATTTCCAAACAAGTGAGGGCCTTCATTCAATAAGGATGCTCTCTCCAACATGCCAATGTAGCCAGCTGTTGTTTGATGCCCCTGTATAACCTGAAGCTCCAATGATCATGGAAGGAGAAAGCACCACAGATCATGATGGAATCTCCTCCACTGGGTCATGTAGAAAATGTCTCCGGTGGGATATCCTCATCGTGCCAGTAACGTTGGAAGCCGTTTGGACTATCCAGGTTACCTTTTTTTCTCATCAGAGTATAAAACCTTCTTCCACTTGTCTACATCCCATGTTTGGTACTTCTCAGCAAAGTTTATCCGACTGTTTCATGGTATGGAAGGAGGCATTGCGTTTGAAGACGTTTACAGTTTTTAAAGCCTTTCTCTTGTATATGCCATCTTATTGTTCTTGAGCTGCATTCTGTGTCTGTAAGGGCCTTAATCTGGTTCGACAATCAGTTGGTATTTTGCTGGACAACTCGTTAAATCCTCCTGTTCAACACCGACAAAATTTTCTTGGGCCAACCACTTGAAATTTTCCTTCTATATTCCCCAGGGTCTTTTAAGAAATTTGCAACTGCAGTTTTATTACGCCCAATCTCACCAGCGATGGCATGTAGAGAAAGAACTTGCTTTTACAGCTCGACAATTCTGCCATGTTTAAACTCTGCCAACCCTTTAGCCTTTGCCATGTTTTTACCTAATGTAACACAGGAGGTGTCAGTGGGAGATGGTGACAATGCTAATGCTTGAACACAAATGACTAAATTTCATTACGTGTTTACCAATTAATGCTTCGTTTCAGTATGGTCATAAACTTTTGACCAGCTTGTATTTAGGTTAATTTCAGTGTTAACATATTCCATATTAAATGCTAAAAGTTTATTTTTTTTCCCCTTTTTATTTTCATTTTTCGAAGCTCTACTAAAATAAGTGGTTGAGTCTAACAATGCAAAATGTATATTTTTTCTTTATGTTCATTGGCCTTAAGATTTTGGCCAGCAGTGTATACAACTTAAATGTAACTTTGCACAGGTGTTCAATTTTGATTTTTTAAAGTACATTATTATTTTATAAATGTATAACTTATACAGCTACCCAGAAGTTGTGTGTATGATTACTTTTGATCATTTCATTATTCACTGTAGGTTGATTTATGCTTAAATCATTCACCATATTGAATCACTCTATTCTACAATATGCAGATATATGTGCAAATTTTTTTATTTTTTTTTAAACAAATAGATCTAATATGTAGTGGCATGGTATTAGAAAGTTCCAGAGAATTTTAGTTCCCAGCCAAGAAAGTGTGCAAATGCAAAATTGCAGTTGTGAAAAAACAAAGCTCACATACATAAAATTTGAATGATGTACACCAAACAACAAATGGAAAACATCTATAGTAGTAATATATACTAGTTAAAACTGGCTTTAAAAAATACTGTGATTACAGATGAAACCACTGTCCACCATTCCTCAGCAACCAGCAAATGAACATTAAAATTGAAACCAACATCTCAGTTCGAATTAACCTGACCAATAATGATCAGTGATTCAAACATTAGTTCTTCTCAAACTATTATCTTGTACTTTGGTCTGTCCAGTTTTATTGGATCCAAAAGTATTTACAATTTAAAAAACACATAAAACTTTAAGACCATATAAAATTCTATTTAGCCACTGAATAAACGAAAGAAGAGTATGCAATAAACTTGGGTGTTGCAGATTACATAATGCATAAACTGATACACACGTGTCTGACCAAGTCAAACAAACAGCATGTGGAAAAATGAATTGGGATTGTAAACACCCTATATGTTAACAAAAAAATGTTTAGAGCCAACAAGGGACTCTTTGATCCATCCTAACTGTCCCAGCCTTGAAGCCAAACTAAAAGTATTAAATAATAATGATAAAAATTAAAGCTAGCTCTTATTCATATATCTATCAAACTTTTTTAAACACACTCAAATTTACTACTTCCACAAAATCCAAAGGTAACCCATTCCATAAATCTTGCTGCTTAGTATGAAAAAGATGATGCATCAACATTATTAAGTTTTACAATCTTAAACACTTCAATCAGATCCCCTTTAACTCTTTTTTTTTTTAGTGACCTATATAATGAAAGAATAACCTCTTTTAGACTGTTAATTTTTCTATATATATAAAACTTAAAATTCTATTTGCTCTACCACTAGCAACACTACACTGCTTGGATGTCTTAAGAGACCGATCAACTATTACACCAAGATCCTTTTCCTTGTAATTCAAATTATAACCCACATGCAATATCTAACATTTACTGTAATTAAAACCCACCTGCCACTTATTTGCCCAACTCACTAATTGATATAAATCTTTTTGTAAAGCAGAGGCATCCTCTTTACAGCCAGCAAAACCAAAGTCCTTGATATTATTAGTAAATTTAGGTAATTTACTTACCATCCCTTTACCTGTGTCATTAATGTAAGTGAAAAAGAGCAATGGTCCTAAAATTGAGACCTATGGTATACCATTTGCAACATTAATCCAGTTTGACTGAACCTCACTTATAACAAAAACCCTAAGCTTTCTTCCACTCTTCTAATTAATTAGTTAACTCATCCTCCACACCTATAAAAATAAGTTTCTTTATAAGCTTTTTATATGGCATCTTGTCAAATGCTTTCTGAAAATCCACATGCAAAAAATCTACACTCTTACATATGCAGTAACATTTTCAAAGCACATCAAAAGATCTGTAAGGCAAGATTTTCCCTTACTGAAACCATGCTGACCGTCCAATAAAATCTATATAACTGATTTCACAAGGTATATTTTATTAGACTTTCCAAAACTTTTCCCACAACTGACAAGATTAATATGTTTATAATTACTGGGAAAATTTTTTATCAACTATTTTGGAAAGAGGAGTTACATTAACTAATTTCCATTCCTCTGGTACCTGCCCACTACACAAAAACTGAAAATAAATAGTAAAAATTGACTCTTATATTCAATTTCTAACATCCTTCAAAAGTGTTGCAAAAATATCTGGTCCAGGAGCCTTACTGTTCTTTAAACTTCCCAATGTTTTCTTAACTAACTTAGAATAAGTGCAGTAATCTTGTTTCCATTTAAACTGTTCAAGATGTGGAATACTGCTTAAATCTTTGTTCGTAAAGAAAAACAAAACAAATAGAAATCAAAAATTTAATAACCCATCCATCCCATAATCATCAGACACAAGCCTTCCTTTCTTATCTCTCAAACTTCCCCTCCCAACATTTTGTTTACTCTTGATGATTTTAAAGAAATCCTTACTGTTAATCTTAAAATTTTCAGCCAGTGTTTTGATCCCCATAGTTTCTGTTTCACTGTTTGTATTTTTCTTTAACATTCTAAGTTTCCTGTTATACAAGTCAATTTAAATTTCTTACATTTATGTTTGTATTTAATTTTATTTCTTATAATCTTTATGAGCCAACCTCATGTTTTACTTGCAGCTACTCTATTTTTATAAAGAAATATAAACCTTTATCATAAATATTTAAAAATGTCTACATCTCATCAGTATCTCCATATAATTCAGCTGCCCAATTCACAACAAATAAATATTGTCACATCTCTTCAACATTCACTTTTTCAAATTTGTAACCAAAATATCATTATTCCTTATCTCCATATGCAACAAAATATTGAACATAATAATGAAATGATCACTTGTACCTAATTTGCACTTTATCATTTCTGTATTTGAAGTAAACAACAAATCTAAACTAGCATTCTTTTTAGTAGGTTCCATGACTAATTGGTGAAGAAAGCCAGCAAAGTGTAGACAAACTTGTATGTATTATACTGAGCCTATAGCAAAAGGGTTAAATGGATATGAAATGCCACACAAAACTGAATACAGGCCATAACCTTAATGCAATCTATGCATCTTGGTGAATAATCACACAAACTTTCGTGGAAGAAGTCTTGAAAATGGTTTTTCATCTTTGTTTCAAGAATTAAGATAATTATCACCAATATCATAAAATTGAAACATGTCTACATATAATAAAAGCAATATTGAAGAGCAGATAACATTAGAATGTAGCATTACCAAAACTCAGTGGTTTTTTTACGTCAGGAATTGATACTGATATTTACCAATAATTATTCTATCAATAGGCCAACAGTGTTGCTAAATCACTAACATTCTCTTAAGATTGTTGCAACAGGAAAGTAGTGCGAGGTGAATGGTTGATTTTCAAATATGATTTTTTTTTCATTTATTATGAACTAAATAATGGAACTTGCAGTTTAACAACCACCATATATGTTAATGAGTCTTCTCGCCAAAATAATCCCTACAAATAAACTAAACTACATTATATTCAGTTTTCAAACATATATGCTATTTATTTATATCTTTAACTTACTCTTTATGGAAAGTTGCGTGTCCACGTATTTCATTAAGTATAATAAATTTCACATGTAAAATCTAAAGTCAGTTATGTGAAAATATAAAGAATTGACACTTGTTGACTACTTACACAAAATAGCTTATCTCGAACCGAAAGATTCTAAAATAATATTTACACAGAAAAATGTATCCATTTTATTTAATATGAATTCTACCTATGTAATGTTTGAAAATCATACTTAGGCTTAGAACACTTGAAAATGTGAACGCATGACAATATAGTAAAATAGTTCTTATTTCGATTTTTTTTACATAACAGTAAATTAGTTCATTCAAAGATTCACTTCTTGATAAAATCCATAAAGTAATTGACACAGCACAAGGTAGTTTTTCGTAATTAATACTTTACATTAAATAGGATTACACAGATTTAACGAAACAAAAAACAACTTACCATCTTGATCGCCACAAACTTTCTAGGGAAAAGACTTGCTTACACGAAAACCCGATATTGTAATATTTTAAAAACTAGGAAATGGTGAAATATTAATAAAGTTGAGACATATGATAAAATATTTGCATATGCAAAGAAATGAAATAATTTGACACTCAGTTTTTTCACATACCATTAATTTTATAATCTATTAAATATAGTGCCCTCTTTAATATCAATTACTTTTTAGGAAAAGTTGTTTGTTCGATTGCTATTCTCTTTGGCACTCACAATGACGTTTATATGTCGTATTAGCGTTAAGGGTGGATATCGAACACACTAGCAGTATTAAAGTGTAGAAGAGGTGTGGCAGGTATAAGTATAGTTGTGAAGGCGAAATCTTGTATTTGTAGATCTTGACGTAACTTTATAATTTTTCTCCTGCTTTTTTTTTTATCATTTTTGGTATCAATGTCAAGGTCACTTTCAGGTTCGGTGTCTGCATTTAGGAAAATTGATGTTGATCAGTATAATGAAGATTATTACAAGGATGACGAAGGAACTGAGGTCTCTTCTGTTACTGGGCCTGACGAAGCAGAAGTGACAAATTTATTGAACCAATATCCTTTAAGCCGGTCGTATGTATTTATATTAATATCAACTTTTGGCCAAAGCAACTTACCTAGTGGTACTAGGCATATAGACTATAGCCAAAATTAAAACCAACCCAGTAATTAATAATTTTAACTAATGAAATACACAGTTTTAACGTTCATAACTGTACTGTTACACGAATTAGAATATACTGTTTCTTGAAGTGATATATACCCACATACATACACTAGCTTTTATTTCAAGGAATAACTGTTTTGTTTTACTATTTTACAAAAGTATTATTAATAGCTACCTTACAAAACTATTCATAGTATTGGTGTTTGAATATTTATTAATAACATATAAGTAGATACTAGTGATAATATATAGACAACAAAGGGCAGATTCTTTCTCTAACCTGTTTAGAGCTTCTCTTGAATATCACCTTGAGGTGGGGAAAAATCAAAATTAAGTTGCATTTATTTTAATGATGAAGAGCCCGGCATGGGCAGGTGGTTAGGGTACTTGATTTGTAATCCAAGGATTGTGAGTTTGAATCCCTGTCATGCTAAACATGCTTGCCATTTTTGTTATGGGGGCATTATTATGTGATGATTAATTCCCCTATTTGTTGGTAAGAGTAGCCCAAGAGTTTGTGGTGATGACAAGCTGTTTTCCTTCTAGTTTTACACTGTTAAATTAGGGATGGCTCGTGCATGTAGCCCTTGTGTTGCTTTACACAAAAATTAAAAAAAAACAAACCAATAATGAGTTGACACTTTTTTTAATAAATGTGATAAAAATGTAACAATTATTAAAGAAATTACTTCCACAACATATAGCACATTTTGCCTCGTACAGTATGATGCAAATACAATCAGGACTCTTTAATTAAAGAGTGTGTCAACAACTATAAATATTATACTAACACTGAAGTGGACCATGCTGTCACACAAGACTTCAAACAACTTGGCAAGTCTATTAATGTGATTCTCGTAGGCATTGAAACTGGCTTCAGAACTAAAGCTGATAGAGAAATGAATGAATCCTATAGATTGGCACCTTAAATACAGTTCAATATCGTGGAATAAACCTAGATCATGGAATTGGTGATCTTCAACCATTAATTAGTTTCCTGCATTACAAATAAGTTTTTTTTTTTTCTTATGTGGTATAAATTCTATATTTTTACTCCTAATTCTTCTTAACATATTTATTTATGATAATTTTCAACCTTTGCTTTCTGTCTTTTCAGTTTTACATACTTCTTGTTAATTGAGTTTTGTATTGCATATTTATTTTGCCTCATTAATATTTGGTAGGTATTGAATTAAACATTCATGATGTTCTAAAAACACATAGGTCCAAGAAGTCTTTATAAAAATGAAATAGAAACCCTATAACCCAAGTGCTTTTGAAAGGTGAACCTTTCTTCTTCAGGGGCAAACTGTGCATCTTTACACAGTCATTTTTAGTTTGCCTCCTATTGAAGAAGGATCTACTTCACAAAAGTTCTCAGGTTGTAGGGTTTCATAGTTTTATCTATTATTAATTTTATGAGCCTACATATTTTCCCAGCACTGTGAATTCTTCTATATCAAAAAAAGTGTAAGGGTTATTTTGAATACCTGAATCAGACCTTTCTCATATTTATCTGCACTATACAGAAAACTATTTACAACAACTCTTTTTTTTTTTTTCCATCTCTTTTAGTCAGTTTTTAATCTTTTCACCTTATCTCCCATACCCACAAATATAATTTTTTCACCAGTTTTTTTGTATGATACTTTATTAAAAACCTTCCAAAATTTGAGTATTAAGAAACTGGCATTTTTCTTAATTTCATTTCATATTAATCCAGTTAGGACAGTTTAAAAATAAATTATACAGAGCAGAAGTTATTTGTAATTATGGACTCTTATTGATTTTCTTTGTCAGCATTTACTTACTTATCACTCATGATGTCAGAAAACACATAGGTTCAGGAAGTCTTGATATAATGTATTAAAAACCCTATAACTTGAACACTTTTAAAAGTGCTTGGGTTATATATTTTTTATCACTTAGTTTTATACTTTCACTCATAAATAGCTTATGAAATCTGCTTTACAAACAATTTACTAGAATACCAGTGAGAAAATATCTTTATTATCCAACATTTTGCTTCTATAGTTTCATCAGAGATTCAGCATTGTAAATTAATTCAGACTAAATAAAATGTATATAAATGTAAAATGTGGAGAGCACTTGTACTTAAATTTACTTATCTTTAGTAGAGATTGCACTGAACTAATTCTCATAATAGAAATGTCTTGGTTACATTTTCCATGAACAAGAACAAAACTCATTACCTTTGACTGGATTTGTGTTACTCACTTATTTTCTTAGTTGAGAAATTCTCTGACAGTATGTTACCTTAACAGTAACAAAGGAAAAAACATTGATGCCCTGAAAGTTGTATTCACGTCTGCTCCTCTTGGCTCAAAAAATCAAACTGTGAAGGTAAGCCTATATTCTATCTTATTTTTTTGTGAAGCATTATTTTCAGAATATTCTCCTAGTTGCCAGTTATTTCTTTATCAAATAGAATTTGTAATTATACATTACATATTCATGAAACACTGCAAGATTTATACAGTTTTTAGCAAAAATCAAATAAGCAAATTGTCAGAGGGCATTTAACTAATCATAGTCCCTTCTTAAATGAAAAATAAACTGATAAAAATACAGAAAATAATGTACTCTATATCATCTTAACTTTTCATTCATAGGCATATATCTGTACAACAAGACTTAAAAAAAAGAACTCAAAATCACATAATAGTATAAACCACTTCATGATCTAACCATTCCAGAACTTTGTGTCATATCCAAAATAAATGTGTTAAGAGTAAGTTTGCTTTTAACACTTAAAACCATTATCCATAATAGTTTATGTTAGTGAATTGTTTTATTCCACCATTCAACCCATAAGGAGACATTTCTGACCCCACTATTAGTTTTAATTACCTGAATTAAGCTCCCTCCCCCTTATTCTTGAGCAATTAACCCAAAACAAATAGTGTTGTAAGTCTTTCTTCACATCTCAAATAATTTAAATCATGAATTCAGGTTAGTGAACTAAAACTGCTTACAGTACTCCAGTTGAAATGTCACCAGAATTTTGTACAAAAATGTAGTAATAGGGGTGTGTTTCAAGTAGTGTCTCATTGCAATGCATTGGAAGAATGTTTTTTGACATCAGTGTCAAGTGAGAGTTATCAACAGAAACAAAATGCTAAACATTTTGTCTGGCAAAAGTAGTGTTATATAACAAAGAGTTATGCATATGCTAATAAGAATATTATAAAAAAAGTAAGTTTATTATAATTAACCATTCCATTTCTAAGATAATTCCATGCAGCTTATGATTTTGTTTGAATACTTTGCTTTTTCACAGTATTATTTCTGAGAAAAAAGAATTTACTACTGAAAAAAAGCAAATTTTTCTTACCATTTGTCATGATTGGAGATCCACAGATTGGAGTGTTCATATTAGTTAACAGAAAATATCCTTGTATGGCACTTCATGACATTTGTCAAAATATTAAAGAAGTAAATGTTGGGGAAATAATGAAATGTGTCGAATCGAAGATAAATTTTATTTCTTTTTTTTTTTAGCAGAACAAAGCAAAAATAATATTGTAAATATGATATAAGGTTTATCTGGGTTATTTAAAATATTTTTATGTATATTACCTTGCAATATCCTTGTTGCATGTTCCAAAGTGCATGAAATGGAATTTATTTCATCTGGGGGTCACTTTCATATCCTTAGAAATCACTCTGAATGAACACTGTTATTGTACCAGGCTTGGTCTTGTTTTGTTATGTATTTTTAGTTGTTTTTTTTATTATTATCTACAATATCAAAAAGCTATCTGTTGACCTTGTTTATGCCAATGGTATGAAAAAATTACTCAAAAGTTAAATAACTGATTATATAAAATATTAAAAAAAATGACGAAAGATCTTGCTGATTCTTCTTTTCACATTCGCACTGTGTAATATTAAACTTTCAATATCAATACTCTTCCATACTCTAGCTCATTTACAAAAATTGTGTGCGACCTTTCAGATGAGAAGTGCATTTTCAATAGAATTAGCTTTTTTAAGCATTTTAGGATGCATTACTTTTCTAAAGTTGAAAATAAACTAAAATATTCTTAAGAGAAAGTACAGTAATATTTTCTTGTTTATCATAAGATTGTTTTTCTTCCACTAAGTCAGTTTTCATAAATGTTAATCTCTTGCAAGATGCTTGATCAAAGGGATTTTAAAAGTCATTGTTTGTATAATCAGTTAGGTGTAAGGGTACAGTATTAGTTGAACAACTTATTGGAAAGTTTTTGAAAAATAACTTTTTTTTTCTGAAACATCATTACAATTTTATTTTTTTTTCACATAATAGTGTACTGAAATGTATACATGCAGATTTATTGGTGATGGTTAAACTTGAAACAAAATAACATAAAACTCCAAGTATTTGAATCTATTAGTTTGTTGTTACATAGTTCAAAAACATTCAACATATATGCTGGGTATATAAGAACGTGTTCCCAATGAAAATGAGGATTGTTTACATGTGTTAAACTTGTATTTTTCTTGAAAATCTGGTAAAAAATTCTTTGTTTATAACACATTTCTACATTAGTCAGATTCTTTTTTGACCTTTTTTTTTCATAA
This sequence comes from Tachypleus tridentatus, assembly GCF_004210375.1. Lineage (NCBI taxonomy): Eukaryota > Metazoa > Arthropoda > Merostomata > Xiphosura > Limulidae > Tachypleus > Tachypleus tridentatus. Next base: position 124,132,523 of record NC_134826.1, on the reverse strand, counting down.
ATTTCTAACAAACAATGTTTTAAATTTTTATGAATTTGTGTTCTTTAATATTATAACGTGATAAACATCTTTCTTCTAAGCTAATAAAATGAACATATACACACATGATATAGCTAGCTTGATGTTCTTTGGAAATGCCTATTATTGAAACACCATTTTACATAGTTTTAACAACTTTCTTTTTAACAGAATTCAGCCTTAAGTCTAGTGATGAAAGTACTTATGTCATTTAAACCTAGTGACATCGATAAGGCTGTCAGTGCCCTTGACAGTGAGATGGTAGACACACTGATGAAGTATGTTTATCGAGGATTTGAGATACCATCAGAAGGCAGTAGTGCTGTTTTGTTGCAGTGGCATGAAAAGGTAAAACTTGTAACTTTACGTTTAAGTTACTGATTTTAGCTGCTAATGCCCTAAAATCAGAGGCAGAACTAGGAATTAGTCATAACAAAAGGCCTATCATGGCCAGGTGGTTTGTATATTCGCCTTGCAACCTGAGAATTGTGAGTTCAAATCCCCATCACACCAAACATGCTTGCCCTTTCAGCTATAGGGCTGTTATATTGTGATGGTCAATCCCACTATTTCTTAGTAAGAGAGTAGCCCAAGAATTGACAATGGGTGGTGATGACTGCCTGATTTCCCTCTAGTTTTACACTGCTAAATTAGGGATGGGAAGTGCAGATAGCCTTCATCCAGCTTTGCATGAAATGTCCAAATAAACCAGATCAAACCATAACAACAAGGTTATGAAGTAGTTAACTGAATGATATGAAGTCTAGATGAAGCAGTATGCCACATAAATAATTAAATTTTTAATAGTGTTTTAGTAGAACAAATTCTTCTAACTGGCTACAATTCAACAATTTATTCTACATTAACAGGAACGATCCCACGTTATTAGAAAAGTGAGTTGATACTTATTTTATCTATCATAGTTATTAAGTGTTCAGGTTAAGTAAGTCTGAAAGAAACAATATAAAACTAAAATTATGCCTTTTGTAAAACAAATTATATAGCTTGTTAAAAGTTAGCACAGTGTTATTCAGTAGAATCCAGGTACAATGGATCTAGTACACTAAGTAAGTAATGTGTAACACTCATCTTGAAATATAATTTACAGCATATCTCAATATTTAGTTTCCAATTACTTGTCTTCTTTAACACAGGTTTCCATCTTAATCAGCCTCTGTTGTTTTACAGAACACCTTTTATCTACAGTGTATGCAACTATTCTTCTCACTCATATTTTGAGAGATTGGATTGCTGCTACATATTCAAGCAGAATTTAATTTTTTTTTTTTAGGTCTTTGCTTCTGGTGGGCTTGGAAGTATTATGCGTGTACTTACAGACCGTAGAGAAGTGTAATCCCAGTTTTGTGATGGTGCAAGTTGTCTTATGGTGCTACTACATCAACTGTAACATTCCTTCTACTTTACAAATCTAGTTTATATATGATCATAAAACTACTTCCAAAAAATGTATGAATATCTATCTCCCCTTTATTTCTAAAAAACAAATATTTAGTGTTGTTTCTTAAATTCATATTTTCATTCCAATCATACTTGTTTGATATTAATTGTTCAAAATACTAGTAATCATATTTTGGTTGAGTTTTTGTACTATTTACAGATAATTAAACTGATTTTGAACAATGTTGATATTTCTGTGGTTATATTTTACCAATATAATCTTTATAAAATAGCTTTTTACCAGTGTTGCCATCACACTAATTTGCATTTCTTGATCAAAAGTGTTATTTAACTTCAAATGATACTTCTATGATTATAAACAGTTAAAACTATTTTGGCTCCAGTGTAAAGAATTATTTCAAGTTTTTGTGTTTTTTTACTTTTCTTTACAATGTGTAGTGAAATAACATCTTTTTGGTAACCTGACACAACATTCTTTTCAACATTTTATGAAATTCCTAGCATTGATTTTTCTCATTCTTGATGTGACAAATTTTATTTGGGTTTTTGTATCTTGGTCTTTTTTTTCTCTTAACGTTTACATTATTTGCTTTTATCTTTCAGCATTTTTATAATATATTTTGGTGCTTTATTTTTTAAGTTAGTGAAATTATGTTTGTGTCTAATGGTTGAATCCTTTTAGAAATTTTACTTTAGAACTAATTTTTTAAAATTGGGTTAAAATTGTCTCCTTTTTAGCTTAAAATGAAACTCCTCCTTTGCCATTCCAATTCATGAAGTCTGCTCTCCAATGAGTAAAATTATATATATATATATATTTGAAAGGTTTAAAGGGTTAAATGCTTTCTCTTATCAATATTTACATCTTTCATTAAAAGTGTTACCCCCGTCAAATATACTTACTATTATTATGACTGTTGTTTAGTCTGTAAATTGTAGTAATTCTGGGTTTTGATACTTCTTTTTGATAAGTTTGTTTTGTTTTTCTTATGGTATGATAAATATAAATAAACTTGAATCAGTATCTCTGTCTTTTACTCTTATATCATATCCTTTATGAATTTTTACCTTCAATTTTTTTGAAGTAAAGATTTTTTTATGAATAAAGTAATAAAATCACATATGTTGAGTTATTCATACTTTTCTTGGACTTGAGTCACAACTGGTCTCTTGACTGTCTCCATAATGTTTTGACTTTCCGTTATTGTTTTGTGTAAATGTATGTACCTGTAAAGGTAGTTTTAAACCGTTAAAGAAGCTCTATTTTATAAATAAATGTTAGCAATCCTATGTACTTATTCTTCCCTTATTGCATGTTATGAGGCTTCAAGTGAAATCTTAAGAAAAGCTGTAAACTGATATTGGGATAGATCACATGTAGGGTTAGTTACTGCAGTAATGTTCTGACACTTGAATATTTTGATATTCCACTCTTTCTGCTATTGCATCCTTTTTCCATGAGCCAGGTATTGCCTAGTGAGTAACATGCTATACTGATTCACTGATGTAGAATCAATCTGTACTTTAGGTTTGTAGGTGTATTATGAGGCTATTGTCAAATTGCACCATTTAGTTAAAGCTGAAGAGTTGGTATTCAGTGCTGTTACCAAGCTGGAATTTCTTCAAACTGTTATTTCATAACTAGGATTGGCTGGCCCTTTTGTAGTTTTGTGTGAATATGTAACACAAATACAATCCTCTTGCATAGTTCCAACTCTCAGAGTTATGTTACATGGGGGAAAAAAAGATTGATTTATAATGGGACTACAAATTGCAAAGTTAAATCAAAATGCTGGTGCTTTGAGAGTGTAATGTGCCAAGTCATACAAACATTTTCTTATGTTATTATCTGTGCTCATTTAAATTGCATTTTTTTTTTCACATCTGATCCTCAGGCTGGATTAACGAAGAGCCAAATAATATTCTAGTGTCTTAAGGAAACATGACTGTTATTTTGATACGTTTAGCAGTTTTGAGACAAGCCCTTGCCAATGTGCAGTATTGGTAGTGTCCTGAATTCGGAACAACTGGCCACTGGGAGCAACAACTACTTTTACTGTTTACCATTATTTACTGGTTTGTTTTTTTTTTTGTTGTTGTTCATTTAATTTGTGGTTTACACAAATGTAGTTTCGACAACAAGTACCTGACAAGTAAGATGATTTTAATGTTGCTGCTTTTACCAATATTATGCACTTATGGTTTTGGCACTGGCATGCATCTATCTCTTAATGATTTTACCAGTATTAAATTTGATGCAAGTAACATTCATCTTGTAACACACTTTCACATTTCCACCCTTTCTTCCCAGTGGTAATAAAGACAAGGGCAAAAAATACAATGAAAATTGCATACAGATGAAAAAAACAACACAAATATTATAAGAAAGGATAAACAGAATGTGTTTAATGATGAGCATTTAACAATAATTGGAAGCCATTGATTAGAATATTCTATTGACAACATCTTAATTACACTATGTAACACAAATTTGTTCTTGGATAGTATGTGTTATTTCTTAATTGCTTATGTTGTAAAAGTACAGAAAACAGCCACTAATTCCTTCAAACTTTGCTTTTGTGACCTGGATAATGAAATTTATAAATTAACCTATTTCCTATGTAAAAATGGGCAAATTTGCACATTTTCATTTACATAAGGTCTGAAAAGAACAACGTATGAATCAAGATTTACATGTATTTATACTAAAGTTATACAAAAATTTTAGAAGTGAGTAATTTTTTGAGATTTGTGACTGTAATGTAAATCACTTTCATGTGTCAGCCTCCAAATATAGTCTCCCATCATGATTTCATTATACGCACCTTCGTAGTGATGTTCAAAATCTAGTATATCTTGGTGGAAGCGCTTCCCTTGCTCTCTGAACTTATGAAGATGAGTGTCAAGGATATGGACTTTCAAGAACATCCTGCCTCAACAAGTTCCACATAATTTTTAGCCTTGTGATTGCTCAAGAAGCCCCAAACCACTGTGACAAAGCTGCTCCAAGCTTTTTTTTCCTTCCTACTGACCTTCTTGGAGAATTCTGTGCACTCCCAGATCTTTATTTGTGGTCCAACAAAGACACCAGCTTTGATCTTTGACACAGACAGCTTAGAGAAGAAGTCTTCAAGGTACTTATCAAGAATGGTGACAAATTGTTTCATAAGACCCCATTTTATGTGCAGTGGTGGGAAGAACAACTACTGGAGGTCCACTAGTGGCTCACACTTGACATTGTGCCTCCCCACAGAGAACTCAGTCTGTTGTGGCCAGTGCTTTCTGTTGTAGTGTGCTGCAGTGCCTGTGCCATCCCAAAAGCAAAGATAACAGGAAAGCTTTTGGATAGATCTATGTGTTCACTTAGGTAGCTAGAACTATATTGAAGTAGTGAGCCCCTGTATATATAATACTATGGAAAGTTCTAGAAAATTCTTGTAAGTTTGAGAAAATTCTCTATCAGCAACTCAGCACTGAATCTACCTGGGTAAATCTGAAAATTTCATTACTCAGGTCACAAAAGCAAAGTTTGAAGAGAAAAATAGGTCTTTTTCATTTACTTGAGGCACAAGCAATTGAGAAATAACACTTTCTGCCCAGGAACAACAAAAAGTAAAAATTTTGTTACATAGTGTTATTAACTTTGCTAACTGTGACTGTTTTCCAAAATGTTTTTACATGGTTGTATAATTTTCTTTACATTTTTTTTTCATTATCCTTTTTACTTATCTTTTGAACACAGTTTCACTTCAAGTGGGTTTGGGTTTCCCATCATCTTATCTTCATTATCTAAATTTATTTCTTCCAGTTGACCATTGTGCCCTCTATTTAATTTTTCCTTCACTGTATTTGTTATTTAATTCATGATGTCAATTGGAATATTTATCACTTTGTCCATTGGGTGTGCTGTATCGGCTAGGATTTTTGAGATTTTTTACACTTTCTGATGTGGGGGGTGGGGTGTCGCTCATATTCTCTTATAAAATGAAACCAACTCTTCATGATAGTTACTTTTATCTAGTTCTAATAAAATGTATAGAAAGTGCTTCTATTCAATGAGTTCTTGTAAGTACTTATCCAATGTCACCTAAATTAATAACAACAACACAATTTTAGAACAAAATATTTGTACAAATGTCAGGAAACTAGTGTTAAAACTAATTTTTGTCACTAAGTTTGTTTTTTTCCATTTACTGTTATTCCAGTTTGATACTGAAATGTAAAATTAAAAACAAAAGATTCAAATAACGTTGCGAAGTAAAGTTTTTTGATGAATAAATTTAAAGTTTTTTTTTCCTCTCAAACTTTCCTTTGCAAAAATGTGTTACAAATAATACCTGCAGTTATTCACTTGAATGAAGTTAGTGAAAATTAGGGACTACACTGCCTCGCTACTTTAAATTTATTTGGATTGTAAAAAAATAATAGCATTTCCTTAGTTATTCTATTAATCTGAACAAACATATGATTCGTTGGAATTAAATAATAATGTTTTATAACTTAAAAGTTAACTTGTACAATTAAATATGTTTATAACTTTCTTTAATATTAGCAAAATATAGTAGTGACAGAAGAGTGAGTTTATGATATTTACTATGTTGACCCATGACTTACAGCATTCAAACTATATACATATATATATATCTTTCAATCCATGGCCCGGCATGGCCAAGCGTGTTAAGGCGTGCGACTCGTAATCTGAGAGTCGCGGGTTCGCATCCCCGTCGCTCCGAACATGCTCGCCTTCCCAGTCGTTTTACCACTATTCGTTGGTAAAAGAGTAGCCCAAGAATTGGCGGTGGGTGGTGATGACTAGTTGCCTTCCCTCTAGTCTTACACTGCTAAATTAGGGAGAACTAGCACAGATGGCCCTCGAGTAGCTTTGTGCAAAATTCAAAAAAAAAACAAATCTTTCAATTCTATAAGGAATGTATGGTTCATACAATTGCGGGATTCACATCTACAGAACAAACTTAATTTTTTCAATCACATTAACTCTATACATCCCAACATTAACTTCACATGTGAACAGGAAGAAAGCAATCAAATATAATTTCTTAACCTCAAAATTACAAGAACCGGTACACAATTTAAAACATAAATCTACCGAACAATCACCAAACTGAACTATACATTCCTTGGGACTCAGCACATGAAACAAAACAAAAATTCAACATACTAAGAAAACAAATAAACACAGCCATAAAACTATGCTCACCAGATAAAATTAATGACGAATTAGACAAAACAAAACAATACTTCATCAACATCAACAAGTTTCCTCCACAAACTGTAGAAAACATTATCCGCACACACCTAGACAAAAACAATATCAACTAACAAAAATAAATATGTTTTTTGAATTTCGCACAAATCTACTCGAGGGCTATCTGTGCTAGCCGTCCCTAATTTAGCAGTGTAAGACTAGAGGGAAGGCAGCTAGTCATCACCACCCACCGCCAAATCTTGGGCTACTCTTTCACCAACGAATAGTGGAATTGACCGTAACAATATAACGCCCCCATGGCTGAAAGGGCGAGCATGTTTGGCGCGACGGGGATTTGGACCCGTGACCCTCAGATTACGAGTCGCACGACTTAACGCACTTGGCTATGACGGGCTTTGCAAAATATGACATTCCAGTTAATACCACATTTATTCAAAAACCAGGCACAAAACTAAGGTCTATACTATGTATAGACTACACTGACAAACACCACACCAACATTATTGATAAAATACAATGTGATAACTGCCATGACTTCTGTATTGGAGAAACAAGTAGAAAAATGGAAACCAGATTTAAAGAACACAAAAAGTCACCTTCACACGTTTTCAAACACTGCAATCAAATAAACACAACATAACCATAGAAAACACCCAAATACTAAATAAAGAAGAAAAGAAACATTAACAAACGCAAAATTAAAGAAGCCTTACTTATACAACAACTCAAGCCCAAAATAAACTAATACAAAGGAATACCTTTAAACCTATGTATTAATAAATATATCCATTGACGTCCATTCTTACTAGGACTAATCAAATTGAGTAAAGGTAGCAGAATTCTTCACACCTTTTCAAATGAAGACCCTTCTTTGTGGATTCTTCTACGTAGTGAGGGGACCTCCAAGGTAAGGTTCTGCTCTTTCAGTTTACCTCCTATGGGATCTAAACATCCACCTAAGTGTTTGCCGTGCGTGGCAACCCGTGAAGGGGAGGAGAGGATCCTGATGGTTGAGGGGTCCAACCCTAACACACCACTTTGGCCTTGAATTCGTGTAGACAGACGACCTTGGGGTGGCCCCCTAGAGTTAATCAGCTAGTCTACTTGGGCTAGGGTCAACTAATTATCAGTGTGAAATATTCTCAACATGTTCTGAGGACATTGTACTTGATGGTGGTGCTTGGGTATAATGCTTACGAAACCCTGGCATTGCTGCAGTGTCCTTTTTGGCATTGTAGTGCATCTTCTCGAAGGGCTTTATAAGTGGGTGTGGTAAGTGGATGCCAAAACATTCTTCCAAATAAAAACTTCAATAAAGTAGCGAAGAAACAGTTCATATATGAACAACCACATCTTGAAGATTCAAAGCAGCAGTCTTCAACACCTGTACCTCATTTTCTTATATTACATTCTCTTTCAGACAAACCTTTATGGCAAATGTCTCCCTTTTTTATTTCAGAAGAGATCAGAGGGTCTTGCTGGCTCTCCAAAGTCAGTCAAAAAACTTCGCACTGGTGACATCCACATCTAAATCTAGTGATCTACTTTTACATTCAAAGGCAATTGGGGATATACCCATTGAGGTTACGCTCCATGTTACTTTGAATTTGTCACGAGGAGTCATTGTTGAGAGGCATTTGAAGAACATCCCCGAGTCTGAGATTTTCACTGGTTTCTCCACCCAAGGAGTTTGTGCAATGAGGCTTATCTTCACTCGCAAAGGTGGAATTATGATGCTGACCAATGCCCTCATTTTAAAATTTACATTACTGCATCCCACTGCCACCATCCAGGCAGGTTATCTAAATTGCAATACATTTGAAACCCTCTCAGATTTTTTCAGTGTCAACGGTTTGGTAACTTGAAGACGCTGTAACGTGGTTTTTGACGTGTGCTCGTTGTGGTGGCAAAGATACTGATGGCTATGAGTATGAAATGAACTCTCATAGCGTCAATTGCAATGGCTCTCACCTATACTACTCTCGTTCTTGTTCTAAGTGGTTGAAAAAAAAGAGGTACAGCATTTGAAGACGATTCAAAACATTACTTACCATTAGGCTCGAAAGTTGCTGTCTGCCATTTCATCTCGGATGTAGATGCTGCACTTCATTCCACTACTATAGTGGGAGTGCAGACGGATCTCTCTATGCCTCCAAAAGAATCGTTCTCAAACCATTAGAAAAGTCTTTTGACCTCCATGGTTAAAAAAGTTGATTAATCAATGTCAACACCCATCTCTGTCCCTAACATTCATTCCAGCATACCCCAAGATCCTTTGGTTTCGGGTACGGTCATTTCCTCGGGTACATCTTCTTCTACCGCCTAAAGATGCAAAACAATCATTCGTTTACGTCCTCAGTTGCTATAATCCTCTTTCAGTGGAAAGCGGGGCAGTATCCATGGAGGTCGACAGACCTCCCTCGAATAAAGAAAATAAAGGAAGACATAGTCAAAAATGGAAGGGCTCTCCACCCATTTCGCCTACACATAAATAAAAATGGTCACATTGATAAAATGGAACTGTCGAAATTTATGTTATAATCTGGATAACATCAAAGTACTGATTGCTTCCTACAATCCTGTATGTCTTTCCTTCCAGGAAACATTTATGAAACCTGCTGATACAGTAACCTTTCAGCAGTTTTCTTTCTACAGAAATGACAGGCTGTGTGATGGACGAGTGCATGGAGTGGCACTGTTGGTCGATCAGCATGTGCCCATCTTGTCTTTGCCATTCGATACATCCTTGGAGACCGTAGCCATCCGCGTTTCCTTTGGTCATCCCATCACTGTTTGTTCTCTCTACCCGTCTTCTGGAGATACTCATGATCAATAAGACCTTGATGCTCTGGTTGAACAGTTATCATCTCCCTTATTAATCCTGGAAGATTTTAATGAACATAATTCCCTCTGGAGAGGAACTGATATTGATGGGAGGGGTCGCTCTTTAAAGCATATGCTCTCAGATCAAACCTATTTTCAATACTGGTTCTTATACTTATTTTCATGCACCTAGTCAGTCCTTTACTGTTATTGATTTCTCAATTTGCTTCCTTTGACAATTCTTCCACTTTTCTTGTTGACAATAATCCACGAGGCAGTGGTCATTTTCCTATAATTTTTGAGAGAGACTGTCTGTAGTCAATGCAAACTGACCTGTGTGCCCTTATGGAAGTTGGATCAAGCCAACTAGGCCTCCTTCACTGCTTTTACAGAATTTGATCCTGACGTCATCTGTAAGCCATCAATAATAGACAACTGCATGGCATCATTAACTGATTGTATTATACAGGCATCTGCTCAAAGTATTCCTAAAACCTCAACACGATTTCCATGATATTCTCGTCTATGACGGAATTCTGCCTGTCATATGACACGAAAGGCTTATAAACGGGCCTTGATTACTTTTCGTAGGTATCCCACACTTACGAACTGCATCGCTTTCTAGCCTGTGGACATGCTCAGTTGGTAAAACATCAAAGACAGGAGGAGTCTTTGATAAAATTCACAACCAGCATCTCTTCTACCTCCAGTTCCAAAGGTTATAAAGCAATATAACTTTGTCCCTTTCTCGAGCTTGTTCTCTGGCCAGGAAGTAGCTGATATCCAGAGCATTACAAATACTCTAGGTGAAAGCTTTTGCTGGGTATGTAACAGTTCTGCTTCATCCTCCACCTGCTTATTCAACAAGACTCTGGAAGAGCAATCATCTCTTTCCATTCGAACTGATTGCTTCTATGACTATAATAGCCCATTTTCACTGATTGAGCTCAAACTGGCCCTTCATGGGTCTGGCAGTACATCGGTCGGACCTGATGACGTACACTAGAAGATGCTGTACCATCTATCTCGTGCTTCGCTTCCTATTCTTCTGATTGGTTTTAACTAGATCTGGTAGGAGAATATTTTCCCTGATGCCTGGTACCAAGCTATTGTCCTACCTTTCTCTAACCCTTGAAAGGATTCCAAGTTTCGTTAAAACTACAGTCCAATTACTTTGATGAGCTGTTTTTGAAAAATCTTAGATAGGATGGTTAATGCTTGTCTTTTTTTATTCCTCGAATCAAACCTCCTCCTTTTGCCCACTCAGCATAGGTTCTGACGACAGCCCTTCAGTGTGCTCTACTGTACGTGGTGAGGGGACCTCCCAGGGAAGATTATATTCTTTCAGTTTACCTCCTCTGGGATGTAAACATCCACCCACGTGTTTGCCGTGCATGGCAACCCGTGAAGGGGAAGAGAGAATCCTGGTGTTTGAAGGGTCCAACTCTAACACACCACTTTGGCCTTGAATTTCTGTAGATGGGCAGCCTTGGGATGGCCCCCCTTAGGTGAATCGGTTGGTCCACTTGTGCTAGGGTCAACCAAGTCCCAGTGTTGGATGTTCTCAACAGGTGTTGTGAACATTATATCTGATGTTGGTGTTTGGGTATTGTTCTCACGAAACCCTGACGTTGCTGCAGTGTCCTTGGTTGACATTGTAGTGCGTCCCCTCGTAGGGTTCCATGGTGGGTGGGGTCAGTGGGCACCTAAATTTCCCTTTCTTTATTATGGATACTCCAATTAAAAATCTTAATAAAATAATTTAAAAAACAGTCTATAGGTAAACGACCACGTCTTGAAGATTCTGAGCAGCAAACCTCACCATCTGTATCACCTATTGCACCTCATTTTCTTATATGACATTCAATTTCGGACAAATGTCTTCCTTTTTCATTCAGAAGGGACTAGAGGGACTTGCTGGCTCACCAAAGTCAGTAAAGAAGCTTCGATCTGGTGACATATTGGTGGAAACATCCACATCTCAACACAGTGAATTTCTCTTGCATTCAAAGGCCATTGGGGATATACCTATTGAGGTTACACCTCATGCTACTTTGAATTTATCACGAAGAGTTATTGTTGAGAGGGATTTGAATAACATCCCCGAGTCGGAGATTGTCGCTGGTTTCTCCACCCAAGGAGTTTCTGCAGTGAGGCATATATCCACTCGCAAAGATAGAATTATGGTGCCGACCAATGTCCTCATTCTCACATTTACGTCACCACGTCCATCGAGGCAGGTTATCGTAATTGCAGAGTATGGACATACATTCCAAACCCTTTTCGATATTTCCAAGGTCAGCAGTTCGGCCAGTTAGAGATATCATGTCGTGATTCCTTGGCGTGTGCTCGTTGCAGTAGCAAGGATCATGATGCATACGAATGTGAAATGGACCCTCATTGCATCAATTTCAATGGCTTTCACCCATCCAACTTTCGTTCTTGCCTTAAATGTTTGGAAGAAAAAGAGGTGCAGCATTTGAAAACGATTCATAACATTACCTATCCTTGGCTCGAAAATTGCCGTGCACCACCTCATCTCGGACGTATGCTGCTGCACTTCCTTCCACAACTACTGTGGGAGTGCAAATATATCTCTGTGTCCTCCTAAAGAATCATTCTCCAAACAAATGAAAAGTCTTTTGACCTCCATGGTTAAAAAAGATCATAAATCAACTTCAACACCTATTTCTGTCCCTTATATACATTCCAACAAACCCCAAGATCCACATCCTTTGATTCCAGGTACAGGCATTTCCACAAATACATATTCTTCTCCCACCCCAAGATGCAAAACAATCATTTTTCACGTCCTCAGTCACTGGAATCTCCTTCCAACAGCAAAGACCTGCCAAATCGACCCAAGACAGGATCCATGGAGGTCGATAGATATCCCTCGAATAAGGGCAGTAAGGAAAAAAGACGTGGTCGTAAACAGAAGGATTCTTTACCCAATTCGCCTACACATAAATAAACTTGGCCACCCTGATACAATGGAACTGTCGAGGTTTACGTTCTAATCTGGATGACATCAAAACACTGATTGCTTTCTACCATCCTGTATGTCTTTCCTTACAGGAAACATTTCTGAAACCTGCTGATAGTCACCTTTCGGCGGTTTTCTTTGTTCAGAAATGAGAAGCTGTGTGATGGACGAGTGCATGGAGGGGTGGCATTGTTGGTTGATCTGCATGTGCCCACCTTGCCTTTGCCATTCGACACACCCTTGGAGGCAGTAGCCATCTGTGTTTCCTCCGGTCATACCATCACCCTCTGTTCTCTCTACCTGTCGCCTGGAGAGACATATGATCAATCAGACCTTGATGCTCTCACTGAACAGTTTCCATCTATTTTTTTCATCTTGGTGACTTTAGTGGATATCATGTCCTCTGTGGAAGTGCTGATATTGCTAGGAGAGGTCGCTCTGTAGAGCGTATGCTCTCTGATCACAACCTTTCTCTTTTCAATACTGGTTATTCTACTTATTTCCATGCGCCTAGTCAGTCATTTACTGCTATTGGTCTGTCAATTTGCTCCCCTTCATTATTCTCTCATTTTTCGTGGAGAGTTGACAATAATCCCCGAGGCAATGATCATTTTCCTGTAATCTTGAGAGAAACTGGCCGATGCTACTCGACCCGTGTGCCCCGTTGGAAAATGGATCAGGCAAACTGGCCCTCTTTCACTACTCTCGTAGAACTTGATCCTGCCATTGTTTGTAAGACGATTGTGTGGCAGCAGTAACAGACTGTATTATACAAGCAGCTGCTCAATGTATTCCTAAAACCTCGACACGTTTTCCACTATATCATCGTCCATGGTGGAATCCTGCCTGCCACATGGCATGGAAGGTTCAAAAATGGGCCTGGGATACTTTCTGTAGATATCCCACACTCTCGAACTGCATCGCTTTCCAGCGGACCCGTGCACATGCTCGGTGGGTAATACGTCAAAGCCAGAAGAAATCTTGGATTAAGTTCACAACCAGCATATTTTCTATCACCAGTTCCAAAGTCATATGGGACAAGATTCGAAAGGTCAGTGGGCGATATAATTCTGTCCCCCTCTCGATCTTGCTCTCTGATGGCCAGAAAGTAGCTGATACCCAGAGCATCGCTGATATTCAAGATGAAAGCTTTTGCCAGGTTTCTAGCACTTCTGCTTCTTCTTCCACCTTATTAGCCATCAAGACTCGGGCAGAGCAATCACGTCTTTCCTTTCGAGCTGATTGTCTCTATGACTATAATTGTCCCTTTACACTGGTGGAACTCAAATTGGCCCTTCATCAGTCTGGTAGTACGTCGGGTGGACCTGTTGACATACACTATGACATGCTGCACCATCTATCTCCTGCTTTTCTCGGTATTTTTCTAATTGTTTTTAACCGAATCTGGTAGGAGAATACTTTTCCTGATGCCTGGTGCCAGGCTATTGTCCTACCTTTCTCTAAGCGTGGGAAGAATTCCAAGATTCCTTCCAACTATCGTCCAATTGCTTTGACGAGCTGCCTCTGAAAGACTTGAAAGAGGATGATTAATGCTCGTCTCATTTGGTTCCTTGAATTAAATAACCTCCTCTTGCCCACCCAGTGTTGGTTCCAACGACAGCATTTCACCATGGACCACCTGATTCGACTTAAAACGTCAATCAGAGAAGCCTTTCTCAAACATCTGGTATCAATATTCTTTGACATTGAGAAGGCTTATGGTACAATATGGAGGTGTGGCCTTTTACGAGACCTCCATATATATGGGTTACGTGGCCATTTGCTCATTTTTATTAATTTTTTTTAATGGACAGGAGATTCCAAATTCGTGTGGGTTCGACAATTTCCCATTCTTTTCTACAGGAACTTGAAGTCCCTCAGGGCTGTTTTGCGTGTCACACATTTCAGTATAAAGATTAATGCCATTACTGAACAACTCTCTGTTGCTGTTGCAAACAAGCTCTAAGTCGACGGCTTTCACATCTCGTGTCAGTCATTGAACATGAGGTATGTTGACAACAGCAAGTGGTTTCAACTTCTCTCTTTCTCTAAAACTGTTAGCATGCACTTTTTGCCACCAACAGGATATTAATCCTGACCCTGAACTCCATATCGGTGACATTGTGCTACCTGTGGTCTCTGAGACAGTTTTGGGGACTTATCATTGAGCATAAGCTGATTTTTATACTACACATTAAGCAGCTGTGAGTTAAATATATAAGATCACTGAACATCCTCTATGTCTTCTCTTCCACCAACTTGGGAGTGGATTTATTTTTTATGCTAAAGATATATAGTGCTCTTATACAATCAAAACTAGACTGTGGGTCACTGGTATATAGCTTTGCAAGGACCTCGACCTTGGAGATACTGGACCCCATTCTTCATCAAGAACTTTGGCTAGGAGCCAGGGCTTTCCACACTTCCCAGTCCTTAGCTTATACAGAGTCTCATGAACATCCTCTACACCTCTGCCATTTGCAATTGTCTTTTCCGTATGCTTTGAAACTTCAATCCTCACCACAACATCCCAGCTGGTGTTGTATTTTCCTTCCTCAGTGGACCATGCTTTTTTAGGACAGATGATTTGCCATTCTTTCTTTTGGCCTTCGTATCCAGATACAGTTGGATGAATTGGGTCTGTCCTTGGGTAACATTACTGTATCAACTGGTCAGTCCATCCAACCATGGCTTATTACAATCCCCACATGTGACCTTTATTTGAGAAAAGCAGATACTCTCAATTCGAAGTACCATCTTTTATTTGCTGAACATCTTTTAAAGCATCCTTCAATTCCTGTTTATACAGATATTTCGATATCACGTGACTCTGTGGGTTCTGTCATGGTTTGTTTTGGTTCAGTGGATGCGCTCAGAATCTCCTCTACAGCTTCTGTGTTCACAGATGAACTGTATGCCATTTCTCTTGCCCTGGATCACATAGAAGCTAAGCAGTACTCAAATTGCACTGTCTGTACTAACTCAGTTCTCTATTGGCCCTGGAATCGCCTGACATCAGTTCTCATAAATAGTCAAAACCGACTGGCCCATTTTTCTTTAACATCTACTTTATCCAGTTCTGGATACTAGGCCACGTTGGTATTTGAGGGAACAGGCTTGCTGACACCACAGATAAATCTGCCTGCTCTGGCACTATCACTGCTGTGCCTGTTCCATACATGACTACAGTCTTGTATTTAAGGCTAGGCTCTGTGCCAGTTTGCAGTCGACTTGAAGTGAGCAAGATGACAACAAGCTTTTCCACATAAAACCCTGTATTGAACTTTGGTCTTCTTGCTTCCGTAAGGATCGGAAGGAGGAAGTTGTTCTAGATAGACTACACATTGGTTACATTTTATCTCATCATTATCATTTTCCTTTATCTGGAACTGATGCACCAGTGTGTAGTTTGTGTAACACTCAGACCACAATAAGCTACATTTTACTTTCTTGTCATTGTTACGACTCACAACGACGGTACCATTTCAAGCATGTTCTGTCCCAAGGCTTGTCCATAACGTTAGACAGTGTTACTGGTGATTGTTACACTGTCTACTTTGGTAATGTTTTTAGTGTTTTAAATGCCATTAACCTTTTTAATGCCATTTAAGTTTTTTTTAATTTATACATTACACCTTTTTAATGTGGCTCCCTATTAAAAATCACAGTTCATCTAGTTCAATTTGAAATTAGAAACTGACCGTAACATTAAACAACTCAAAACCAGGACTGAAAAGGCCAACTTCAGAAGACTGATGGTGGTTTTTGTACTTACCTGTTAGTCTTCCTAGCAAGTTATGATTATTACAGTTAAGCTACAGAAAGTCCTTTACAACTTGAATGACTGTAGTTTTTCTCTTGACGTTGTAGACTGGATGTAAACATTGGTTTTATACTATTTATGTTTTTAATTAAAATATTAAACTTTGTTTTTTTACCTTGATTCTTTTTTACACATTTTAATAATGTTACTTGAATTTTAACTTTTTACTGGATGTTTGGCACAGATAGCCTAGTTGCTTTGCGCCATACAACACCAAACCAACCAATCAAATGACAATGTACTATTTGTCACTCAGTAGATTTGAAAACTTTAATGTGCTGCAAAACTAAACAATATTTTGGCTTTTATACTAAGGCTTGAAGAAGGCCTCAGTATAAATGCTGAAACTTCTTTTCTTTCAATAGTCAGTTGTAATCCATGAAAGTTCTCAACCTTATTCTGCCTAAAATTCTACTGAGGCAACATTTATCACTCATACTTTCATCTAACAGCAACTCAATCACATGGATATGCAATCAGGTGACCTTTCAGTTTAGTTGGAGAAAAGGGACAGCAAGGGAAACAATTTCTCCTTCCATTCTCCATAAAAATATTTGAAAGGGTTGCATTCCCAATCTCTTATGCTAACGAGGCTTTCCAAATCCTGGGATTTATAGAAGAAAAACCCAAGATGTTTGAGATTTTATTAACTCTAACTGGGGGTGTCATCACTGATATTCCCTGATTGATTTATCACAGTGGTAATACTTAATCAAATTACATTAAAACTTGGAGCAATCTTACCAAATACTACCGAATTTTATCCTTTAAAAAGTCAATTTTATTTAGTATTCTATGATTTTATTTTCCTTTCCAATCTTAAACAACTTGATCAGATCCCCCAAGCTATTCTAGTTTCAAGTGACAATAACTTCAAAGATTTCAACTTCTACATTTACAACAATTCCTTCATCACAGGCACCATTCTAGCTACCCTTCTATACATAATTTCCAAGAATTCAACGAATTATTTTGCATTTATTACAATTAAAACTAATTTGATTACCTAACTCACTAAATGATCTAAATCCTTTTCTAAATCAGCAGCACTTTCTTTGTAGCTTGCAACACCTAAAGCCTTAATATCATCTGCCAATTTAAGTAATTCATTGACCATTCCTTCATCTGTGTAAATCAAAAACAGCAAACACCCAAAGATACAAGCTATTAGCTACTTCACTTGTGGCATTAATAAAGTTTGATTGAACTCCATTTGTAACAACCTTCTGCTTTCTTCCATCCAGTACACAACTATATTTTTTTACAAGGTTTTTACATGGCATCTTGTCAGATGGTTTCTAGAAATCCAGATATATCAAATATACACCTGGGAAATATCTGGCACCACAATCGTTATTGTTCTTTAAACTTGTCATTTTTTTCAACCATCTCAGAATTAATGTAGTCATCTTGTTTCCATCTATCAACTATTTAAGACATGGAATCTTTATTATTAAAAACCAAAGAGAGAGCAAAATTTAATAACCCAGCCATTTCATAATCATCAAATAAGAGCCTTCCTTTATCCTCCCTCAAGGTTCTTACCCCCATCCTAACATTTTTTTACTCTTATTATATTTAAATAAATCCTTACTATTAATTTTTACATTTTAAGCCAATTCAACCAACTTGTTTCAGACATCCTTTTTGGTGACAAAATTTCTTGTTTCTCTAGCTTTCTATATTTCCTGTCATACAGGTCAATTTATATTCCTTACATTTATAGTCTTTTTCTTTAATTTTATCTGTTATAATCTTTATGAGTCAACCTCATGTTTTACTTGCAGCAACTTTACTTTTATAAAAGAATATAAACCTACATCTTGAATATTTAAAAATTTCTACATTTGATCAGTATCTATATATAATTCAGCTGCCCAATTCACAACAAATAATTATTGTCACATCCCTTCAAAATTTGCTTTTTCGAGATTTGTAACCAAAATATCATTATTCCTGATCTCCATATGCAGCAAAACCTAATAGTGTGTTTCTTATAGCAAATTCACATCAGGCTATCTGCTGAGCCCACTGAGGGGAATTGAACCCCTGATTTTAGTGTTGTAAATCCATAGACTTACTGCTGTACTAGCAGGGGGCACCTAATAAAGAAATGATCACTTGCACCCAGATGTTCCCTAATTTCCAGCCTCTATCATTTCAGTGTTTACAGTAAACAATAAATCTAAAATAGTATTGTTTCCAGTAGGTTCCCTGACTAATTAATAAAAAAAACCAGCCTTTCTGTGGCACAGCTGATTCTCTGCAGACTTGCAATGCTACAAACCAGGTTTTGATACCTATGGTGGGTAGAGCACATATAGGTTTTTGTGTAGCTTTGTGCTTAATTACAACCAAACAAAGCCATTTTGAACAGTTTCAAAAAACCTTTCTCCCTTATGATTTAGCTTTAACATTTCTAAATCTATAGACCTGAAATTAAAATCACCCATCATTTTAACTTAACAACTGAAATCTTAATTTCATTGTAAAGTTTCTCATTAATTTCTTTTATCAGTATCATTTAGTGGTCTACAACAAATTCAGATTAAAAGCCTCTTCCCTTTATATTAGTGGATACTAATAGACACCCAAATGGATTAAATTTCCTCACCTTTGATATCCTCAACTTCAACAAATGTAACTCTTTATTTTATAAACTCTTATTTATGTAAACCATTGTTCCATTGCATGAAAAATCTGAGGCAACAACTATAAAATTTCACAACATACCTTATTTATATTATTTATGTGAATTGAAAGTTTTTATCATGGTGGGGAGGATAACAAATTAATTTTTTAAAAGTATTTAAGTACACCAAGGCTTTACCCAATGTGCAACAAATTTCCATATTCCATGAGGAAGATGTTTTTCTTCTTTTTCTGCATTTTATGTTGGAAACAGCTTTATCATTTATGTTTTTTAAAGGTCTAGGAAAAAGAATTAATTTTTTACATAATTGTGATACATATACTTTGGTAACAACCATTTAATGGGTGTGGTTCATGGCTAGCTATCATGCAAAATTTAACAATGAAACCAGTAATCTCACATTGTGCTATTTTGTTTCGGTTGTTTGCAGTTATTATATTTGTGGACTGAGTTTTAGGGCAAGTGTACACAAAATTTATTAATAAACAGTAATTTTACTAATGATTTATATTTAAACATGCCAAGAGAAATGTTTTATTGTTTGGTAATACATCAAAAAGTACTTTAAATTCAGTAAATAATAGGTTAAATTAACATTCAATCATTTTCCTCTCTTTATATATTAAAATACTTATCATTTAAAAATTTTCAAAAACAAAATATGACATTTAATAATTAGCATAACAGTAAAATTCATTATTACATTTTAGTTACCTACATTTTAAATTACTTCACAGCAGCTTATCTCCAAACAAGTTAATTTTGCTGGGCTAGTGCTACCTAGTGACAAAAAAAAAAGCTGCATTTAAAGTTACTTAAAAACAAAACAAGTATAGCATCAGGATGACTCATCTAATATTCAGATCACAAAGAATAAAGTCTCTATACGTCATTTAAATTTACTTTTTTTTTTAAGAACTGAGAGAATAGCTGTTAAACTACAAATGGTAGTTTTGAAGTATTTGTAACTTTCATACCACAATTATGTAAAGAACATAATTTAAAGAAGTTCAATATCAATATTCTCCTATGTAAGATATGCATTTCCCTTATGAGTATGATTGAGTTCAGTTTGCATTCAAACATATATCAAAATTATCATACATACATTTTTGTAATTATGCATTTTTCTCAAAAGTTCAAGAATGAGATAATTACTGGTGAAGATTTTAATTTATAGGTAAGAAGAAATATAGAATTCTGGTCAAACAAAAATTTTTTTTTTAATTTTAAACAAGAAAATACTAAACTGTAAAGTTAGTGTTTCATGCTTTACAGACACTATTTACAACCACATATTAAATATTTATTTCATAGAATGTAAGGTTAGAGATCATGAAATATGCAATACAGTTTAATCTTACAAAATATAATTTTCACATACAAATCTTTAATACAAGATCTACATAGCCATCTCCCAGTATGTAGCTTTTGATGAGCATATACATACATTGGGTAGGAAATATTTGTAACAGACAAAATAAATAAAGGACATCCTTTAAAACTAGATACCCAGAAAACTAAAATTAGCATAAAATATTACATATATGAGTGTGTTAAAACAAAACAACTCTTTGTATATGTAGATTATTATTGTTTAACTCATGAAAAGCAGATTTAAAACTAGAAGAGACATATATCTGAAGCATCATTATGGTTAACTGTTTTACACATCATAAACCTTTACAAATCATAATCCTAATAAAGAGAAACATATGCCCTGATCATTAGAGGAATAAAATACCATGAATTAATTTTGCATTAAAATGCTTTCTTAATTCCATTCATTCGTAACTACTACATTATGTGAAACTACATGCAAATAGAAAGCAATACCATTTCCTTTTAGTTTCAAACTATACATTAAAAATACTGTCAACCAAGGTTTAATTTACATCCTCTGCCTTATCAAAGAGATAGCCCTTAAACCACTGAAATATAAATAACAACCTTGTCTAAAAATTATTTTTAAACAGAAGAGTAACATAAATACTCACCTATCTAAATGGAATGAGTACAAATTTCAAAAGAGGATTTTTTTCATTTTGATAAAACAGTTTGTCTTTGTGAATTTTCTCCAAGTGGCTAACAGAGAAATAATTTTTTATCAGATGTATCAGAGCATCTTTCAGGTGGTGCTATTTTTAACCCATTAAGGGCAATAACTTCATCATTTTATTTCATATAAAATTATATGAAACCATCCATTAAGAAGTAGAAAAGTGATGCTGCTAGTTCATCATCATGTCTAGCTATAATGTAGTTGGATTGCCATAGAAAAAAAAAAAAGAATTGAGAGCACAGTAATTCTTTTATTTAAAATGTATTATTCAGATGTATAACTTGTACATATTATTATTATATTATTAAATGTATGTCACAACAGCATATATGATGGTTGTGTTATACTAAGCCATATATCACATTCACAAGGTTTGATAATGCTTATAACGGTTTTCCTAAACAACTTTATAAACTGAATATCATAAACACTTTTCTTTATATAAACACACATCTAGGGCAGATATAAGCAATAGAAAACATATTTATTTCTGAAGTGTTTTATTTACAATTCATGAAAATGTATATGGATTGTTGTCCATTAGAAATGAAGCAGTCTGCCTCTGAAGGGGGTGTCTATATGTTATCCAACTTTTCTTTATAATTCCTATTTATAAGTATATAATACAAAATGCAAATCATATTTTACTGCTTATTCGTGAAAAAAACCAAAATTTTGTGTGACATCATCTGAAAACGTTGAGTTTCTAAATATCTAGCATTACTCTCTAAGCTTCCCCTTCTTCCTTATTAGTATAAAAAAACATTTTCCAAAGTCATAGATTTTCTACTATAAATTCACTCTATGACTGGTTCAAAATTACTGCACAGTTTAAGAACTGTAAGGAAAGTTCACAGGAAACCTCTACAAATAATGTTACCAGATTAAAGTACTTCAGTTTATGGTAATGGTTTGGTTCTATTATGATCTTAGGAGTTTCAATGCTATATTTCAATAGGATAGCTAAGATTAAACTTAAAATTGCCAGTGGAGTACACATAAACCATATTAGATTTTTGGACACATTTTTCTCCATGATTTATGTTAGTGAGTTCACAACTTTGTTGGTAGCTGATAACTAATTAAAAATGAGTCACACAATAGAAAAATAATAACAATATTGCCAACACAAAAAATGCCTGTATCCCACACAAAAAAATGATCGACTTCACTATATTTTTTGGTCAATTCTTCATGTGAACTGTTGCATCAAAGAGAAGAAAAAATGAATTAATATGATGTAATATGTAGATTCAATCAGTTGTAAATGTTACAAAAAGTTAGTAATTTGAATGTTAATATTAAAATACTTGTATCTGATAAAATTAACAGTTAAAGGCTGTTAATTTGGAAACTGGACAATGCAGCTATGTCAGAAAAGTGCTTAATAGTACAATACTGGTGAACAACCATTTCTAAAAGAAACACACTAAATTATAATAAATATGAATTTAATGAAGAAATTTAATTATTTATTCAGTTCAATAACATTTGGTTCTTTCAAATAATAAAATATATTGTGTTACTTGTGAACTCATACTGTATGACATAATAAATGGTGAATCTCTAATTTAGCCTATTTATCATTCCACTCTTAAATATTTAGCTTTTTATGCATGGATCTTAAAAATGATGTTCAATTTTAGTTCATTTTACTTAGCTTTAGTTTTATCTAAATAATCATATCTATTATTCTTACATAACACAAGCAGTCAAGTTTTAATTACTTCTAAATTTTAAACACTGATATTATAAAGATCTAAATGCTTAATGACCTACACTTGTAACAGCTTCAGATTCACTGTATAAACAAAATACAAATGATTCACTTTGTACAAGCTACCAGCTGTCATCTATTAACCTCTGCTATGAAACAAAGCCATAGTTAAATAGTTAATTTACTAATGTGGAAATGAAAGACACTTTAGCTTAACCAGTAAGACTTTGAAGACTGTATACAAGAATATTTTAAACATGTGTTGGAACCTTTAGCCTGCCTATTGTGTATTATATTCAAATTTCACCAAAGTTAACATTGTCAATTAAAGGATACTTACCTCCTATCACAGTACAACTATTACTCAACTGCTAGGGTAGCTATACCTTTACTTATCTAAGCACTGGTCAGATGTTTCCTCACTTGTTCCAGACTTTTATTCCACACTTAATTGCCCTTGGTGATATCTGTCTTGTGACACTCTCCAATTATGTCAGCACACCTTTTATCGTGGTACTGTGCATAAATACTTCCTTCAGATAATACCATCATTTTTTAAAACTGACCAAACCCACAGTCTCTAAGAATGTTTTTTATGTGGGGAGGAATGGTGGGAAAATGGAAATGGAAGTAAGTATTATTAGAAATACATTTTCAATTTAAGAAAATGTTAACTTTATAAACATACTTATCTTTTCACACACTACAGCTAGAATCCCACAAGAATAAGGAGGATGGGCCAGTGAGGGTTTTACCCATACAGAATGCATCTTCAAATATTGTGGTCATGTCAGTGGAACATTAGCACCCTAGAGTGGAAAACCAAACTACATCCAAAACAGGTATGCTCTTCACCAAGAACCTAAATCACGCACTGCAGGTAGAAATTGATGGGATCTGTCATCACCATTTGCCAGACCCTAACAAGGTAGCTGAGGTCCCACTGCTCAGAACTGGAATTACAGGAAGAGGGCTCCAAGATCTTGCATTTGTGGCTTAGGCATTTGGACTGAAAGAGATATACTTGTGGCCAGATCCCAACTGTAGAGTAATGAATTCTGAGCCACTGGCATCACAATGAGAAGGTAAGCAACACCAAAGTGGACAAACTCTGTCCTCAACCTGGAGAAGTCCAAAAGGCAACACCCCAGATGCAGAATGATAGGATCCTTTCTGCCATATTCAACCTATAGGAATAAAACTTATCTGATCTGAAGTTATGAACAGTCATTTTCATTTCCCAACACTGTGAGCAAGAAATACTCCACTTGCCTCCAGAATTATGGGGAAGATGGGGAACAACACATGCTCAAGCAAGAACTCATTATGGGACCTCCCTGCATTCAGAATTACAAGGAGAAAATGGACCATCTTTCATGAATAATATGTAAGCTTGTGCTGATCTTACCAATATCTGGGAAAAAACATATCTGTGGTCCTAGGTAGGAGGGCCCCCAACTTTTCCCTTTTTTCCAAGTCACTCAAACACTCTGGAGAAGTAACACAGGAAAGAAGAAACAAAATTAAGAATGAAAATACTCACCCCTTCTGTATAATCTACCAGACAGGTGCAAGGGGTAGTAAAAACCCTTAGAGGAAGAAACTGTCAGATCATGCAAATAATGATATAAAAAAAAAGTCCATATAACAACCTATACAATATCCTCCAGCAGGAATTCAACAAAGCCACTAATGACAGAAAGACATGACTCACAAAAGTATTACCTCCAAAGATAGCCAGAATAAGCAATATGGATCAATTTCTGTACCTGCCTCATCACGGTGATTGTGGATCTTGGGAAACTGAAGGGTCACAATGAATGAAAAGCCATTGTCTCTCACCTCTAAAAGCTTAAGTGTATGCAACATTACACTCTATGGCCCTCAACAGACATAACAAAAGACAGAGATCCAATTGGTCATAGAAGTGAGAAATAGCAGTCATATGAATCTGTAAAAGGAATTCATCCTCTTTACTGGCTGCCAATGTCTTAAGTAAGGTGGACCTGTCAGGGTATAGAAGTACATTGGTAAAATGATAAAACATCCTGTGCATGTGCAATAACAACAACTATAACCCACAATATTTGCAAAAAGGTGACAACAAAATAAACCTTAACCCTTTCCAGGTGGATCATGCATCAAAGTCCATATCATCATGTTTGTTGATTCACATTCAAAATTTTATTGATCTTCTATTTTATGAACACATGTCTTTAAATCTAGTACCACACTGTAGATAATATTTCAAATTTTTCATATTTATGCATTATTTAATTACTTTATTTAAAAGTAAATATTACAAGACACACCTAAACATTGATTTCTTTGTGTCACTTGGTATGTTGAATATGATACTGGTTAAAATTAGATGTTTGTGATGTTAAAATAGAAATTCTACAGTTTTGTATGATACTCTAGTTTTGCAAGTTACTGATACTGACAAGATACAATATAAAATAAGAACCTTCTGTCTTTTCTATTTGCTAAAATACTGCTCATATTCTGAATCAAACATAGTGGCCCCACCTACTTCTTTGAATTTTTGGAAATGGTCCCTCATATATACTTTTAAATGTAACATCTGGATCACCAATCAAAATCTCAAAATATCCCTCTACTGGCTTTCTCAAACATTTTAAAATATAACAGCATTATTTCTTTCTTTGGAAACAAACCTTTGTGCTGATAAATTGGGTCTTTAACCCGTTTGAATTTATTTTTATCCAAATACATTTCCTTTAGTACATTCAATAGATTATAATGGAATTATACAGTTTCAATATAGTAATTTGTGATTTTTTTCATTAATCAAATATATATAAACATAAAAAAATTATTTTGTTTCACTATTCCACATTCAAAATTTCTTAAGGCTTAACAAATTATGACAAGCAGCAACCAAGTACAAAAGTCATAACTAGAAAAAATAATTGTTTGTTTCACTTCTCCATTTACAGTTTTATGTTTTAATAAATATAAGTTTTACAAAGTACCAGTCCATTAAAACACAGCCACAACATGTGACTTTGTAAAGACTAAAGATCAGTTTTATATTACTGGATATGGTAACATGAGTGCATGGTGTGGTGCCCCATTGCAACTTCTGCATTGTCAGCTAGGTATAACTGCAAAAATAATAAATATATATAAACGTATAATTATATTAGATTTAAGCTATTTAGTCTAAATATTTGCATTTTTGTGTTATAATATGTAGTCATTCTAAAAGGAGAAAAGCATAACTTATAATTATTTATTAATAGTTTATGGCAATTACAAAATTGGTCAAGTCAAATGAACCCGCACAGATTCATGAGTGAAAATAACAGATAAAATACAGTTTTTCTTTAAAAAATGTTCATAACTATCTGGATAGTATAAGGATTTCACATATGAAATTTGAAAATTTTGAGATGCATAAAAGTACTTTAGATGAAAGTTACATTGCACATTGGACAGAAAATGTGTGTCAGACTGTTTGTTTCAGTGTGGAGCTGGATGGGTGTCGGTTGAACCCTATTAAGATACATGTTGAAAAAGACATCCAGAAGGGTGATATACTGGTGTTGGAATGAGAAGAGATATTTTGGTTTTGATAATAAATCCTGTCTTGATTGCTTTGGAAAGCAGTATTTGGATGACATTTAATCAACTGATGAGATGATGTCTCAGTAGCAATGGAATGGTGTGAGCACGAGCCCTGGAAATGAAAGTGATGAGAAAAGGTTTGTATGATTCAGCAGCACATGTGGAGTTGATGCTAGTCAGAAGGGCAGCAGCCCTGAATTGCAGCACCATATTCTTGTGCACAAAATTCAGATAAAAGTGGGGCAACTACACTGTAAAATTGAATTTGGTCATTCACAGTCCTAGCAAAAAAATACTAATCAAAATGGGAATTACTCCATTGTGAATTTTGAATGGTCTAGGAATTGATTTAGATGAAAAAAAAAAATAACCAGACACTAATATGCTCTGGTAGAACAAACAGTTGGGAATAAAACCCAGGAAGAACTGGAATGACAATCACCACTGCCCAGTGATATGTACACCACTGCCCAGTGATATGTACACCACTGCCCAGTGATATGTATAAATACCAGGATAAAGCTTATTTTTCATTTGATAGATTTGACCTTTAGAAATAGCCAGTCTTGTGATACCACTTCACAACACTCATTAAATACAAGTTAAGCTACTGATAATGAACTGTGGCTTGTATAATCTATGCAAGTTATTTGAAAAAAATCATTAATGTGCATGAAAGAAACATATACAGTAGCGACCAAAAAAAACATCTGATAGCAGTGGAACAAAGTTCTGAGATCTGATGATCTTAGGTAGGTTGAAATACAACAAGTTATGAAGGTAAGTGTGGAGGTGGTAAATATACGAATGACTAATTTTGACAGAAAGACCTGAAGTATCCACAAATCCACAGAAAAGGTTTTCCACACAACCACGAACTACTGAAGTCGAAGCCCCAGAACCCCCAAGGTCTTATGATAGTCACTGCCACCACTGGTGGTATTCCGACTGAGCAGAGAAACTTTGTGGATATAGGAAGAATTTATCTTGGGTAGATATGGATCAAGGGGTTGAAGTTAGGGTTGGGACACTTGAATATGGGTGGAACTATGACTTCCTGTAGAAGCCAAGGAAAGTTGTAAACCTAATGAAAGATGAATGCAGGTGGATGGCACCAATCCTCAAATCCAAAGACTATATAATGCCTGCATTAATTAAGATTTGGAAAAAGGGCTTCATGTAACTCTTGGAGAAGAGCAGCAGGTAAACAAAGGTTTTCTAATAATGCATCTCTATCTGAAATTTTAGCTAGTGACAATTCATTGTTATAATCAGATTCTGAAATTGATGCTGAGTCTGAATTTGATATTGATAGTTTAGAGGGTGAAAGTAGTCTAAATTGATGCAGCTGTGCACTTGACACCTGTTTGATATTATTTCAGAAGTAAAAAAAACTACTAAACTGCATTACCAATACGTAGCCATATAACCAAAACATCTAGTAAACAATATAGAATAACCATAAAAGAAGAAATAATTGCTCAGATGAGATAAAACGGCCTCTCCATTTCAGAACTTGTCAAGTAACATCAGGACACATTAACTCACTTTCTCCAAGAGAAACACAACATGCAGAAGCTGATTAACTATTCTAAATTTGAGAGTATTTGGTTAAAATAATTCCCTGTTGACTGAAAGTTTAACCACTGAGTATATCCCTGATTAAGGGGTTAATTAGGGACATATTTATAGGTCTTAACTGCATCTCTTTGAAACCAGTTTGAACAAGAATTTTCTGGGACACTTAGTGATATTTTTGATGGTATCCCTTAGAGGCTCTCTTTTTTGCATTTTGCACTATATAAATATGTATTTATTATCAATATTATTAGGCCTATTATTAAAGCTAGCACTTCTCTTTTTTTTCAGCAATTGAGATGTGGAGTTATAAGCAAAAGAAAACCAAGCACTGACCCCATCAGGTATCTTAAAATGGGCAGTAAGAGAAGCTTTGGTCAATTATAGAACATGCCATGCAGTTGTGAGCAAGTCTGAAAGAACCCACGTCATCTTTTGAAAGATATGTCTTTAAGTAGCATATCAATCAGGATAAGCCTAATATTCCCACAAATAATGTATGTGGTTCCAATGTCCAGAATAATGTCCCTAAGAATAACATAACCATTCCACATAACGGATATTTTAACAACTGTGCTGTGTTCAGCTCCAACCAGAAAGCCTTGCTTGCTGATTACCTCAAGAAGGTTGCTGCATTGTTCTATCTATGCACAACCAAAATTAGGAGACAAGCCTATGAATACATAAATAAACTTGAGAAAAAAATGCAAACAACATGGCTGAGAATCACAAGACAGGTAAAAACTGGCTGTATGGGTTCTTGAAGAGGAACACTACAATTACATTGAGAACTACATAGGCAATATCTATGAGTTGTGCTACAAGCTTTGATAGACACAATGTTAATACTTTTTCAAGAACTTGCAGTTAGTACTTGAGACAGAGGATTCACTCCAACAAACATTTAAGTAGCCAAATGTAACAGATATTTCTTCAAACATGCATTATATACTTCATTGTCATGACTGTTACATAATATAGTTTAATAACTACTTTTAGAACCACAGACTAAGAAGTGATGATACAATCACTTTTAGATTTATTGACTAAGGTGCAACTGGACACCTTACTGAACCACTGACTTAGATGTAATTAAATATCTATTTTTAGAATCACAGTGATTTAACAGTAACCACAATGTAACTAATTAAGCAACTTTTTAATTATTCAGTAAGATGTAACTAATCAACTACTTGTAAGGTAACTAAAGGAAGAACTTCAAGAGGTGAACTGATTTAGATACATTCCATCATTCGATGTGGAAGTTTAAGCCTTTTTATATAGTTAGTTTACTTCATTTTTCTTCTAGCATCGTAGCTTTAAAACAGTTTTGAACCAAAGACTCAGACAAAATGTATGTGTATCAAATCCATGTAAAAATGTGCTTCCTATTCAAAACAAATAATTATTACAGTTTTTACCACATCCACCCGCTTTTCGCTATACTTTCATTCAAGATTGTATTTGCCAGTAGTGAAAATGGAGGCTTTCATTTATTTCAAATATTAAAATATGGAGAATCTAAGGTACCTGTAGGATATCAGCAAGTTGGTACAGTTTGAAAATGCTCATCTGAATGAAATGACGTGTTCCAGGACAAAGGAAGGGAATACATTCCCTAAACTAAACTGTACAAGCCTGTTCAGTCTCACAAAATTACATCTTAAAATGTAACTGCATAGTAACTTTTAGAAATAATGACTACGGATATTACTACACAACTATTCTTAGAAATGCTGAATCTATGACGTAACTAAAAATTCCTTTACTAAGATGTAACTAATTATCTACTTTTACAATCACTTACTACAAACATAGTTGTTTAACTGCATGTAAATCACCATGTAACATGTAATTACATAACCACTGAGGATTAATATGCCATTTATAATAGTGTAACTACTTTTGGAATAATCAAGAAATATAAGTAACCAATTAAAGATGATTTTTAACCAAAAATTATGCTGAGATAAATGGTGGAGTGAATTCACGTGATAAATAAAGTAGTTTGAATATGCTTAGTTTGATATGTTTGAAGTCTTCTTGTATTATCTTAATACTTCTTTGTACACACTGTCATGCTAACAGAAGAAAACACTAAAGTTACATGGTACAGTACTAAATAATCACACAGTAATATTAACTTACACAGTGGTAAGCACATGTGCTTAATAAGAATAGGATTTATAGCAGAATAATTTCAGGATCAAGAGAAGATACAACAATAACAAGGATTAAGTTACACAAAAAAGAAAATACTCAAACATGAAGTTAAGAAAATTCATGAAAACATGAGGAACATGTTGTAACAATTAAGTTTTTTTTTCTAAACGAATGTTTAAACAATAAAGAAAGCAAAGTAGTACGGTTAGATATCAATAACATTGCTCAGGAATCAGATTAGTTCAATCGAACAAGTACAGTGAAAGATTCTTCAATATACAGAGTCAAGTAATTACAAACAGAACACAATTAATTCAGTATATACAGCAAGTAGTATGGTCAGAATTCTTAATCAATAAGACAATTCAAGTAGTACGGTCAGATTATACTTCAAACTGCACACTTAAGCAGTAGAGTAAGATATCATTTCTAAAAACAAAGTTCCATTGTCAGATTGATGTTCAAAACAGTAGAATCAGTCAAATAGTAATGTTAGAGTACTTATGTCAACACAGTCAGATAGGTAAGTAAGTTTATAGAATATTTCAAGTAATATAAAAACTTCTGTCAAAGTGCATCTGTTATAAAAGTGATGTTTGCCCAACCTACCCTTCTTGTAAAGCAACATTACATTAGAGTACTTATGTCAACACAGTCAGATAGGTGAGTAAGTTTATAGAAGATTTTATTTTAAGTAATATAAAAACTTCTGTCAAAGTGTATCTATTATGAAAGTGATGTTTGCCCAACCTACCCTTCTTGTAAAGCAACATTACATTAGAGTACTTATGTCAACACAGTCAGATAGGTGAGTAAGTTTATAGAAGATTTTATTTTAAGTAAAATAAAAACTTCTGTCAAAGTGTATCTATTATGAAAGTGATGTTTACCCAACTACCCTTCTTGTAAAGCAACATTACATTTAATGCTTATTATTATTATTATTATTATTATAAGTAACTTTTAATATAAAGGATGCTAAAAAAGCATAAATAAATATTATCAGCCAGAAAAGAAAGAGCACAAAGAGAAACCTATCTAGTCTAATAATTCTTAAGTATATCTATTGCTTTTCTGTCTTAACAAATCAATGCTAGCTAACAAATCAATACTTTCACGTAAGGGTATTATTTAACTATTATTGTGACTACTGACAACACAATCATGTTAAGTAAGTGCACTTAAAAGTAGACTAGAAATATGAACATTTAAAAACTGAATAACATAAGTTGTTGCTCAACCATCACCTGCATAACTTTCACAGTCTGAAGCTTAAATAAGGAAACAGTGTAGTTTAACAATTTATTTTAGCAGCTTTTTTTTCTTGCTACACTGTTAACTCATCTTCAAATTAACACATTTACATAAATCTAATCAGTTCTTGTATTTTTCACCCTGACAACAAATTCTCACTTTACATTATTGGATCTACTTAAAAACAAAGTAATAACCAAAATAAATGACCACTAATAGTAAACTGAATGGCTTAAGGCACTCAAAACATATCATACATTTAACATTAATCTTACAAGAGAAAAAAAAAAGGTCTTAAATGCCATAACATATAGAAAACGTTGTATAATGTATCTCTTCTAAACAATCATGCACAAATCTTTATAACTTTCAACCTAACACTAAATGTATGACACCCTTTTTATAATCATCACACTTTTCAATGTTTAAATTCCAGAGTGAAACAGTCTTATATTTCTTCAGATATTTTACTAAAATATAAAACAGTTATTAGAATGAAATTGGTAATACTTTCAAGAATGTAAATTTTATTTCTTTCTAGTAAAAGTATCTACCAAATTTAATTTGTACATGTTTGGACCACTGAAATTCCATTGCTATATTTGTGAAAATGACAAAATACATATTTATGATTTGAAACAAATGTCATGTAACAAAACAGCAACAAAAGGTGGGGATAATTAACAATTAAAACACAAGCATACTAGTTAAATGTAGGACTATGAAGGTACAGACACCCTAGTCTTGAGGCAACCTTTTGGTAATTCAGGTTTGGTCCCAAACCATGACATCTTCCAGTTGAGAGTTTCTTTTATAAGTCTTTCTTCTTCTGGGTTAAAATGCAGTAGCACTGAGACAGCCCTAATGAGATGTTGAGCCTAAACTTAAAGAAACAGAACAAATACCAAGATATATTAGTTAGTTCTAAATACATATTTACAAAATCAACCATTAAGTAAAAAATGTGCTAATTATAAAATTCAGAGCAGAAAAATATGCTTTATACAAAAGAACACACACTCATAATTTTTTAGCATGTAAAAACAGAAGCTTAGATAATCAAATTAATAAAATTTAAAATATCTTGAGAACCTGAATAATACATGGATACGCTAATACTACGTCAATGGTACAATCAAAGATATAATCCTTCCTTTAAAGTGGATCTTCTCAAAAAAAGGAAAAGTTACAAACAACCTAGCCTTTTGAATAAGGCATTAAATGAACTTGAGTGATTTGACTCCTGTGCAGTGTTTCAGTTGTTTGTGTTATACATTTTTTGTCAGATAGTGAAGAAGTCTATGCTTGTGTTCAATAACAGAAACACATCCTATAAAATATTTCATGTTACTCAAAATTAATGTATTTATATCAACTCGACCACTACTGGCTACTGACTTTCCTCATAGCCAATGCAAATCTTGCTATAATTCGTTCCAATAATAAAACTAGGAAATAAAATTTTTGAAACTTTGTACGAACTTCCATAAATGCATGTAGATTAAAAAATATAAAGCCAGTTACTTCTGAAAAATTCAGTTCCAGATTTGAACTTCTTACTTTTCATGTTTTAGTACATTATGTTAAAATCTCTAAAATGTTTTCATCATCGATAAATTCAAATTTTGTCTAGTTCCAATTTTTTAATAATCACGTACTCTCCTTACAGTTTCATGTAATGTACGAGACTGAAAATAGTTTTAATTAAACAATACATGAGTATTTATGTATTTTATCTAGAATTTCATGTATATATATGTGCAAAAAAAACATTTTAATTTTGTTTCATAACTTTGTTTTTCAAGTTTATGCTTTATTGCAAACAAACTAATTGCTACTACTAGGGAATGTATATAATAAGTTACAATACAGGTGGTTTGAATAACACTGCCTGACCTTAGTTACATGATATATTCTATTAGAAGAGATTACCAAACGATACAGACATCATAAATTACAAAGAAAAGAAAATCACTTTACAGCACTAAAATATTAGTCTTGGTCACATTATAGACAAGATTGATATTGAAATTTGAAACTTAAGCCCTTCAGTATATTGACACCTCAAATGTGAGAATGTCACAGCTTCCACTGTATTACTGAGATGAATGTGTTTATGTCTGTTTCACAACCAACATATGGGTTTTATTGTCATCACATGTACACTGAGTTCTGAACCCTTTAAAAAAATATCACAATAAGCTTTTTATATATCAGTTAGTGTTTTAATTATAAAGCAACAACAACAAAAGTGTAGGTCTTACTACAAAGTAAAGATAAGAAGGAGGAAAATAATAAAATTCTTACACGATATTAGTTGTTGTACATACAAGTCAAACAAGATAATTATTTTAAATATTGAATCACATTTTTATTATGAACTAGGTATAAAATTACTCTAAATCATTTAATTTAAAACTGCTTATTCAAATAAAAAGAATATAAAACCACACACTCTTTCAGTTCAAAATGCTAAGTCTAATACACTTGCTATTCAGTGGATCTTAATCCTAACATTCATGGAACTTCTTTCCTAAATATATATATTTCTTTTGAGTTAATTTTTCAATATAATAATTAATATAAATAGGTACATTATATAGCATGATTTATGCAATTAAAGCAAAGTAATAAGAGTTGCATACATTCCATGAAGTTTTTTTCCAGATGCAAGTTTTCTAAGGCTTATAGGAGTACTATTGCCCATTATTATATACAACCTCTATATAAAATGGCTGTTAGTAAAATATGCACCATCAACATTTACAGTGTTTTACACCTTGTAAGATGCTACATTGTGGAAGACACACCCTAATTTTAGAAAGATAATTATAAGAAAAAAATGTTTCAACTCAGCAACCAACACTTTGATGTAAACTTGACTTTTTTTCAACTTACTGAATAAATACAGTCAAATATATCATATTCTTCACAGTGTATCAACAATATTAGTTAAATTAAATGTTTTATTCTTTTTAAAATACTTGTAATTGGTAGGTAATGAGATTACGATTTGTATGAGAGGCTGTTTCAAGTAGACCTTAAGCTAACCTCTTGCCTTAACCCATCACTTTTGTCTTGGAAGACATATGGTGATTTTTCAAGGTGTTTGTAAAGAAAAAAGGTGTAAAATATGGTATATTGTAAAACACATAGAACATAGCTTAATCATGTGCTTTACTTATCATCTAATGATCTTGAAATGTGAAATACAGAGAATGGAATAACATAGTATTGAAATTGATACCTTTGATTAGGATTTGCTAAAAGTTTTACAAGTGAGATTTAACATGTGAAGATGCTGTTTTTTAAAGAAAACAGACTAGAAAATGTTCAGATACCAACCATTTATGGCAAAACTAGTGCTAAAGTGTTGAAAAAAAACTATTTTCTAAGTGGACCCTTATTTGTGGTCTCAAATGTACTTTGGAATTTTTAAAAATTAAATTTCTCTTCAAATTTAATTAAAAATACAATTTAGTACAAATAATTGAATGTTATGCTACTATTTACAAAAATAAAATATAACATCTAATAAAAAATAAGTATTATTTTTTGCAATTCTCAAATGTGATTTTACCCTAAGGATAAAACAAAATGGTCCCAGCAAGTAAGGGGTTAAATAAACAAAAAAAGAATACTAGTTCAGAAAACAATGAAATGGACTTAAACATAACTGAAAATTTCTCATTCACATTTTTTTTTTCTGTCTGTCAAATTTAGTACTTTAATGACAAACATCTTTTAACATTTTACTTAGATAACAATGTTTAACTGACCTCATACTCCCTGCAGGTCATGAATTTGAAGACAACATGCTTTAAATACTTGAAGTTGACATCATCATCATTATTCAGATCCAAATGGTTTTGTTGATGGCTGCAATCTTGAAATCCACGTACATTTATGTGGGAGGATGAGCCAATTTCTGTGGTGTCAGTTGTTTGGAAACCATCAATGTTTCTTTGAACCCGAAGTTCTTTCTGCAGAGTTTTCTTCATGTCTGTGATCCTCTGCTGCTGTAACTTAATGGTCTACAAATTTGAGAAAATATATTTAATAGCTGATTATAAATAATCTATTACATTCCCATGCTATACTAATAAGATGAATTAAAACTTTTTAGTTAATAAAAATAGAAACACTATGAAATTAAAAATGGGGATTATTTCTCCACTAAGAAAATTCTTCATGAATAAACCAACAAGTTCCTCAACCCATTAACAAACAAAGTAAATAAACTGTTTATACATTTTTTTCCACGATTAAGAGTGCATTATCTGTTACTATATAAATTATGACTTCCAGCAACTTTCAAAATGACAGAATTTACCTTCACAATTTCATTAGTTCTCTTTCACACAGTACAATGATTACTTGTGTTTCTTCTGACAAAAACTACAAAATATGTATTTCTTCTTGTTAAGCATGAAATATTAGGCAAGAGTATGTTTTATTGATAGTAGTTTGTATGATATCATAACATAATTTATTATATCAAAGTTAGTATGGTTATATTTCAATAATAAATTTGATTATTTTGCAATTTAATGCTCTCATATTTCTCAACCATACAGTTACAGAAGCAGGTGTAATAATAATAAATTAGTAGTCTTATTGTGATGTAATATTATACAAACTATTGAAAAGCAGATCACACCTTGTCAACCTAGACATTATGCACTATGCCATTACTTGTTTAGTAAATGACTAATATACAAATTTGAATCCAGGCTTTATGTAAACCCACTGGATCTCATGAGTCCTGATGGTAAGTAATGTGTGCAGCATTCCATTATATACTCTTCTGGTTATATAACAACTAGAACTGGTTAACAGGTCATGGCTACTTAAATGAAGCAACTTAACTTGTATATTTCTAGCAGAGTTCATCTGTAGTTTTTTCATTTTTAAATTCACAAAACTTTACTTTCCCATTTCATAAAATACATTACTTAAGCATATAAAGCAACAGGTTAATTTAAAACATTCACCTTGGTTTTCTCAGTTAGTTGCACTTTAAGGTCTTCTACAACTGATTTTAGTTCTGAAACTCTGGTTGAATTTTCCACATTCTCTGTGACTTGCTTCTCTAACTCAGTGATCTGATAATTAACAGTAAATACAGTAATACTAAAATAAATTATGATAAAATAAAACTTATGTTTTCCTTAATCCTTATTTATGAATTTTCAGGATTTTTTTCAGTAAAATAGGGCTAAATTTAGTACTAAAGCATAACTGTTCAAAATACCTTTAGTTTACATCTATACAAACAATGGTGTGATGTAAAGATAGCCTGACAATTCTACTGAGCCATTAGTATATACTTATAGATATCAGCATATATGAGGTCCATGTAGTTTAAAAAAAAATATGAATTAATGGAAATAAAAATGTTTGTAAAGCATTCTCTGATAATTACAATAAGGATAAATCAAACACATTATTGTAATATCTGTAAATCATGCTAAGTGATGAGTATAGTATAGTAATAAGGCACATGTTTGAAAAGATACAGAGTTCTGAAATTACTATTTAATAAACTTTTTATTTGATTAAAAACGATCAATTCAAAAAAAGAATTAAATATACATGACATTGAAACTAAATGTAAAACAATTTCACACTGATGGCATTTTGTCATTTTATATACTTATGTTGAAAAAAAAATATATGGCACAGTTACTTATTTCTCTGACACAAAACATTCTTGACAGTCACACTGAACTGACTCTAACACAGATGTATGACAATTACCACTTAGAAACAGCAAGAAATCAAATACAGACTTACAGAATATATGACATTGACCGTTAAGGTGAGAAACAATTAAACTTTGAATACAGCCACACAAAATGAAGGACACAGATTGTTTAACATTTGAAAATTGGCAGTTAAACACTCAATACAGCAGTACAGCACAGTAATGCAGATTTTGTATGAAACCTACTGCTAAGCTACAATTCAGGACTAGTACACAACATTAACTAAAGACTAGAATACAATCTTGTACAGTACAGATTTTGCATGAAATAGTACAAATATCCAAACGTAGTACAGTATTTTGAGCAAGCTGAAACAATAATACAAATGGTAATCAAGAGTTACCAAAATAAGCACAAGTGCCTTGAATAAGACTACCACATATGCATGAGATACTTAAAGGAAGTCAACACTAAACATTATGAAACATAACTGAATATTTTTTATTATCTATGTAACAAAAACATCACCATTCCTACCAATAAAGTTAGAAACAATTTAATAATAATTCATAAAAAAAGTTGTTTTAATTTTATTTAAAAAAAACAACACTCACACCTTCAGGTACTGAGGTACATAAACATGGTCAATGCAACACAGAAACACTAAAAGAGTTATCAGATGGGTGCCCATTATGAAACACAATGACATATTCCAATAATTACCATGGATACTCAAGTTACAAAACTCACACTCCTACTTCCTAGCCAATGTAAAAAATAGCTAACAACAAAGGATTGATAAATTTTATTCAGTATGGGTCTTAAATACATTAAGAAGCAATTAAACAAACAGAGCCAAATTAGCAAAGAAAGAATTTCACTATTTACCATCAGCATTTATTCTAACCACAAAAACAAAATTAAAGATTTCAGTGAAAAATAATGAAAACTTTGACTTGAGTAACCTGTGTGCTACTCTTAAATTTTTAAGTTACAAAATAATTTCCTCAGTAATATCCAGATCTTTTAAGTGAAATTACACTAGGTTATTGCTTTGAGTTAGCACACATAAATGTTTTGATAGTAAAACTATCCTAAAATATATACACTCAAATTCTCACAAACTGTCATTTTTTATTTCACAACAATTTTACAATGGTAAAAGTATCAAATATATAACTTTCATGCTCAACAAATTCTTACAAACTGTCCTTTTCTTTACCTCACAATACTTTTACAATTTAGAAATGATGTCATTCAGCATATAAAAAAAATTACCTATAGTAGGTAGTTTTACTCTACAATTTGAATTTGTTTGAATTTCAATGATAATGAACACCACTACAAAATAATTTAGAAAAAATGTTATACATTTGCTTTAAGTATTTTTCAATTTTCTTGCTTTAAATTTTTTCTGCAAAAATAACTGTTATAACCTTATAATTTTCATTGAATATTTCAAGAATTGAAAGCAAAATTTATTTAAAGCTTATTACTATGTAAGAAAAATTCGACACTAAAACCAAGATGATGAAACAAACTGATTGAATATCTAAACATGTCACACCTTTTCTCTCGTTACTTGTAGTTCAACTATTGTTTTATCTCCTTCTTCTCTCTCTTTTTCTCGTAGTATTTTTTCTTCTTCAAGTTCTTGTCGTAGAAGTTCTAGCTGATTTGAATATTCTGCACTCTTCATCATCAGATCATCCTTCTCTGAACATAGTTCAAGGTTGATTAATAAAATTATTATGTCATTATTAGACTGATCAGAATATTAATAGCATAATAAAGCAATTATAAGTTATTGGAGAACTATATCTTCATTATACTGATCAAACCTTTCTTTTGTGAACTTTTAAAGTTTAAAGGATCTGTTTCCAGGTATGGTAATTACATTTAAACAATTCTTTTTTAATTATCTTTCAAGTATATTAAAAAAAAAGAAGCATAACATTCAAGGAGAAAACAGTAATACTAATCAACTGACTACATATCATAGGTCACAACATACTGTTGTTTTTGTTCTCTGAAGTAGGATACACAGAAAAAGTATTCAAGTATGGAAGATAGTATACAGCAGATAACTCCAATTTTCAATCTTCTGTATTACTTACTGATGAAAACAGATCCAGTTTATAGAAATCTAAAATCTTCTCTAATATTCCTATCAACCATGCAAATAAAAACAAAACTGTCACAAAATTCGTAGATATTTTACTAAAGAAAATTGCAGGATTCTTGATCCTGAAGTGCAGAGTTCAACTTGTATTTTTCTACAATTTTAAGTCATCAAGCACGCTCAGAAGTGGAAATTGCAACATTCATGGGTCTCACATGGCATGATGTTTACAAAGGCTAGAATGGAACATAAATAAAAGAAACTTTTTGTTTGCATGATGTTTCTAAATTATGCCACTCGTTTTATGGGGAATTTCCTTTAAACAATTTAAATTTCTGGACTTTTTCAGGATCAAACTTAAAAACAGCTGTTTTTTCAGGATTTCTGCAACCTGAAATTTTTAGGCTCTATTTTTCATGACTTTTCAGGACTAAAAGGACATGTGGAGACCCTGACAACAGAAACAATTTTATTTAACAGTATAAAGCTAACATGTTACTTAAAACAATTCTGATATATTACCACCAACCTTGTGCTGTATTGTGCAATTCAACTTCTCGCTCCTTAAGAACTTTCTGGATGTCTTCAAGAGAATGCAAGTGAGATGTTATCTTTTCTTCTAATTCCTGAACCTACATTCAAAATGCATAAGATGTATGAAAAAAAATTGCAGGAAGAAAGTAATCAAATCCCAAGCCATCTTAACACTATGTAAATAACTAACATGACTGCTTATCTAATATTTGGCAGAAATACCTTGTTAAATCCCTTCAGTATGTAACAATTTCCAATTTATTCCTGAAAAAGGCAGATTACTGGATTTCCTGTTTTACATGTTACTCTTAAGTATCCTGTAATACAAGTTAATTTATTCTGACAGTGAAGCACACTAGCAATGTTTGGTCATACTTCATATGTCTGAAATACTTGTAGCAGAACATAATACAAAGATAGTTTGCAAAATATTTTCATATATAGTTAGAAGAAAGAAGTGGAAAATATAATCATGTTTTAAAATGGCATAGCTTTAAAAGATCAGTGTCAGTTCAATTTTTCATGTAACATCTATTTTTAATTTACTGAACAAACAGTCATCATTAGGTGAAGGTTTAAAGATCATATCACTAGCATTAAATATTAGACAGAAAAACATAATCAAGTACATTAAGGCAAATTAATAAACAATGGTTAATCACTTATACCAATACTCAATTTTTATAGAATTGGAAGTTTACATCTTCCTAAACTGAAAACGTATTTATGATAAATACTTGTCTCCTCAACTAAAAAGTTTTCTCAGCTTGTTCCATCCTTTATCAGTGCAAATTTCTGGTTGCCACTAGCTTTAATATTCCCACTTATTTCTGTATCCTAAAATGGAAATAACTATGCAGCAACCCTTCATCAATAAGAAACCAGACCAAACCAGAAGTGTGGAGAATAGGTGGGAAATGCAAAAACAGGTACCTATCAGAAATACACTAAGTTTAGAAAAATGTTATACTTTTAAAATGATATCTTCTCTCACAAAAAGCTAGAATGTCATGGAGTGTTAGTGAGAAGATAAACTCCCTTTAGAAATTACCAAAAGTAAAACCATGTGGTACAAGATGAAATTAAAAACAACACACGTGTGGGAGACTGTACCACTTCTGAACCAGGTATGCTCTTTGCCCATTTGTAATATTGCTAAAAGAGCAGTAACATTGAGGAACACTAAGAAAAAAATATGAAAACAAAGTAACCCCCTAGTGAAGAGTGGATGGGGTGTGGCAGACCATAAATGAGAGTTTGACATCAACCAACACCTGGTGGTATCTGGAACTGCATGTCAGGCTTGCAGTAGGAAGATGGTTCTCCACATTTCATCTCAAAAAAAGTATCAGTAGTGAAAAAGGAGCTTTCATACTAAGAATCTGTCTTCACTTCCAACAAAACCAACATCAGATCCACTGGGAACCAAAATTTGGCATATGATAGGAAGGTGGAGAGCCTAGATGGGTGTTCCTCTCTAGTTCAAAGCCTGGTAGCATTGGGAATTTTTCATCTACTCCATGTAGGAAAAGGTTATGCAGCCCTATACATGTGGAAATTCAGGTGTCTCATCCAGTCACAACCAACACAAGATCCACTGGGTGATATACAGCAGACAGTAAAAAAAGGGACCACAATTTGGGGTTATATCTCCAGTCAAAATGTGGCAGTATTGGGAATTTATAGTGCAGGAGGGCAGAATGCAAATACAGGCAAGGACTTATGTGGCCAGTCTAGATTCAACCAACTACTGCTCCCCAGGAACTGACATCTGATGAAAAAAGGGTACCTCAGCCAAAGTGGAACACAACTACAACAGATGGTGGAGTGTTTCATCCAACATCTGGCAGCACCTATAATTATACATTAGGTCCATGGTAGGAAAAGTGTCATGCCATTTACACCAGCAGAATGCCAACACCCTACTTTCAAGTGAGTGGTACTGAGCATACATACAAAAACAAACATCTATGGTCCACCATTTCAGTGGCTACAAATTGATACATGGTAAAGACTTCCATACTCCACTATAAAAAGGAGGGAAAAATGTGTTAGAGAGTCCAGAAAATAACAGCACAAGAGACAGTGTAATGGCAATCATAATGTATAATTTTGAAAAAGAAGGTGATGGGGTTGATTCAACCAACACTTGGTGGCATCTGGAAATGTATATCAGATCGATGGTTGAAAGAGCCTCAATGATATAGATCAGAGATGAGCAGCAATTCCCGTTTACTCTAACCATTCTAGTCTATGAGACAAACATTTTTATGAGGCGACAAACTGCAAAGGATATCTATGAGTGGTTTTGCAAAGCATCTCATCTCAAAGGTATGTGTTACAATACTGTATGTAGATATATAGAGGATACATTAACACAGTCAATCAACCAACACCTGGTGGCATCTGGAATTATACATCAGGTCTGTGATAGAAAAAAAACTTAATATCACATCTAAAAGGTAGTAACTTCAAGGAAAGGTGATTTAAAAAAAAACAAAGACAAAAGATCCAGCAGAGAACAGGGAAGAGCAAGAAGGACCACATAGAGATGTAAATTCATAAGAAAAGAGGATGGGGAGAACAGGAAATATAAAAGAACAAAAAACATGAATAAGATTGGCAATTGGAAAACACAAGCACAGTTGTTATGCAGATAACACTGCCTACATCTTACAACAGATGAAATCAGAATGCCCTGTTAAAAAAAAACCAAAGCAAAAAAGGATGGCATAAGAGGAACCACAGGAGGGGGAGGAAGACAATATCAGGACAGATTAAAAGCAGTACACAGGTAAATCTCCATGAAGGAAGAACAAACACGACAGAAAATGAAGGAAGTTATAATGAAAATTTGGCCCTTCAAGTGAGAGACTGGAAAAAGCCATGTGTGCAGACAAGATGCAGGTATGGTCAGATGACACACTCAACAGTGTGGCTGATGAAAAAGCATCAGAGATAAAGGAACAGACAGGGAGACAATGTCTAAACTTGGCACAGTAGTGAAAACTATGTGTTAGCCAGCCAATACATAAAAACCAGTGGAACACTACACAGTGTGGTCTGAACTATGAAGAACATGCAGAAGTAAAGAATATGAGGATATATATAGATATCAAACATACTAATTCCAGCTGAGAGCACTGATTGTTCCTGTCAGAGGATGAGAAATATGATGAAAATTGGAAATGTTGTTTACTGAAAAAATTGGCAAAATCATTCAAATCTGGACATCCCACAGAGCACTGGATACCTCAAAAATGGGTAAATATGAAGACCACAGACCACTCCCCACAGAGAGAATCTTTTTGAAATAGGATAACCAAGCTGCAACCAGAGTGCTCCATACCTAGTGATGTATGAAATGAAGCAAAGCCTGATGAACAGCAAGGTCCAAGAGATTAATATAGAAAGAGAAGTCAGAAAGGGACCCCTGAGATAAAACCTCCTGAGTGCTGAGATACACTTCCCAACCGAAAAGAGAAGCACCTATAAAAGGTGACATTCTAAATGACGAAGAAAAACACCCATGTTAGTACTGTTCTGATGTAACTGCTAGTCTGTAAGAGAGGGAGGGAGGGTAAAATGGGTAACTCACAATCCCAAATGAGGTTCTATTTGTCTATCAAAAT
This sequence comes from Tachypleus tridentatus, assembly GCF_004210375.1. NCBI lineage: Eukaryota > Metazoa > Arthropoda > Merostomata > Xiphosura > Limulidae > Tachypleus > Tachypleus tridentatus. Next base: position 124,089,213 of record NC_134826.1, on the reverse strand, counting down.
CTGCTGATAATGATGCATTAGAGCATAACCACAAGGAACAAGTACTTTGTGAGAAGTTCTTGTTCCTTAAAGTGTGTGAAAATCTGTAACATTAGGAGAAGGAAGAATGAGATACTGCATACAAGATATTCCATTGCTTGCAACTGAAGTGGAGTATGTAGAGTCCAAAAGAGGAAGGGGTTGGAAAATTTTCAAAGGTGAAATAAAACATTGTGGTGTGAGGAAAAACCTCTTTACATTGACAAACCAATCACCATGACAATGTCCTGGAAATGAAACTGAGGATAGATGACTGAGTATTCTTGTGAAGAGGCAAGAAGCAGCTATATCTCTATAGAAGAGTGGAAAGAAAGGCTTCCAAATGAATCTGATGGGCAAAAAACTGGATCCTGAGGAGGAGGGAATGAAACAGTGTTTTGAAAAAATGATATACTGGACTTATTGAATGACTGTTAGAAAATATAGATTGACCACCAAAGACCCTCCCAAAAATGGACAAATTTAAAGAGTTTGGCTCCCACCAGCCCTAACCACAGATGAGTTATCAGAAAGAGACAAATACGGGAAAAGGTAATCAAATTATTGAGGTCCAATCCTAACTACAAGCTACACCAAATGCTGTGAGTCTAAGGGAAGTTGGAATGATGATAATCAAAAGCATGATCAACCACAGTATGTGGTGGTTGAGACATACCAATTCCTGTATGCAAATAAACCCCAATATCAGTGCAAGGAAAAAACACTAAATAATGAACTAAAAGCTAGTCCTTGAGAAGGTCAGAGGTGGAATATAGGAAGGAGGAAATATGGATAGAACATAACATACCTGAATAATTAAATCCACCAAAGAGGAAAGAGGTTTGGGCAAGTCACTTGAAATGAAACATGACTGAGAGGAATATTCAGGAGGGAGAGGAGATACTGTTCAAATTCAAAGGTTTTTGATCACTGAAAAGCATAAAAGAACAAACCTCAGTTTCTTCTGACTGTTACATAAAATTGGTCAACATCCAGTGAACAACAGCCATCACTTCATGGGCCAAAAATCATGGTTCTTACCCATTGGATATGGTCAGTAATATCACTGCAGCAGTTATAGTTGCAACCACCTGAAACTGTAAGTGCACAAATCATGAAAGTGAAAGAGGAGAGAAAACAAAATTATTCATAGCTCTCCTTAAAAGACCAAAGAACAATGTAATTAACTTAGAAAAATTTAGAAGATAAAACAGCCTGTGGATAAGTGAATTAAACCATAAGTAAAAAACATCTATTCAATAAGACTGCTGATTAAGAAGTGATTAAAAGCTGCAAGATTAGAGAGGGCATTAGTTACAACAAAGGTACTGTTACACTCCTATTGCAGAAGGTTGCTGCACAGTCATTTGCATGTTAGTAAACAGAAATAAGCAGGAGTATAGAGGCAAAGAAACAATTTGTGCCAATAGAGGGCAGTGTAAATTGAGATAGTAGTTTTGTGAGATGAAGTTATATATCGTACTAGAAAGAGCATTTCCTTTTAACTTACCTCACTGTCAAGCATTTTACTGCAAGACTTATGATTACTTTTAATTAATAATACTTTTTACAGATTATATACCCTTCTACTGACCTTTTAAAAATGTTAAGACCTTGTTTCTTATTTTTTTTAAGTTTTGAGTATTTGTTGATGTTTTTTAAATAGAATATCCTTACTGTGGCTGTCATCTTATTGTACTCCTCTCTGGATGATTGTATGTTATGACACAGGATTGCACACTCTTTTTCCTTCTTTCCTAATTCTCCCTAAGATATAATATTGCAGACACACAAGCAAACAGAAAATAATCTATCAGGTACTACTTCTGTACTTAGCATTTGAAATACATTCATACTAACAAATATACACAGTATTACAGCATAACTTTAAATTTTTCATATACATACAATAATGGGCATATTCATGTATTAATTTCACTATCTCCTTAACCTAAAATAGCTGTTTTATACTCATGAATCTTATTTTATAAAAAATAACAAGAGAAAATAAAATTTAAATAATGAATATAAACAAATAAATTACCATATCAAAAAACTGTATTTTAAATAAGAAAAAAATCAATAGACTTCATGACCTGAACTAAATTGTTAATATTTTACATATACATTTCACAGAACTTTTAAAGAAAATATAATGATATATACAAGTCAATCACCAAATGTTTAGTTAAAATATTAGGAAAGAAATGCTACAGTGAATAAAATACAGTTTTTGTTTTCTCTTAATAACTAATTTCATTTAGATATTCATAGAAAGAAACTTTGCTGAGAGATAAAATGTTTGTTTATATTGAGCAGTGTTGCTTCTAGGATTTTTCTCAAGTGGGTCAAATCCCCCACTAATTTCCAGAAAGTGGCCTATCCATGTAGTGAAGTAGGTACAAACTTCATGAGTTACAAGAGCATAACTTGATTAATTTTATTTGAAAAAACAGTAAATTGAATTATTGCAATTTGTTTCATTTGTGTTGAAAATATTTACAAATTACTGACAAAACTTATATTGCAGTTGTCTTCTCTACATCTTTTCCTTTACTTATGTCTATTTTTATATTGTTTAGATGGAAAAATGTAATTCTTTGAAAATTAACTGCTTCTTGAATGTTTTCATACCTTTCATTTTTCCCCGTTTTCAATGATCGACACCTCATAACATCAAAGATTTCTCCTAGAAAACCATATGGTGTCATAATGCAGCCAATCACATTTTTTGCATATCTAAATAAGCTAATTAGTTAATTAGTGTTTGGAAGTTTCTGGTTACAATTGCGATCTATCATTATAAAGAAATTGTTAACACATTTCAAAGGGCAGATGCACATACAAAAATAATTTAAATTCATACTTTTTTTTTTGTGTGTGAGCTCATATGCAGACAAATAAGTATTTAACATCAGTGACAATAAATATAGTGTACCTATGTATCCTAGAAGCAACACTGTAATAAATAACAAATTTCATACCAAAACTAAACTGAGATCTATAATAGCTGGATCAGTGATAGAGAATGCTGTTCAAATGAGATGTTTATGCCTTTAGGAAGACAGCACAGAATAGAAATTGTATGTAAAGAGAGATTTTTTATAGCAAAATAATTTTTAAGATTATCTTAACATCCATATCAGACGAATGTGTGTCTCTTCTCTCATACACACACACACGTGCATTTATATATGAAGGAATGTAATTCATTGCCATCCAATTCAAATATTTAATCTTAAGTATAAAGGTACAATCATATTTCAGTAAAACTACTTTGAATATTATCTAACATGCAGTACCATAAAAAGAAAAACACATGAAATTGTCAGTTACCACAAAGTGGTATGATTCTTAGTTTCAGCTACAAAAACTCTAGTGACATTTGAGACAAAATATAAATAACAACAGAGACCAAAAAACTACTTTTGTAAAAGTGAAGTTTTAAAGCATGTTCTTTCAAAACTAACTTTAGGGAACTGGAATAAAGGCAATACAGTCAGTATTTTCTTATCAAGATTTTTCTGAACATTTCTTACCGTACCTTTATTATGTAAACTTAGATCTTTAAAATAAATTGCTGTTTCTAAAAATATTCACCTAATTTTGATTCCTTAAAGCAGAAAAATAACATGAAAAAATTTCAACAATATCTTCAAGTCCTTAATAACAAAACAATATTAAAAAATGACATTTCAACTATGACACAAATTTGGGACTTTGGAATAAAATAGATTATAAAGTAGACTGTATCATACTATGTTATGGGTATGATACTTTTACAACTGATGCATTTTTAACAAAGTCTGTATCTTCAAATTAAAGTACTGAGTAAAAGAACCTAAATGAATTGATAACTTATACACAATAAAAATGAAGATATTTAAGTCAAATCTTTGTGTTTTTGACTGAGACATGATTCTGAGTGTGTAAACTTTCAACTTGAGACATCAAATTTATAATTTAAAACAGGGAGAATTTGTTCATTTGTAGTTAAGCACAAATTACACAATGAGCTGTTTGTGCTGTGCCTACCAACCTTTTGTTATGCCACTGGGGGTAAAGAAAAAAGAATTTTTTGCATCCATTATAAAAGGAAAACTTAAGATATATGTATAAAAATTTATGGCACTGTTATGCAAAGATCTATTACTTGAAAATTTTGTGCTTTTAGAATATAATTACCACCTTCAAATTCTTACCTTCAACTTTGTGTTTTCATCCTCTAAAGAAGTCATTTGTCTCTCTACTTCTATCTCTTTTTCTACATATTCTGTCTGAACTGCTACTAGTTCATTCTCATCATTAAAGAAAAAAAAGAACAATACTTTAAAAAGCATAAAGGAATATAAATCCCCTTAACTAAAACACACTTTGATCAAATCACTTAATATACTTTAAAACCACATAATTTCCTTGAAGAGTATTGTGCACAAATCCTATTCATTTCCCAATAAAGCTTGAAAGTCAATACAGAAACTAGTGTCAGTAAAACTAACCAACTAGCACCTCCAACAGTGTATTCACAAGTTTTGGGCTCACAGTCAGACGGCTGAGTTTGAAGCTGCCTATGTCATGCAATTGTATCTTTGAACAAGACACTTTACCTCATTTGTTTCAGCCTACCCAACTCTAAATAATGAGTAATTAGTTTTCAGCTTGGAGTTTACTTATGAAGAACTGTCATATCATTCATGATGAATGAATAACCATTCTCATCTGCCTGTGACATTGGAATTTGAAAGCATCAACCTTATGTGCCTTATAAATGCACATTAAGGACTTAACTTTGAAATCTTAACAGAAAATTTACAGCTGACCTGAAATTATTGTTAGCAAGAAACTTAAGGTAATATTACATGATGAAAGTGAGATATTTTTTGTAGTATATATTAAAATAATTACTTTCATAAAAAAACTAATTCAAAAAATGTGTAATCAATAAATAAAATATTTAATTATGAATACTTTTCAAGTATCTACTGAAACAACTTGGTATCAATTATGTTACTATAAATAAGGCCCATGAGTATACACTTTTCTAAACTATTTATAAACTAAATTGTAAAAATGCATCTCAAAATTACTGGTATAGGTATTAACACTTTTATCGATATGTAGAAAACAAAACTTCGACCTATCTAAGTCATCTCCAGGTTTACCTCTTTGTTAACCTGCAGATGACCTAGAAAGGTCGAAACGTTGTTTTCTGCTTATCGATAAAAGTGTTAATGCTGATAACAGCCATTCTGACACATTTTTATTTCAAGTGGGTTTCTAATCATCAAAAGTATAAACTAAATTGCTTAAAAGTTCATGATTTTGTTAATTTACAGTCCCAAATAACACAAGTCACCGAGAAATACAGCAAATCTTTCCTCTAATTACTGCTGAGGTTTCCTTACATGTCACTTAAAAACTGAATGATTCCACTCAGTTTTTTGTCAGATCATTATGAACTGGTAAATACTTAAAATCACTTATTATCTCTACAGCAGACAAATTTCTCCTTATGTTTTATCTTCTATCTGGTTCTTTTTTAGCAGCCAAGAGACTCATATTGGAAACCACAGTATACAAAAAGTATCAACATTTTCTTTAATTTTCATTAATCACAAGAAACAATAATTTTCATAGATGGACAACTTAGTAGAGTTGACTGCTGAAGTTCTTAAACATACAAGACACTTCTTATTGAAAACAAAATATGCAAACCTTGCTAGATGTCATGATATTTTACTTGGAAAACATTAAAGATCTATCCTAGTAAGCTTTTAATTCACACAAATTTGTTTTTCTCTTCCTTTGTATTTCTCAGTGCTTAAGATAAACATCTGATATAATGAATACTTTAATCCCTGAAATACATTGCAATGGTGAAAATTTACATAATTTCACATTTTAGCAACTTTTTGTTTGTCATTCAACATCTAGTATTTTGGTGCTCTTAAATACAAAACTTTCCTTATCCCTGTATTAACACTCCATTAACAGCCATTACAGGAAATTACAGCAAAAATCCAAAACAGAGTTGCATGCATTGGTGATTTCAATTGATAAAATTAAATTGGTGTAATTTTCAGTTCAACAATAATCTCATATTACAGGTAACTGTTACACAGTAAATGCTGTATAAATAATTTGTAAATTTTTATTTCCCTCACTACATATTAGAAAAAATTTGTAAACTACATAGAGGCCTAATCTCTATTTTATATGTTATTCCATCAGCAGTATGTTATAGTTTTGTTGATGCAAAGTTATTTAATACTGCTTGGAGCACAAACCAAACAAGATAACATAGGAGTGTGACTGAATACTGAAATACAAAAAATTTGCAGGATTTGATGTAAGAAACAAATAACATAAACAGTTGTATAACTAAGTAATCAGTTTATTGTAAGAATTAATTTTTAAATTTGTGTTTATTAATAATACAGGTTTTTGTTTTTTTCATACTGGTAGTTACAAACACCTACATGAACAATTTATGTCTTAGCAAATAGTAAGTATATTTGGTACTTACAGTTGTTTATTTGTAATGTATTTTTTATCCACAAATATACACATTTATGTGGATAAGCATTTTTTCTGGAGTACTATATTTCATGTTTCAGCACAATGTATGTTGTTAGCAGAAACAAAAAGTACAAGAGATCTATAGAGATGACTTTGAGACACAACAAGCCAATCCCATTTGGGAGTTCGTATATTCTATCAAATAATAAGAAATATTACTATTCTCCTATGTGCTTCATCATTTTCTTTCTCTCTTTCCTCCACCATCTTTGAAAAGTTAGACTCTAACTGTAAGATCTGACTGTTTAATTCCTGTTGTTTTATCTGGGAATCTAATATTAGCTTTTTGACTTCTTCTTCATTTTGGAGTTTCTGCAAAAACAAAACAAAACACAAATCTTGTTTGTCTATTTTTTTAGTGTCAATTAAACCAGAAAAAAACACTTTAAGGCTATAGATAAATTTAAACAAAACAGCTTCATTTCATAACTAAATTTATTACCTATTTTAACTGGTTTTTGATATTGAAAATAAAACTGTTTGTCTCATTTCTAGTTTGCTGAATAAAAAAATTCAACCTTCTGCTTACCAGTCCAGTTAATTAAATTTACTTGAAGCCTGCCAAGGAAAAATTATTTCTAAATATGTATTACTCTGTAAAACAAAACATTAAACTTTAAAAATATTTTTTCAGTTAAGTATATAATAATAGTTATAAAATTGAGTTGTAAAGTTTTAAATTTGTATAAGTTATTATTCATTACTAAGAAACTAGTCTTAAAACATTTAAACATTATATAAGCCCACAGTTAATTCTGAAGATAATTTAACTGAAACAATATAATACCAGAAAAAAACAACAACTACCTTTTATCTCACTTTGGTTTTATAAAAATACCCATTTTTAAAGATAGTCCATACTTTTACAGTAGTATGTTGCACTTTATATAGGTTTTAATGTAACAAGTTTTTAGCTGTAGAAAAACAGTAAACACAAAGAAAACACAAGTTCATTTTCATTGTAAAAGAAGTTAACACCTTCCTAAACTGAAAATGTATTCCCAATAATAATTACTTCTGCTGACAACATAGCAAATTTTTAACATTGGTATTGCCAATCTGAGCATTGGTCTTGCATGTTCCAGTCTTTTATACTCCATTTGAATGCCCTTGGCAATATCTAATTTGCAAATTTCTCCATCCTTGTCGCTGTGCCCTTTATTATAGTTTCATATATAAGCACCTCACTAAGATAATAATTTTTTCGAGACATACTGGTTCCTAGTGGGTAGGCAGAGCAGAAAAGTTTCAGTGGAGATAAGTATCATTAGAAATACATTTTCAACAGGAAAATATTAACTCCCAAAACATATTTACCATCAGCTGAAAATAGAGCTAGAATTCCACACTGAGAAAAAGGAGGGGGCCAATGCAGGCACGATCTATAGAGTAAGCATCTGCATAGAACAGTTGTGTACCAAAATAAGTGGCACGCAAATAAGGTAACCATGCTACATTTAGAACTGGTATGCTCTTCACCTGTAACTCAACTCCTGCATCAAGGGTGGAACAGTACATGAGTAATCATCATTATATGCCAGCCCCAACCAGACAGCTAAGATTCCACAACTTGGGGTTGGAATTAAGGGGTCTTGGTCCCTATATCTCACATTGGTAGCTAGGGCAATTGGACCACAATGCTACAGATATATATATATACTTTTGATTGGATCCCAACCTATAGTCATAGAGTGATGCATTTTGAAGCACCAAAACCATAAGACAGTAAGCAATGTAGAAGTACACAAACTTTCTCCTCCATCTGAAGAAGTCTGAAAGGCAACATTTCAAACCCAGAATGATGGGACTGTAGATGCTGTACTTAACCAAAGGAACATAACTCATCCAATAAGCTCCCACAGAGGCTGGTGCCACTCTACCAACATCTGGTAAAAATACTGTCCTCTTCTACAAGAATGGAAGAATACATTCAAACACTCTGGAGGAAAAGCCTCTGGTCCACCACCACAGTGGGTGTGGTAAGGGCTCCATAGCTCCACAAATAAAACTTGGGTGATAATGCATGTTAGGAGTTCTGAGAAATGGTGCAATGTTTGTAGAAGAAAACTGACCCCAATATATTCAATTAGATAATTGGTAAATACAGACAGAAATCCCTTTAGGTTTACCCATGATAATCTACAATAATATGGTAATACCATTTGATAAGTGCCTAAACTGTCTTGTGGAACACCTTATTCCTACAGAACATGTTACAACCAGTAGGAAGAATTATCAAATCAATTGTTTATGTAACACTGGATTGAAAGAAGCACACCTATCTTGGTAATAGCTGCCACAAAATGGGATCCAGAAGCAAGATGTTAGAGACTTTGGAAAATAAAGAAACAAGATTATGATAAAAGTATCCTCTCTTCCTCATAATTCAGCAAAGGTTAAAAATGGTCATGAGGGGAAACTTCTAATAGAAAGGTGCCTGAGTTTGTAAAGGATGTGAAAGAAAAGTACTGGGAGAAATCTGAATACTGTAAAAATTACCTCACTGGATAAATTAAATGGTCAGCCAAAAAACAAGTATGCTGAATCTGATAAGAAGCAACTTGGAAGATATTTACTCATAAAGAACAAAATAAGCAAAACAGAAAGATGGGAATCTATCTCTATGGAAATAGGGAAAATCAAGGGAAACTGAAAGGCCCCAATGAATTGTTGAGATAATAACCACAAAAGGAGGTAAAGTGGGTCACATAACACTTCCAGGCCTGACAGGTCAAGACATATTATCAGATTACAATCGATTGCAGAGATGAGATATAGGTGATAAAAGAATAGCAGAAATGGATATATTTCCTTCCCTATAAATAAAAGACCTATCAGGATATAGCAGGACCAGAGGAAAGAGAAGGTCTGACAAGCATGTTAACAACTGTAACTTCTGGCATTAACATGTCAACAACTAAAAAAATTACACTTCCACCAGGAGAAAGAAATCCAAGGTAAACAAACAGATGTAGGAGGGTACAAGTTCTATCTATCCTGTCACATAAAAATAAATCAATCTTCCAACCTGAATGTGAAAAATCAGGAAGAAGAAGAAACAAAATAAGTCTCCCCCTTCCACCAAAAAGAAAGAAGTAGATTGAAATCAGAGAAAAAAAAGCCAGCAAATCTCATAAGTCCAAATGCCAAATTGGAGAAAAGGAGTGGTAGGAAGGTCAAAATCAGACTCTAGAGTAGTCAACTTTGTAAAGAAAGGTGTAACAAAAAACAAAACAAAACAGAATCCAAACTCTCCCTAGGATCAACAAAAAAGATAACTTCTGAAGCTCTAGGAGAAAATACTGTAGGCCAAATGAATGTCTCCATCTCTCACCAGATAAAAACATGGACAGTACCAATCAAAAGTGACCCCCCTCCTTTACCAGAGAAAGGTGCTAGATGGAGTATTAGAAGTTGTATTAGCAACATTGTTGAAAACCATAATATTGGAATTTATACCTGCAAATATCATATCTAATTTGTTTGTTTGTTTTTTTAACTATAATTATACTGAAATTCACAAGGCGGCTCGAAAATAACAATTCATAAAGGGATGACACGAAACACCTCATCAGATACTAATTTCAGCGTAAAAAACTAGCATGATATGAAAAAGTTTTCATATTCATATGGAATCATTACAAAGTTTTGCAATTATGTTTCTTTGTGTATTTATTTTACATCTGGAACATCAGAGATACAATATTTAACTTAGTTAACTATGAAATACAGATATGTTTACCAGTCTTGCCAATGTCTGATCTTTTTGTTGTACTTTCTCTTCAAGGCTCCACACTTCTTCTTCTGTTTCTTTTAGTTTCTGCTGAAATTCACAGACTTGTTTTTCTAGCTTTGTACATTCTTCACTGTCTTCTCCCATTTTCTTATTGAGATGGAATATCTGTTTATTCAAAAATGAATTTTTGAAGTATGAATTTCTTTGCAAATAACTTAGTCATTGCTAATCTGCTACTATGCACACCTAAATTCAACACTTTTTTTTAGCTTGCCATTAAAATTCAGGCCTTTATTTTACATCATAGATGCACCATGTCTTTAAACCAATCCATGAAAATATGTTATACAGAGTTGGTATTCCAAGATAATTCTTAATTATGTTCAACAACAAATCCTGATGATCATAAAATGTTTTGTTTCATCACAAAATAACTTCCTCCTTTGTGATATCTGCAATTGGTAACCATATGATGTATAAGCAAAGTCTGTTTTTCCAAATTATTTATCAAGAAGTATTTAGCAATCAGCATGCTTACTTATGAATGTTTTAATAAACCTTTAGAAGGAACAAAAATGATCAAATTTATGAAATAAAATTCAAAAGTTTATCTTCAAGCATTGCAGTTGAAACTGATTCCCTTTTCAATTATGCACATATAGGCCTAAGGCTAATATTAGATGGACATGACCAACTAAGTCCAGAAAATACAGAAGACACAGCTACCATGAGAAAAGTGGGAAAATGTACGAATTAAATAGAACATAATAAGGATAACTGCAAACAAAATTTTATGATAGTTTTGATAATTATGAAACAAAATAAAAGTAAATGAAATAAGGCTGGTTTTGCTCTGTCAAGGTCAATATGAACTATGAATAGCAATACATACCAGTGGTGTGTGTGCGTGCGCACGTGTAGCACTTAGGCATTGTGTATGTATTATGGTGTAGTAATGTGTAAATGTTCAAATGCAAGCCTAGTCTTACTACAGGCTGTACTTTACTGTACTTAGTGGGTAGGTCAAGCTGATTAAAATAAAAACATTTTACATGATTGATCAAAGCTGCTGTTGTATAAAAAAGTTTTAAGAGATAACTGACTGTTTGTTGCTTTAAGATGCTACGTAACATTAACAAGGTTTGGGCTTAACAGATGTGGCATAGCAGCTCACAGACTGGCTCCAAGTTTTCAGCTGCAGTACAGCAACTCATAGAGTGACTCCAAGTTGGTGTTTTCTTTCCAAGTACAAACTTTTAGCTCATAGCTCCATCATATCGTGATCAATCTGAGATCTAATTACACTTTCGACTGATGTATTTGACCACGTTCAAAGTCTCCTAGGTTAGTTTACTCTAATTTTGCTTAAAATAATTTCATTTTGAGTATAGGCCGACAGAGATTCTGATGATGAATAAATTAAATTTGATATACAAGTGCCCCAGGTGCACAGAAGTATAGCTAATAAAAAGGGGGAAAAATCTCTCACATTAATTTATTCTAGAACTTTAAAGTGCAACAGTTATTGAGAATTCCTGTTTGCTTTTTTACAATGTAACAAAAGTTCGTGGAAAGTAAGGTGTCAAAAATTAGCTAAATAAAGATTCAAAATTGCAAACTTAATATTAACTGTACTTTTTGGAAATAAATAAGATACAAAAACACATAAATTCTAGTAACTGGGTCTTTTTTTTTGCATGTCAGGTTATCCAAATAGAAAACTGGAAACTTCCTTAATATCAAGACTTATTAGATCATTGTTTTTTTTAATGTTCATACGTTATGTTTCTTCTTGTGTATTTGAAATAAATAAAAATTATGTCCTACTACTACCGTTGTTTCAAAAAGTAGGGTTAAATTACACTGGAAGGTAAGAATACAAACTATAAGACAAGTCAAAGTATTAAACTTCTGTTTTTTATATATACTTTTTATTTGTTATTGTGATTTTCATGTACATTATTGTTCATTATTGAATTTTCAGAAATATAAAACGTGATTTATCTTTACAAAAGATATCATCTTTTCAGTAACTAATGAATCATCATATATGCTAAATAACAATTTATAGTTGACGTAAAATGGCAGGTAGTGAATTTCAATACTTAGATAATAGTTGGTAAAATATTCCATTAACAATGAAGATAATGGAGAACTGAAAAAGTCTTATTACAGAATATATGATAGTTTAATGAAAAAACTAAAACTGAAACACTAGAAAGACTTCTGAGTACTATAAAAATGTCAGAAGGAATAAACTACAATACAGTTATTTTTATTCTTAAAAACTCAGTGGGTTAAGAATACTTCAATATATTTAAAGTTTTGACTTATTTTAACACAAACCACAAAATATTCTTACACCTATGAATGTAAAAATAGATAAATTATTTTGAAAGGTAAAAGAAAGCAGGCAATAGTTTGACTATTTACTATTTATTGAGGTTCAATGTATATCACACCATAACTGCATTTATTTGTCTACTTTTTGACTTTTTTTCTGTACAGAAACAAAAATATAGAATGAAACAGTTATAAACTACACTGTAGGATGCATAAAAATATACATACCAATACTGTCTTTAAAAACAAAAATAATCTTACAATGATATAAAAAACATATAGTTACACTGCAACATTATGTTTAACTGCTACTGACAATCTCAAATACAAAACTATGACTGACAAAATACAAGTGCTCTGTCTTAATACATAATATCAAACTTGTTATACATTAAAGGAATAGATTTTTCTTTCTTCAATAATCCAAACATTACAAAAAATGATTTGCTGAAGTTAAGTTTTCCAGGAATCAAAGCAATCACATTTTGAAGTATAACTACATTATTCACATAAAATTGTTTAGTAAGAAATGTACAAGAATAATAATAGTTAAATATATAAATTTGCAAAGCATATTTCTGTATTTGAATACCATGCTCAGTAGCAACTGGAAACTAAAAAAATTTCTGTGTGTGTGTGTGAAAACTTTTAAATTCATAGAATATGAGTTCTTGATTAACAGTGAAAGTCTTCTTGGGTATCACCTTTATGCATCGAGACTTGTATAACCTTATAAAATCTTGCTAGAAATTTTATAAAACATTTTAAACAAAACAATGTCAAACTGCATTCAGTCAAAATCTTTTTAACTATTTCATTACATCTTATGTTTCAGGTGGGTCAAAGTATCCATGCAATGACTTTTTACAGTTAAATTTACAATGTAATTAAATTTTATTATCAACGTATGGTAATAGACTTGCCATGAAAATGTAGCTTATAATTTAAATTTTTACACAAGTTTCGAAAAAAGAATATTTAAAAAAAAATCCCACTTTTCTTTTTGTGTCTTGTGTTGTATCTGAGCCCCAATTTCTCTAATTCATAATTTTCAGAAATAGACTAATAGTTTCCAACCAATTATAAACACAAACTACACAAAATTATAAGCACTATTTTAAAACTTGAATCTTCTGCATTCTTGGTTTGTTAAGATATCAATAATGTTTAAAACTCATTTCAGGAGCCCTGCTTGCTATTTATGAATTTTGAGAATGATTGTTAATCCACCTTACACGAGTGAAGAACATGTTTATAACCAACAGAAAGAGCAAATTCTCTTCTTCTAGATATAATTCTTAAAATTATGCATTAAATTTTTCCTCCACAATAAATTAGTCAAACGAAATTACCTAGTTTGTACTCACTGGATTTGGTACTTTAAACAGTAATGAAAATTGTTTTTAATTTATTTATAGTTTACTTAGAAAACCAGATACATTATGGTAGTTTTGGAACATTATATTCTTGTACCTGATATATTTCTTTATGTTCTAAAATGCATATTTAAAAGCTACATGAATTTTTTAGAAGAATACAAATTTGTGAGACTCAGTGAGTCTTGGGAAAGAATGTTACAGATTTATACTCCAATGCAAACAGTGTAAGTACAGTGAGTACTGAAAATCATTGTTTTTATGAATTTTTTATTTATTGTTTTATTATATATCTAACATGCTATAAATATACATTTCTCAGCTTAGCCTAACAAAACTTTAGCAAAATTATACAGCTCTAAAATTTCATTAGTCTGAGTGTGCTGTCAAATAGATTACATTCTATATACACTATCCCTATGGGAAATAGCTAAATGACTTCCAGTGTGATTTATTACTTTTGACATGAGGATTACAGCTCCAGTGGACAAGAATTACAGGAATAAAACGACAAAAGTATAAGACAGATAAATATGAAAAGGTTAACAATTGAAATTGTTTAGATAAGTAACCTGGAATTTTTGTTTTTTATCAGTACTGCAGGGAATGTAAAGGAACAAAAATGGTATTATTTATCTTATTGAAAAATATTTTTATTTCAGTTTTTGGCAATAAAATTAGAAGAGAAAAAACATCTTTTTTTCTAATTTTATTGACAAAATGTCCAAATCCATCAAATATGCACTATACATGTTGAACAGCATAATATTTTCATTATACACTAATTATTTCCCTATAATTAGTGTTACTATAGAGAAAATGATAGAGAATGTTTTATTTAAAAAAATTCATATTTATTAAGGAAGTTCTAGTATTATGTAAATAGTTTTATTATCAGATTCACTTTAGGCTTTGAAAATAAGCAACTGAATCTTTAGCAGAAATGCTTCATTAACACCCTGATCTTAATTTAGAATACACGTTAGTTTCTTTTTTCTTTTGTTAAGGAGTTTGCCAAATTATGTGGAGAGACACACAGAAAATTTAAAGACTAAACGTGTTTAGTTTCACAGTCCAAGTTCTTTCAAATCAACCAACCTCATGATTATAATTAATCAACACTTGAAACAACAATACTTATCAGTAATAATCTTATAACTTGTGATGATCATTAGTGAAAGTGTTCCACAACAATGCCATATAATTACTGCAATTATTTTTATTTATCTAATAATTTAGCTATTTGCTGAAAAAAGATGGAATATTTAGTAACTCACTCTATTATGCTTTTCCACACAAAGTGCTCACTCTAAACATCTTATTAGACAGAAGTCTAAGGGATCAGTGCATTTAAAAATTTGTTTATTTTATTACTTTACAATAAACAATCATGACTGTATAACAAACTGTGTAACAATAAAACAAAAACATTAAAAACAGGCCAGATGACATCATCAGCAGAAAAAATGGTGTGGAAAATTTTATTACATTGTATTAAAAAGGCAACATATTGTCATTCTCATGTGTAAAACATATTCTGAAATCGAAAGTAATGAATGCTTCTCATATTTATAATCATTTTTTGAAGATAGTACAATCTAATGACGCCTTTACTAACAAAACGACAGCTGTAAAAAGTGAAATTATTTTTTGTTTTCATCAATTCTGTAATTATGGAAGTTCACCTTTTATCAATGGTTTCAAATATTAACCATTTCTCTTAGGCTACTATAATGTTTATACTATCTTAAAAATAATTCTCCAAGAAATGTAAAGAATAGGGATAAGCCTTAGCTTTTCTGTTTATTTTTTAACTTAGACTTAAAATTTAAGTTTTCAATTTGCTTTTCTGTTATTAAACTCAGTAAGACAAAATTGAACACAAACTATTTAGAAAATATACTTATTAGGTTCATGTACATTATTACATGTACTTAAGAAAGAGAACTGTCAAATATCACACAGGTTATTACTTACTTGTGTTTCTAAGCTATTTATCTTCTCACTCCAAGTGAACTTCACTTCATTCAAGTGTTGCCGAGATTCTTCTAATTTCTTTTCTAAATGATTCCGCTGTGTGATATTAACATCAAAAACAATAAATTATGGAAAGTAATGGCTTGAATGCCAAAAGCTAGTGAAATATGTGAAATCTGCAGGGATAATATTTTGAGTAGAATCAATAATGTATTATTTACTTTCTTGATTTTCAAATGCAGTGTAAAGCTATTTGATCTATCAAACTGTGCAATGATATATAGCTTTTATAGTAATATATACTAACATACAAAAGACAAAGGATTAATACTACTAAAATTGTAATAATTCACTTGCTTCTAATATTCACGAACATTTACAACTCATTTTAAGGTCTTAATGTATTAGTGTTTTCTTTAACAAAATGTCTCTCTCTTTGAAACTTAAAAGAATCTTTGTAACAGAGGGCATTAAAATATACATCATCAATATCTAAGTTGATTATTTCCTGTATGTAATTAAAACTGACACAGATTGTAAATAATTTTACCATCTACCAACCTTTAACACATTTGTACTTAGGAAAAAGCTGAATCAACAATGAAAAATTGTATTGTCTAGGCATAATTAAGATTTAAAATTCATTCATTTTTTGTTGCAGATAATAAAATGTTTAAAAGAGAAGAATATCAAAACCAAATTCTTCCACATGCACATATGCTTTTCTATATTTCTTGTGAAAATTATGATAATTTTACAAGAAAACTACAGTTAATTATACTAAATTACTAGAATTGTAAATGAAATTAAAATAATGGCACACTGTTAATTAAATACTACAACAATTAAATATTGTTAAAGGTTGCCAGTATTTTGTACACAAAGAACAAGTCTGTTTTAATTAAGTAATTTAATTAAAGAATTGTTATTTTTGTATTACAGTTATTTTCACCGAGATTGAATATTTCAAGTATTATGATCAAAATATTGTGCAGTGAAATGTTTAAAATTAAAACCTGAAAAAAAGTAAATATTTAATTTTTGTTATGTAATCTTAAAAAATTCTTAGTTCATACTTTGAGTTTTTACTTTTTCACAAAAAGTTTATCGATGTTTTATTTACAATTACTCTCCTTATGACTATTACTTATTGTGACACACATCAACAAGCATACTCAGGATTTCATTGGCAGTGATAATTTGATACTTGAATCATTGTTAGAATATTGGGACATTTCTCTACTAGACTAAACCTGAAATCAAGGCAGTTTGTCTTATGATTTAAAAAATTACAAAACCTCTCTTACAGCATTTTAAAACATAACTAATGCATAATTAACTAAAATATAAAACTGAAACAGAATTAAATGTAATTCTGTATCAAAACAATATATTTATAGATAAGAACTAATGCTATAATGCTAGCATAGATCCAAGCAGCAACAATGCTAAGAGCATTTGACAAGTTCTCTATGCAATTCTTTTCACCAATTTTAAAATAATTGTTGAGAAATAGTGTTTCAAAATGTGATCTTTCTTTTGATTACAAACACCTAGCACAACCAAGTATAACCAGTTGAAAAATTGCAAATGAACAGTGTAGGCATAGCATCTATCATGAATTCCAAGAAATTTATTTATCTTTCTTTCCAAAGTCTCAAAAGTGGCTTGAAAAAAGAACGCAAATAGAACAATTAACCTAGTTTTTGTCTACTCCTAAAATTAGAGTACAAAAGGAAATCTATGTTACACAGACAAAAAGTTAAATTTTGGCAAGCTTTTGCATCAAACTAAAGAGAATGAAAGTCATGATTCTGATAAATTAATTAGTAACTTACAGAAACATGAAACCTACACTGGTAATCTGAAAATAATTCAAATGAAATGCAGGACTGAAGTAAGTTTTTTTAAATTTTAAATTATTATTCTCTTTCTTCTTGATGATCTTAATTCCAACTAATTTGGTGTTGGCCAGTGTTTCCATAAGACGAAGTTTTACACCTCAGTGACCAGCCCAGACAGCAACACGTTCAGTGATAAGGATTCAAACTTACATCTCAGATTAAAAGTTGAATGCCCTAACCCTCAGGTCAAGCCCAGCCCTCTTTCAATCTGAAACTGGACTTGTGATATTTAATTGTTATTATTCAGTCACTGGTAATCACTCAAACATTTGTCCCAAGGACATTATTAACCCTACATACATGGGTCAGTCCAATGGAAAATGAATTTTACTGTAATTTCAAAGTTGCTATATGTATCTTTACAAAAATTTGTAAGCTTTTACTAAATGTGAAAATATGTAGACAAAAAAATCAAATATTCTAACAATTTATTTTTACTAGTTGTCTGTGAATGTATGAGGCTAGTTTGACTTAAATCCTAACTAGTATGAGTTGAAAGGAATTTTCATGGTAAAAATATTTTTTATTTTACTCTTAATGACTAATATTTCATTGCATAACCTCTAGCAAACTCCTTAAATGAATATCAAAAATTTCTTTTTTAAAAATTATACTTTATCTCTTATTTTCTCCACTTAAACAAACTGTGAAAGTTAAACAAATATGAAATGGAATCTAAAATATATTGTTTTTTCAAGAACGACAGACTATGACAAGAAAGTTACAATTATTTATCCTAACAGTTTTAGGCCTCTTAACATTTTATACAAATGCTTTCATTTAATTGATTGCTGTTTAAACTAGCATAACAAAGCAATAAATTACTCAGCAAGAGTATTGGTAAACAAAGTACTGGATTATATAATGCACCAGAAGTTTCTGTGCATACCTTGTGGATTCCTTTAAGTTTTCTTATCTAACCTAATAAATTTAAACTTTTAAAATTTTACATTTTAGTTCTTTTACAACTATCAATAAAAAATACATTGAAAACAAGAAATGTAGTCCTCAAGTTAGACTCATGCCCTTGACAATCTCAATGTTTCATCAAAACTTAACCCCATATTATGGTAAGGTTGTTCTTAGTAAGAGAAATTATTTTTAAAAAAACAAATACCCAATTTATAATGCAAACTATTCTCATGCAGAACAAAGATCATGTCTTAACACTATTATTCTTTAACTGACTTTTTAACTTGGTTATAGAGTTATAACAATTCTGTTAGCTGGCCAAGGTGATCCCAGTAATCACAACAATGAAACTGTATTTGAATAATTCAAAAACTGTTGACACAATGAGTTAGTGCTATAAGGAATTCAGTAAAATAGAATCATCTCTTTATATAGATCATGAATAATCTAATAGAAAATGTAAAAGATAGTCATTAACATCTTCTGAAAAACTGGATGTGGGTTTTGACTTTATGGCTTATATCTTAGCAAAACTGAAAATGCTAGACCAGTGTTTCCCAAAGTGTTGTCTGCAACCTGATACTGCCCCATGAAAAAAGTGCTGGTCTGCAGAAAACTAAAAAAAAAATTAAATTAATTTTAACCCTTTCAATACCAACTGCCATTTTAAAAGTTTCTCCAAGCTTTTGTTGTATATTAAAGAAAAATGTAATTACACCAGTTAATATAAATACATTCTGAAAATTTAATATTTTCAAATACATTACAATTTAAATTTTCATTTCATCTAATTTGGATTTCTCAGTATTTCAACTCACCTACAATAGCAGAAAAGAAAAGTGAAAGTTTGTACTTAAGGCTACGAAACTATAGAATCTACAAGTTGATGATTGCCTTTATACCTTCAGTCCCTTAGAAATTGAAGTGTTCATTCAGTACAATTTAGAGAATCTAAGATTAAGTTTTATGGTGTTGATAACACAAGTTGATGATTGCCTTTATACCTTCAGTCCCTTAGAAATTGAAGTGTTCATTCAGTACAATTTAGAGAATCTAAGATTAAGTTTTATGGTATTGATAACCTTGAGATTATTGGGAAATGCCGTAAACTGTAACCACATTAGCTAGACATGTACTCTGCTAAGTCCAAGCCAATCTTCCACTGTCTGCAGATGAGATCAAATAAGGGATTTAACCAATTCTTCAACACCAAAGATTTAGAAATTTTTCAAAATGTGTTAAATGTGCTTACTCTGTTAATGGAAATTGACAGACATGCAAGACCTGAGTCTTATGATTGACAGCACCAGGTGGCAGCAAACAAGTTACTGGTGACCAGTACTAACTATAAATTTTTTACGTTGTTTATTTTGGGGAAAAACCCTCTCCAATATTGATATATGGTTGAAGAAACATGCATCACACAATAAAAACTCACGTGATGTGCAAATGCAGCCTAGTTCTAGTGAAAATAATATGCTTAATTAAAAATGTTTAAGTGATATGTAGCATAATAGCAATGAAAAGAAAACAAAGACCTACTGGACTCGACAGTATTGTGATGAATATTTGAAGTATGGTTTTACAAGCAGTGGTAGCAATAATGACTTGCCACTATGTGTTCTTCTTTGTTCAACATTATCAAATAACTGCATAAAATCAAGGAAACTGAAATGTCACTTGGATACCAGATATCCAGAATACTCAAGCAAGCCAATATATATTTTTTTTTTATAAGTATGAAAAATGAAAGTTTTTTTTTTCAAACAAAAAATTTCACACACTTTTTCCATGAGATCTTCCAATGAAGACTTGATTATGGTCTCATATGAAATTTCAAAGCTAATAGCCGAGACCGGTTATTCGCATACTACTGGTGAAACATTAATACTTTCTGCAGTAAAAATAATTAAATCTTGTATTTATTAAAAAACAAGAAAATCATTTAAATTTACTGTCCCTATATAATAATACAGTGGAGCATAGAATTATGTACATGACAAAACATATTGAAGAATCTTTTATACGTTGAGTTTGCTGTAGTCAGTTCTTTCATTACAAGTGTATGAAAGCACAGACATAGCAGATAATGCCATTTTAACGTGCTTTGTAAGATATGATTAGAAGGATGCAATCCATAAAGATTTGTTTTGTAAACCACTTCCAATAAAAGCAACAGCTAACAAAATGTTTAATTTAATAAATAATTTTGTAATTAATAATGGTATTCAATGGAACAAAATGTGTTGAATTAAGTACCGATACAAGAGTTTTCAAGAAAATCCAAGCAATGGCAGTAGATTGTGAAGGGGTACATTGCAACATTCAGAGAGGCATCAACTGTGAAGAAAATGCTCTTATACTTTTGAATTTAACTATGTAAGAATGTATAAAATTCATAAACTATATAAAAATTAGATTGTTGAATTCCAGAATCTGTACTGCTTTGAGCAAAAAATCAGGAAGTGAACACAAGCACCTCCTCTTACACTGTAAAGTTCAGTAATTATCAAAATGAAATGTCTTAAAAAGACTCATTGAAATGAAGAATGAAGATATCTTGTTTTTAGAGCAACATCTCCAATCAGCAAAGGATGCAATATTTAAATTTAGAGACAGGTATCTTAATTTACATTGGTTAATTAAAGTGACCTATTTGTGTGACATTTTTGCCTTCTTAAATGTATTAAATCTAAATTTACAAGGTGCTAATATAAATATTTTTGAAGTCCAGGGGTTCTACCCTATCCTAACATTTTGTTTCCCATTAATGTATTTAAAAAAAATCTTTACTGTTAATTTTTTCATTTTGAGCCAACCTTCTCCATACATTCTTTTAAATATCTTAATTTCCTGCTTCAGCAACGTTCCTATCTTTCACATCTTCTATCATAACAGTCAATTTAACTTTCTTAAATTTGTGATGCTTTTAATGTTTTCTTATGTCCTTTGGGAGCAGACCTAGATTTGTTTTTACTTTTAACCAACTTTTTCTTTCTATAAGGAATATGTTTATGCAATGAATACATGTACAAGTCACAAAAGAAGTATTATGGCAGAATAAGTAAAAAACATGAAGATTCTACAAATTTTAATAATAAAGGTTGAAAAAGGAATAACATGGTAATTATGCCCTTCAAGGTAGATGTTAAATAAATTGGCACGTTGCCATGAACATGTGACTAATAACATTATCTCCATGCTTGTTTTTTTCATAAAATTGCTTATGTTACTCTGTCCTGTTCTGCTGTTTATTTATTATGTTGGAATGGTAAGTGTTAATTATATATCTGTATTGCTTAAACCAGCTGCAGTTCTTTTAAATTAACACAATAGGGTACTCTTACAATGGAAGCTTACAAGTATTCCACCTAACATCAACGTGTAAGTAAACAATATACTTCTTTTAAAGTTAAAACATAACATATATTTCAATTAAATGTGAATATTTTATTTCATTTATATGAATAAATCAATTACACATGAAATGAATGATTTTCAAATAATAATAAACCAGTATTTATGGTAATGTAAATGGTTAAATATTCAAACTGGTATTAGTCAAGTTTCAAGCTTTCATTTGGTAAAGTATTCGAAACCTTCAGAAGGTCTAAATATAACCCCTATTACAGTCCACTCACTTTTTGTTATTACATTCTGAAGTCATTTTCCAAGCAATTTAAACATTTAACTATCTAAATTAGTACTAGTGTAAGTTAGCATGCAAAAAAAACTTTGCTTTTCCTGATAAAAATCAAATTTTATTGTTTAACATAAAAATGTATCTCATGATTTCTAAAAACCCAAAATGATAAAATCTGTGTAATATTTTAAAATACAGTTTTGTGTTGTTTTTTATCTTTTTTACCTCTGTTAGAAGAGATTGCGTTTTCTCATCATTAGGAAGAGATGAATCTTCAAGTCTTTTCTCCAAAAGAGTTATTCTCTCTTCTAGATGAACAATATAACTGTCTTTTTCTTCCAGAATACTGCTTGTCTATTTACCAAAAAAAAAAAAAAAGACAATTCATGATAATGACCAAAAAAAAGCTTAGGCTTGTTAAACATTTGCAATTTTAAATATGCTAGTGTCACCACATGAAGTACAGACAAATCAGACCCAGTTGTCTTATAAAAAAAATCACAAAGCTCATCTTAACAGTTTACAGGTACACACTAATCAAACACTTGCTGTTTAGACAATCACAAGAGTTCACTTACACTATCATAAACACATTTTTCACAAACATGTGACTTATAAATCCATTAAGTTAATTTTAAAACTAAGTTAAGTCAATATGATGAATGTATTTACTAATCAAATACTTGTAAATGAGCATTTTGTCCTTGTAAATTACACAAATAAGGAGAAAAGAAGAATGAGAATTTGTAATCAGGTGAAAAATTCCAGAAAAATATTGATATATTATACTTTTCCTACATATTTATGTTCACTAAATATTCCTTACGTTGTTTATTTTAGATAGTAGTAAAAAATGGCATAATATCGTTTGACTGAAAGAACAAATGTACATTTCATTAAGAGATGCAGTCATTTAATTACAAATACACTGATGTGCCAGTTATATATTATTCATATACATATATATCAATTTACTGTAAATGAAATTTTTTGATAATTTTGAAAAAACATAATTATTATATATTCATTCATAAACATCAGTCACTAGTGAAAAATGTTTCCATTAAAACTAATGTGCTGTGTAATGAACTACTGAATGTTTTTCAGCATAATGGATAAGTTTACATATAGTTACATATTCCTTTTAATTTAAGAAACACAATTTTTGGCTTTGTTTTTGGTGTTTTAATCTTGAACAAATGTATTAAAGTTCTAAATGTAACAAAATCTTAATATTTTTTAAGCTTTTCATTATTGCATAATATGTTCATCATAAAAATGTTCAATAAAAAAATTCATCAATATTCTGACCCAAAAGGCTCAGTAAAACTTTACATAAATATTACTAATGGTCATTTCAACTAAATAATTTATTAAGGGAGAAAACATTAAGGTTTACATTTTCACAACAACGACTCATAAAATGTATTATATCTTGATAAATAATATTCCTTGCAGAACATATATACACTAACAAGTTCGTTTTTACAGAAAGTATTCTTTCTTTGTCACTTTCAAAATAAGTAAGTGAATGAAGCTAATTAACTGATTTGTTCAAAACAAATTAGCTTTTCACAAAAAATACTCTTTGTGATTAAAACAGGCAAATGAATACTATTGAATTTTTTTATTTCAATATTAATTTTTCAAAATGTAAAAAGTTGCTAAATTATTAAATAATTACTTTTAAAAACAAACTATTTATAAATATCCTATGTACAACATTATTTTACTGTAGGATTATTTATAATGAATCCCAACCACAGGTACAACTTAAGAAATTGATACATTACTACTACTAATAGGACTATTGCATAGCCTAATGCACAACTGAAAAATAGCATAAAACATGTTCAATTATCAATAATTTTTATATTGATAAATAAGTAAAGATTTTCAACTAGTATTAAAAAAAGAAAAAGACTAAGTATATGTAAAAAAACAGTCAAACAAAAAAAAGCAAAATACAAAAACATAATATGCAACACAAATGAATGCATGCTTTTTCAAAAGATTATATTAGTTCTGTACAACTAGTAATTTATTTTAATACTAACTGGTGATAAGCTAAAATACTAAAGCACTCATGTAGATACAACATATTCATGTATGTTTTAGTGCAGTACAGCAACTGACACAGCTAAAACATGAAAAAAAAAAGGAACCAAAACTTAGGATCAATCATTATTAGTTTTATGTCACACACATTTTTAACAAAGAATCATCAAAATGTTACAATTTAAAAGTATATCAAACCACAATAATTATGCTAACATTTATAAGAGCAGTAAAATTTCTTAATGCCTGCAAGTGCAAGAGGATTAACAAATCATGGCAACTTCTTAATGTCTATGTCTTGTGCTTGTAGGTCTAACATAATGATAGATTCCCTCTTTCTTTGTTTACAAGAATGTTTACTTAGTACAACTGAAATACATCAAAGTTTTTAAATTATAATTATTAATGAAGATTCCATGCAAAAAGTTAATTGATAGTAGGTGTATACTAATCATCAAGTCAAAGGTAACCTAAGTTAAAAAAAATAAATCCATAGTATAAACTTCAGTCATATATGTTGGTACTACATATAGTGAATACATAATGTACACACATTAATTTCAGACAGAGAGATCAGACTACTTATATCAGTAGCTTCTGTTGTTAACATCCACACATCAAGCTTAAACAAAAAACAAACTGTATGTATTGGAAGGCTTCAGTGAAAGAACCAGTAAAAAAATAAATAATAATATAGGAGAATATCATTATGGGTTCAGAAATGAAAATGATAGATAAGAATGAGTAAGTGATTTAAAAAATATCTATGAATGTTGTATCAAATTATTCAGATATTTAAATATATTTCACTGAGTACCAATAGGAGCTTGATATTGTAAAGTATCAAGAATTGATATAATGACTAGAAAATATTATGAATGGAAATATCACCTTAGTGTTCAACATTTACTGGGGACTTGAGCCTGCAGTGAGGATAAATGGGGGATTAACAAAACAGAAGTAAGAGAAAAAAGTGTGTTGTCACTAGGTTTCTTTGGCTATTATTCCAAATCCACCTTCAAAATAATAAGTAGAAAATATGGCTTACAATATGGTATACAATGGTATACAGATGATAAAACATTATAAAAAAATGGTACTAAAAGTGCACAGGTATTGGTGGATTAGATAAAAGTAGTAAATGAAACTTTTGTGATACAGTTAAATATGAAGAAGATAACAGAGGAAAGAAATCTCAAGAGCATGAAATAAAATGAATAAAAAACATCTTGGAACAGGTAAATCAGTTTCCTTATTAAAGACATCTATTCAGAAGATGGAAGGTCTCACAGACAAGAAGTGAGATAGAAAGATCATTTTTATTAGTATTCAAACAGTATCAATATAACACTGCCAAAGAAGTCCTACTAAGAATAATGAAGTGTTACATGTGGTCTGCTTTCTTTAAGGGGTCGGAAATAGTGATAATAGATAATATATCTAAAAAACACTACAGGCTTTAAAAAATGTGGTGCAGAAGAAAAGTGATGCAATTCAACTGGGCAGGGAAACTAAATATGATGCAGTAATGGAAAAAGCAGGGACTAAAGAGAAGTTATTTTACATCTATAAAAAAAAAGTACAGTGGATACATCATATGTTAAGGTACAGTGTAAAAATCATTGGACACAAAAATTTAAAGAAAGACATCTCCACTATTAAAGTAAAATTGCAAAAGATAGGGGCAGACAGAGAAGAGTGTGAATGGGTAATGTCAAATAATGGATTTATATTGGACTGTAGCAGTGACAGAAGAAAGGAAACAGCAGAGGATAATGATCTTTAACTTCTGTGAAGGGAATGCATCATCTGACAGTACAAAGTTGAAACAAATAAAACAAGTTTAAATTTAAAGGTTATGTAAAAGTTCCATACATTATATAACCAACATTATCAGGGTAGCACATAAACAGCTAGTAATGGTATGTTTTCACTAATATTAATGTAAATCACATGATGCTCTACTGCATAAGGTGTCCAATGTTTTTGTAAAGATAAAAACAAAACTATTTAATGTTTAATTCTGAGCATTATATAAACAAATTGATAATTTAAGAATCAATGGTTGGTGCAAATGTAACAATTCATAAGGTGTTTTGCACTATACATATTGGTAAATTTCACTGTTAACCCTATCATGATGGGTCCTTGGTCAAATATCATGTCGTAGCATTTGCTGACTTGCATTCAAAAGTGAACTGATCTACTTTCTTGTGAATTTATGTAAGTTTAGTATCAAACATAGATTATAAATCAAATTTTAGTATTATCTATTAGTTAATTTCTTAACTTAAAAGTAAATATTAAAAGAACATACCTAAATGTTGATTTTTGTGTTTCATGTGGTATGTTGAATGGAGCATTGGTTGAAATTATATGTTTGTGATGTCAAAATACAAAGTCAAAAGTACCATGTGAATTATAAACTCACATTACCGATATTGAAAAGCTAGAACATAAAAACCTCACATCTTTTCCTTTTGTTGAGATATAGCTTATGTATTGAATCATATACAATAGCCCCACTCACCTCTATACAGTTTTGGAAATGGTTCCCTTATATACACTCATTTCAATATATGATATTTTTAGAAAAAATATAGCTTAGTTACTAGGTGTGGTATATCATAGTAAAAGTCTATAGTATCAATATAGTTATTTATGACTTTTTACTTATTTCAAATGTATATGTAAAACAGAAAAAATATTTCATATTCTCCATGTGCAAAATTTAAAAAGGCTTAACAACCTACAGCAAACAGTGAATGGGTACAAAGGTATTCATCCATACAGCTATAATAGTTTTTTTACAAAATGAGAAAGATTTACAGGGAAAAAATATATATACTTTCTAAATATTGAAGGTTTATAAGACTTAAAACAGCTAATAAATATTTATACTAGTGATTGAAGAAATAACAGAACTATTCTTTTTTTTACAACTACATGTAACTGACCTAGATTCTTTAAAGATGGTGATGACGTACTCAGTACAAGAAGTTTACCAATCAATTCACTGTTCTATTGCTTACTATTTTAGTTCTGAGAAATCAGAATTATTAAAGTAATTTATACTTTTCATAAAAATATTATCAAAACTGAAGCTAGAAAACATGCAAATTAGATTTTTATATTAGCTTACATAAGTATATTATTGACCCTCCAAAGCCTCTGGTGGTTAAAATATACATTTTATTTTTATGTAAATTGATTGAAGTACTCAACTGAGATTTAAACAGTCACAATAAGTATGCTGTAGCATAACTACATAAAACATTTTGCATTTTCATATACAATATCAATAGTCAGCATGTAGTAAAATATGTTGAAATTTTTATCTTTGCACACTAAATATGAACTTAAAAACACTGCAATAATGCACATGCAACAATAAATAAAAGCCTAATGCAAAATTGCAAAATGCAAAAATAAAAATAAAAAAATAAAAATGAATGAAAAATGTTGTGCAAATGTTCGGCAGCCAGGAAGCAACACATTTAAAGGCTTGACATCTTTTGTTTCTAATGTTTTGTTTCTTTACTTAAGAATTCTACCTTGCTTTTGTAGAGCTGATGAGTATGTATAAGGGCATCGTGCTCATCAGTCAAGTCACTTAAAGTCAGCTCCAAGTGGCCCATTCTGTTTGCACTCTGTTGATTGGGGAAGAAAAAAAAATCGAAACTTCCCAGGTTCAACCAGCAACATATTAAAACATTCACAGATATAACCTACAATACATATACTTTAATATGATATTCTACTTCAAGTTAAGCTTTTTGTTTTTTTCATAATTAGAGTTAAATTTGAGATGCAAAAGTTTGAAAACAATTTCTTGAGTGACATGAACTTGTAAACAGGTCTAATGAGTAAAAGTCCTTTACATTTGTGGATTGATTGAGACAATAATATGAAAATAGAGAGTACACTATGAATACACAATAATATGCAGCCATGAAACGAGGTTAGGAGAAAATTCAAGTACTATTTAGCATGTATTCTCAATGCATTTCTGTAATAATGAAAAACCCAACACTGTTTTGCTTCAAGGAACATTGTTTTATCTATATCGATATAAAACTTTGGGCTTCATTAAAAATATTAAAGATAATTAGTTTTTTTTTGTTCAAGGAATTGAAAAAAAGATACTAGTCAGTGAAGAAAGTACAAGAAAAAGAAACTAGAAATTGTATGTCCACAATTATTTAAAATAGGAAAAACAAACTAGTAAAAAACTTTAAAAAATTAAGAGAGCTATCTGGAGAAATAGGTAGGGTAGAAAAAATATTAGTTTTTGAAGAACCCTGGTCTTTATCTTCTGAATAAAGTAATTTTAATTCTCCTCTTTTTTTTTTTTTTGCTTAAATATGTTTTGGCAAGTTTGCATGTTTATCTGGATACAACTGCTTTCTATGTTATTATCTTGTAATGTCTCTGTCTGAAAACAAGTTTTTCTCTTAAGCATTAAGTTCTGTATTTTAATTTTAACCTTAACAGAATTCAATACCGACATTGTTTACTACATCAATATTGTACATTTTTTTCTTATTCCATAAAAAAAAGATAAACAATAAAAAAGTAAATTAAGACTTCCGTTTAGAATGTTTTATAACTTATATAATAAAGCTGAATACTGTGAAATATTTATATCTTATATACCTGAATAATAGTTGAAGAAATAAAATTAATTTTCATAAAACTAAAATTTAAGAGGGTTTTACTTCACTAAGGCTTGCTGAGATTTAGTAATCAATGATATCAATTATCAAAAAATAAGTGCTATAGTAAACTTCAAATTATGAATATTTGTGTAAATAATGTCATAAACAAGGAATTCTCAATCACTGCAGCATTTGAAATTCTTTTAGGCAGGGTACAGTAAATTAATCTATGAGAACTTGGGCATCGCCAAAGGCATCACCTTAAAATGTTTGATTTTCTGAGTTCAAAACTGAAATTAGATTTCAAATTGGTCATAGGATGACAGAGCTATGCATTAAAAGTTTGTACTTGAAAAACTAGAACCATTCTATGAGTTGCTCTGCCACACCGAAAAAATCTTACAGTAACAAATCACATGTGAGAATCAAACACCTACATGTACTTTTTCAAGAAAACAAAACATAAAAATAAACAGATATGAAAGTAGTTTTTAACAAACATGTCAAACAACTTTAACAGTAAACACACACAAAAAATAAACATTAAGCTTTCCTTGGAGTAATGTGAAGCAAGCAGAAAGAACATGCTGTTAATGAACACAAATATATATCGGTAGGACATGTGATAACAAAGGAATAAAAAAAAAGTCAATTACATCCACAGCAGATAAATGGGGGAGAGGGGTGACTTGAGAAAGTTATGTACATTAAAATGATCTTGAATATGTAAATTGGTAAGTCACAAAAAAAGCATAACAGATAAATTTGTGACAGAGCGGAATGTATAAATATAATATTTTAACAATGTTTACCCTTTTGTAGATAGTGTGATGGCACCAAAATTGCACATTTTTGATAAAGTTATGCAACAGCCCTTTGTGAAGTAAAATATTTATATCATATAAATGTGTTCATATCAGGAATTTAAAGTTTCTGAGATGGGAATATCCCTTGTACTTAATGACTTTGGAAAGTAGAGGAATACAGATTATCTTGGAGCACCACAACCACCCAGAAAGAGACCACCAATAAGTCTTACTGCACTGTGAGAAACAGTGTGTCATCTTCACCATTCATTAATAGTATTAATATACACAAGTAATGAAATTACATTAACTGTTTCCATTATATGATCCATGAAATCAGTAACTATAGCTCAATGACAGTGTAAGTCACAGACTTGATATTATAATACATCTAAATCCCACTGACATCAGGTGCGAAGAGCACAGTACTTAGAATGATGACCCTGAATGACCAGCTCACTGCCTTACAATCACAAAATGCAAAATGAGAATGGAAATTCCAACTTACTAAAAAAAACATGCCCATAACACCACTACTTTCCAAAGCAGGAAGTTATTCTGGATGTTCAAATCCAAATATGTCAGTCCAGTAACTGTTTTGTCATGAAATAGGAATAGAGATCTTCTGTTGTTACATATGTTCTTATGTTATATAGCTTGTCATCACATTCCTATATTGAACAATTTTTTCCACTGACTATTTCAAAAACTGGAATGCTGACACAATAATGTGATAGAAAAGAATATCATAATCTGCATAGTTTGGAAAAAAGGAGCTTATAATGAGTTTATTTTTATAGTCTTAAAGAAACTATTGAATAATATTAATATTTTATGTATAAAAGTTCATAAGCATTTTTTTTAACCTTAAACACTGATATGTCAAGTTCAAGGAAAGTCCTCTTCACATATTTTTTTAAACACACTGAAAGGCTTCCGTTACTAAAACAAGTCTGTTTCTCACTTTATTGGGTTATCCAATGCATTTATTAGAACACATATATCCCATTTATTTGGATGTTTAAACCATTGCTTAGTTGCACTGTTTGATTATGTCCATCCATAAGAGACTTAAAAATGACATAGCATGAAACAAGGTATTTGAATTCCATCTACTGTACCACATAAAACTCTCCTTTTTTGCTGAAAAGACACAATTTTGATACTTGCAATATGCATGTACATGATAAGTTTTCCACCATATTTGTTAATAAAGCAACTTGTGTAATCTTTCATTGAGTCCATTTCTATGTAGCTCTCACTTAAATGCAAGGTCCATAAAACCACTGAAATAGATTTGTTGTGCTGGATAGCACAATCTGTCTGTAAGGATGTTGTAGCAACTTTGTTTATTGGTGTAGGAATGGGGCAGTAATTTCAGTGACCATCACTGACCAAGTTGATGATGCCTGGCTGGGTGCTCTATCCAGCAAATGCTATGATAAAATGATCAATTAACTGGTGACACTATTGCAAAGAATTTGTCTGCTTGTTGTTTAACACAAAGCAGTGAAATGAGCTATCTATGCTATGTCCACCATGGCTATCAAAACCTGGGTTTTTTGCATTCCCATATACTACTGAGTTACTGAATGCAAATGCAAAGGAACGATACAGTGTTTCCTTTATCAGTACAGAACCTAGGTACTTTCAGAAATCTGCTTGATTGTAAAATATATGGTTTTCTAAATATTCATCTCAATGGAAGAAATATGAATATCTCTTTAAATGTTTATGCAAGTATACATCATATTTTTTGCTTTGCCTGTAAATAAAAATTGATTCATTTCACATCATTTTCACACAGTTGAAGATCTAGTTTTAAAATTTGGAGACTACTTTTAATTTTCCTGCTCAATCCTACTGTTATTAAGCAGACTTATCTAATACTTGCAAATAAATTTCCAAAAAATATAATATGCACATTTCACAAATACTTCCATCTTGGCTGAGACAAAAACTTGTGATATAAAAACAAAATTAAAAACACAAATTAGTCTAAAACTTGTATATAATATTTAAAACCAACATCTAAGAAAAAAAATCTAAATATTATACTATTTTTGGCCTGGTCTTAGTAATTATTAGAAACCAATTATGTTAACTTAGTACTTTGGATATAAGCATAAATTCACACTATTCAACAGAGAGTAATTTTATAGTAAATACCAACTGTGTACTTATTTTTCTATTCTTAAATGTTAAATATAATTAACACTGACTAAATCAGTCCTGTTGACCAATATTGTGGACTATATACTTCCAAGAATAACTAACTAACTCTGAAACAAATGATAAAAGTTATGTTTAGAAAAAGTTTCAAATACAGCAGTAGTTTCCAAACTGAGGTCAATGAGATAGGCTTGAGGGAGAATCAGCAAATGCAGAAATGTTTTCCATAAAATTTTCCTGACACAAAACAAAGCAATATTTGCTTTAAATATTTTTTTATTGTCATAAAAATGACTAACGTCACTGACATTTTTCAAAGAACAAATTGCAATGAAAATAAGCTATATCAGAGCAGTTATCTCACATTTCTATTAAATCATATGTTGGGGGTCTTTATTAGGTCTTGGAGGAGGGTCTCAAGTTAAAATGTTTGTGAACTCCTAAAGCAGAGTATACAAACAAACTCTGTAGCTGTAATGCATAATATTCTTTACTTCCTCTTTATTTTGTTCAGCACAAAGCTCCACAGTGGACCATCTATGCTGTGCTCAACATGGTTATTAAAATCTTGTTTTTAATGTTAAGTCTTTTTGGATTTACTGTTGAGCCATTATGGATCTAGTTGGTTCAGAAGAAATCACCTACTAAATAAACATTCCTCTGTCAATATGCATACTGCTGTTAAGAATCAGATATAACAAGTTAATAGTTTCTTAAATAGAAAACATATTTCCAATAATACTTACCTCTACTCAGAATACAGCTATTACTCAACAGAGTTTTTTCCTTTATCCTTCTAAGCATTGGTCTGATTTTTTTCTCATTTGCTTGAGTCTTTTATACCCACGTAATTTCCCTTGGTGATATTTGTCTCATTGACACTCACCACTTACATCAA
This sequence comes from Tachypleus tridentatus, assembly GCF_004210375.1. NCBI lineage: Eukaryota > Metazoa > Arthropoda > Merostomata > Xiphosura > Limulidae > Tachypleus > Tachypleus tridentatus. The sequence continues at coordinate 124,056,133 of NC_134826.1, read as the reverse complement.
TGTGCCCTCTATCTAGGTACTGTATAAAAGCACATCATTCAGATAATGTTATTTTTTTGAGATTGACTCAATCCACAGCCTCTTAGTGAGGAGAAAAGGTGGAAGAATGTGAAATACATTTTCAATTTAAGAAAATGTTAGCTTCCAAAACACACTTACCTCTTCTCCTATTACAGCTGGAATCCAACACTGAGACGGTAGAGTGGCCAGTGATGGCATTACCCATACAGAAAGTGTGTGCATAGATCATTGGTGTACAAACAGAAAACTGGCACCCATACTGTGAGAAGTGCACCATGTTCAGAAGAGGTATGCTCTTCACCCAGTACTTAATTCACATACTGTGGGTGGAACTTCACCCAATTGATCATTGGTATTGGTCAGGCCTCAAGCAGACAGCCAAGGTTCCATTGCTCAGAGCTGGAATTATAGAGCCATGGTCCCTATATCACACATTGATCGCTAAAACAACTGGACCATAATATATATAAACACACACACACTTATGAGTGGATCTCAACCTATAATTGTAGAGTGATGCATTCTAAGCTACTGGAATCAATTCAAAAAGGTAAGCAACACCAATATGAACAAACCTTCTCCTCAGCATGAAGAAGTGTGAAAGGCTTGAAATGACAGGATCTTGTGTGACTTACTCAGTCTAAGAAAACAGAACTTATCTGGTATGGATTTATCAACACTCATCCTCACTTCCCAACTGTGTGGAGAAGGCAAATTCCACAATTATGGGGAGGACATGGAACAAATTGTGCTCAACCAAGTACCAAAGATGGAACCACTCTATATTCAAACTTATAAGACAAAGAACCCTCTTCCATGAATAATGTACTGAACCAATACTGATTAAAAAAAAAAAAGGGTCACATTCAAATTATCCAGAGAGCCAAATGTCAAATCTGAACCAGTGCTATGAGTAAGCTTTCATGTTAGCTGGCACCTCTCCTACTGACATCCAATGACCCAGGTATTAGAACTCCCAACTTTGGCTTCTTCTCCAAGAGTGAAGAAAATACACTCTGTCCTCCACCATGTGACTGGAAACTGGGTGCATTTAGGACTTCTCCACTCCACTAATAGAATCAGAGAAGTAATGCAAGTTGGGGAGCCTTGAGGAACAATGCAATAAGTGAATCAAGTTCCCTCAACTTT